>NC_091996.1:72866200-73514857 GCF_044704955.1 Pristiophorus japonicus | reverse complement strand
AGGTTACCCTCTCTCTCTCCCTCTCCCCCCCTCCCTCCCTCTCCCCCCTCCCTCCCTCTCTCTCCCCCCCTCCCTCCCTCTCTCTCCCCTGTCTCCCTCCCTCTCTCTCCCCCCCCCCCTCCCTCTCTCTCCCCCCCCCTCCCTCCCTCTCACCCCCCTCCCTCCCTCTCTCTCCCTCCCTCTCTCTCCCCCCCCCTCCCTCCCTCTCTCTCCCCCCCCTCCCTCCCTCTCGCCCCCCCCTCCCTCCCTCTCTCTCTCTCTCTCCCCCTCTGCCCCCCTCCCTCCCTCTCTTCCCCCCCTCTCTCTCTCCCCCCCTCCCCTCTCTCTCCCCCCCTCCCCTCTCTCTCCCCCCCTCCCCCTCCCTCCCTCTCCCCCCCCTCCCTCTCTCTCCCCCCCTCTCCCTCCCTCTCTCTCCCCCCCCTCCTCTCCCTCCCTCTCTCTCCCCCCCTCTCCCCCTCCCTCCCTCTCCCCCCCCCTCTCCCTCCATCTCTCTCCCCCCCCTCTCCCTCCATCTCTCCCCCCCCTCTCCCTCCCTCCCTCTCCCCCCCCTCTCTCTCCCTCTCTCTCCCCCCCTCTTCCTCCCTCTCCCTCCCTCTTTCCCCCCCCCTCTCCCTCCCTCTCTCTCCTCCCCCCCTCTCCCACCCTCTCTCTCCCCCCCCCTCTCCCTCCCTCTCTCTCCCCCCCCTCTCCCTCCCTCTCTCCCCCACCTCCCTCCCTCCCCCCCTCCTCCCCTCTCCACCCCCTCCTCCCCTCTCCCCCCCTCCTCCCCTCTCCACCCCCTCCTTCCCTCTCCCCCCCCATTCCTCCCCTCTCCCACTCACTCCTCCCTCTCTCTCCCCCCACTCCTCCCTCTCTCTCCCCCCTCCCTCCCTCTCTCTCCCCCATCCCTCCCTCTCTCTCCTCCCTCCCCCCCTCCCTCCCTTTCTCTCCTCCCTCCCCCCCTCTCTCTCCGCCTCCCTCTCTCTCCCCCCTCCCTCTCTCTCCCCCCTCTCTCTCCCTCCCCCCCCTCTCTCTCACTCCCCCCCTCTCTCTCTCTCCCTCCCCCCCCTCTCTCTCTCTCCCTCCCCCCCCCTCTCTCTCTCTCCCTCCCCCCCCCTCTCTCTCTCTCTCTCTCTCCCTCCCCCCCCTCTCTCTCTCTCTCTCTCCCCCCCTCCCGCTCAGCGGCACGAACGGCTGCAGAATTCTCCCTGGCTGAAGCACTTTCACACAGGTATGAAGATGGTTTATTTAATCTTTTCTTGGCTTATAAATGTTTATTCAGGTTGGATTTATTTGTATAATATTTGTAGAAGTATAAATAAGGATTTATTGTCGAATTTAATGAGTTCCCTTCCCCCCCACCTCGTTCTGGACGCCTAATTTGTAACCTGCGCCTGATTTTTTAATGTGTAGAACAGGTTTTTTCAGTTCTACAAAAATCTTCACTGGCTCCATTCTACTTTAGTTTGGAGTACATTTTCACTGTGGAAACTTTCAAATCAGGCGTCAGTGGCTGGACACGCCCCCTTTTGAAGAAAAAATTCTGTTCTAAACTAGAACTGTTCTACCTGACGAGAACTGCAGAAAAAAAAATGTGGAGAATTGCGATTTCTAAAATAGTCCGTTCTCCACCAGTTGCTCCTAAAAATCAGGCGCGAATCATGTGGAAACTTGGGCCTTATATAACACCATGAACAGGCAAATATAGGGAATCGTTAGCACAACAGTCTTAAAGATTAAACAGCAGTACAAGAATTTATAAAACATTCAACCGTTCCACCTTCATGCCGCCCCAGCAGTCTGCAGGGCCCTGCACTACAAAACAGTGTGAACTCTCTGGTGTATCAGCAGGTTTAATGACTCAGCAAATCGCTTCCCACACACGGAGCAGGTGAACAGCCTCTCCCCGGTGTGAGCTCGCTGGTGTGTCAGCAGGTGGGATGGATAAATAAATCCCTGGTGTTACAGCTCCGATTTACTTCCAGCGCAGACTGGGAACTGATTCCCTTCCCGCCGTCTCCATCTTTACCCAGTTTCTCCCCGGTGTGACGGTGCACGTGTCTCGCCAGGTCAGACGATCGGCTGAATCCGGGTCCACACACGGAACACGTGTGCAGTTTGTCCACACTGCGATCGCTGCTTTCCCCTCCCATGTGCAAAGGCCGATGATATTCAGCTCCTGATGAATCGAGCAACTCTGTCAGATCTTGATGTGATGTTTGGTCTGAGCTTCTTGTCTGTAAATGCCCCACTTCTAAAACCCTGGAAAACGAGGTTAGAAAGGGGTAAGAGGGAGAATGTTGCCTCGTGTGCCCCTTTCCCAACCCAGGGGCAGTGAAGCTGATTTTAAGGCCCCAGCTGCTGCACAGTTTGACTTTTTAAATTCATGAATAAAAGAAAAAAAATAAACTTACATTTATATAGAGCCTTTCATGATCATCAGACATTTATAGCAGATAAACCCCGTGCTTCTGTGGAACAAAATATTTAATATCTGACAGTAAAAATACTAGGTTTTTCCCTCTGCGCAATTAATTTTTAGTTTCAGACAACAACTTTTATTTATATAGCGCTTTAGCATAGTAAAACATCCCGACGTGCTTCATGGGAGCGATATAAAGCAAAATCTAACACCGGGTACAAACCAAGGGTATTCTCATGAGGAGGAAAGATGGGAGTGGATATATGGGAATGGTGCCAGAGGACTGGAGGATTGCAAATATTACACCCGTTTAAAAAAGGGGAGAGGGTGAAACCTGGTAACTACAGGCCGATCAGTCTAATGTCAGTGGTGGGTGAACGACTAGAGACCATTGTCCAGGACAAAAGCCTCACTTGCAGAAGCCTGGGTTAATAAGGGGCAGCCAGTGTGGATTTGTTAAAGGCAAATCGTGTCTAACTAACCTTTGATGAAGTAACAGAGGGTTGATGAAGGTAGTGCAGTAGATGTTGTGTATATGGACTTTCAAAAGGCATTTGATAAAGTACCACATAATAGAGTTAATTGGAAAATAGAAGCACAGGGAATTAAAAGGATGATGGTAATTTGAGTATATAATTGGCTTTGGGATAGGAGGCAGAGAGTAATGCTGAATGGTTGTTTTTCTGATGGAGGGAAGTATGCAGTGGTATCCCCAGGGGTCGGTATTAACACCAGCGCTTTCGTTGTTATTGATAAATGACCTGGACTCGGGTATGGGTGTAGAATATCAAAGTTTACGGATGATACAAAACTTGGAAACATTGTAAATAGTGAGCAGGATAGTAGCAGATTTCAGGAGGACACAGACAGACTGGTGAAATGGGTAGACACGTGGCAGATGCAATAAAATGAGGATAAATGTGAAGTGATGCACTTTAGGAGGAACAACATGGAGAGGCAGTATAATCTAACTGGCGCTATTTTGAGGGGGGTGGAAGAGCAGAGGGACCTCGGGATGCATGGTCACAAATCTTTGAAAGTGCAACGGCAAGTTGGTAAGGTGGTTCAGAAAGCATATGGGATACTTGGCTTTGGAAATAGGGCATTGAATTCAGAAACAAGGAACTAACTCTAAAACTTTACAAATCACGAGTTAGGAACATAGGACAGGAGTAGGCCATTCAGCCCCTCGAGCCTGCTCTGCCATTCAATGAGATCATGGCTGATCGCGACCTAACTCTATACACCTGCCTTTGGCCCATATCCCTTAATGCCTTTGGTTAAAAAAAAGCTATCAATCTGATTTAAAATTAACAATTGATTGAGCATCAATTGCCATTTGCAGCAGACTGTTTCAAACTCCGACCACCCTTTGTGTGTAGAAGTGTTTCCTAATTTCACTCCTGAAAGGTCTGGCTCTCATTTTTAGACTCTGCCCCTAGTCCTAGAATCCCCAACCAGCGGGAATAGTTTCTCTCTATCTATCCTATTTGTTCCCATTAATATCCTGAAAACTTTGATCAAATTACCCCTTAACCATCTAAATTCTAGGGAATACAACCCCGATTTGTGTAATCTCTCCTTGTAACAATGCTTGAAGTCCGGGTATTATTCTGGTAAACCTACGCTGCACTCCCTCCAAGGCCAATATATCCTTCCCAAGGTGTGATACCCAGAACTGCTCCCAGTGCTCCAGGTGTGGTCTAACCAGGGCTTTGTATAGCTGCAGGGTTTTAGCCTCAGCTGGAGTCTTGTGTACAGTTCAGGGCACCACACTTTAGGAAGGATGACAAGGCCTTGGAGAGGGTACAGAGGAGGTTCCCCAGGATCTTACCAGGGATGGGGGACTTTAGCTATATGGAGAGATTGGAGAAACTGGGATTGTTCCCCTTGGAGCAGAGAAGGTTAAGAGGAGACCTAATAGAGGTATTCAGAATTATGAGGCTGTAGATCGAGCAAGTATGGAGAAACTGTTTCCTCTGGCAAAAGGGTCGGTAACCAAAGGTCACAGATTTAAAATAATTGCCACAGGAACTCGAGGGGAAATGAGGAGAATTGTATTCACACACAGGGTGGTGAAGATCTGGAATGCAGCATCTGAAAGGATGGTGGGATCAGGTTCCATAGGAACTTTCAAATGTCAATTGGACATATACTTGGAGAGGATGAGTTTGCAGGGTTATGGGGATAAAGCTGGGACTAAATTGGACAGCTCTATCAAAGAGCAGGCACAGACACGAAAGGCCGAATCAACTCCTTCTGTGCTGTTAGATTCTATGATCAGTGTGAACACGCTGGTGTCTCTTAAGGCTCTTAGAGCTTTTAAAGCTCTTGCCACAGTCAGAACAATTAAAGGGTCTCTCGTCAGTGTGAACAAGCTGGTGTGACAGGAGGGTGGATGACTGAGTGAATCCTTTCCCACACATGGAGCAGGTGAACCGCCTCTCCCCAGTGTGGAGCATCTGGTGTCTCTTCAGCTCCCCAGAGATTTTAAAGCTCTTTCCACAGTCAGAACATTTAAAGGGTCTTTCATCAGTGTGAACTCGCTGGTGTTTCTTCAGTTCCCCGGAGCTTTTAAAGCTCTTTCCACAGTCAGAACATTTAAAGGGGTTCTCTGCGGTGTGAACCCGCTGATGTGTCAGCAGGTTGGAGGAACAAGCAAATCCCTTCCCACACATGGAGCAAGTGAACGGCCTCTCCCCAGTGTGAACTCGCTGATGTCTCTTCAGCTCCCCGGAGCTTTTAAAGCTCTTCCCACAGTCAGAACATTTAAAGGGTCTCTCATCAGTGTGAACAAGTTGGTGTGTCAGCAGGTGGGATGACTGAGTGAATCCCTTCCCACACACGAAGCAAGTGAACGGCCTCTCTCCAGTGTGAACTCGCTGATGTCGCTTCAGTTCCCGGGGGGTTTTAAAACCCATCCCACAGTCAGAACATGTAAATGGCCTTTCATCAGTGTGAACTCGCTGGTGTCCCTTCAGCTCCCCAGGGCTTTTAAAGCTCTTCCCACAGTTAGAACATTTAAAGGGTCGCTCATCAGTGTGAACAAGCTGGTGTGTCAGCAGGTGGGATGACTGAGTGAATCCCTTCCCACACATGGAGCAGGTGAACAGTCTCTCCGCACTGTGAACTCGCTGGTGTCCCTTCAGATGCTCAGAGCTTTTGAAGCTCTTCCCACAATTAGAACATGTAAACGGCCTCTCATCAGTGTGAACTCGCTGGTGTGTTTGCAGGTAGAATGAACAAACGAATCCCTCCCCACACACTGAGCAGGTGAACGGACTGTCCCTGGTGACACTGCTCCGATGAACTTCCAGCGCAGATGGGGAACTGATTCCGTTCCCGCTGTCCCCGCCTTTACCCGGTTTCTCCCCGGTGTGACAGTGCACGTGTCTCGCCAGGTCAGGCGATCGGCTGAATCCGGGTCCACACACGGAACACGTGTGCAGTTTGTCCACGCTGCGATCGCTGCTCTCTCCTCCCATGTGCAAAGGCCGATGATATTCAGCTCCTGATGGATCGATCAACTCTGTCAGATCTTGACGTGATGTTTGGTCTGAGCTTCCTGTCTGTAACCAATAGAACTCTGTAAAACCAGGGAGCAGGCTATTTTAGATCTGGTAATGTGTAATGAGACAGGATTAATTAATGTTCTCATAGTAAAGGATTCTCTAGGGAAGAATGATCATAGCATGGTAGAATTTTAAAATCAGTTTGAGGGTTAGACAGTTGGGTCTCAAACTACTGTCCTGAACTTAAATAAATGCAATTACAACAGTATGAAGGCAGAGTTGGCTAAAGTGGACTGGGAAAATAGATTAATGGGTAAGGTGGTAGATAAGCAGGGGCAGACATTTAAGGAGATATTTCATAACTCTCAGCAAAGATATAATCCCAATGAAAAGGAATGACGCGAAGAGAAGGATGAACCATCCGTGGCTAACTAAGGAAGTAAAGGATGGTATCAAATTAAACACAAAGACATAAAATGTTGCGAAGATTAGTGATAGGCCAGAGATTTGGGACATTTTTAGAAACCAGCAAAAGACTAAAAAAAGAGGGAGCAGCTGGATTATGAGAGCAAAAAATATAAAAATGGACAGTAAGAGCTTCTACAGGAATATAGTTTGCAGATGACACGAAACTGGGTGGCAGTGTGAGCTGTGAGGGGGATGCTAAGAGACTGCAGGGTGACTTGGACAGGTTAGGTGAGTGGGCAAATGCATGGCAGATGCAGTATAATGTGGATAAATGTGAGGTTATCCATTTTGGGGGCAAAAACACGAAGGCAGAATATTATCTGAATGGCGGCAGATTAGGGAAAGGGAAGGTGCAACGAGACCTGGGTGTCATAGTTCATCAGTCATTGAAGGTTGGTATACAGATACAGCAGGCGGTGAAGAAGCAAATGGTATGTTGGCCTTCATAACTAGAGTATAGGAGCAGGGAGGTCTTACTGCAGTTGTACAGGGCCTTAGTGAGGCCTCACCTGGAATATTGTGTTCAGGTTTGGTCTCCTAATCTGAGGAAGGACGTTCTTGCTATTGAGGGAGTGCAGCAAAGGTTCACCAGACTAATTCCAGGGATGGCTGGACTGTCATATGAGAAGAGATTGGATCAACTGGGCCTTTATTCACTGGAGTTTAGAAGGATGAGAGGGAATTTCATAGAAACGTATAAGATTCTGATGGGACTGGACAGGTTAGATGCGGGAAGAATGTTCCCGATGTTGGGGAAGTCCAGAACCAGGGACATAGTCTTAGGATAAGTGGTAGGCCATTTAGGACTGAGATGAGTAGAAACTTCTTCACTCAGAGAGTTGTTAACCTGTGGAATTCCCTGCCGCAGAGAGTTGTTGATGCCAGTTCATTGGATATATTCAAGAGGGAGTTAGATATGGCCCTTACGGCTAAGGGGATCAAGAGGTATGGAGAGAAAGCAGGAGCGGGGTACTGAGGGAATGATCAGCCATGATCTTATTGAATGGCGGTGCAGGCTCGAAGGACCGAATGGCCTACTCCTGCACTATTTTCTATGTTTCTATGTTTCAAAAAAAGGAAGAGAGTAGCTAAAGTAAACATTGTTCCCATGGAGGATGAGACTGGGGAATTAATAATGGGAAACAGGGAAATGGCAGAGACTTTGAACAAATATTTTGTATTGGTCTTTACAGTAGAAGACACTAAAACATCTCCATAATAGATAATCAAGGGACTATAGGGAGGGGGAAACTTAAAACAATCACTGTCACTAGAGAAAAAGTTATCGGTTAAATAATGGGACTAAAGGTGGACAAGTCCCCTGGACCTGATGGCCTGCATCCTAGGGTCTTTAAAAAATGGCTGTAGAGATAGTGGATGCATTGGTTGTAATCTACCAACATTCCCTGGATTCTGGCGAGGTCCCAGTGGATTGGAAAACCGCAAATGTAACGTCCCTATTTAAAAAAGGAGGGAGACAAAAAGCAGGAAACTATAGATCCGTTAGCCTAACATCTGTCGTTGGGTAAATGCTGGAGTCCATTATTAAGGAAGTAGTAGCAGGACATTGGCAAAAGCATAATACAGTCAAGCAGAGTCAGCATGGATTTATGAAAGGGGAGAAATCACATTTGACAAATTTGCTGGAGTTCTTTGAGGATGTAAGGAGCAGGGTGGATAAGGGGGAACCACTGGGTGTGGTGTATTTGGATTTCCAGAACGCATTCGATAAGGTGTGACATAAAAGGTTATTGCACAAGATAAAAGCTCACAGGTTTGGGGGTAATATATTAGCAACGGTAGGAGATTGGCTAACTAGCAGAAAACAGAGTCGGGATAAATTGGTAATTTTCAGGTTGGCAAACGGTAACTCGTGGGGTGCCACAGGGATCGGTGCTGTGGCCTCAACTGTTTATAATCTATATTAATGACTTCGATGAAGGGACCGTGTGTAATGTAGCCAAGTTTGCTGATGAAAGAAAGATGGGTGGGAAAGCAAGTTGTGAGGAGGACACAAATAATCTGCAAAGGGATATAGACAAGGCTAAGTGAGTGGGCAAACATTTAGCAGATGGAGTATAATGTGGGAAAATATGATGTTATCCACTTTGGCAGGAAAAATAAAAAATTATTATTATTTAAATGGAGATTACAAAATGCTGCAGTACAGAGGGACCCGAGGGTCCTTGTGCATGAAATACAAAAAGTTGGTATGCAGGTATAGCAAGTAATCAGGAAGGCAAATGGACTCTTGGCCTTTATTGCAAGGGGGATGCAGTATAAAAGCCGAGAAGTCCTGCTGCAACTGTACAGGGTATTGGTAAGGCCACACCTAGAGTACTGCATGTAGTTTAGGTCTCCATATTTAAGGAGGGATATACTTGCATTGGAGGCAATTCAGAGAAGGTTCATGAGGTTGATTCCTGAGATGAAGGGGTTGACTTATGAAGAAAGGTTGAGTCGGTTGGGCCTATACTCATTGGAGTTTAGAAGATTGAGAGGTGATCTTATTGAAACATACAGATACTGAGGGGGCTCGACAAGGTGGATGCAGTGAGGATGTTTCCACTCATGGGAGAATCAAACCTCTGGGGCATAGTTTAAGAATAAGGGGCTGCCCATTTAGAACTGAGCTGAGGAGGGATTTCTTCTCTCAAAGGGTTGTAAATCTGTGGAATTCTCTGCCCCAGAGAGCTGTGGAGGCTGGGTCATTGAATATATTTCAGGTGAAGATCGACAGATTTTTGAGCGATAAGGGAGTGAAGGGTTTGGGGAGTGGGCAGGGAAGTGGAGCCGAGTCCAAGATCAGATCAGCCATGATCTCATTGAATGGCGGAGCAGGCTCGAGGGGCCAAATGGCCAACTCCTGCTCCTATTTCTTATGTTCTGATGTATTGTTCCAGGAAACTGTCCCGAATGCATTCCATGAACTCGGCCTCGAGTCTACCTTTACCAATTTAATGTGTCTATGATGTTCCAGGTCTCACCAGCAGCCTGGTCTGCCTGATAGATGATTGACAGCTGATTCCGCGCATGCGGAGCCGAGTCCGACGCAACGCCCCTCAGTCACCAGCGGTAATAATCGCGCATGCCCAGAGGACACCAACCGCCCCGCCCCATGCTCGGAGCTGCGCCTGCGCGCTGGGATCCTGTGGCGCGAAGTGGGCGCGGGGCTTTTTGGGGAAAGTGTTTGTATCCGTTGGAGTCGCGACCGGTGACATAGTGAGTTTCCTCCGCTCCGATTGGGCAGCGAGTCGCGCGGGGAGGGGGAGAATAAAGGGAAATGCCGCCAACCTGAGATCCGCCGGTGCGGGCCCCGCTGCTGCAGTTTGGCGGAGCGCACTCCAGGGACACGTGACCTGGGCCCGCCGCCGTCTGATTGACGGGAGCTTCCGACCAATGGGGAGTGAGGGGGCGGGACTGGAGAGCGAGATGGCGGCGGGTCCTCCAACCAATCGGGGAGGCCGAAAGGCGGGACTTGAGCCGCTGATTGGCTGAGCCGCAGGACAACGACTTTGTGCCGCCCTTTATTCAGGGCCCGGGGAGCTGTGGGCTTTTGTTGCCCCTGTTAGACACAAGGCTCTTTGTTCACAACCCACGGGCTCAAATTCTAAGTGTGGGCCGGGGTTCAGTTGGGAGCACTCTCTCGTCCTGAGTCAGAAGGTTAGAATCACAGAAAGGTTACAGCACGGAAGGCCATTCGGCCCGTAGAGCCCGTGCCGACCCTCAGCTAGTCCCACTCCCTGCCCTTTCCCCACAGCCCAGAAAATGTGTTTGCCTCAGGTACTTATCTCCAGTGCAGCCTTCAGCCGCCTGAGGAAAAGAGTGTTCGAAGACCAGGCCCTCAAATCTACCACCAAGCTTATGGTCTACAGGGCTGTAGTAATACCCGCCTTCCTGTATGGATCTGAGGCATGGACGATGTACAGAAGACACCTCAAATTGCTGGAGATATATCACCAACGATGTCGCCGCAAAATCCTGCAAATCCCATGGGAGGACAGGTGCACCAACATCAGTGTCCTCGTCCAGCCTAACCTCCCCAGCTTTGAAGCACTGACCACACTCGATCAGCTTCGCTGGGCAGACCACATAGTTCGCATGCCAGACACAAGACTCCCTAAGCAAATGCTCTATGCGGAGCTCCTTCACGGCAAACGAGCCAAAGGTGGGCAGTGGAAATGTTACAAGGACACCCTTAAAGCCTCCCTGGTAAAGTGCGACATCACCACTGACACCTAGGAGTGCATGGCGGAAGACCGCCCTAGGAGGAGAAAGGGAACAGTTTCTCCCTATCTACTTTGTCCAGACCCCTCATGATTTTGACCACCTCTATCAAATCTCCTCAACCTTACGAAAGCAAAATTAAACCTGAAATAAAAACAGAAAATTCTGGAAATCTCAGAAGGTCGGGCACCATCTCCTCTCAATCTTCGTAGCTCCAAGGAGAATAACGCCAGCTCCTTCAGTCTATCAACGTAACTGAAGTTCTCAGAGGGTTGTGGATCTGTGGAATTCGCTGCCTCAGAGAGCTGTGAAAGCTGGGACATTGAATAAATTTAGGACAGAAATAGACAGTTTCTTAAACAATAAGGGAATAAAGGGTTATGGAGAGTGGACAGGGAAGTGGACCTGAGTCCATGATCGGATCAGATATGATCTCATTAAATGGCGGAGCAGGCTCGAGGGACCGTATGGCCTACACCTGTTCCTATTTCTTATGTTCTTATTCCTGGAATCATTCTTGTAAATCTTTTCTGCATCTTCTCTGAGGCCTTCACATCCTTCCTAAAGATCGGTGCACACAATTAGACACAGTGCTCCAGTTGGGGCTAAACCAGTGTTTTCTTAGTGTCTTTTACCTTGAAGACCGATGCAAAATATTTGTTAACAGTCTCTGCCATTTCCCTGTTTCCCATTATTATTAAGTCCCTAATTCCTAGAATCATTCTCATCTTTTCTGTACTTCTCTAAGGCGTTCACATCCTTCCAAATGAGTGGTGCCCAAAATTGGCCACAATACTCCAGTTGGGGCCGAACCAGTGCTTTATGCAGTTTCATCATAATTTCCACACTTTTGTACTTTATAACTCTATTTATGAAGCCCAGGATCCTGTTAGTCTTTTTACCTGCTTTCTCAACATGCCCTTCCACCTTCAACAATTTATGCACACATACCCCCAGGTTTCTCTGTTCGTGCGCCCCCCCCCCCCCCCCCCCTCTGGATTGTACCATTTAGTTCATATGTCCGCTCCTCATCCTTTCTACCAAAATGTATTAATTCACATTTTTCTGTGTTAAATTTCAGCTGCTACGTGTCCACTCATTTCACCAGCCTGTTTATGACTTCCTGAAGTCTATCACTCTCCTCCTTACTGTTCACTGTACTTACAAGTTTTGTGTCATTTGCAAATTTTGAAATTATGCTCTGTACACCCACATCCAACTCATTTAATATATATCAAGAAATGCATTGGTCCTAGAACCGACCCCTGGGGGACACCACTGGAAACCTTTCTCCAGTCTGAAAAACAACCGTTCGCCACTACTCTCTGTTTTCTGTCAATTAGCCAATTTTGTATCCATGCTGCCACTGTCCCTTTTATTCCATGGGCTTCAATTTTCCTGGCAAACCTATTATGTAGCATTTTGTCAAATGCCTTTTGGAAATCCATGTACACTACGTCAATCGCATTACCCTCATCAACAGTGTCTGTTATCTCATCAAAAAACTCAATCAAGTTGGTTAAACACGGATTTGCCCAGTGCTCGCCAGATTAAATTATTGCAGCAGTTATTTTATTCTCACTCTCCACACGTTGGATTTCACACAATCTCTCCTAAAGGCACTGGTTAGTAACGAGCTTTACGGTTTACATCCCACACAATTGTAACAGTTTCAGGGTTAGAATCCCCATGTACAGTCCCAGGGTTGTAATCCACATATAAAGTCCCAGGGCTAGAAACCCCATGTACAGTCCCAGGGTACACCTGTGCTGTAGCTGCTCTTCGACTGTTTTGACAGGCATTTAACGATCACATGGATGAACTTCAACAATTGTATATCCCTGTCTGGCATAAAAATACAACGGGGAAGGTGGCTCAATTGTGGCTAACAAGGGAAATTAGGGATAGTGTTAAATCCAAAAAGAGGCATATAAATTGGCCAGAAAAAGCAGCAAACCTGAGGACTGGGAGAAATTTAGAATTCAGCAGAGGAGGACAAAGTGTTTACTTAGGAGGAGGGGAAATAGAGTATGACAGTAAGCTTGCAGGAAACATAAAAACTGACTGCAAAAGCTTCTATAGATATGTGAAGAGAAAAAGATTAGTGAAGACAAATGTAGGTCCCTTGCAGTCAGAATCAGGTAAATCTATAATGGGGAACAAAGAAATGGCAGACCAATTGAACAAATACTTTGGTTCTGTCTTCACTAAGGAAGACACAAATAACCTTTCGAAAATACTAGGGAACTGAGGGTCTAGTGAGAAGGAGGAACTGAAGGAAATCCTTATTAGTCAGGAAATTGTGTTATGGAAATTGATGGGATTGAAGGCCAATAAACCTCCAGGGCCTGATAGCCTGCAAATCGGAGTACTTAAGGAAGTGGCCCTAGAAATAGTGGATGCATTGATGGTCATTTTTCAACAGTCTATCGACTCTGGATCAGTTCCTATGGATTGGAGGGTAGCTAATGTAACCCCACTTTTTAAAAAGGGAGGGAGAGAGAAAACGGAATTATAGACCAGTTAGCCTGACATCAGTGGTGGGGAAAATGTTGGAATCAATTATTAAAGATGTAATAGCAGCGCATTTGGAAAGCAGTAACAGGATCGGTCCAAGTCAGCATGGATTTATGAAAGGGAAATCATGCTTGACAAAACTTCTAGAATTTTTTGAGGATGTAACTAGTAGAGTGGACAAGGGAGAACCAGTGGATGTGATGTATTTGGACTTTTGACAAGGTCCCACACAAGAGATTAGTGTGCAAAATTCAAGCAAATGGTATTGGGGATAATGTATTGACGTGGATAAAAAACTGGTTGGCAGACAGGAAGCAAAGCGTAGGAATAAATGGGTCCTTTTCAGAATGGCAGGCAGTGACTCGTGGGGTACCGCAAGGTTCTGTACTAGGACCTCAGCTATTTACAATATACATTAATGATTTAGACGAAGGAATTGAATGTAATATCTCCAAGTTTGCAGATGACACAAAGCTGGGTGGCAGTGTGAGCTGTGAAGAGGATGCTAAGAGGCTATAGGGTGACTTAGACAGGTTAGGTGAGTGGGCAAATGCATGGCAGATGCAGTATAATGTAGATAAATGTGAGGTTATCCACTTTGGTGGCAAAAACAGGAAGGCAGAATATTATCTGAATGGTGACAGACTAGGAAAAGGGAGGTGCAATGAGACCTGGGTGTCAAGGTACATCAGTCATTGAAAGTTGGCATGCAGAAACAGCAGGCGGTGAAGAAGGCAAATGGCATGTTGGCCTTCATAGCTAGAGGATTTGAGTTTCGGAGCAGGGAGGTCTTACTGCAGTTGTACAGGTCCTCGGTGAGGTCACACCTGGAGTATTGTGTACAGTTTTGGTCTCCTAATCTGAGGAAGGACATTCTTGCTATTGAGGGAGTGCAGCAAAGGTTCACCAGACTGATTCCCGGGATGGCAGGACTGACATATGAAATAAGATTGGATCGACTAGGCTTATATTCACTGGAATTTAGAAGGATGAGAGGGGATCTCTGAAACATATAAAATGCTGACGGGTCTGGACAGGTTAGATGCAGGAAGAATGTTCCTGATGTTGGGGAATTCCAGAACCAGGGGTCACAGTCTAAGGATAAAGGCTAAGCCGGTTAGGACCGAGATGAGGAGAAACTTCTTTACTTAGAGAATTGTGAACCTGTGGAATTCACTACCACAGAAAGTTGTTGAGGCCAGTTCGTTTGATATATTCAAAAGGGAGTTAGATGTGGCCCTTATGGCTAAAGGGATCAAGGGGTACGGAGAAAAAGCAGGAATGGGGTACTGAAGTTGCATGATCAGCCATGATCATATTGAATGGTGGTGCAGGCTCGAATGGCCTATTCCTGCACCTATTTTCTATCTTTCTATGACAGGACAGTGTAGAGGGAGCTTTATTCTGTATCTAACGCATGCTTTTCCTGTCCTGGGAGTGTTTGATAGGACGGTGTGGAGGGAGCTTTACTCTGTATCTAACGATGCTTTACCTGCCCCAGGAGTGTTTGATGGGACAGTGTAGAGGGATCTGCATTCTGTATCTAAAGCATGCTTTATTTACCTGCCCTGGGAGTGTTTGATGGGTCACTGCAGAAGGAGCTTTACTCTGTATCTAACCCGGGCTGTACCTGTCCTGGGAATGTTTGATGGGTCAGTGCAGAGGAAGATTTACTCTGCATTTGATCCGTGTTGTACATGCCCCTTCTCATCTCGCTGAAATTGTCTTTCCTCCAATTTAGTATTTTTACTCTAGATTGCTCCTTGTCCTTTTCCATAGCTAATCTGAACTTTATGATAATATGATCACTGTTCCCTAAATGTTCACCCAGTGTCACTTGCTCCACTTAACCCACCTCATTCCCCAGAACCAGATCCAGCAATGCCTCCTTCCTCATTGGGCCGGAAACATACTGATCAAGAAAGTTCTCCTGAACACTCTTCAGAAATTCTTCACCCTCTCTGCCCTTCACACTATTACTATCCCAGTCTATATTAGGATAGTTGAAGTTCCCCATTATCACTACTCTGTAGTTCTTGCATCTCTCTGCAAATTTTCTTCTCCATAAATCATAGAATTATAGACCCATTGGGCCCATCATGTCTGTGCCAGTGTACATCATGTCCTATATTTTTAGCATTAGTTGGTGGCCTATAGAATACATCGAGTAGTGTAAAGGCACCTCTATTGTTCCTTAACTGTACCCAGATCAATTCTATCCTTGACCGCTCCAGGACATCCTCTCTCCAGCACTGTGACATTCTCCTTAACCAATACTGCCACACCACCTCCTTTCTTTCCTTCCCTATTTTTCATGAACATCCTATATACAGGAATATTTAATACCCAACCCTGCCCCTTTTTGAGCCAGGTCTACATTATTGCCATGGCATCAGATTCCCATGTGGCTATTTGCACCTGCAGCTCACCAACCTTGTTTGCTATACTTCGTGTGTTCACATACATACACTGTAAACCTATCTTACACTATCCTGTGTTCTCTTAGTCTGACCCCACCTAATACCTTACTATTTCTTGCTTTGGTGGTATCCGTCTCTCCCAATCCTTTGTGCCCTTTGTTTCTCCTTTCTAATGCTACATCCTGGTGCCATCCCCCTGCCAACTTAGTTTAAACCCTTCCCAATAGCACTAGCAAACCTCCCCGCGAGGATATTGGTCCCGGCTCTGTTGAGGTGCAAATTGTCTGGTCTGTACAGGTCCCGCCTCCCCCAGAACCGACCCCAATGCCCCAGGAATCTGAAGCCCTCCCTCCTGCACCATCTCCTCAGCAATGCTCTCCATCTGCTCTATCCTCCTATTTCTATACTCGCGCATGGCACCGGGAGTAATCCGGAGATTACTACTTCAGAGGTCATGCTTTTTAATCTCTTTCCTAGCTCCCTAAAATCTGCCTGCAGTACTGCATCCCTTTTTCTACCTATATTGTTGGTACAGATATGGACCACGACCTCTGGCTGTTCACCCTTCCCCCTCAGAATGTTCTGCAATTGCTCAGTGACATCCTTAACCCTGGCACCATGGAGGCAACTTACCATTCTGGAGTCACATTTGCGGCCGCAGAAACACCTGTCTGCTCCCCTATCGAATCCCCTACCACTATTGCTTTCCCAACTTCC
The DNA here is from genome assembly GCF_044704955.1 of Pristiophorus japonicus. Taxonomy (NCBI): domain Eukaryota; kingdom Metazoa; phylum Chordata; class Chondrichthyes; family Pristiophoridae; genus Pristiophorus; species Pristiophorus japonicus. Next base: position 73,498,595 of record NC_091996.1, on the reverse strand, counting down.
TCCTCTCCCCCGCCCCCCCTTGTACAGCTGAGCCACCCATGGTGACATAGATTTGGCTCTGGCTGTACTCCCCAGAGGAACCATCAGTACTCAGAACAGAATACTGGTTGGAGAGCGAGATGCACTGGTGTTTTATATAGGTTTAACATAAATTCCTGGCTTTGTTAACCTGTCCTGCCACCTTCAAAGAATTGTGCACAGGCAGCCCCAGGTCTCTCTTGCACCCCTGTTAAAATTGTATCATTTAGCATGTATTGTCTCTCCTCATTCTTCCTACCAAAATGTATCACCTCACATTTCTCAGTATTGAGTTTTATCTTCAGTCCTTTTACAGGGTTTTAGAAGTGGAGCATTTACAGACAGGAAGCTCAAACCAAACATCACGTCAAGATCTGACAGTCATACAGTTAACAAAGCCAGGAAGAGCTTTAAAAGCTTCGGGGATATGAAGCAACACCTGCTTGTTCACACTGATGAGAGACCATTTACATGTTCTGACTGTGGGAAGGGCTTTAAAAGCTTCAGGGATATGAAGAGACACCAGCTTGTTCACACTGATGAGAGATTGTTTATATGTTCTGACTGTGGGAAGAGCTTTAAAAGCTTCGGCGATCTGAAGGGACACCAGCGAGCTCACACTGACGAGAAACCATTTCACTGTTCTGACTGTTGATAGAGGTTTAAAAGCTCCAGGGAGCTGTCGCGACACCAGGGAGCTCACACTGACGAGAGACCATTTACATGTTCTGTTTGTGGGATGAGCTTTAAAAGCTCCGGGAATCTGAAGGGACACCAGCTTGTTCATAAGAATACAAGCAGGAGTAGGCCATTCGGCCCCTCGAGCCCGCTCTGCCATGCAATGAGATCATGGCTGATCTTCTACCTCAACTCCACTTTCCCATATCCTTTGATTCCCTTAATATCTAAAAATCTATCGATCTTTGTCTTGAATATACTCAACGACACAGCCTCCACAGCCCTCTAGGATAGAAAATTACAAAGATTCACCAGTCTCTGAGTGAAGAAATTCCTCCTCATCTCAGTCCTAAATGGCCGACCCCTTATTCTGAGACTGTGACCCTGGTTCTACACAATAGCCAGAGGAAACATCCTCCCTGCATCTACCCTGTCAAGCCTTGTAAGTATTTTGTATGTTTCAATGAGATAACCTCTCATTCGTCTAAACTCGAAATATAGGCCTAATCGACTCAATCTCTCCTCATAGGACAATCCCCCCAGCCAAGGAATCAGTCTGGTAAATCTTTGTTGCACTCCCTCTATGGCAAGTATATCCTTCCTTAGGTAAGGAGACCAAAACAGTACACAATACTCCAGGTGCGGTATCACCTGGGCCCTATATAATTGCAGCAATATGTCTTTACTCTTATACTTAAATGCTTTTGTAATAAAGGCCAACATACCATTTGTTTTCTTAATTGCTTTCTGTACCTGCATGTTAACTTTCAGTGATTTGTGTACAAGGACACCCAGGTCCCTCTGAACATCAACATTTCCCAATCTCTCACAGTTTAAAAAATACTTTGCTTTTCTATTTTTCCTACCAAAGTGGATAACTTCACATTTCTCCACATTATATTCCATTTGCCATGTTCTTGCCCACTCCGTTAGTCTCTCTAAAACCCCTTGAAGCTTCTTTGCATCCTTCTCACAATTTACATTCCCACCTAGATTTGCATCATCAGCAAACTTGGATATAATACATTTGGTCCCCTCATCCAAATCATTAATGTAGATTGTGAATAGCTGGGACCCAAGCCCTGATCCTTGCGGTACCCCACTAGTTACAACTATTTTTGTTAAACAATAAATCAAGTGCCCCTTTTTAAAAGGGACACAAAAACCGACAAATTAAACAAATTGAACTTTTAACACTAGTGGATCAAATTAAAATTTGGTTGCCGGAGATGATGATGCACTCCAGTCTGTCCGGCGCCCACCTCTCGCAAGCGTACCAGTGGACATCGCGTGCTCCATCTCCAGGGACACCCTGGCTCGGATGTAACCGCGGAAGAGTGGCAGTCAGTCGGGCTGAACGACTCCCTCGACCTCCCGCTGCCTGGACCGGCTAATGGCCACCTTGGCCATGCCCAGGAGCAGTCCCATGAGGAGGCCTTCCGACTTGCCCGCTCCCCTCCACACAGGGTGTGCAAAGATCAGGAGCGTATCTCTCTAGTTACAGCCCCAAAATGGCACATTTTTCCTAATGCACACACTGATGTGAGACCTTTTAAATCTACTGACTGTGGGAAGAGCTTTAAAAGCTTTGGGATTCTGATGGCACACCAGTGTGTTCACACTGGGGACAGACCATTTCATTGCTCCGTGTGTGGGAAGAGATTCACTCAGTCCTCGACTCTGCTTAGACACCAGCGAGATGACACTGGGAGAGGCCGTTCACCTGCTCTGTGTGTGGGAAGGGATTCACTCGGCCGTCCCACCTGCGAGTTCACACTGGGGACAGGCCAGTGAAACGTGTGGGCTGTGGAGAAAACTTTAAAAGGTCCCAGGAGCTGAAGAGACACCAGCTGGAGAGAGCTGGCAAGAGACTGTTCACCTGTTCCGTGTGTGGAGAGGGATTCCCTCAATCCTCGACTCTGCTGAGACACCAGCGAGTTCACACTGTTCTGTAGCACAGGGCCCTGCAGAAAGCTGGGGCGACATGAATGTGGAACGGATTAATGTTTTATAAATTCTTGTACTGCTGTTTAATCTTTCAAACTGTTATTCTGATGATTCGCTTTACTTGACCATTCATGGTATCACAGAGAATGTACGGCACAGAAACAGGCCTTTTGGCCCAACTGGTCTGTGCCGGGGTTTATGCTCCACACGAGCCTCCTTTCACCCTACTTCAATTAACCCTATCAAAGTAACTTTGTGTTGCTTTGTCCCTCGTGTTTATCTGGCTTCCCCTTAAATGCATCGATACTATTGGCCTCAACCACACCATGTGGTGGCGAGTTCACATTCTAACCACTCTCTGAGAAAGATGCTTCTGAATTCCTGACTGGATTTAATATTAACTATATTATATTTATGTCCCCATAAATATGAGGAGATTCTGTTAAGCTGACCACTATGTTGTTGTACTTTGTCTTTTTCTGATGAATGAAACATTTCTGAACCTCTGTACCCGTGTTATGGGATGAAGTACCATAAGTGGCTGAAAGGGGGGCAGGTTTGGAAGATCAATATTCCTGTCTACAGAATTTTTAGACAAGATCGAGAGGGGGGGTAAAAAGCGGTGTGGGGGTGGGGGGGGGGGGATTGTGGTACTGATTAAAGAAACTATTACAGCGGTGAGGAAGGATGATATGTTAGAGGGATCATCAAATGAGGCCATATGGGTTGAATTGAAAAATAAAAAAGGGGCGATCACACGGCTGGGCATGTATTATAGACCCCCAAACAGTGGGAGGGAGATTGAGGAGCAAATATGTAGGAAAATTGCTGTGAAGTCCAAAAACCATTGGGTAGTAATAGTAGAGGATTTTAACTATCCAAATATTGTTTGGGACAAATTTAGTGTGAAGGGTATAGAGGGTGCAGAATTCTTGAAATGCATTCAAGGAACTTTTTTAGTCAGTATGTAGCAAGCCCAACACGAGAGGGGGAAGTCTTGGATTTGGTTTTGGGGAATGAAGCTGGGCAGGTTGAAGGGGTATTAGTGGGAGAGCACTTGGGTGCCAGTGACCATAATTCAGTCAGATTCAAGTTGGTTATGGATAAGTATAGGCCTGGAATAAAAGTTCCGAATTGGGGAAAAGCTCATTTTGCTAAGTTAAGGAATGATTTGGCTATAGTGGACTGGAAACAGCTACTTGTGGGTAAATCAGTGTCGGAACAGTGGGAGGCATTCAAGGAGGAGATCCAGAAGGCTCAGGTCAAACATGTGCCTTTAAAGAAAAAGGCCGGGAAAAATAATTCTAGAGCCCCCTGGATGTCTAGGGAGTTACAGGGAAGGGTTAAGAAAGAAAGGGACGTTTATGTCATATACCAATAGCTAAATACTTTAGAATCTTTAGAGGAATAAAGGAAGTTAAGAGGCAAAATTAAAAAGGATATTAGGAATGCTAAGAGAGCACGAGAAATTCTTGGCCAGTAAAATTAAGGAAAATCCTAATATGTTCTATTAAATATATTAAGAATAAAAAGATAACTAAAGAAAGGGTAGGGCCTATTAGAGACCATGAGTGTAATCTTTGTGTGGAGGCGGAAGATGTTGATAGGATTTTTAACGAATACTTTGCATTTGTTTTCACAAAGGAAAGGGGTAATGCAGATACTGCTAGTGAGGAGGAGTGCGATATTCTGAATGAAATAAATATAGTGAGAGAAGAAGTATTAAGGGGTTTAGCTGCTTTGAAAGTAGATAAGTCCCCAGGCCCGGATGAAATGCATCCCAGGCTGTTGAGCGAAGTAAAAGAGGAAATAGCAGAGGCCTTGACCATCATTTTCCAGTCCTCTTTGGATTTGGGCATGGTGCCGGAGGATTGGAGGACTGCTAATGTAGTACCCTTGTTTAAGAAGGGAGAAAGGGATAGGCCTTGTAATTACAGGCCTCTCAGTGGTGGGAAAATTATTGGAAAAAATCCTGAAAGACAGGATAAATCTACATTTGGAAAGGCAAGGATTAATTAGGGACAGTCAGCACGGATTTGTTAAAGGAAGATTGTGTTTGACTAACCTGATTGAATTTTTTGAGGAGGTAACCAAGAGGGTCGATGAGGGTAGTGTGTACGATGTAGTATATATGGACTTTAGCAAGGCTTTTGATAAGGTCCCACATGATAGACTGGTCATGAAGGTTAAAGCCCATGGGATACAGGAAGTGGCAAGTTGGATCCAAAATTCGCTTGGAGGTAGGAAGCAAAGGGTAATGATTGATGGATGTTTTTGTGACTGGAAGAATGTTTCCAGTGGATTTCTGCAGGGCTCAGTACTGGGTCCCTTGCTTTTTGTGGTATATATCAATGATTTAGATTTGAATATAGGGAGTATGATTATGAAGTTTGCAGATGATACTAAAATTGTCTGTGTGGTTGATAATGAAGAGGAAAGTCATGGGCTGCAGGAGAATATCAATCTACTGGTCAGGTGAGCAGGGGAGTGGCAAATGGAATTTAATTCAGAAAAGTGTGAGGTGATGCACTTTGGGAGGGCTAATAAGGAAAGGGTATATACATTAAGCGGTAAGCCACTTAATAGTGTAGATGAATAAAGGGACCTTGAAGTGCTTGTCCACAGTTCCCTGAAAATAGCCATCATCATTATAGGCATCGAGGAAGACTTACTTCCACTCCCAAAGGAGTTCTCTGATGGCTGAACAGACCAATACGAGAGCCACATACCCTGTTACAGGTGGGACAGATATTCGTCTAGGGAAGGGGTCGGTGGGGCTGGTTTGCCACGCATTCCTTCTGCTGCCTGCACTTGACCTCTTCACGGAATTTGCGTTGAGACTCGAAGAGCTCACTGCCCTCCCGGATGCACTTTCTCCACTTCGACATAAGGTTGTTAAGAAGGCATACGGAATGCTTGCCTTTATTGGCCGAGGCATAGAATATAAGAGATGGAAGGTTATGCTTAAATTGTATAATACTTTGGTTAGGCCACAGCTGGAGTACTGCCTGCAGTTCTGGTTGCCGTATTATAGGAAGGACGTGATTGCACTAGAGAGGGTGCAGAGGAGATTTACGAGGATGCTGCCTGGAATGGAGAATCTTAATTATGAGGACAGGTTAGATTTGTTCTCATTGGAACAGAGGACTTTGAGAGGAGACCTCATTGAGGTGTACAAAATATTGAGAGGCCTGGACATCGTGGATAGTAAGGGTCTATTCCCATTGGTGGAGGGGTCTATTACGAGGGAGCATAATTTTAAGGTGGTTGGTGGAAGGTTTAGAGGGGATTTGAGGGGGGGCTTCTTTATGCAGAGGATTGTGGGGATCTGGAACTCGCTGCCTGGAAGAGTGGTGGATGCAGAAACCCTCACCACTTTTAAGAGATGGTTGGATGGGCACTTAAAGTTCAGTAACCTGCAGGGTTATGGACCTAGAGCTGGTAATTGGGATTAGACTGGATGACCTTTTGTTGGACGGCACAGATATAATGGTAAGTGCTGCAGGGAATAGAATATGGCCAGGGTGATGTCCTGGACTAGTTTCGGTCGCCTGGATGGGTAGGAGCGGAATTTTCCAGATTTTTTTTCCCTAAATTGGCCTGGGATTTTATCTGGTTTTTGCCTCTCCCAGGAGATCACATGGCTCCGGTTGGGGTGGAGTGTAGAATGTTTCAGTATAAGGGGTGTCGCAGTTGTGTGAGGCAGACTGGTTGGGCTGGGTGCTCTTTGCCTTTTCGTCATTGTTCATAGGTTTAAATATAATCTTTAGGGCTGCTAACCAAGGGCCTTGTGGCTCTTTGTCGGCCGGCGCGGACTCATTGGGCCGAAATGGCCTCCTTCTGCACTGTAAATTTCTATGTATCTATGTTTCTACATGTAAAGACACAATGTCTGGGTGTGAATCCAATAATAACCCCACGGGCCGTATAAATGTGATAACCAGATGGGCTTGTGGTTATAGTCTGGTCACAGATGGACTAAATTCTCGGAATTAGCAGGAGTTCAGGAGGCAGTCAACAGATAGGTCCAAACAATCCCATTTCCTGAACGGTAACAAAGCTTGTGTGTAAGAACAGGCCACTTAAACTGGAACAGACTCGAGAAGATTAGGTGTGAATCCACTGTACTTCTATTCTGCAGACTGAGGGAATTATCACCCGATCTGTGTTATGCTGCGCTCTTAATAAAGCCTGGAGAGACAATTGTGTTCTTGTGAAGTTGATTATCTGGTATTAGAAACCCTAGGACTCTGGATCATTAGAGTCAACCTCAGTGTGTGGAAACAGATCCTGGTGTATTCCACCCATTGACACACCACAGTGTCCACATTGTGACTGCAGTGGTTCGATTCCACTGGAACGTAGAAACAGGTAAAAGGACAGGTGTTGCATCTCCTGTGCTTGCACGAGAGGATGCCGGGGGACATGGAGAGGGTGATTTAAGAGTGTATCCGGGTGTGGCAGAGGGAACGGTCCCTTCGGAATGCTGAAAGGGGAGGGGAAGGTGTGCAGAATATGATCCGTTGAATGTGGAAGCTGGTGGGGTGGAAGGTGAGGACAAGGGGAACCCAGAGGAGATTTGGGAGAGAGGGGAAGGGGTGAGAGCAGAAGTGCGGGAAATGGGATGGAAATGATCGAGGGTCTTTGCCAACCACGGTGGAGGGGAATCCTCGGTTGAAGACATATCTGAAGCACTGTTATGGCAGGTAACATCATCAGAACAGAGGCGACAAAGAGGAAAAGGGGTGGGAGGAAGTGTAATCGAGGTAGCTGTGGGAGTCAATGGGCTGATTACAGATAGTAGTCAACAGCCTAACCTCTGAAATGGCAATAGAGGAGTCGAGGAAGGGAAGAGTCGGACATGGACCATGTGAAGGTGAGGGAGGGGTGGCAATCGGAAGCAAAATCGTGACTGGTGGTTCGATTCCACTCATTTCCTGTAAATCTATTCTTAAAAACTGAGCCAGTCATTGTGAAACTAAAAGCCTTGTATAAAATAAGCAGAATATACCCCCACAGCCTCCCCTAGGCCCGGACCCTAAACAAGCGATTCGCTCTGTCATCCACCCTGCGCACACACCAGCGAGTTCACACTGACGAGACTGTTTAAATAATCTGACCTTGGGAAGAACCATCAAAGATCCAATAACTTGGGGGAGAACTTGGCCTGGTTTGCTCCTCCTGTTAGCCACTGCTGTGGGGGGGCGGTAACGGGGTGCTAAGGGGTTCCTGACAGGGCGCGACGTCCGCGAACTTCCATAGCGCTAACAACTGACCGCCTCGGTCTATAGCGCCCCGTTGATCGTGGCATCATCCAGTGGACAGCTCCCTGTTACCGCCCTGGATCAGAAAATCACTCGCTCCCTGCCACTGCGCCTGCCGTCGACAACAGCAGGAGGAGGCGGCAGTATGCAGTCGGATGGCCGCTGAAGGAGTGGTATTTAAAGGCATCAACATCGGTTTATTTGTAGAGGCCAAAGAATGCTGCTTTGTCAGGTTGAGATAGGCAAACAGCTGCATCCAGCAATTTAAGCCTTTTTCAGTTTCAGGAGTCTTCTGCCTCATAAATTGTTCAGTGTCACTCAGGTGAGATTTAAAAGTACTCTATTTCCATACGTTAAAGGTGGCTGTACTGACACTGGACCTCGCCCTCCAGCAGCAACGTCGGAGGCAGAGAGAAAGATTGCAAACTGTGGCCAGAGGGAGCAGGGCAACAAGGCTGTCAACAGGAGGCCTGACCGTCCAGGGTATTCTGGGAGCACTTCTCCTACATCAATTTCACCGAGGAACATTGTCGTAAAAGGCTCTGCTTCAGCAAGGACGTGGTCACAGAGCTCCGCCACCTCCTGCAACCAGACCTCCAGCCTCAGATCAGGGTGAGCACGGCTCTCTTAGTGCCAGTCAAGGTCACCATCGCCCTCAATTTCTACACCAGCAGATCCTTCCAGTCTGCAACAGGAGACATATCTAATGTATCGCTGTTCACCATGCATTGCTGCATCCGCAAGGTCACGGACGCTCTCTACAGAAGGAGAAGGGACTACATTTCTTTCTCCATCACCAGAAAGAAGCAGCACGAGCGTACATGTGGCTTCGCCAGGGTAGCTGGCTTCCCCATGGTGCAAGGCGCCTTTAACTGCACCCACGTCACTTTGCAGGCACTGCAGAACAATCCTGAGGTATTCCCTAACCGCAAAGGCTACCATTCACTGTGCAGTTGGTGTGTGACCACACACGCAGAATCCTCACCGTCAATGCCCGCTATCCTGGCAGCAGCCACTATGCCTTCATCCTGTGCCAGACCAGTGTGGCAGCTCTGTTCCAGCCACCACATCCAGCTTGCGGCTGGCTGCTGAGAGCCAAGGGTTATCCTTTCGCCACCTGACTCATGACTCCCCTCCGTAAACCCCAACACTCGTCCCCAGCACTTATATAATGACAGGCATGCTGCCACCGGGAACATCATTGAGCAGACCATCGGAGTGCTCAAGTAATAGTTCCACTGCCTTGACCGTTCAGGAGGAGCCCTCCAGCACTCGGCTGAGCAGGTGTCCCTTTTCATCGTCATCTGCTGCACAACTTGCCCATCATGAGGGTGCAGCCATTGCCACCAGGCATAGCCGCACCACCTCAGGAGGAAGAAGAGGAGGAACAGGAGCACAAACAGCAGTGAGGGAGGAGGCAGCCACTCAATCGTGCTCGTGGAAGTGTGGTCCACAATCGCCTCATCAGACTTCGGTCCCAGTAAATTTGAGGCCACTTCCCGGTTGCTCAGCTCGTCCCCATCAATTTCTCATTCCATATCAGAGCGCAAAACTGAAACGAGACATATCACAAAATCTGTCAATTGCATTAATAAATGTATCCAACTTCTGTAACCACATATATATAACAATATTAACTAATCACCCTTGTGCAAACCCTTACTTCCCCTCTTTACAGTGCCTTTTCCTAATCTTCTGCTCCTATGTAGTGTCTCCCCAGTGGCTGCAGCAGGGCTGCTGAGTGTCGGTGCCAGAGACTACAGACAACCTTGTGGGACATCCTCGACCAGTTCTGGGCCTGAAAGGCCCGGCTATAGACTGCACCACCTCAGGATGGGTGGAGGCAGTGTGGGCTGGCTGGATGAAAGGCAGCGACAAGTGCAATAGAAGAATGGCAGTGGTGGGATCAGGAATGCTGTCATCCTGAGAGAGGACAGCAGGTTCCTGCTCCACTGACACACCACCATTCCTCCAGGGCAGCACCTCAGCATCCCTACCGATCTGCTGAGACACCATAAGATCCCCGGTGGACTGTGGTGGACCCAGCGACGATGGCAGCAGTCAGAGCTTGCATGGCACCAAGCTGAGACGGCATGAGACAGTCTGAGACTCGATGCCATCAACCATTGATTACATTACAGCACTAAGGCATTGCATTGTGTGGCTTCTGCCTGTGCTGCAATGGATGCTACCACATCGCCCACAACATGCGACATGAGGTCTGAGTTCCCGCGATCTCTCTGGAGCCCACCATCCTCTACAGAATGGAAATGATGGGCTCCATGGTGTGCGCAGAGCTCTGTGCAATGTTGGAAGCGGTCTCCTCCATGCTCCTTACCATTGCGAGAGGCTCTTGGCCATCCTTGCCATTGCACCTATCATCTCCGAGTGCATGGCCATCACCCTTCTTGTGAACGTCTCCCCATCGAGGTCCTCATCTGAGTCCTGTGCTGCAACATGTGCATGCGAACTTGCCCTCCGGGGAGCCGACTCCCGAGCTACCCTTTCCCCCTGGCCTTGCTGCAGCCCACTCGTCCCCGGTGCATCAACCAGTCAACCAGTGCAGACCCCCCTAAGCTAACCTCTAACAAACAGTAGCACCTCTACGCGGGGCCCGGACCGGCAGCTCTGAGGTTGGGATTTCCCTTTATTCTCCCCCTCCACCTGCGCGATTCTTCTGCCCACCTGGGGCCCGCTTGCCGTGTCGGAGCTGTGAGTAGTGCACTTGTTTTGGGAATCTAGCATCAGGCTTGCGGATGATGTGGCCCATCCATCGGAGCAGATCGAGTGTGGTCAATGCTTCAATGCTAGGGATGTTGGCCTGAGCGAGAACACTGATGTTGGTGCGCCCATCCTGCCAATGGATTTGAAGGATCTTGCGGAGGCAGCGTTGGTGGTACTTCTCCACTGCTTTGAGGTGCCTGTTGTACATAGACCATGTCTCCAGCAGGGAGCTTATTGAGGGTGAGATGGAGCATTGCAGCAAGGGAAATCGAGAAGAGCGTTGGTGTGATGACATAACGTTGCTTGACCCCGGTCCGCACATGTATTGGGTCTGTAGTGGATCCATTAGTCTGGATCAGGGCTTGCATGTCATCGTGAAGCAGGTGGAGGATTGTGATGATCTTTCGAGTGCAGCCGAATTTGAGGAGGACACTCCCTAATCTCTCCAGGTTGTCAGTGTCGAAGCCATTTGTGAGGGCAAAGAAGGCCATGTACAGTAGCTGGTGCTGCTCCCTGCATTTTTGAATTTGACGCATGGTGAAGATCATTTCCATTCTGCCCCTTAGTGGGCGGAATCTGCATTGCGACTCTGGGAGGAGCTCTTCAGCCACTGGGAGGAGATGGTTGAGGTGGATTATTGCGATGACTTTCCCTGTGGCAGACAGCAGGGAAACACCTCTGTAATTACCACAATCATACTTAGAACATAAGAAATAGGAGCTGGAGTCAGCCATTTGGCCCCTTGAGCCTGCTCCGCTTTTCAATAAGATCATGGCTGATCTGATCATGGACTCAGCTCCACTTCCCTGCCCGCTCCCCATAACCCTTTACTCCATTTTTGCTCAAAAATTTGTCTATCTCCACCTTAAATATATTCAATGACCCAGCCTCCACAGTTCTCTGAGGCAGAGAATTCCGTAGATTTACAACCCTCTGAGAGAAGAAATTTCTCCTCATCTCAGTTTTAAATGGGCGGCCCCTTATTCTAAAATCATGCCCTCTAGTTCTAGTCTCCCCCATCAGTGGAAACATGCTCTCTGCATCCACCTTGTCAAGCCCCCTCATTATCTTATAAGTTTCAATAAGATCACCTCTCATTCTTCTGAATTCCAATGTGTATACTCAACCTATCCTCATAAGTCAACCTCAACATCTCTGGAATCAACCTAGTGAACCTTCTCTGAACAGCCTCCAATGCAAGTATATCCTTCCTTAAATACGGAGACCAAAACTGTACGCAGTACTCCAGTGTGGCCTCAGCAATACCCTGTATAGTTGTAGCAGGACGTCACTGCTTTTATACTCTATCCCCCTCGCAATAAAGACCAAGAGTCCATTTGCCTTCCTGATTACTTGCTGTACGTGCATGCTAACTTTTTGTGTTTCATGCACAAGGACCCCCAGGTCTCTCTGTACTGCAGCACTTTGCAATTTTTCTCCATTTAAATTATAATTTGCTTTTCTATTATTTCTGCCAAAGTGGATAAACTCACATTTTCTCACACTGTACTCCATTGGCCAAATTTTTGCCCATTCATTTAGCCTGTCTATATCCCTTTGCAGATTTTTTGTGTCCTCCTCACAATTTGCTTTCCCATCCATCTTTGTATCATCAGCAAACTTGGCAACATTACACTCGGTCCTTTCATCCAAGTCATTAATATAGATTGTAAATAGTTGAGGACCCAGCACCAATCCCTGTGGCACCCCACTAGTCACTGTTTGCCAACCGGAAAAAGACCCACTTATCCCGATTCTCTGTTTTCTATTAGTTAACCAATCCTCTCTCCATGCTAATATATTACCCCCAACCCTGTGAGCTTTTATCTTGTGCAGTAACCTCTTATGTGGCACCTTATCGAATGCCTTTTGGAAATCCAAATATCCCACATCCACTGGTTCCCCTTTATCCACCCTGCTCATTACATCCTCAAAGAACTCCAGCAAATTTGTCAAACATGATTTCCTTTTCATAAAACCATGCTGACTCTGCTTGATTGAATCATGCTTTTCCAAATGTCCAGCTACTGTTTCCTTAATAATGGCCTCCAGCATTTTCCCAACGACAGATGTTAACTTAACTGGTCTATAGTTTCCTGCTTTTTGGCTGCCTCCTTTTTTTAAATAGTGGTGTTACATTTGCAGTTTTCCAATCTGCTGGTACTGCCCCAGAATCCAGGCAATTTTGGGAGATTACAACCAATGCATCCACTATCTCTGCAGCCACTTCTCTTAAGACCCTAGAATGTAAGCCATCAGGTCCGTGGGATGGATTGTATTAAGTTCCTCCCTACCTATTGTCCCTTATTATCCACTATTGGGATGTTCTAAGTGTCTTCTACCATGAAGACCGATACAAAATATTTGTTCAAAGTCTCTGCCATTTCCCTGTTCTCCATTATTAATTCCCCAGTCTCATCTTCCAGAGGACCAACATTTACTTTAGCCACTCTTTTCCTTTTCATGTACCTGTAGAAAATCTTACTATCTGTTTTTATATTTTGTGCTAGTTTACTTTCATAATCTATCTTTCTTCTCTTAATCATTTTTTTAGTTGTTCTCTGCTGGCTTTTAAGAATCTCCCAATCCTCTGGCCTCCCACTAGTCTCGGCCACATTGTATGCCTTTGTTTTCAATTTGATACCGTCCCTTATTGCCTTAGTTAGCCACAGATGCTTATCCCTTCTCTCACAGTCTTTCCTTCTCATTGGGATATATTTTTATCTCCTTAAATGTCAGCGACAGCTCATCAACTGTCCCATACTTTAGTCTATTTTCCCACTCCACTTTAGCCAACTCTGCCCTCATACCTTTGTAGTCTCCTTTATTTAAGCTTAGGGCTCTGGTTTGATACCAACTTTCTCACCCTCGAACTGAATTTGAAATTCTACCATACATATTATGATCACTCATTCCTAGAGGATCTTTTACTACAAGATCATTTATTAATCCTGCCTCATTACACATATTAGATCTAAGTTAGCCTGCTCCCTTGTTGTTTCCGCAAAGTACTGTTCAAGGAAACTATACGGATACACTCTATGAATTCCTCCTCAAGGCTACCCTGGCCAATTTGCTTTGTCCAATCAATATGAAGGTTAAAATCACCCATAATTATTGCCATTCCTTTCTGACAAATCTCCCTTATTTCTTGTATTCTCACCTTTCTTGAAGATGGTCATGATTACAACCATGAGATCTCCTGGCATGCCCGAGACTACTTCCAAATAAGAAAAATTAGTTCATGGATTCGCGCAAATCGTGCTTCTCCACCATGCATTAGTGCTTCGATGGGGTTTCCATCTGCTCCTGAGGCCTTGTTGTTCTTCAGTTGTCGGATGGCCTTTTCAACCTCATGCCGGGCTGGAGTTGTGCTGAGGTGGTGGCGGGTAGCATGCTGCGTGATGGAGTCGAGGATACTCGCGTCAAAGACAGAGTCTCGGTTAAGGAGATCTTCGAAGTGCTCCTTCCAGCGGGCACTGACTGCCCCTTTGTCCTTGATGAGTACCTCTCCATTCTCGGCCCTCAGTGGGGTAGGACCTTGGGTGCTTGGGCGTAGGTGGTCTTGACTGTGCAAAAAAATCCACGCACGTCATGATTGTCGGCTAGTTGCTAGATCTCCTGCGCTTTTTCCACCCACCATCTGTTCTTTAGGTCACGAGTTTTATGTTGGACCTCAGCCTTCAGACGTCTATAGAGCTGCTTCCTTGCTCTCGAGTTGTGTTGCTGTTTTCAGTTTAAGAATGCCTTGCGCTTGCGGCTTATTAGCTCCTGGATCCCCTGGTCATTCTCGTCGAACCAGTCTTGATGTGTCCTGGTTGAGTTACCAGGCGTCTCTTCCTAGATGCTAATTATGGAGGCCTTGAGGGCAGACCAGGCACTGTGGACATTCTGCGTTGGCGACCAAGAGGGGGCGCTGTGCCGGACGCGGATCCACGTGCACATGTGCGGACTCGGCTGTTAATCAACCATCAGGCAGGTGAGGCTGCTGGTGAAACATGTAAAGTCATAGAAATGTACAGCACAGAGTAGGCCATTCAGCTCATCATGTCCGTACTGGCCAACAAAGAGCTATCCAGCCTACTTTCCAGTTCTTGGTCCGAATTCTTGTAGGTTACAGCAATTCAAGTGCTCATCCAAGCACTTTTTAAATGTGGCGAGTGTTTCTGCCTCGACCACCCTTTCAGGCAGTGAGTTCCAGACCCCCACCACCCTCTGGGTGAAAAACTGTCTCCTCAAATCCCTTCTAAACCTTTGACCAATTACTTTAAATCTATGCCCACTGGTATTGACCCCTCTCGGATGCCCCCAAAAGTACGTCACCATCCTCCGCCTGCTCCATGACGACATGCAAGCCGCGATCCTTACCAACGGATCCATCACAGACCCAATTCACGTCCGGACCGGGGTCAAGCAGGGCTGCGTCATCACCCCAACCCTCTTCTCAATCTTCCTCGCTGCCATGCTCCACCTCACAGTTGATAAGCTCCCCGCTGGAGTGGAACTAAACTACAGAACCAGTGGAAAGCTGTTCAACCTTCACCGTCTCCAGGCCAGGTCCAAGACCACTCCAACCTCTGTCGTCGAGCTGCAGTACGCGGACGATGCCTGTGTCTGTACACACACAGAGGCTGAACTCCAGGACATAGTCGAGGTATTTACAGAGGCGTACGAAAGCATGGGCCTTACGCTAAACATTAGTAAGACAAAGGTCCTCCACCAGCCTGTCCTCGCCGCACAGCACTGCCCCCCCCCCCAGTCATCAAGATCCACGGCGTGGCCCTGGACAATGTGGATCACTTCCCCTATCTCAGGAGCCTCCTACCAACACCGCCTCCAATGCGCCAGAGCAGCCTTTGGCCGCCTGAGGAAAAGAGTGTTTGAAGACCAATCCTTCAAAACTGTCACCAAGCTCATGGTCTACAGGGCCGTAGTAATACCCGCCCTTCTGTATGGCTCAGAGAAGTGGACCATGTACAATAGACACCTCAAGTCGCTGGAGAAATACCACCAGCGATGTCTCCGCAAGATCCTGCAAATCCCCTGGGAGGACAGACGCACAAACATTAGCATCCTTGGCCACACTTGATCAGCTCTGCTGGGCAGGCCACATAGTTCGCATGCCAGACACGAGACTCCCAAAGCAAGCGCTCTACTCGGAACTCGTACACAGCAAACGAGCCAAAGGCGGACAGAGGAAACGTTACAAGGACACCCTCAAAGCCTCCCTGATAAAGTGCAACATCCCCATTGACACCTGGGAGTCCCTGGCCATAGATTGCCCTAAGTGGAGGAAGTGCATTCAGGAGGGCGCTGAGCTCCTCGGGTAACGTCGCCGAGAGCATGCAGAAATTAAGCGCAGGCAGCGGAAGGAGCGTGCGGCAAACCAGGCTCCCTGCCCACCCTTTCCCTCAACGACTATCTGTCCCACCTGTGACAGAGACTGTGATTCTTGTATTGGACTGTACAGCCACCTAACAACTCATGCTAAGAGTGGCAGCAAGTCTTCCTCGATTCCGAGGGACTGCCTATGATGATGAAGGGAAATAGGTCCTTCCTAGCCACTATATCGAGGCCCTTCATAATTTTATACACATCAATAAGGTCTCCCTTCAGCCTCCTCTGTTCCAAAGAAAAGAAGCCCAGCCTGTCCAATCTTTCCTCATAGCTAAAATTCTCCAGTCCACGCAACATCCTTGTAAATCTCCTCTGTACCCTCTCTAGTGCAATCACATCTTTTCTGTAATGCGGTGACCACAACTGCACACAGTACTCTAGCTGTGGCCTAACTAGTGTTTTATACAGCTCAAGCATAACCTCTTATATTCTATGCCTCAGCTAATAAAGGCAAGTATTCCATATGCCTTCTGAACCATCTTATCTACCTGTCCTGCTACCTTCAGGGATCTGTGGACATGCACTCTAAGGTCCCTTTGTTCCTCTACACTTCTCAGTGTCCTACCATTTATTGTGTATTCCCTTGCCTTGTTAGCCCTCCCCAAATGCATTACCTCACACTTCTCCAGATTGAATTCCATTTTCCACTGTTCTGCCCACCTGACCAGTTGATTGCTATCATCTACAGCTTTATATATTGAAAGGTCAGAGGAGATGTGCAATAGAAAATAAGAGAGGCAAAGAGAGGGCATGAGAATAGAATGGAAGCCAACATAAAAATTAATCCAAAAGTCTTCTATAGGCTTTTAAATAGTTAACGGGTAGTAAGAGGAGAGGTGGAGCCGATTAGGGACCAAAAAGGAGACCGATGCATGGATGTAGAGGGTATGGCTGAATTTCTAAATGAGTACTTTGCATCTGTCTTCACCAAGGAAGAGGATGCTGCCTTAGACATAGTGAAGGAGGAGATAATGGAGACACTTGTTAGGATAAAAATTGATAAAGAGGTACTTAAAGTCGATAAATCACCAGGAGTGGATGGGATGCACCCTAGGATGCTGAGGGAATTGAGGGCGTAAATAGCGGAGGTACTGGCCATAATATTACAATCCTCCATAGATATGGGGGTGGTGCCAGAGGACTGGAGAATTGCAAATGTTACACCATTGTTCAAAAAAGGGTGTAATAATGAACCCAATAACTACAGGCCAGTCACCTTAATCTTGGTCATGGGGAAGCTTTTAGAAACAGTGATCAGGGACAAAACTAACGGTCACTTGGATAGGTGTGGATTAATTAAGGAAATTAGCATGGATTTGTTAAAGGCAAATCACGTTTCACCTCCTTGATGGAGTTTTTTGATGAGGTAACAGAGAGGGCTGATGAGGGTAATACGGTTGACGTAGTGTACATGGATTTCCAAAAGGCATTTGATAAAGTGCCACATAATAGGCTTGTCAGCAAAGTTGAAGCCCACGGAATAAAAGGGAGAGTGGCAGCATGGATATGAAATTGGCAAAGTGACAGGAAACAGAGTAGTGGTGAACCGTTGTTTTCCCGACTGGAGGAAGGTATACAGTGGTGTTCCCCAGGGTCTAGGACCAATGCTTTTCTTGATATATATTAATGACTTGGATGTGGGTGTACAGGGCACAATTTCAAAATTTGCAGATGACACAAAACTTGTCAGTCTAGTGAACTATGAGGAGGAGAGTGATAGACTTCAGAGTGACCGAGACAGGCTGGTGAAATGGGCGGGCATATTGTAAAGGGTTAATATTTTCACCAAACCAACAGTCACAAAGCCCAATCTTGTTATTGATTCTACTTCCTGGACCATTATAAATATGCTCGTTAAGTTAATTGCACCGGATCCGCCGTGGTCCTACCAGATCGGATCATCAGCAACAATGTACCGTCACTCCTCACAATGCGCTGGAATTGTGGCACTTTTGACAGCTGTTAAAAACATCTGACCGTCCAGTTAACATTTGTTCTGACAGTGCCTGTCACAATGATGACCTTACCGTTGTACAGGAGATGGCAAACCCCTCACACATGGCCTCTTGCTTCATTGGCAGGGTAGTTGCACGTAAAAGAGGCACCCAGACTTTGCAGGGAATGCGGAGACAGACAGGGAACTCAGAGACAGACAAGGATCGCGGAGACAGACAGGGATGCCAAAGACTCCGCTGCTCACAGGGATCCAGTGGATCCACACACTGAATCATGCTGTCCAATCATTAGGAGCCCTGCCCTGGAACACATAGATCCAGTATCTTTACAAGAACAATACCAGCCATACACCATAGTACGTGCCCGGCCCGAGCAGAGCAAGCCCCTTCCTCAGCCCACAGCTTGGGGAGTCCAAAATCATTGTGGCCCCAGCTCTGCCCCAACTGATGAGTTGCTGATGTTCCAGAGAATGGCAGCTACCTGCCCGGTGGTATGTGTGCCACCGGAGGTGGGCGAGAAAGTACTCTCCCTGATCCATTCCCACCTGATAGGCCCACACTATTCAGCCTCCACCACACTCAATAAGATAGCTGCAGCGGCATGGTGGCCTGATAGGGAGAACGCAGTGAAACTGTCCGGATCACGGTGCCTACCCTGTCTGCAGCACAACTCTCCCCCACATCCGGATCGAGCCCTCCTCAGGAGTGCCCCCCAAGGGGACCTTTGTAAGGGGTGGTTTTCGGGGAGTCAGCTTTCCCTTCTGACCTTATATGAGCGGTTCCGAATCACTCCCACACCCTTGGTTCTAGACACTGGAATTATGAAGGAACTGTGACAGACTTGAACAGACAATCGGTTTCAAGGTAGGAAGCAGGTATGGCTTTATTGTGGTTAAAAAGTAAAAAGGCACACCTTTAATAACACACACACAATATTAATACCAATACACACTGAGGGGTACAACACATTGAATAAAATGTCAAATTACAGCCTATGGGGAAAAGAATACAGCTTAAACTCTAAATGGGGTAAAGAGGAGAATGCAGATACATTTACACAAGTTATCCCAGCCTCCCCCTCCCAATTCCCCTAACTAACTAAGTTATAGCTCTGGAGGGTTCAGGGGCTATGCTCACCAATCCCCTTTTGACAGTTCCAACTCCGGGGTTCGCCTTAGTTGTCCCTGGGGTTCGCCTTAGTTGTCCATGTTCTGTAGTCTGTACCCCTTGGTAGCATAGGACCAACTTGTAGAGTGGAAAAATCTTCGGTTTTTCTTCGGTTTTGTCGGGTTGGTTCCGGTTGACTGTTTGATTGGTCGCGATGGTCCGAAACTTTCCAATAGTCATTTTGAAAGCCTGTTTGCTGCCGTGGTGCTGTCCTTCTGGGTTTTAGAGATTCCTTTCGCCGATGTTTCGGGGTCCTACTTTTCGAGGCTGGTGTAGAACTTTCTTTTAATTTCAAAATATACTTTATTCATATAAAAAATGTGTACAGTACATTCAAAAGCAGTTCAGTACGTTTAGCTGCGGTCAGCAATCCCATACACTACATTTGGGTGCTGACGGCAGTTCCGTTCGATACATTTCCTTGCTTTTCAGTTCAAGTACAATTTGGTACAATACGGGATACATTGTAGTACATTCAACAAATTACATTACATGTGTCACTATACAGTATACGGAATGGGTGACGGTACATTTACATTTTTTTCTTTTCAACGTGCATTATGAAACAGACCTTACATTGTACATGGCACTACATAGGTGTTGACAGATCATGGTGCTCCATGTACACGAAAAAGAAGTTGCAAGTACAGCCCGAGGGGAGTTTTGTACTGATTCCTGCCCCTGGGTTTACCGTGGCAGAAGGGCTTTAAACTGTGGCCCTTCCCTACCGTGCCTTTGCGGCGACTGGTGTAGAACTTATGCAACGAGACTGCTAACTTAATAGTGTCTCTAGAAGCACATCTAACTGCCAGAACAGGCTTCAATTATACTAAAACAGGCTTCCTTATCTTCCATCAAATCTAGCTCAACTCCTTGTTTCGATTTTGCAGCCCAACTAACTGAAACTTGATTAAGTGGTTTTAATCTGGCGTTAATAGGCTTTTCGAAGTTGGTGAGCTCTCGTCCATTGTGCTAGTCTGGCCTGAGCCAGATATTTCTATGCCTGTTGAAAAGGTGTTGGAATATGTTTCTGACATTTGGGTCCTCTGGGTGGGGTGGATAATGTTTCTTCCATGGTCGATTGTTTGAATGCTAATGTTTTCTAGGGGCAAGTTTTCGAGAGTAAACAGTTCCCAGACAATTTAGTGAGCTCCAATGTCCAAACTGGCCCTTCAGAGATGGACCCCACCCCTTTTCTTGCCGACCCAAAATTCATCTTTTAAAAATTCCAAATTTGATTAAAGTTTGTAGTTTCTTCCATGTGCACTTTAGGATTTCAGACTTTCTGGTAGATAGTTCCAAATTAAATTCCCTTTCCTATGAGTCCAAACACGGGTTGGGTGGCGAGGGGGGGGGGGGCGGTCTCCATGAATGCATCCCCTTTTATCCCCCGCAGGCTTCGTCTGCCCCTTTAAACTCATTTTAAAAGTCCAGAATGGGATTCTTCTCCTCTGCAGGGGAAAGGTACAAGGAATCTTTGCGAAATATTGGTAAATTCTACACCTTGGACCCACCTCCAGATTGATTTCATTGGCCCCATTACCCAAAATACAGGTTTATTTCACATACGGCTTGGTAGTGGTTGATCAGTTTACTAAATGGATCGAGGCATTTCTGTGCCGCCCCAACACAGCGCTCTCCACCGCTAAGATTTTATTGAGTGAGGTGTTCTGCAGGTGGGGACTGTTTTACAGGTAGACAGCGATCAGGGCTCACACTTTACGGGACACATTTTTACCTATCTACAGGAAATCATGGGCATCAAACACAAACTACACATCCCCCATCACCCCCAGTCATCGGGGAGTAGTGGACAGGGGAAACCGGACACTCAGAACAAAGTTAAAGTGATGTGCAGACCGCCCCACTCAATGGGCTAGTCTGTTACCCATGTGTCTAATGGCAATAAGATCAACACCCCATAAGACGACGGGAGTCTCTCCATGGCGGATAGGCTAATGAGAGCCTCGGGCCACAGAAACCTAACCAGGACAAGCTCTCCAACACAAGAACTGTCAGCTCTAACTGGTTGGAACAGGTGGTGGAATATACCAACCAAATGAACCGGCTTGTGGCCCAAAACCCAGGAAAGTCAAAGATACAGCTTAAAAAACACTTTGACAAAAAGGTACGGCCATTCAAATACCGTCACGAGAGATAACGTCACGGTCTTAAATTATGCGAAAGGGGAGACGCTTTTGAGCCAAAATGGAGGGGACCCTACCCGATTGTGGATCAGGTGAATCCAGCAGTTTATTTGATCCAATTCCTAGAAAGGAAGGAAGCAAAGGCAACAAACTGGTCTCACATAAATCAGCTCAAACCTGTAAGGCAATGAATATTACACCTTGTCTCTTTCAGCTGTGATAAGAAGCTGCAACAAGAGCTAATGGCGTTACTGATGATAATGGGTCCAGCAGGCATCGCTGGAGCCACTACCACCGCATAGAAACATAGAAAATAGGTGTAAGAGTAGGCCATTCGGCTCTTCGAGCCTGCAGCACCATTCAATAAGATCATGGCTGATCATTCACCTCAGTACCCCTTTCCTGCTTTCTCTCCAGGCCCCTTGATCCCTTTAGCCGTAAGCGCCATATCTAACTCACTCTTGAATATACCTAACGAACTGGCAACAACAACTCTCTGCGGTAGAGACTTCCACAGGTTGACAACTTTCAAAGTGAAGAAGTTTCTCCTCATCTCGGTCCTAAATGGCTTACCCCTTATCCTTAGACTGTGACCCCTGGTTCTGGACTTCCCCAACATCGGGAACATTCTTCCTGCATCTAACCTGTCCAGTCCCATCAGAATTTTATATGTTTCTATGAGATCCCCTCTCATCCTTCTAAACTCCAGTGAATACAGACCCAGTTGATCCAGTCTCTCCTCATATGTCAGTCCTGCCATCCCCGGAATCAGTCTGGTGAACCTTCGCTGCACCCCTTCAATAGCAAGAATGTCCTTCCTCAGATTAGGAGAGCAAAACTGAACACAATATTCCAGGTGAGGCCTCACCAAGGCCCTGTACAACTGCAGTAAGACCTCCCTGCTCCTATACTCAAATTCGCAAGCTATGAAGGCCAACATACCATTTGCCTTCTTCACTGCCTGCTGTACCTATATGCTAACTTTCAATGACTGATGAACCATGACACCCAGGTCTCGTTGCACCTCCCGTTCTTCTAATCTGTCGCCATTCAGATAATATTCTGCCTTTCTGTTTTTGCCACCAAAATGGATAACCTTACATTTATCCACATTATACTGCATCTGCCATGCATTTGCCCACTCACCTAACCAGTCCAAGTCACCCTGCAGCCTCTTCGTGTCCTCCTCACAGCTCACACCGCCATCCAGCTTAATGTCTCTGCCAACTTGGAGATATTGCATTCAATTCCTTCATCTAATCATTGATGTATATTGTAAATAGCTGGGGTCCCAGCACTGAGCCCTGTGGCACCCCACTAGTCACTGTCTGCCAATCTGAAAAGGACCCGTTTATCCCAACTCTCTGCTTCCTGTCTGCCAACCAGTTCTCTATCCACGTCAATACATTACCCCCAATACCATATGCTTTAATATTGCACACCAATATCTTGCGTGGGACCTTGTCAAATACCTTTTGAAAGCCTAAAACAACACATTCACTGGTTCTCCCTTGTCCACTCTACTAATTACATCCTCAAAACATTCTAGAAGATTTGTCAAACATGATTTCCCTTTCATAAATCCATGCTGACTTGGACCGATCCTGTCACTGCTTTCCAAATGCGCTGCTATTCATCTTTAATAATTGATTCCAACATTTTCCCCACTACCGATGTCAGGCTAACCGGTCTATAATTACCCGCTATCTCTCCCTCCTTTTTTAAAAAGTGGTGTTACATTAACTACCCTCCAGTCCATAGGAACTGATCCAGAGTCGATAGACTAATGGAAAATGATCGCCAATGTATCCACTATTTCTAGGGCCATTTTCTTAAGTACTCTGGGATGCAGACTATCAGGCCATGGGGATTTATCGGCCTCCAATCCCATCAATTTCCCGAACACAATTTCCTGACTAATAAGGATTTCTTTCAATTCCTCCTTCTCGCTAGACCCTCAAACCCCTAGTATTTCCGGAAGGTTATTTGTGTCTTCCTTCGTGAAGACAGAACCAAAGTATTTGTTCAATTGATTTGCCATTTCTTTGTTTCCCATTATAAACTCACCTGATTCTGACTGCAAGGGACCTACGTTTGTCTTCACTAATCTTTTTCTCTTCACATATCTGTAGAAGCTTTTGCAGTCAGTTTTTATGTTCCCAGCAAGCTTCCTCTCATAATCTATTTTCCCCCTTCTTATTAAACCCTTTGTCCTCTTCTGCTGAATTCTAAATTTCTCCCAATCCTCAGGATTGCCGCTTTTTCTGGCCAATTTATATGTCTCTTCCTTGGATTTAACACTATCACTAATTTCCCTTGTTAGCCACAATTGAGCCACCTTCCCTGTTTTATTTTTACTTCAGACAGGGATGTACAATTGTTGAAGTTCATCCATGTGATCTTTAAATGTCTGCCATTGCCTATCCACCGTCAACCCATTAAGTATCATTCGCCAGTCTATTCTAGCCAATTCACGTCTCATAACATCGAAGTTACCTTTCCTTAAGTTCAGGACCCTAGTCTCTGAATTAACTTTGTCACTCTCCATCTTAATAAAGAATTTTACCATATTATGGTCACTCTTCCCCAAGGGACCTCGCACAACAAGATTGCTAATTAGTCCTTTCTCATTACACATCACCCAGTCTAGGATGGCCAGCCCTCTAGTTGGTTCCTCGACATATTGGTCTAGAAAATCATCTCTGATACACTCCTCCACCGTATTGCTACCAGTTTGGTTAGCCCAATCTATATGTAGATTTAACATGATAACTGCTGTACCTTTATTGCACGCATCCCTAATTTCTTGTTTGATGCTGTCCCCAACCTCACTACTACTGTTTGGTGGTCTGTACACAACTCTCAATAGCTTTTCTGCCCTTTGGTATTCCGCAGCTCTACCCATACAGATCCCACATCATCCAAGCTAATGTCCTTCCTTACTATTGCGTTGATTTCCTCTTTCTGTCTATCCTTACTGAAATTTGAATACCCCTGGATGCTGAGTTCCCAGCCTTGGTCACCTTGGAGCCATGTCTTTGTAATCCCAATTATATCATATTCATTAATAGCTGCCTGCGTAGTTAATTCGTCCACCTTATTACAAATACTCCTCACATTGAGGCACAAAGCCTTCAGGCTTGTCGTTTTAACACACTTTGTCCCTTTAGAATTTTGCTGTAATGTGGCCCTTTTGATTTTTGCCTTGGGTTTCTCTGCCCTCCACTTTTACTTTTCCTCTTGCTATCTTTTGCTTCTGCCCCCATTTTACTTCCCTCCGTCTCCCTGCATAGATTCCCATCCCCCTGCCACATTAGTTTGACCCCTCCCCAACAGCACTAGCAAACACTCCCCCTAGGATATTGGTTCCGGTCCTGCCCAGGTGCAGACCGTCCGGTTTGTACTGGTCCCACCTCCCCCAGAACCGGTTCCAATGTCCTAGGAATTTGAATCCCTCCCTCCTGCACCACTCCTCAAGCCACGAATTCATCTTAGCTGTCCTGTAATTCCTGCTCTGACTAGCACATGGCACTGGTTAGCAATCCTGAGATTACTACCTTTGAGGTCCTGCTTTTTAATTTAACTCCTGGCTCCCTAAATTCAGCTTGTAGAATCTCATCCCGTATTTCACCAATATCGTTGGTACCTATATGCACAACAGCTGGCTGTTCACCCTCCCCCTCCAGAATGCGCTGGAGCCGCTCCGAGACATCCTTGACCCTTGCACCAGGGAGGCAACATACCATCCTGGAGCCTCGGTTGTGGCCACAGAAACGCCTATCTATTCCCCTTACAATAGAATCCCCTACCACTATAGCTCTCCCATTCTTTTTCCTGCCCTCCTGTGCAGCAGAGCCACCCATGGTGCTATGAACTTGGCTGCTGCTGCCCTCCCCTGATGAGTCATCCCCCCCCAACAGCACCCAAGGCGGTGTATCTGTTTTGGAGGGGGATGACCGCAGGGGACCCCTGCACTACCTTCCTTCCACTGCTCTGCCTGATGGTCGCCCATTCCCTATCTGCCTGAGTAACCTTTACCAACTCACTAAACGTGCTTTTCATGACATCGTCAGCATCACAGATGCTCCAGAGTGAATCCATGCGCAGCTCCAGTGCCACAATGCAGTCTGTCAAGAGCTGCAGCTGAATACACTTCCCGCATATATAGTCGTCAGGGACACTGGAAGCGTCCCTGGCTTCCCACATAGCACAGGAAGAGCATGACATGGGTCTAGGCTCTCCTGCCAGGACTTAACCCTTAGATTAACTTAATTTGGCAACAATATCAAAGGTTACCTACTGATAAGGAAATAAAAAGAAAAAAAACCAGATTAAATACTCACCAATCCACCTGCCAATCCCTTACGCGCTTGGCTGTGACATCACCCTTCGATTTCTTTCTACTTCTTTCTTTTACCTTCGGCCCCTGCCTCCTGGCTAGCTGGTGCAGGGGTCGATGGTAAAACTGCTGCAGCTCCAAGCTGCCACCGCCCTGTGTACTCCCGCGCCACTCCTCTCGCGATGCTAGCCTCCTCCTGACTGCCGCTGCTCCAAGCTGCCGCGCCCTGCCACTGTACCGGGGACGAAATAAGGGAACCATGCTGGAACTTTATGTGACAGAACCCCAATCCTCGGAGGAAGGAGAGCGACCACCCACAATGACACATGGGAATTGTACGAAGGGGAAATTCCCTTGTGGTTAAACACCAGTCGGACACATTACAAGATGATCGAGATTAAGATAGCTTGCGGAACAATCAAAGGGAAATAAGGGAAGGTTATGGAGCATGTATCAGGTGTAATGTAAAAGAAGGAATAGGGGTCTGGCAATTCATAAGGAAGGACCCCCACCACACATGGCAAAGGGAACAAACTGAAACCCGATAATGTCGAAAGGGAAGGGATATGTCCAGTAGTTCTGTTGGCCTCGATGGTGGTGAGGGCACGAGGGCCTCTACTCTTGCATAAAGTCTGACATTGAGCCAAACAGCAGTGGCAGAGATGGGGATGGGACGGATAGCTTTGTCATACCTATAAGGAGATGGGCGGACAAGGATGGATCAGAGGTAAATTCTAATACTCAGGTTGACGGTTGCATGCTGAGACTAGGGTACATGCCCAGTGTAAAACTTATGGCCCATAAAAAAGCCAAGACCCCAGATCCATCGAGTAAGGGACAACAAGAAGGGTGTCCCCGGTTATCACCAGAGTCCGGGAACGGTCTGGACGGCACAAGGTGATCTACCATCAAGTAGTGGCAAAAATAGTTCCTGTTATCCTAAATCTTACGGGACTGGCCCGACCAGATTGGTGCCCCAAGAAAACAAAACAACTGAGTCGGGAAATGATGAATCACATTTTTTCACCAATACTGGGAAAGGACCACACTGTCCATAGGTAGAGAGAAGGTAAACAATGTAAATGGGTATGAGAACAAGGCTGGGCAGGACCAAAGGTATAAAATGAGCAGCATAGAAGAGAGCAGCAACAAAACAAACCCGAGCAGCAACCGAACTAGTCAGAGAAGAGTCAGCAGGTGACGGGAGTTATTGAATGATGCCTTTACAGGATTTTTGTGGAGCACCTCCGTCCAGTCCGCAAGTGTGACCCTGAGCTTCCAGTCGCCTGTCACTTTAATTCTCCACTGCATTCCCACTCTGACCTCTCCGTCCTCGGTCTCCTACACTGTTCCAACGAAGCTCAATGGAAGCTTGAGGAAAAGCACTTCATCTTTCGTTTAGGTGCTTTACAGCCTTCTGGATTCAACATCGACTTCAAAAATTTCAGAGCGTAACCGCTGCCAATCTTTGGCTCTCTTTCTCCCCACGTTCCCCCGCCCCCCCCCCCCCCCCCCACCGCCCCCGCCAAGAGCCCGTTTCTTTTCTTTCTCCTTGTCTTGAGTGGCAGTTGGTCATTATCCCACCATTCACACCCTATCTTGACTAGATTTGAGGGTCTGATCTTCGAACATTCTCTTCCTCAGGCGGCCGAAGGCTGCACTGGCGCACTGGAGGTGATGTTGAACCTCATCGTCAATGTCTGCCCTTGCTGATAAGAGGCTCCCGAGGTATGGAAAGTTGTCCAGGGCCGCGCCGTGGACCTTAATGACTGGGGGGCATTGCTGTGTGGCGGGGTCAGGTTGGTGGGGGCCATTTGTCTTACCAATGTTTAGTGTAAGGCCCGTGCTTTCGTATGCCTCAATGAAGATGTTGATTATGACTTGGAGGCCCTCAAATCTGCCACCAAGCTCATGGTCTACAGGGCTGTAGTGATACCCACCCTCCTGTATGGCTCAGAGACGTGGACCATATACAGTAGACACCTCAAATTGCTGGAGAAATACCACCAACGATATCTCTGCAAGATCCTGCAAATCCCCTGGGAGGTCAGACACACCAACGTTAGCGTCCTCGACCAGGCCACATCCCCAGCATCGAAGCACTGACCACACTCAACCAGCTCCGTTGGGTGGGCCACATTGTTCACATGCTGACACAAGACTCCACAAAGCAAGCGCTCTACTTGGAAATCCTACGTGGGAAGCGAGCCCCAGGTGGGCAGAGGAAATGTTTCAAGGACACCTTCAAAGCTTCTTTGATAAAATGCAACATCCCCACCGACACCTGAGAGTCTCTGGCAAAAGACCACCCTAAGTAAAGGAAGAGCATCCGGGAGGGCACTGAGTACCTTGAGTCTCGTCGCCGAGAGCATGCATAAAACAAGCGCAGGCAGCGGAAGGAGCATGCGGCAAACCAGTCCCACTCACCCTTTCCTTCGATCACTGTCTGTCCCACCTGTGACAGAAACTGTAATTGCCGTATTGGACTGTTCAATCACCTAAGAACTCACTTTTGGAGTGAAAGCAAGTCTTCCTCGATTTTGAGGAACTGCCTATGACGATGATGATCTTGACTAATGTGTTTCTAACTCCTGGCATTACCATTTGAATTTGGGCCATCATCCCTTTTGTCTCTCTAATCTCTCCTGTCTTCCAACCTATCACAGACCTTCCCTTTTGTTCTTTCTTCCTCTCTCCCTTTCAGTGCTTGTTAAGAATCTGTTCTTTTCGAACACTCTCCAGTTCTGACGAAGGGTCATCGACTCGAAACGTTAACTCTGCTTCCTCTCCACAGATGCTGCCTGACCTGCTGAGATTTCCAGCATTTTCTATTTTTATTCCAGATTCCAGCATCCGCAGTATTTTGCTTTTGTTGTAGAGTATGAATGTCACAAGGTGGGGACCAGAGGCTATTGGGAATGGCAATCCAGCTCCCCAGCCTTATGAACCGAACCACACTCAATCCCCTGTTTAGAGTTGAAAATATAGGAGTAGTACGAGGGAACACCATCAGTCGCTTCCTGACAGCCCTGCACTGGGCAACGAGGCTAGGAGAATTGACCTGGTTGGAACCAAACCTGCAGGGATGTAGCAACAGCAAGGAAACGGATATACGTCCATATGATTTATATGATCATGCATCAACGACATGCGGTTTTGACTGGAATCAACATAGCAAGAGTTGTACTCTGGAAGTTAGGACAAAGATAGCCTACATAGGAAAAGGAAAGTACTGCTTCTCCACTTACCATCATGGGAAGGCCAGGTGTGCTATTACCCTGGGGACATACTGCTTTGTCCCCACCAAGACAGTTATAATAGGGACTAAAACCCTCATTAATGTAAGAACCCCCGTGGAGGTAAACCTACAATAATTACACGAGTATGTCACAAAATTTCAGAGATGCCAGAGATTCTGAAGGAATTGATGGCACGTGTCAATGCCTCACAGCATCGTTATTATACGCTACAGCAGGAGAATGAGGGAGTACTTAAAGAAATTCCGGGAGCAGGGGATGACACTCACTGGTGGGACATGGGACTGAATATCAAAATTCCCCCATGGATCCGCATTCTCTCTCATATTTTGGTTGTTTTGCAAGTATTTGTACTAAAGGCATCGATAATCATTGTATATCACTTGAAAGTCAGGAAAGTAGAGACCAAGATGGTAATTGCGACCACGATAAAGCCATACCCATCCTCCTCTCAACATTTGTTGAAATATTACCCTTAGAGTAAAAGGATTTGAGTGGGCGATAAGGATACCTCTTCCTCAAGGCGGGGACTTGTAATGGGTTAATATTTTCACCGAACCAACAGTCACAAAGGACAATCTTGTTAATGGCTACTTCCTGGACCATTAAAAATATGCTCGTTAAGTTCATGCCTTCTTTCCTGTAAAGCACAGATACCAGTTTTGTTGATGGCTTTACACAAAGATCCTGCCTTTAAAGCTAGATTTATTGATGGCCCTACGGAGTCGACTATTGTAAATATGCCTGCTGGTTAATGCTTTCTGTCTGAGAGACACGGTGACAAAGCACAGAGATTGGAACAGGATGATCCGATCATCAACTAAACAAAGCGAAGCTCAGACAACCAACAACAAGGAATGTGACGAATGCATATTGAAGCAAGGTATCAGAAAGTTAACTTCCAGACCCCCTCGCCACACAGAGGAGACAGCTTCAAGGAAGGAAGAAGAGAGGATGTCCAGCGAAACAGCCCACGTCAGCGCGTTTCCTCGTCCTTGGTTGTATGGGAAGTAAAGCCTGTATTTTAACCAAGTCTTCAATGTCCAAGTGTGTATAATGCATGCTGTGTGTGTTTAATAAACTGTTCTGGTTTACTAAAGCGAGTAACCTTGTTGCCACCATTTATGCCAGTCGAATCTCAGTAAATAAGGGCATTTAAAATTCCCTATAACATGGCAGCTGAAATTTAATGCAGAAAAGTGTGAAGTGATACATTTTGGTAGAAAGAATGAGGAGAGGACATATAAACTAAATGGTATAATCCTAAAAGGGAGTGCATGAACAGAGAGAGCTCATTGAAGGTGGCAGGGCAGGTTGAGAAAGCAGTTAAAAAGGTTTACGGTATTCTGGGCTTCATAATAAGAGGTATAGAGTACAAAAGTGTGGAAATTATGATGAGCCCGTATAAAACACTGGTTCGGCCCCAACTGGAGTATTGTGTCTAATTCTGGGCACCACACTTTAGGAAGGATGTGAAGGCCTTAGAGAAGGTGCAGGAAAGATTTCTGAGAATGATTCCAGGAATGAGGGACTTCAGTTACGTTAATAGACTGGGGAAAACATAGAAACATAGAAAATAGGTGCAGGAGTAGGCCATTCGGCCCTTCGAGCCTGCACCACCATTCAATAAGATCATGGCTGATCATTCACCTCAGTACCCCTTTCCTGCTTTCTCTCCATACCCCTCGATCCCTTTAGCCATAAGGGCCACGTCTAACTCCCTCTTGAATATATCCAATGAACTGGCATCAACAACTCTCTGCGGCAGGGAATTCCACAGGTTAACAACTCTCTGAGTGAAGAAGTTTCTCCTCATCTAAGTCCTAAATGGCCTACCCCTTATCCTAAAATTGTGTCCCCTGGTTCTGGACTTCCCCATCATCGGGAACATTTTTCCCGCATCTAACCTGTCCCGTCTCGTCAGAATCTTGTACGTTTCTATGAGACCCCCTCTCATCCTTCTAAACTCCAGTGTATAAAGGCCCACTTGATCCAGTCTCTCCTCATACCTTAGTCCAGCCATCCCAGGAATCAGTCTGGTGAACCTTCGCTGCACTCCCTCAATAGCAAGAACGTCCTTCCTCAGATTAGGAGACCAAAACTGAACACAATATTCCAGGTGAGGCCTCATCAAGGCCCTGTACAATTGCAGTAAGACCTCCCTGCTCCTATACTCAAATACCCTAGCTATGAAGGCCAACATGCCATTTGCATTCTTCACCGCCTGCTGTACCTACTTTCAATGACTGATGTACCATGACACCCAGGTCTCGTTGCACCTCCCCTTTTCCTAATCTACTGCCATTCAGATAATATTCTGCCTTCGTGTTATTGCCTCCAAAGTGGATAACCTCACATTTATCCACATTATACTGCATCTGCCATGCATTTGCCCACTCACCTAACCTGTCCAAATCACCCTGCAGCCTCTTAGCATCCTCCTCACAGCTCACACCACCACCCAGTTTTGTGTCATCTGCAAACTTGGAGATATTACATTCAATTCCTTCATCCAAATCATTAATGTATATTGTAAAGAGCTGGGGTCCCAAACTGAGCCCTGCAGCACTCCACTAGTCATTGCCTCCCATTCCGAAAAGGACCCGTTTATCCCGACTCTCTGCTTCCTGTCTGCCAACGAATTCTCTATCCATGCCAGTGCATTACCCCCAATACAATATGCTTTGATTTTGATCTCTTATGTGGGACCTTGTCAAAGGCCTTTTGAAAGTCCAAATACACCACATCCACTGGTTCTCCCTTGTCCACTCTACTAGTTACATCCTCAAAAAATTCCAGAAGATTTGTCAAGCATGATTTCCCCTTCATAAATCCATGCTGACTTGGACCTATCCTGTCACTGCTTTCCAAATGCGCTGCTATTTCTTCCTTAATAATTGATTCCAACATGTTCCCCACTACTGATGTCAGGCTAACCGGTCTATAATTACACCTTTTCTCTCTCCCTCCTTTTTTAAAAAGTGATGTTACATTAGCTACCCTCCAGTCCATAGGAACTGATCCCGAGTTGATAGACTGTTGGAAAATGATCACCAATGCATCCACTATTTCTCGGGCCACTTCCTTAAGTACTCTGGGATGCAGACAATCAGGCCCCAGGGATTTATCAGCCTTCAATCCCATCAATTTCCCCAACACAATTTTCCGCCTAACAAGGATATCCTTCAGTTCCTCCTTCTCTCTAGTACATCCGGAAGGTTATTTGTGTCTTCCTTCGTGAAGACAGAACCAAAGTATTTGTTCAATTGGTCTGCCATTTCTTTGTTCCCCATTATAAATTCACCTGAGTCCGACTGCAAGGTACCTATGTTTGTCTTCACTAAAATTTTTCTCTTCACATATCTATAGAAGCTTTTGCAGTCAGTTTTTATGTTCCTCTCGTATTCTATTTTCCCCCTCCTAATCAAACCCTTTGTCCTCCACTCCTGAATTCTAAATTTCTCCCAGTCCTCAGGTTTGCAGCATTTTTTGGCCTCTTGCTTGGATCTAATACGATCCTTAATTTCCCTTGTTAGCCATGGTTGAGCCACCTTCCCTGTTTTATTTTTACTCCAGACAGGGATGTACAATTGTTGAAGTTCATCCATGTGATCTATAAATGTTTGCTGGGGTTGTTCTCCTTGAAGCAGAGAAGATTGAGAGGAGATTTGATCGTGGTGTTCAAAATCATGAGGGGTCGCAACAGAGTAGATAGAGAGAAACTGTTCCATTGACAGGAGGATTTGACTACCAGAGGACACAGATTGACGAGGATGTTGCCTGGACTGGAGAATTTTAGCTTTGAGGAAAGATTGGATAGGCTGCATTTGTTTTCTTTGGAACAGATGAGGCTGAGGGGAGACCTTATTGAGGTGTATAAAATTATGAGGTGCCTAGATAGAATGGATAAGAAGGACCTATTTCCATTAGCAGAGGTGTCAACAACCAGGGGACATAGATTTAAAGTAACTGGCCGGAGGTTTAGAGGGGATTTGAGGAAATGTCTTCACCCAGAGGGTGCTGGGGGTCTGGAACACACTGCCTGAAAGGGTGGTAGAGGCAGAAACCCTCAGCACATTTAAAACATACTTGGATGTGCATCTAAAGTGCCGTAACCTACAGGACTTCGGACCAAGAGCTGGAAAGTGGGATTAGGCTGGATAGCTCTTTGTTGGCCGGCACAGACACGATAACAATAATAACTTTTAATGTAATAAAATGTCCCAAGGCGCTTAATGGGCAGAAAAGGCCTCCTTCCATGCTGTAAGTTTCTATGATTCTATGATGCTTGGTAAAAGAGCCAAAGGTGATGTAAGAAAAAACTTTGTTATGCAACAAGTGGTTGGGATCTGGAATGCACTGCTGAAAGGGTGGTGGAGGCAGACTCAATCTTATCTTTCAAATGGGACTTGGATAAGTATCAGAAGGAAAAATAAATTGCAGGGCCATGGGGAAAGGGCAGGGGAGTAGGACCAGCTGAGAGTCGGCACGGGCTCGACGGGTCGAATGGCCTTCCGTGCTGTAACCATTCTATGATTCTAGGTCAGGCAGCATCTGTCGAGAGAGAAACAAGAGTTAACGTTTCAGGACTGACCCTTCGTCAGAACTGGAAACTGTTAGTGATGTAACAGATTTTACCCAGGTGCAGAGGCAGGGAAAGTAGGGAGGGGAGGAAAGAACAAAAGGGACGTTCTGTGATAGGGTGGAAGGCTGGAGTGGTTAAATGCTGCAAATGGGAATGGCAGAATCATCAACAGCTCCCGTCAGAAAAAATAGGGGCCGAGGTTACAGTCTGAAATTGTTGAACTCGATGTTGAGTCCAGAAGGCTGTAAAGTGCCTAATCAAAAGATGAGGTGCTGTTCCTCGAGCTTACATTGAGCTGCGTTGGAACAGTGTAAGAGGCTGAGGACGGAGAGATCAGAGTGGGAGTGTGATGACCTGGCCTGACCTGGCGAGACACGTGCACTGTCACACCGGGAAGAAACTGGGTAAAGGTGGGGACAGCGGGAAGGGAATCAGTTCCCTGTCTGTGCTGGAATTTCATCGGAGCAGTGTCACCAGGGACAGTCCGGTCACCTGCTCCATGTGTGGGAAGGGATTCTCTCAGACATCCGAACTACGCACACACCAGAGAGTTCACACTATCGAGAGATCCTTCAAATGTTCTGACTGTGGGGGGAGTTTTAAAAGTTCCCAGGAGCTGATTAGACACCAGCGAGCTCACACTGGGGAGAGGCCGTTCACCTGCTCGATATGTAGGAAGGGTTTCAGTCAGTCATCCAACCTGCTAACACACCAGCAAATTCACACTGACGAGAGGCCCTTCAAATAGTTTGGACTGTGGGAAGAGCTTTAAAAGTTGCGGGGATCTGAAGGAACACCAGCTTGTTCACACTGGGGAGAGGCCATTCACCTGCTCCGTGTGTGTGGGAAGCGATTCACTTAGATATCCAACCTGCGGACACACCAGCGGGTTCACAGTAGAGAAAAAAACGTTTACATGTTCTGACTGTGGGATCAGCTTTAAAATCTGTGGGGATCTGAATGGAAACCAGCGAGCTCACACTAGGGAAAGGCCATTCAGCTGCTCCATGTGTGGGAAGAGATTCACTCAGTCATCCCAGCTGCTGAAACACCAGCGAATGCACACCGATGAGAGACCGTTTACATGTTCTGACTGTGGGATGATTTTTAAATGCTCCGGGCATTTGAAGGGCACCAGCGAGTTCACATTGGGGAGAGGCCGTTCACCTGCTCCGTGTGTGGGAAGCGATTCGCTGAGTCATTAAACCTGCTGACACACCAGCGAGTTCACACTGTTCATGCTCCGCAAGAGCCTATGTTCACCCTACTTCAAGTAACCCTATCAACATATCTTCCTATTTATTGTGTCTGCAAGCACTCTAGTAATGACTCCACGAGGTAAGGTATTGTACTTGAACTGTTGTGACCTTAGTCCATTTATTGCAGCTCCTGAATGAGGTTACAGTGAGGTGTGCAGGTGACCCCCAGGTCTCCACCAGTTGCACTCTCTGGTGGTACAGGCATAGTGTATACGGTGTGAAGATACATTCAGTGGTCTTATGTAACTGTACAGGGTATATACATACACAACACTATTCCTTTCTCCCCTATGTGGCTTCCCCTTAAATGCATCTCTGCTGTTCACCTCAACTACTCCTTGTGCAAGTTCCACATTCTCACCACTCTCTGAGTAAAGACATTTTTTCTGAATTCCTTTCTGGATTTATTAGTGACCAACTTATATTTATGGCCTCTTAAATATGATGAGACTTTGGTAAGCTGACCAGTATGTTATTGTACTGTCTTTTTTTGATGAATGAAACATTTCTGAGCCCCTGTATCCATAATGTGGGATGAAATGCCAGACAAGTAAAGGCACAATGTCTGGGTGTGAGTCTAATAATAACATCACGGACCATATAAATGTGATAACCAGATGGGCTTGTGGTTATAGTCTGGTCACAGATGGACTAAATTCCTGGAATTAGCAGGAGTTCAGGAGGCAGTCAACAGACGGATCCAAACAATCCCATTTCCTGAACGGTAACCAAGCTTGTGTATAAGAACAGGTCACTTAAGCCATTGTCAGTTGGAACAGACTCAAAGATTGTGCAGGAATCCACTGTACTTCTATTCTCCAGACTGAGGGAATTATCACCCGATCTGTGTTATGCTGCATTCTTAATAAAGCCTGGGGAGACAGTTTGTGTCCTTGTGAGCTCGATTATCTGGTATCCGAAACCCTAGGACTCTGGATCATTGGAGTCAGTCTCAGTGTGTGGAAAGGGATCCCTGGTGTATCCCACCCACTGACACACCAGAGTGTCCACATTGTGACTGCAGTGGTTCGATTCCACTGATGCCTTTAATTACATCCAGGACTGAACCATGTTAATTCAGGCAACTGGGGCTTGTTAGTGTTAAGAGCCCCCAATAACTGGGCTGGATTAGTGTGCAGAGAGAAGCTGATGTTATAGAATCACAGAGCACGGTAGGATGGCTTTCGGCCCATCATGCTGGTGCTGGCTCTGTGAAAGAGCGATGCAATTAGTCCCACTCACCTGCTCATTCCCCACAGCCCAGCAAATTTCAGTTTTCAAGTGTGTAAGGGATAAATTGTAAGAGTTGCAAATAGGTGGTCAGAATTATGCTGAAGGTAGTGAACTTATCAGTATTAGGAGGGTCTGTATAATTGCCTATATATGTAACACTTGCTTATGTAGGTATAGCACAACTGTATAACGCATTAATCTGAATCCGTAACCTCTGTAATACTTAAACAGCAAAATCAGCAGTTGTTAATCGGAAGTCTCTGAGGAAGAGATAAGGAAACCAGTTTAGGCGTCTATTATACTGTGGCAAAGTGCAAGTCATGGAACAACACCATAGAAGATGGGCAACTGCATATACCATTCAGATACAGTTTGTTAAGAATCGACAAATCAATGTAACTTCGCTGATAGAATTAGACCTATCGAGGATTTTGTAGGAGGGTGCAGCATTCTTGAAAATGTTTAAAGACGGACTAGGAGAGGCACATCAAAAGATAATTAAGTTAGGATTTAAGGTAGGGCATGACTACGATGAAACTTTGGAATGGGCAGAACATGTGGAAGAGTTAAAGTTAGAACCAAGGGAGAAGATAGCAAAAATAGCAGCAACAGCTGTAGCAGCAGAGATGAAGGAGGAGGAGGCACACTCCTGCGCAACTTCCCTGATATGTTTTAACTGCAATCAGGAAGGCCACTTCAGTAGGGATTGTCCGCAGAAAAGGAAAGGTTATGGAAATTCTAAAGAGAAATGTCACAATTGTGGTAAACTTGGACATTTGGCCAAAGATTGCTGGAGTAAGGGGGGAGGCGCAGGAAGGCGAGGCCCCCAACAGGCAAAGAAGGGAATATCATTAACCAGGGAAGAGCTGATGGACATGCTCAATCAGGTACCAGCACCACCGCTACCACTGCCACCACCGCCCCAACCTGAGACACCCTCTAACAAGGATATCATCAACATGCTCCGATTAGCCAGTACACGCTAGGGGTTGCCAGCCCCCGGCGGAGGTATGGGGTGGCAGCTAGGGGATCCAAGGATGTTTATTAGTGCAGTGTTAGGGGGCCGGCACTGCGATAGGTTAGTAGACACAGGAGCGTCCCTTTCCATAACCAACTTAGATTTGCCCCTGACCCGCGAGACCGTAAACATACAAGGAGTGGGTGGGGGAATATCAGAAAGCAACCCTAAGTGAAATAGTGTTATTAGAAGTACAGGGAGTAATGCTGTCAGAACACAGAGGGCACCATCTTGGGCGTCGATACCTTAAGGGAGCTAGGAGTACTGATAGATCCCCAGCATAACCGGATAATTTTGGGGGATAAGCACGGAAACCAAATTAAGTTCGAACACCCAGGACTCCAGCAGCAACGAATGGCTGGAATAACCCCAATCCAGCCCGAGTGGGAAACAAAGGATGTTTGGGGTAGCGTTTGTCAATTATACCCGACTCTGTGGGCACAATACCAGCAGGATTGTGGATTAGCAGAGATACCACCCATCAAAGTTCCCGGACCCGAACACAAAGCTCACCAACAGTACCCATTGAGACCCGAAGCTGAGGCAGCGGTCTGTCAGATAGTGCAGAAATTAGAGGAGCAAGGGATAGTGAAACAGGTAATAGCCTCCACTAATTCACCTGTGTGGCCGGTAAAGAAACCCAACAGGTCTTACCGACTGACTATCGATTATACCACCCTGAATAAGGTAACTCCCCGAGAACATCCAATAGTGGCAAGTCCGGCCACAATTTTTAATGGCCTGGATCCAGAACATAAGATATTCACCGTGCTGGATATAGCGAATGGATTTTGGGCCATACCCTAAGACAAAGA
Organism: Pristiophorus japonicus; assembly: GCF_044704955.1. Classification (NCBI taxonomy): domain Eukaryota; kingdom Metazoa; phylum Chordata; class Chondrichthyes; family Pristiophoridae; genus Pristiophorus; species Pristiophorus japonicus. The sequence continues at coordinate 73,460,792 of NC_091996.1, read as the reverse complement.
GTCCCAAGGAAAATTTGCCTTCATCGTAAAGGGAAAACAATACACATGGACCAGAGTGCCACAGGGATTCCATAATAGCCCGAGCATATTTCATCGAGTATTGTCAGGGATTTTGGAACCAGTAGACATAGGAGAAGGAAGCACCCTTTTGCAGTGTGTAGATGATATCCTTATTGCCTCCAGCACAAAACAACAACACATACTAGCTTTAACTACAGTGCTAGTAGCTCTACAGGGCGCAGGATTAAAAATAAATCCTAGGAAGGTGCAGATGGGAAGGAGCGAAGTAACATATCTAGGATACATAATATGACAAGGGAAGAGACAGATGCCCGAGGACAGAAAGGAAGCAATTCGATCAATGCCCAGGTCAGGAACTGTAAAAGGGGTCAGACAGGTACTCGGGCTATTCAACTACTGCAGAAATTTTATTCCCGAATATACCGAGATGGCCCAACCTATACAGAACCTGGTCAAAGGGGGGAAACCCTCACAAGAGCCAGTAAACAGGGGCCCTGATCAGGAAACTGCATTTGTGCGGTTAAACCAAGCTCTCACAAGTGCTCCAGCCCTGGGATTACCCGACCAGGCCCTTCCACATCTATACCCACCACAGTAAAGACCATTACATGGGGACAGGCATAGGCCAGTGGCATAGTAATGTCGGGACACATACCCAACATACCTTAGTAGAATTGATTAACACTGGAAGGCTAAAAACGGTATCCAATGCGCAAAGGGCAAGGTGGGAAGCATGCTCTTACCCCCTGCAACGGGACGGTAACAATAAAAGACAGCTGTAACAACCCTGCAGGGTGGATCATTACGGAGTGAGAAGAGCATCAGGGTAACCCAACAGGAGAAGACGAGGGAAGTAGTCAGGCTAAGTGAAACCCCGCTTGAGGAGGCAGACATGCATGTATATGTAGATGGGCGCTATATCAATGGGACGCCACGGATGGGATGGGCCGTGGTAGATAGCAGTGGACAGGTCAAAAGGGAAGGACGGTTAGAAGGGGGTCTATCAGCTCAAGTGGTTCTCATTGGTGGCTCTCACTGAAGCTCTGAGGCTGGCTAGGGAAAACGGAGTAAACATCTATACAGACAGTCGATATGCTTTTGGAGTAGTGCATGATTATATGATAGCCCTGGAGCAGACGGGGATACATGACCTCAGGAGGAGGGCCAATTAAACATGAGGAGATTGTTAAAAGATTAATGGAAGCCTCCCTCCTACCCCAAGAGTGTGTGATCAACATCAACAGGGGAATGCATGGGCAGATGAGGCAGCCAAGTGAGTGGCAGAGACAGGTACACTAGCCGGGGAAGCCCAAGTTGGAGTATGTACAATCGGGCCTGAGAAAGTAAATATGCTTAAGGTACAGGGAGAAGCCACTCCACAGGAAAAGGAGGGGTGGAAGCAAAAAGGGGCCCAACAAGGGACCGATGGGATATGAAAGAAATAATGGGAATGTGGTGGCCCCGGAATGCCCAGGGGAGCCTATTAAATTTATACCACGGGTATGTCCATACAGGTAGAACCAACATGATAAGCTCGATGTCCAGATGCTGGTGGTGGAAGGAACTGGGTAGAGATATAGAGGACCACTGTAGAAGGTGCGTGCCATGTGCAAAATACAACCCAGGGGGGAAGTAAAGGTCAGAATGGGACATCAGGCCTGACCAAAAGGACCCTGGGAAAACTTGCAGATAGATTTTACTGGACCGTTACCCAGCAACAAGGGGAAGACATACTGCCTAGTTATAATAGACCAGTTTACCAAGTAGGTAGAGGCTTTCGCCACTAGAAATTGTTCAGCAGAAGCCGTGGCCAGGATCCTAGCAGAATAAATAATGCCACTACAGTAGACTTAAATCAAGGTACCCACTTCACAGGGAAGGTGATGAAACAGGCCTGCGCTAGGGATCAGGCAAAAATATCACATATCAAAGAGACTGGAAAGGGATGGGTAGACAGGATACCCCAAGTACTAATGAAGCTCAAGGCAACCCCTAGTTGGACGACAGGACTGACATCCTTTGAACTAAAAAAAACAGGATACAGAAATTTGTAATGGAACTCTGTAAGCAGTTACATGATTTAAAGACACAGGCTAGAGATTAGCAAATCAAGGACTTTGAGAACGACACCAAGGAACAGAAGGTCCAAACACCCCAAATAGGCAGTCAGGTGATTACCCCAGAGAGGTCATGTTCGCACCAAAATGGACCGGACCCCATCAGGTAATAATGGTAAGTTATGGTAGTTATAAGGGGTATTGGCAAGTGGAAACACCAGACCCAGTTAAAAAAGCATGGTCACTAACTAACCAATGACGACCGGGAAATAGTGTTTTTTGCAGGACTCTAGTGCTCGTGGAAACAAAGTGGGGCAATGCAGCCTCATATCAAGGACAACAGGCTGAGGGACGGCAAGGCCTGTATTACAGGGACTTGGGCGACATTAGTTTAATAAAGAATCAAAAACATTGATGGTGATGGACAGAGCAACAGTAGACTTACATAACGGGCATAAAACAATGTAACAAGGAAACAAAACAACATTGGGGATGGGCCAGTAATACGGGACCAATAATTAGTGTGAATAAGACCACGGTGTGTTTTATAATCAGGAGGGACAGAGATACTGCACCCAGGGGAAGGGGATGCAGGTTTCAGTCAACATCTATGAATGGTGGTGGAGGGATATCTCCTGAGATAGTCCCACCACCATGGCCCCACCCATTACTTTAGCAACAGTGAGCACTACCAGGGCCCGGACCATCACACCCCCAGCTCCGCACACGTGTTCAACTATGAACGCTGGGGTAAAAGGGGATTGATAAGGCAGACTAAGGATAAGATACATTTTGGGGTACGTCAGCGAATAATTACTGTATTCCTAAATTTAAAACACTATAACCACCCCCAACTTCTGCGGGTTAAACACTATAAGCCTGTATAGAAACCTGACCTTGCGAGTACTTAAAGGCCCTGAATCAAAAACCATGAAGTTTAATGTGGCAAGAGGGTCAGATAAAAAACGGGACCGGGGAAAAAGAGGGATACTAGAAATGGTACGCGGCGGGACACACGGCAGGATACACGGTGGGAGTTGCGATGGTAAACACTATAAACTTACACATGATAGATGATCGAGTTTACGCTCTAACACGAACCTTACCAGGGTTGCGGGAAAGGGATGAGGATAATGAAAAGACACAACTGGGTAATGGCGCAGAAAGGGAATTATTACAAGTGGCCCACAAATTGCAAGACCATGCTAGAACTATAAATGAATAGAGCAGAACAGAACTTAAGTAAAACCATACAGACAGAACTAGTATATACAGGATATGGAGCATGGTTGCTCAATGGAATACAACATAACCTAGAGCAGCTTCAGAATGGAAAGGTGCCGGATTGGATAACACTCGATGTATTTACCAACTGGACCTTGGACAAAAACATGACTCATGCCTGTGAGGTGTGGAGAAACTGTCATGCTTGGATCCCAAAGGCCAGATGTGTAACTGGACATTTAAATATAATAGGTTTTGTATTATCTATACCACAGTATGATGTGACAAAGGGAGATCCTCTATACCAAACAATGTAGGAGAAATAAGAAATCAAACTCACGTGCGGTACCATGACAATCCAGAAATGTAACTGAAGAAAACAACAGTACTAAGAGTCTCAGCATAGATGATTGTTATAAAAATAACCAAGTTGCTTTATGTCAAGCTCCACTACGAATGATCAAAGATGACTGTGGATATAAACAAGTGGACGGGTGCACCTTGAGTATCATCCCCTCCCCCGCCAAAACACAGGACTACGAAATTAGCGCTGTTCCACGAGGAAATGGAGATTGATGTGTGAGCACCTCAGCAACTGAAATTAAGAAAGGAACACCTCATGCCCCATTATGGATATTGACTTCTGCTTTACTCCGCTTGACGAGACAGATATAAACGGGTTTATTATAACCCCTGAACTAAAGGAGGAAAGATTGATGGGCCAATGATGGACATTACCTGAGCAGGTTATGCGAAGGACATCGAGCCACAAGGAAAGTCGATACTTGAACTGAAAGAGGAACAAACTCGACTGAATTGGACACCATTCGAAAACATCGAGGATACCCCAGGCGGGGCAGAAATTCAGCAGAATAGAGAAGACCCCAAGTGGAGGAAAGATAGAAGAAACAGAGGATACCCCAGGCGGGGCATAATTCGAACACAGAGAAAATGTTGGCTATAAAGACCTATACACAAACCATGCTGGACTAAATGTACTGGTTGTAGTGCAAGGGAACCTCATCTTGCTCGTATTATCCTGTAAAAAGGTGTAACCGACGTAAGAGGCAAGCTCTAGCTCAAACTATAGTTAAAACATTGAATAAAGGGAAATCAGACAGTCCGGCAGAAAGAACTTACTTAGTATAACCTTGATGGGAAAGCCAACAGGTAGATCCTGCAGCTCGGGAAGTAGCGCTACCCAAGCGAAAGGACAACCCTGGAAGCTCACCCATGAGGTATTAATTGGGAAATGGCCTATCTTGGGCATACAGCCAAGGGCCATTAGGGGAGAATTGTAAGGATAAATTCTAAGAGTTGCAAATAGGTGGTCAGAATTATGCTGAAGGTAGTGAACTTATTAGTATTAGGAGGGTCTGTATAATTGCCTATATATTTAACACTTGCTTATGTAGGTATAGCACAAATGTATAACACATTAAACTGAATCCGTAACCTCTGTAATACTTAAAACAGCAAAATCAGCAGTTGTTGATCAGAAGTCTCTGAGAAAGAGATAAGAAACATAGAAACATAGAAATTAGGTGCAGGAGTAGGCCATTCGGCCCTTCGAGCCTGCACCGCCATTCAATAAGATCACGGCTGATCATTCAACCTCAGTACCCCTTTCCTGCTTTCTCTCCATACCCCTTGATCCCTTCGGCCATAAGGAAGCCGGTTTAAGCATCTATTATACTGTGGCAAAGTGCAAGTCATGGAACAACACCATAGAAGATGGGCAATTACAAATACCATTCAGAGACAGCTGGATAAGAGTCGACAAATCAATGTAACTTCGCTGTTAGAATTAGATCTATCGAAGATTTTGGAGGAGGATGCTCCTCTCCAAAACCTGTATAAATTGTACTTGAAACCTGTCATATTTCGGAGGTTCCATAACTGAACCTTCTCCTTTGACTTCCTGTGATCCCTGCTACCTATCCACTCTGAAGCCCTATCCTGGAAACTCTCAGAGCACAGCATCTCCCGCACCCATGGCTGAGACACGTTAATCTTATTGAACACATAGGAGGAAATCCTATCCTCCATTCTGGGTCTCTTGTCCTCAAAACTGTCCATGATCTGACACAAAACCTATGGTCCTGCTGCTGGTCACAAATATCTGTAGGTGGTTTTCTCGGGCGTACCGTAAACGCACCTCCTACTACAAGTTCTGGACGATAGGGATTATATGGACAGATCGGACTCGGACACACGTTTTTCGGGCTCAACCGTATTGTGTTTAATAAGATTAAAAGCACCATTCATAAACAGTGCAAAACAGTACAACCCTGGCTTTTCCAATAAGCCTTGCTGTGCTAAGTTACCACGGCTTAATAAAAGAACCCTCCCGTGAAATAAACTAACACAGGACCCCTCCGAGCACTAAACCCCTTGGGTTTTATTGGGACTTACAATCACCCCCTTACACAGCTAAGTGGTCTTGCGGATGTGTAGGCGCAGGCAATATGCTCACTCAGATTGCCCGTTGTCTTGCTTGCAGCTTCTTCCTGTACTTCTCGCTCCTGGTTCCATACCACCAATGCAGTATTCAAGTTCCAGTTTGAGTCGAGGTCCATTGGTGAGGGTTGAAGAGCAGCGCTCATCTTCTGGTGGTGTTTTGCTGAAATGAAGAGAGCTTCGAACTTGAGCTTCAACTTCAGCTTGCCAGAGCTTCCGCTTGAGCTTTGTCCTGAGCCGTTTCCTGAGCAGAAGCTTGTTGCAAAACAGCTCCTTATATCCTCAAAACCCATCACCTTTCCTCCCGCCAATACTGACCGATGGATTGACTCAGGTGTTCTGTCTGGACCCCCCGCCCCCTGTGGCCTGGAGTGGCTCGTAGCCTTTGAAATCTTTGTGAAAAATGATATTTTGTTTTCCTGCTCCCAAGCCTTGTATCTGGAGAGATAATGGGTGCTGATTACTGTCGTTTCCTGAGTTGATGGCCCATTGGCAGGTAATGGGTTTTGATCTCAAACCGATCTTGCTTAACTGGCTTATCTCGTGGAAGACAATGACCCGGCCATTTCCTACATTGCACCAGTTTCAGTTGGGACCGAATCGTGACTGTGCTTTAATAATGCGAAGACATAGTGTCTCTGAGTTACCTCTCGGGGTATTGTTCCCAATAATCACTTTAGATGGTGATGACATTAATTGGCCTGGGTTCCCTTCCACCCAGCCTGTCAGTGTCAAATGGCCGTTTGCATATGAATGCACCTTAGTCAGGTTAGCCTATTCCCTAAGCCACTCCCACAAGCTTACCAAACAGTATAATTCTTTCTTGGGGTTTTGGATTTAAGGATTTAAACTATTGTTCATAAATATGGCCAGAAAGCTGGTGCGTTGAGTAGTTCTCCATTCTTGGCCCGCAGTGGGGTAGGACTTTGTGTGTTTGGACTGCAGCTGGTCTTGGCATGGTTGTCGGCTAGTTGCTGGATCTCCTGCACTTTCTCCACCCGCCATCAGTTCTTTAGGACGCGAGTTTTTAGTTGGACCTCGGCCTTCAGATGTCTGTAGAGATGCTTTCTTGCTCTCGAGTTGTGTTGCTGTTTCCAGTTCAAGAATGCCTTGCACTTTTGGCTTATTAGCTCCTGGATCTCCTGGTTGTTCTCGTCAAACCAGTCTTGGTGTTTCCTGGTTGAGTGACCAAGCGTGTCTTCACAGGTGCTAATTATGGAGGCATTGGGGGCAGACCAGGAGCAGTGGACACTCTGTGTCTCTGGATCACTGGGAGTCGTCAGGTTGTTTGTGAGGTGCTGGCTGAATAGGCTTTCTTAGCAGGGTCTTTGAGTGCTTCAGCGTTGATTTTCCTGCAGCATCGTTTCTGTTGCTGCCACTGTTTAGGAGCTACATTGATGGAGATGACAGAGCGGATTAGCCGGTGGTCCGTCAGCTCCTGTCATGGTGCGGGATGATGATGTAGTCTAGCAGATGCCAGTGCTTGGAGCGAGGATGTTGCCATGACGCCTTCTACTTGTCTCTCTGACGGAACAAGGTGTTGGTTATGACAAGGCCATGTTCTAAGCATTTTGTCAGGTGGAGGGTACTGTTGGAGTTGGTTTTCCCTACCCTCTCTCTGCCAATCACACCTCACCAGAGGTCTGTGTCCTTTCCAACTCTGGCGTTAAAGTCACCAAGGAGGTTCAGCTTGTCGCCCTTGAACAGAAATTGTTCAAGGCTGGAGTAGAATTCCTCTTTGATCTCGTCTGTAGCTACCAGTATTGGGGATGTCCTCGTCGAAATGTCTGAGTTCCCGGGCAATGATAGCAGTACGGCGTTCCGGCCTGTTGCTGTTGGGACTGTCCAAGTGGGTCCTGACGTTCCACTTCCAAATGTCATTTTAAAAAGGTGAAGATGCCTGTGCATGAATTCTTTTAAGGTGGGGTAGCCATTGCACTCCAGCTACCACATGGGCTTGATAGAGCAAGGTCTTGGTCCAGTGGCAAGGGGATCCAAGACAACTGGAGACCAGGCTCCTCTGCATGGGCCGAATACAGTCAAGCAGAGTCAGCATGGCTTCATGAAAGGAAAATCATGTCTGACAAATTTGCTGGAGTTCTTTGAGGATGTACTGAGCAGGGTGGATGAAGGGGTACCAGTAGATGTCGTGTATTTGGATTTCCAGAAGGCATTCGATAAGTCACCACAGAAAAGATTACTACACAAGATAAGTGCTCATTGGGTTGGGGGTAATATATTAGCCTGGACAGAGGATTGGCTAACTAACAGAAAGCAGAGATTTGAGATGAATGGGTAATTTTCTGGTTGGCAAATTGTAACTAGTGGGATGCCACATTGATGAGTGCTGGGTCCACAACTATTTACAATCTATAATAATGACTTGGATGAAGGGACAGAGTGCAATGTAGCCAAATTTGCTGATGATACAAAGATAGGTGGGAAAGCAAGTTGTGAGGAGGACGCAAATAATCTGCAAAGGGACATAGACAGGCTAAGTGAGTGGGCAAAAATGTGGCAGATGGAGTATAATGTTGGAAAGTGTGAGATGATGCACTTTGGGAGGAAACATAAAAAAAGCAAATTATTTAAATGGGGAGAGATTATAAAATGCTGAGGGACAGAGGGATATGGAGCTCCTTGTACATGAAACACAAAAAGTTAGCATGCAGGTACAGCAAGTAATTAGAAAGGCAAATAGAATGTTGGCCTTTATTGCAAGGGGGATGGAGTATAAAAGTAGGGAAGTCCTGCTGCAACTGCACAAGGCATTGGTGAGACCACACCTAGCATACTGTGTACAGATTTGGTCTCCTTATTTAAGGAAGGATATACTTGCATTGGAGGCAGTTCAGAGAAGGTTCATGCAGTTGATTCCTAAGATGAGGGGGTTGTCTTATGAAGAAAGGTTGAGCAGGTTGGGCCTAAACACATTGCAATTTAGAAGAATGAGATGTGATCTTATTGAAGTGTATAAGATTCTGAGGGGGCTTGACAGGGTAGATGCAGAGAGGATGTTTCCCCTTGTGGGGCAATCTAGAACTATGGGGCATAGTTGCAGAATAGGGGGTCACCCATTTAAAATGGAAATGAAAAGGAATTTCTTCTCTCAGAGGGTCATGAATCTTTGGAATTCTCTACCCGAGGGAACTGTGGGGGTTGGGTCATTGAATATATTTAAGGTGGAGCTATACAGATTTTTGAATGATAAGGGAGTCAAGGGTTATGGGGAGCGGGCAGGAAAGTGGAGTTCAGGCCAAGATCAGATCAGCCATGATCTTATTGAATGGTGGAGCAGGCTCAAGGGGCAAAATGGTCTACTCCTGCTCCTATTTCTTATGTTCTTATATCCAAATACTTTTTAAATACTATGAGGATTTTTGCCTCAACCACCCTTTCAGGCAGTGAGTTCCAGACCCCCACCACCCTCTGGGTGAAGACATTTCTCCTCAAATCCCCTCTAAACCTCCTACCAATTACTGTCAATCTATGTCCCCTGATTATTGACCCCTCTACTGAGGGAAGTAGGTCCGTCCTATCCATTCTATCAAGGCCCCTCATAATTTTATACATCTCAATTACGTCTCCCCCTCAGCCTCCTCTGTTCCAAAGAAAACAACCCGAACCAATCCAATCTTTCGTCATAGCTAATATTCTCCAGTCCAGGCAACATTCTTGTAAATCTCCTCTGTGCCCTCTGCCATCACATCTTTCCTGTAATGTGGAGACCAGAAGTGTATGCAGTACTCTAGCTGTGGCCTAAGTCGTGTTTTATACAGTTCAAGCATAACCTCCCTGCTCTTATTTTCTGTGCCTCGGCTAATAAAGGCAAGTATCCTGTCTGACTTCTGAACCACATTATCTACCTATCCTACTACCTTCAGGGATCGTTGGACATGCACTCCAAGGCCTTCCTTTTTCTCCACAAAATCTTAGTGTCCTACCATTTATTGTGTATTCCCTTGCCTTGTTAGCCCTCCCCAAATGCATTACCTCACACTTCTCCCGATTGAATATCATTTGTCACTGTTCTGCCCACCTGACCAGTTCATTGATATCTTCCTGCAGTCTACAGCTTTCTTCTTCATTTGCAACCAGACTGCCAATTTTGTAGTATCTATAAATTTCTTAATCATTCCCCCTACCTTCAAGTCGAAATCAATATATATACCAGAAAAAGCAAGGGACCTAATACTGAGCCCTGTGGAACCCACTGGAAACAGCCGTCTAGTCACAAAAACATCTATCAACCATTACCCTTTGCTTTCTACCTCTGAGCCAATTTTGGATCCCACTTGCCACTTTGCCTTGGATCCCATGGGCTTTTACTTTTGTGAATCGAGGAGGCGGGAACTCGGAGCAGCGCGAGTCCAGGGACGTCGGAGAGGCCTATAAAGGCCAGCGAGAGTCGAGCAGTTCGAGCAGTCAGTCGAGGAGGCGGGAGCTCGGAGCAGCGCGAGTCCGGGGTCGGCGAGAGGCCTATAAAGGCCAGCGAGGGTCGGGCAGTTCGAGCAGTCAGTCGAGGAGGCGGGAGCTCGGAGCAGCGCGAGTCCGGAGACGTTGGAGAGGCCTATAAAGGCCACCGGGAGTCGAGCAGTTCGAGCAGTCAGTCGAGGAGGCGGGAGCTTGGAGCAGCGCGAGTCCGGGGACGTCGGAGAGGCCTACCGGTGAGAGAGAAGGCAAAAAAGTAGAAAGAAATCGAAAGGTGACGTCACAGCCAAGGGGGTAAGTGATTGGCTGGTGATTGGTGAGTAGTTTTGCTTTTTTCTTTCCAATATCAGTAAGAAACCTTTAGCAATGTTGTTGCCAATTTAAGTGTATCTAAGGGTTAAGTCATGGCAGGACAGCTCGGACACGTGTTATGCTCCTCCTGTACTATGTGGGAAGTCAGGGACGCTTCCGGTGTCCCTGACGACTACGTGTGTGGGAAGTGTATTCGCCTCCAGCTCCTGACAGACCGCATTGCAGAACTGGAGCTGCGGGTGGATTCACTCTGGATCATGCACGATGCTGAGAATGAGGTGAATAGCACATTTAGTGAGTTGGTCTTACCGCAGGTAAAGGGTACACAGCCAGATAGGGAATGGAAGACCAACAGGAAGAGCAGTGCAAGGAAGGTAGTGCAGGGGTCCCCTGCGGTCATCCCCTTGCAAAAAAGATACACCGCTTTGGGTACTGTTGAAGGGGATGACTCATCAGGGGAGGGCAGCAGCAGCCAAGTTCATGGCATTGTGAATGGCTCTGCTGTACAGGAGGGCAGGAAAAAGAGTGGAAGAGCTATAGTGATAGGGGATTCGATAGTAAGGGTAATAGATAGGCATTTCTGCGGCCGCAACCGAGACTCCAGGATGGTATGTTACCTCCCTGGTGCAAGGGTCAAGGATGTCTCAGAGCGGGTGCAGGACATTCTAAAAAGGGAGGGTGAACAGCCAGTTGTCATAGTGCATATAGGTACCAATGACTTAGGTAAAACATGGGATGAGGTCCTATGAGACGAATTTAGGGAGCTAGGAGTTAAATTAAAAAGTAGGACCTCAAAAGTAGTAATCTCAGGATTGCTACCAGTGCCACGTGCTAGTCAGAGTAGGAATCGCAGGATAGCTCGGATGAATACGTGGCTTGAGCAGTGGTGCAGCAGAGAGGGATTCAAATTCCTGGAGCATTGGAACTGGTTCTGGGGGAGCTGGGACCAGTACAAACCGGACGGTCTGCACCTGGGCAGGGCCGGAACCAATGTCCTGGGGCAGTGTTTGCTAGTGCTATTGGGGAGGAGTTAAACTAATATGGCAGGGGGATGGGAACCTATGCAGGGAGACAGAGGGAAATAAAATGGAGTTAGAAGCAAAAGATAGAAAGGAGAATATTAAAAGTGGAGGGCAGAAAAACACAAGGCAAAAAACAAAAAGGGCCACATTACAGCAAAATTCAAAAGGGACAAAGTGTGTTAAGACAAGCCTGTGCCTCAATGTGAGGAGTATTCGGAATAAGGTGGATGAATTAACTGCGCAGATGGCAGTTAACGGATATGATGTGATTGGCATCACGGAGATATGGCTCCAGGGTGACCAAGGCTGGAAACTCAACATCCAGGGGTATTCAACATTTAGGAAGGATAGACAGAAAGGAAAAGGAGGTAGCATGGCGTTGCTGGTTAAAGAGGAAATTAATGCAATAGTAAGGAAGGACATTAGCCTGGATGGTGTGGAATCGGTATGGGTGGAGCTGCGGAATACCAAAGGGCAGAAAACGCTAGTGGGAGTTGTGTCCAGACCACCAAACAGTAGTAGTGAGGTTGGGGACAGCATCAAACAAGAAATAAGGAATGTGTGCAATAAAGGTACAGCAGTTATCATGGGCGACTTTAATCTACATATAGATTGGGCTAACCAAACTGGCAGCAATGCGGTGGAGGAGGATTTCCTGGAGTGTATTCGGGATGGTTTTCCAGACCAATATGTCGAGGAACCAACCAGAGAGCTGGCCATCCTAGACTGGGTGATTTGTAATGAGAAAGGACTAATTAGCAATCTTGTTGTGTGAAGTCCCTTGGGGAAGAGTGACCATAATATGGTAGCATTCTTTATTAAGATGGAGAGTGACAAAGTTCATTCAGAAACTAGAGTCCTGAACTTAAGGAAAGGTATGAGATGTGAATTGGCTAGATTAGACTGGTAAATGATACTTAAAGGGTTGATGGAGGATAGACAATGGCAAACCTTTAAAGATCACATGGATGAACTTCAACAATTGTACATCTCTGTCTGGAGTAAAAATAAAATGGGTAGGTGGCTCAACCGTGGCTAACAAGGGAAATTAAGGATAGTGTTAAATCCAAGGAAGAGGCATATAAATTAGCCAGAAAAAGCAGCAAACCTGAGCACTGGGAGAAATTTAGAATTCAGCAGAAGAGGACAAAGAGTGTAATTAAGAGGGGGAAAATAGAGTACCATAGGAAGCTTCCCGGGAACATAAAAACTGACTGCAAAAGCATCTATAGATATGTGAAGAGAAAAAGATTGGCGAAGACAAACGTAGGTCCCTTGCATTCAGATTCGGGTGAATTTATTATGGGGAACAAAGAAATGGCAGACCAATTGAACAAATACTTTGGTTCTGTCTTCACGAAGGAGGACACAAGTAACCTTCCGGATGTACTAGGGGACCGAGGGTCTAGTGAGAAGGAGGAACTGAAGGAAATCCTTATTAGACGGGAAATTGTGTTAGGGAAATTGATGGGAGTGAAGGCCGATAAATCCCCGGAGCCTGATAGTCTACATCCCAGAGTACTTAAGGAAGTGGCCCTAGAAATTGTTGATGCATTGGTGATCATTTTCCAACAGTCTATCGACTCTGGATCAATTCCTATGGACTGGAGGGTTGTTAATGTAACACCACTTTTTAAAAAAGGAGGGAGAGAGAAAATGGGTAATTATAGACTGGTTAGCCTGACATCAGTAGTGGGGAAAATGTTGGAGCCAATCATTAAGGATGAAATAGCAGCGCATTTGGAAAGCAGTGACAGGATTGGTCCAAGTCAGCATGGATTTATGAAGGGGAAATCATGCTTGACAAATCTTCTGGAATTTTTTGAGAATGTAACTAGTAGAGTGGACCAGGGAGAACCAGTGGATGTGGTGTATTTGGAATTTCAAAAGGCTTTTGACAAGGTCCCACACAAGAGATTGGTGTGCAAAATTAAAGCTCATGGTATTGGGGGTAATGTACTGACGTGGATAGAGAACTGGTTGGCAGACAGGAAGCAGAGAGTCGGGATAAACGGGTTCTTTTCAGAATGGCAGGCAGTGACTAGTGGCGTGCCACAGGGCTCAGTGCTGGGACCCCAGCTCTTTACAATATATATTAATGATTTAAATGATGGAATTGAGTGTAATATCTCCAAGTTTGCAGATGACACGAAACTGGGTGGTGGTGTGAGCTGTGAGGAGGACGCTAAGAGGCTGCAGGGTGACTTGGACAGGTTAGGTGAGTGGGCAAATGCATGGCAGAGGCAGTATAATGTGGATAAATGTGAGGTTATCCACTTTGGGGGCAAAAACACGAAGGCAGAATAATATCTGAATGGCGGCAGATTAGGAAAAGGGGAGGTGCAGCGAGACCTGGGTGTCATCAATCATTGAAAGTTGGCATGCAGGTACAGCAGGCGGTGACGAAGGCAAATGGCATGTTGGCCTTCATAGCAAGGGGATTTGAGTATAGGAGTAGGGAAGTCTTACTGCAGTTGTACATGGCCTTGGTGAGGCCTAACCTGGAATATTGTGTTCAGTTTTGGTCTCCTAATCTGAGGAAGGACGTTGCTGCTATTGAGGGAGTGCAGCGAAGGTTCACCAGACTGATTCCAGGGATGGCTGTACTGACATATGAGGAGAGACTGGATCAACTGGGCCTTTATACACTGGAGTTTAGAAGGATGAGAGGGGATCTCATAGAAACATATAAGATTCTAACGGGACTGGACAGGTTAGATGCGGGAAGAATGTTCCCGATGTCGGAGAAGTCCAGAACCAGGGGACAGTCTTAGGATAAGGGGCAGGCCATTTAGGACTGAGATGAGCAGAAACTTCTTCACTCAGGGAGTTGTTAACCTGTGGAATTCCTTGCCGCAGAGAGTTGTTGATGCCAGTTCATTGGATATATTCAAAAGGGAGTTAGATATGGCCCTTATGGCTAAGGGGATCAAGGGGTATGGAGAGAAAGCAGGAAAGGGGTACTGAGGGAAGGATCAGCCATGATCTTATTGAATGGCGGTGCAGGCTTGAAGGGCGGAATGGCCTACTCCTGCACCTATTTTCTATGTTTCTATGTTTCTGTGTAGCCAGTCAGTCATGTGGGACCTTCTCAAAGGCCTTGTTAAAATCCATATAGACGACATCAAACGCACAACCCTCATCGACCCTGTCTCTGTCTGTGTTGTATTTAATTCCAGGAACTCTATTCCAGACATTCAGGAATACAAAGATAAACCCTGGCTTCTATTATCCATTGCTAACAGTCTTCTTAAACCTCTCTCCCCTGTCTTCTCCACCATGACCTTTGACAATAAGTGTGAGGAACTCATTAACTTCTTTGTCTCTAAGATTAAGACCATTCGTTCAGCTTCCTCTGCCACTTCCCTACCTTCCCCTAGCCCACCGGCCCAAACTTCCTCTAAACTCCCCCGCTGCCCTAGCCCCGAACTCGAATCTTTCTCCAGTTTCTCTCCGATTTCCCCTCATGACCTCCCAATGCTCAACTTGTCCATGAGACCCACTTCCTGCTCCCTCGACCCTATTCCCACCAATATGCTCACCACCCAACTTCTTTCTGGCTCCCATGTTTGCTGACATTGTTAATGGTTCTCTCTCCTGAGGTTCTGTCCCCCTTTCCCTTAAATCTGTCATTGTCTACCCTCTCCTCAAAAAAACAACTTGATTTCTCCCTCCTTGCAAACTACCACCCCATCCCCAACTTCCCATTCCTCTCCAAAGTTCTTGACCATGTTGTCACCTCCCAAATCCGTGCCCACCTTTCCCGCAACTCCATGTTTGAATCCCTCCAATTAGGTTTCCACCCCTGCCACAGAACCGAAGCAGCTCTCATCAAAGTCACAAATGACATTGTGACTGTGACTACGGTAAACTATCCCTCCTTGTCCTTCTTGACTGGGCTGCAGCCTTTGACACGGTTGATCACTCCATCCTCCTCCAACGTCACTCCATCATCATCCCGCTGTGTGGGATTGCACTCGTCTGGTTCCATTCTTATCTATCTAATCATAGCCGGAGAATCACGTGCAATGGCTTGTCTTTGGAGTTAGGGGACAAGTAGCAGAATGGATAGCTAGCTGGCTTCAAGACAGAAAGCAGAGAGTAGGGGTAAAAGGTAGTTATTCACAGTGGGAGAAGTTGGGCAGTGGTGTTCCATAAGGATCAGTGTTGGGACCACTGTTGTTCACAATTTATATTAACGATTTTGACTTTGGAATTAAAAACACAATTTCTAAATTTGCGGAAGACACCAAATTGGGAACGATAGTCAATACTGAGGAGGAATGCAACAAATTACAGGAGGACATTAATAACTTGCAGAATGGGCATATAATTGGCAAATGAAGTTCACAGATAAATGTGAGGTATTACATTTTGGTCGGAAGAATAGGGAGGTCACTTATTACTTGGAGGGTGTGAGTCTCGTGGGCTAGAGGAACAAAGGGATCTCGGAGTACAAATACACAAA
The DNA here is from genome assembly GCF_044704955.1 of Pristiophorus japonicus. NCBI lineage: Eukaryota > Metazoa > Chordata > Chondrichthyes > Pristiophoridae > Pristiophorus > Pristiophorus japonicus. The sequence goes on along the minus strand of NC_091996.1, from coordinate 73,444,797 downwards.
TCATTAAAAGTTGCGATACAGGTTAGCAAGGCCAGAAAAAAGAAAACCAAACACTTGAGTTTATTTCTAGAAGTATAGAATTGAAAAGTAGGGAAGTTATGCTGAACCTTTATCGAACCTTGGTTAGACCACATTTAAGAGTACTGCGTAGAGTACTGGTTGCCATATTTAAAAAAAGGACATAGAAGCACTGGCGAGGTTGCAAAGAAGATTTACAAGGAGGATGCCAGAAATGTGAGGGTATACATATCAGGAAAGGATGAACAGGCTGGGTCTCTTTCTCTTGAAAAAAGAAGGTTGAGGACTGACCTAATAGAGGTCTTTAAAATTATGAAAGATTTTGATAGGGTGGATACAGAGAGAATGTTTCTACTAGTGGCGATCAATATAAGATATTCATCAAGAAATCCAATAGAGAATTCAGAAAAAACTTCTTTACCCAAAAAGTGGTGAGAATGTGGAACTCACTGCCAGAGTGAGTGATTGAAGCAAATAGTATAGATGCATTAAAGGGAGGCTAGACAAGCATATTAGGGAGAAGTGAATAGAGAGTTATGCTGATAGATTTAAATGAGGAAAGATAGGAGGAGTCTCGAGTGCAGCATAAATGCCCGCATGGACTGGTTGGGCCGAATGGCCTGTTTCTGTGTCGTATATCCAATGTAATCCTATGTAATACCCGTTCCAGCATCGTTACCTCTGGTGTCCCCCAAGGATCTATCCTTGGCCCTCTCCAATTTCTCATCTTCTTGGCGACATTATGTAAACACACATCATCAGTTTCCACGTGTATACCGACGACACCCAGCTCTACCTTGTCACCACTTCTCTCGACTCTTCACATGGTCTCTAAATTGTCACACTGCTTGTCCGACATCGAGTTCTGGATGAGTAGAAATTTTCTCCAATTAAATATTGGGAAGACCAAAGCCATTATTTTCAGTCCCTGTCACAAACTCCATTCCCTAGCCACTGACTCCATCCCTCTCCCTGACATCTGTCTGAGGCTGAACCACACTGTTCACAACCTTGGTCTCATATTTGACCCTGAAATGAGCTTCCGACTATGTATCCGCAGTATAAGTAAGAACACCTCTTTCCACCTCCATAACATTGCCTGTCTCCGCACTTGCCTCAGCTCAACCACTGCTGAAACCCTCATCCATGCCTTAACTATTCCAACACACTCCTGGCTGGCCTCCCACATTCTACCCTATGTAAACTTGAGGTCATCCAAAACAAGGCTACCCGTGTCCTAACTCGCACAAAGTCCCATTCACCCATCACACCTGTGCTCACTGACCGACATTGGCTTCCAGTTAAGCAACACCTCGATTTCAATATTCTCCTCCTTGTTTTCAACTCTCTCCATGGCCTCGCCCCTCGCTATCTCTCTAATCTCCTCCAGCCCCACATCCCCACCCCGCCCCCTCCGTCCCTCGCTATCTCTGTAATCTCCTCCAGCCCCACATCCCCACCCCCGCCCCCTCCGCCCCTCGCTATCTCTGTAATCTCCTCCAGCCCCACATCCCCACCCCCGCCCCCTCCGCCCCTCGCTATCTCTGTAATCTCCTCCAGCCCCACATCCCCCCCCGCCCCCTCCGCCCCTCGCTATCTCTGTAATCTCCTCCAGCCCCACATCCCCCCCCCGCCCCCTCCGCCCCTCGCTATCTCTCTAATCTCCTCCAGCCCCACATCCCCACCCCCGCCCCCCCGCCCCCTCCGCCCCTCGCTATCTCTCTAATCTCCTCCAGCCCCAGATCCCCCCCCCGCCCCCTCCGCCCCTCGCTATCTCTCTAATCTCCTCCAGCCCCACATCCCCCCCCCGCCCCCTCCCCCCCTCGCTATCTCTGTAATCTCCTCCAGCCCCACATCCCCCCCCGCCCCCTCCGCCCCTCGCTATCTCTCTAATCTCCTCCAGCCCCACATCCCCCCCCGCCCCCTCCCCCCCTCGCTATCTCTGTAATCTCCTCCAGCCCCACATCCCCCCCCGCCCCCTCCGCCCCTCGCTATCTCTGTAATCTCCTCCAGCCCCACATCCCCCCCGCCCCCTCCGCCCCTCGCTATCTCTCTAATCTCCTCCAGCCCCACATCCCCACCCCGCCCCCTCCGCCCCTCGCTATCTCTCTAATCTCCTCCAGCCCCACATCCCCCCCCGCCTCTCGCTATCTCTGTAATCTCCTCCAGCCCCACATCCCCCCCCCGCCCCTCGCTATCTCTGTAATCTCCTCCAGCCCCACATCCCCACCCCGCCCCCTCCGCCCCTCGCTATCTCTCTAATCTCCTCCAGCCCCACATCCCCCCCCCCGCCCCCTCCGCCCCTCGCTATTTCTCTAATCTCCTCCAGCCCCACATCCCCCCCCGCCTCCTCCGCCCCTCGCTATCTCTGTAATCTCCTCCAGCCCCACATCCCCACCCCCGCCCCCTCCGCCCATCGCTATCTCTCTAATCTCCTCCAGCCCCACATCCCCACCCCCGCCCCCTCCGCCCCTCGCTATCTCTGTAATCTCCTCCAGCCACACATCCCCCCCCGCCTCCTCCGCCCCTCGCTATCTCTCTAATCTCCTCCAGCCCCACATCCCCACCCCCGCCCCCTCCGCCCCAAGATATCTCCACTTCCCTAATTCTGCACTCTTGAGCATCCCTAATTATAATCGCTCAACCATTAGTGGCCGTGCCTTCAGCTGCCTAGGCCCTAAGCTCTGGAATTCCCTCCCTAAACCTCTCCGCTTCATTACCTCTCCTCCTTTGAGATACTTCTTAAAACCTATCTCTTTGACCAAGCTTTTGGTCACCTGTCCTAATTTCTCATTATGTGGCTTAGTGTCAAATTGTTTGAGTTGTAATACTCCTGAGAAGTGCCTGAGGAGATTTTATTACGTTAAAGGAGCTATATAAATACAGGTTGTTGTTGTTGTTACAGGTACAGTGACATTGTGATAGATCTTTTCAGTGCAGAGGAGGGAGAGCGATTTTGGGTGGAACAAAAAGCAAATGTAAGATTGAAAATTGTGTATTCTGAAATTCTCTCCTGCACTTACAGTAATTCGTGATGTTAACTTATTTTACAGGGCATTACTTGGAGAGGATGTTTGGAATGATGGCTGCCTAGCTCGTGGTGATACAGCAGTAATTCCCAAGTTGTTTCAACAGCGCGTTCTCTCATTGGCACACGATGGACATCCTGGCATTGTCCGCATGAAGCGGAGATGTCGCGATTCAGTATGGTGGCCTGGGATTGACACTCGCATCAAGGAGTTCGTCTCACACTGCAAAGCATGTAGTCTGAGCGAAAAGGCCACAAACATCTGACCGGTGCCAATGAAGCCCATTCCATGGCCATAAAGAGGTAGATCAGGTGAAGACAGCAGAAGCAGAGAGGTGATAGAAGACACTGGAGAAAAAAAGGAGTGAACGCAGTCTTCAGCCTTGAGACAGTGGAGATAAGAGAGGGGTCTCTGCAGCAGCTGTGGCTCTACTCCAGTGTCCTCATGTTCAATGACCCGAGTTACACACAGGGCCAATTAAATAAAGAGGAAGGGGGATTAAGGGGAGTAGATTTGCGGATGGCACCAAATTGGGGGGATAGTCAATACTGAGGATGACAAATTACAAGAAGACATTCATAAACTTGCAGAATGGGCATATAATTGACAAATGATTACAACACAGATAAGCAACAGGTATGACATTTTGGTAAGAAAAATGAGATCACATGCTATGTGGAAAATAAGAAACTAAATGGGGTAGAAGAGCAAAGAATCTCAAAGTACAAATACAGAAATCACTAAAAGTTGCGACACAGGTTAACAAGGCCATAAAAAAGCAAACCAAGCACTAGGGTTTATTTCTAGTGGGATAGAATTGAAAAGTAGGGAAGTTATGCTAAACTTGTATCGAACCTTGGTTAGATCACACAGAGTACTGCGTACAATGCTGGCCACCATATTATAAAAGATATAGAGGCATAGAAAGGGTGCAAAAATATTTTCAAGGTTACATTTATCAGAAACAGATGAACAGGCTGGATCTCTTCTCTTGAAAAAAGAAGGCTGAGGGTTTGACCTAATAGGGGTCTTTAAAATGATGAAAGGTTTTGATAGAGTGGATACAGAGAGAGTGTTTCCACTTGTGGGGAGGAGCAAAACTAGAGGCCATCAATATAAATTAGCCACCAAGAAATCAAATCGGGAATTCAGAAGGAACTTCTTTACCCAGAGAGTGGTGAGAAGTTCTTGTGCAGCTCAGCAAACTCAGAGAGCTGAGGTCACAGCAAGACAAGACAGAAAATCAGGCCTTCAAGGCCGAGCTAAGGCGACAAAGGATTTAGCAAGGTGCCTTAAAGATCAACAAGCTGGCTCGTGAAAGGGCAACAAGACATTCAGACAGAGATAAGGAAGAAAATTTCCTCATAAGTACACTTATAATTGGACTACAGGAGGGGTAAAAGATGATTGACACTAGGTATCAACCAGCCCATTGAAATAAAGTATAAAAATGGGTGACCAAGAAGGGAAAACAGGCAACTAGGGGTGGAGGCTTACTCGAGGTGGACTAACGCTGGCTTAATAGCCTAACACCTTGGTAAAGTCGTAACTTCTGAGGTGGATCAATGCTGGTTACTAACCTAACACCTAAGTTTTTCAATAAAAAATAAAACTGGAATTAAATAATACCTTAAAATGGAACAAGTCACTCCCGTCTGCTACTGTAAAGCCCATGTGTGTCTCAGTGTCAGCCCCTGTACATGTACAGTACCCAATGGGTAAAATATTCACTCCCGTCTGGTATAGTATGAACTGTGTGTGTCTCAGTGTCAGCTTCTGTGCATATTTTGTCACAAGTACTTTGAGAGTCTGTGGGTTCGGTGGGTTCTTTATTTAGAAACAAACAGCTGCTCAATACAAAATGGCTGCCTTGTCCGTATGGTCTGTATCTCAGATCTGGGCCTTAACCCCCAACACCCACCTTAAATGGCCATACAGAGCTGGCAGGACTTATATGGGCACATGACCCAGGGCCCATATAAGGTTTATGTAACCTGACCTCACAATGGAAACCATGACAACACAAAAACCCAGCAAAGTGATACAAACTGTGCATTCCTGCAGGATCTGGATGTTGTGACAGAGCTAAAGTCTCGTGGGAGTCAAATCAAAAATGGACATCCTGCTCAACAAGCACCACCAGCAGTTTTGCGATTCGCCGGAGTCTAGTGATGAAATGCTCTGTCTCCTCACCTACCCTGTCCCTTTGGACAAGGATGTCAGTGACATGTGGAGATCACCGGCTGAGGACACAGAATGTGCCATGAGAACAATGCTGGACACCCTGAAAAAGCAGTTACTATTTGCGATGAGCAGAACCTGTCCAGTCAGTGAGAACACGCCACAGTACTCAACCCTTCAATCCCTGGCTGCTGTCTGTGGGCTACGACAGATGATAACTAAGCTTGTCATGTATCCTACATGGCTACTGTTGGTACTATCACAAGGTGTGCCACCAGAGGGCACAGCAGTGGGAGACTTGTAGGTTACCTGTACAGGTGTGCCTGGCCTAGTATAAAAGGCAGGCCACCAGGTGTGATGCTCACTCTGGAGTTAACTAATAAAGGAGTAAGGTCACTGCAGTTCAAGTACAACACACTGCCTCATGGAGTCATTACTAGAGCATCTAAGGACACAACAACTGGCGACGAGATTACGAACTTTCACGCGGAAATGGCTACCCTTGATATGTTGCAGCAGTTTGCCGATGGTGATGATTGGGATGCCTTTGTGGAGAGGCTAGAACATTTCGTCACAGCAAACAACCTGGCAGGAGACGACCCGGCCGCACTGGCTGATAAATGCCGCACTATCTTGCTAACCAGTTGTGGGCCCAACGTCTATGGCCTTGTCAGGGACTTGCTGGCACCAGCAAAGGCAATGACCAAGTCATTCAAGGAGCTCGAAACCCTGATCCAGGAGCAATTCAAGCCCAAGAACAGCATCCTCACAGCCAGACACCGGTTCTATACCCACCGATGGCCCGAAGGCCAGGAAGTCGCGAAGTACGCCGCAGACCTCAGGAGGCTGGCGGCACCGTGCGAGTTTGGCATCCACCTCAACGAAGCGCTGCGGGACATTTTTGTCATTGGAATTTGCCATGAGGTCCTGCTTCACAAACTACTGTTGGTGGATACCACAGTCACACTGCAGAAGGCCATCTCTGTGAGCCAGTCATTCATGACCTCGACCTGCGGCTCTAGGCAGATGTCTCATTCTCAGGACTCAAACCCAGCAGGTACTGAGCACAGAGTGGCGCCGTTCAGGGGCTGGAGTTTAGAGCGCGAATCCTCTCAGGGAAGAGAGAACAGGCCTTCGAGTTCCTTAACTCAGAGTTTGCCGATGGGGGCTAATCGAGTAGCACCATGCTGGCATTGCGGAGAGAATCACAGGGCTTACCAGTGCCATTTTAAAGACTATGTATGCAAGGGCTGCAGCACAAAGGGCCACCTCCAGCGAATGTGTAAGAGAAATAGGACTCACTGTGTCGATGAAGTCCGCAGATGGCCATGAATCCACTGTGGATTATGAACTGATAGACAGAGAGGCAGCCCAGTCCCACGGGGAGGTACACAGCATGTTTACCTGCACCACCGAGTGTTCCCCGCTGAAAATGGAAGTCGAGATAGAGGGAAGTCCAGTCTTCATGGAAGTGGACACGGGGGCAAGCCAGTCAGTGATGAATCAAGGAGCCTTTGAGAGGCTATGGGACAATCCGGCTGAACGACCCGAGTTGGCCCCAGTTTAGGCAAAGCTACTCACCTACACCAATGAAATCATCCTAGTCATTGGTAGTGCAAATGTAAAGGTACTCCATGATGGCGCAGTGCATAAGTTACCTCTGTGGATTGTTGCAGGTGATGGACCAACTCTGCTCAGCAGAAGGTGGATGGAGAAGATCCATTGGAAGTGGGAAGACTTCATCCCTCCAGCAATCGAAGCCCCTGCGCTCAGAGGCAAAGCAGGCCCTCACCTGAGAGCGGACCCGGCACCAGAGAGCAGACCAGCACAGCACCCGAGACACAGACCACCCAGCACAACTGCGTGGAGATGATCCAGCTGAGTCGACCCGAACGCACCTTCCAGGCTCCAGTGGCAGGACTCTGGAGGAAGAAAAGCAGACCCAGAAGCGACTTCCCAACTGCGGAGGCAGAAACCGGGGAGAAGAGGATCACCACGGTTGACATCGTGGACTAAGGAAAGATGGCGCCCAAACCACGAGGTGATGTGCTGAAAGACAAAGATGGCTGCGGCCAGACCACGAGGTACAGCGCTGATGGAGCAACACATGGTACCAAACGGAGAAGAGGATTGGGATAAAGCAAGTCGGGCTCTCTTAAAGGACGCCTGCAACCCACTACAATTAAAGGGACAGTTCCACACACTCAAGCAATGTGATTGTAACTGTAAGTCGGAGACAAAATGTGTAACTGATCACGTAAAATGTGTAATTGATCATGTAAAATGTGTAACTGATAATCTGAATTGTATACATGCAACCAGCGAGGAAAAGTTGTGCGATTATGTACAATGTGTAATTGATGATCTGAACTATGCATATGCAACCGGCGAGGAAAAGTCGCTCGATCGTGATCGGATCCCCAGAGTGTCCATCATAAGTAAGGAAAAGCTGTGCGATGCAGGGTTTCCACTGCGCACAGCCAATGCAGTGGGCAGACACTCATCGGGTGCACACAGGTCCAGCGAGCTACCCAATGCTGTAGCCTGCGTCCCGGGGACCAGAGTCATGCACCATGAAGTGTGGCCACACGCAGCCAACACACACGAGCTGTGGAGCAAGTGACCTCAGTAGGGCAATGGCAACGGTATCGATACCATGCCCCGGGTCGGCTCCATCACTCAGGCACCCGATGGCACCAACTGCCTGAAGGAGCAGACTGCCCCAAGGCCATACCCCTAGATGTAGGGTCACCCGCCAATGTTTCCCCAAAGGAAGCAGGCACCAGCCAGGATCCCAAACCAAACGACGCCCAGGCCAGCGAGTCAGCAGTTCCCTGTGCACTGCTAGACGACAGCTCCTCAGGGAGCAGCTGTGACCCAGGGCACAAAGAAAGGACAGAGAGGTCACAGACATCTGTGAACCGGCCCGATGCTAGGGACCACGGTAACAGCCCCGAGAGCAGGCTACGCGAGCCAACCAGGTGCCCACTGCCAGCACCGGGCACTGAGCCGCCACCAGACTGCAGGGACACAACCCGGCAGCTCCAGAACTAGCTCGTTCTCACGCACTGGTCACCGCATCGATAAGGCATCTAACGTACTTACTGCACCACGGAACCACACAAAAACAAAAAAAAAATCAAAACCCACTTACCTGAACTTGAATGTACATGAATGTCAGGAGCCCCCGCCATATCGATGTGGGGGCGGGGGGGGGGGGAAAGAATGGAGTGGTTAGGAACACACACACACAAACAGCAACCACCAGCACACTATTGCACCAACTATGCACGCAAGGTTGAAGTGACCCGCTAAGGGTCAACCAGACAGAGCCCACATAGAGCTAAGCCCAGAGCACAGTCAATGCAAAGGCGATTTGCACTGAGGGTTCAGGGGGGAGTGATGTCATGTCTCCTACATGGCTACTGTTGGTACTATCACAAGGTGTGCCACCAGAGGGCACAGCAGTGGGAGACTCGTAGGTTACCTGTACAAGTGTGCCTGGCTTAGTATAAAAGGCAGGCCAACAGGTGTGATCCTCACTCTGGAGTTAACTAATAAAGGACTAAGGTCACTACAGTTCAAGTACAGCACACTGCCTCATGGAATCATTATTAGAGCATCTAAGGACACAACAAAGCCCGAGTCGGTAAAGGCAGTAACGACATTATTGCCCCAGATATTCAGTGCCCTGCTGATTCATTGCAACTCTTGTGTCAATGTTTCTCTGCTCAATGGTTTTGCTTCTGATGATAGATTGAACCAGAGACACTTCTTAGCTGAGTCTGAAACATCTAAATGTAGGGAGCTGAATGTGAACTCTATGAGGACACTAAAGGACCTGCTGGCTCGGGCCAATTATAAAGAGGTAGCTACTTACATGGTGACCAGTGGAGGATGGGACCAGATGAAGAATCTCCGCATGTTTGACAAGGGGGTTGGCTTGCTGGCCAGAGCTATGGTGCATTGTGCTGGCATCAGCTTGTCTGGCATTGTGGAAGAGCTGGCAACTCAGATCCTTACCATCCAAGACTGTCAGGCAATCACCGTGGCTTCCTTCTTTGGCGAGCTATTAAAATTCCCAATAGTTTCACGGCTGCAGCTCATAGACACTCTGGTGACCACATTGCTAAGGTGTTCGCTTGATGCTTGTCCAGTTACATAAGAACTTAAGAAATAGGAGCAGAAGTAGGCCATATGGCCCCTCGAGTCTGCTCCGCCATGTAATACAATCATGGATGATCCGATCATGGACTCAGGTCCACTTCCCTGCCCGCTCTCCATGACCCCTTATTCCTTATTGTTTAATAAACTCTTTATTTCTGTCTTAAATTTATTCAATGTCCCAGCTTCCACAGTTCTCTGAGGCAGCAAATTCCACAGATCCACAACCCTCTGAGAAAAAAATTCTCCTCATCTCAGTTTTAAATGGGCGTCCCATTATTCTAAGATCATGCCCTCTAGTTCTAGTCTCCCCCATCAGTGGAAATATCCTCTCTGCTTCCACCTCATCAAGGCCCCCTCATAATCGCATATGTTTCGATAAGATCACCTCTCATTCTTCTGAATTCCAATGAGTAGAGGCCAAACCTACTCAACCTTTCAACCTTTCCACATAAGTCAATCCCCTCATCTCTGCAATCAACCTTCTCTGAACTGCCTCCAAGGCAAGTATATCCTTTCGTAAATAGGGAAACCAAAACTGCACGCAGTATTCCAGGTGTGTCCTCACCAATACCCTGTACAACTGTAGCAAGACTTCCCTGCTTTTATACTCCATCCCCTTTGCAATAAAGACCAAGCTTCCATTGGCCTTCCTGATCACTTGCTGTACCTGCATACTAATCGTTTGTGATTCGTGCACAAGTACCCCCAGGTCCTACTTTACTATAGCACTTTGCAATCTTTCTCCATTTAAATAATAACTTGCCCTTTGATTTTTTTCAGCCAAAGTGCATGATCTCACACTTTCCAACATTATACTCCATCTGCCAGATTTTTGCCCATTCACTTAGCCCTATGTCCTTTTGCAGATTTTTGTTTCCTCCCATCTTTGTATTGTCGGCAAACTTGCTGTGTGTCAGAGGTCTGGGCAACATTACAGTTGGGGCCCATCACTGATCCCATCAAGTGATGGGCAAAATGCTTAGTTTATTGGGGACCAAGGAGAAATAAGAGGATGTGTTAACATTTGAGGTGCTCTCGTGCCTGTCTAAAAACATCACTAAATTGAAAGCCAGCGCAATCCAACCCTTTGTAAAGGAAATCCTCAGCAGCATTCAACCGCTCTTCGAGGCCAAGTGCGATCTAGTGCGGGCTGGAGCATTCAGCATGTTGGGGAACTTGACCAAATGTGGAATCGGAGGTTCCAGATCCTTCTTCTACCGGCAGATCCATTCCAACCTTGTGCGTTCGTTGTTGCACCTAGACGGAAAGAGTGAGGAGGTCACCAGGTGTTGTAGTTCAACACTGCAATTGGTTGTCCCCCTCATTGGATCGGCCAAGGCTTCCTCGTTACTCAAGGACTATCTCGGGAGCCTAACAGGAACTACATCAACCTCCTAATTGACCTTTCACGACAGTTGGTTGAAGATTTCCCCAACAGGATCACTTCCAACACCATGGATTGCGAGTCCTTCTTCCACAACCCCCAGGGCGACCTTTTCAACTTTACTTCTCCAGCAGTCAGAACATGTCCAACCTGCCGAGAGGCTTACCTGGTGGAACAGCTGCCTCAGGAACTGCTGCTGTCGCCATCAGATTGGAGCCTAATCACACAGGCCCTGATCATCCTCCACCGCCTCTTCATAACATCAAATTTTCAACGTGATCAATTTTCAACATGACTCGTACATTTGTAAATTGTAAACAAATAGATATCCTGTTGTTGCAACTCTCGATTGTTCATTAAACGGTGAAGTTTCTTCTGCTTTGTGACTGGGAGTGTGTACACATACTGACACACACTCATACCCTGACACTAACACACTCTTAGAAGATATAAGCTCCCTCTACACTGTCCCATCAAACAATCCCAGGGACTTGTACAACAGTGGTTAGATACAGAGCAGAGCTCCTTCAACACTGTCCCAAACACTCTCAGGACAGGTATAGCATAGGTAAGATACAGATTAAAGCTCCCTCTCCACTGTCCCATCAAAAACCCCAAGGGCAAGTATAGCATGGGTTAGAAACAGAGCAAAGCTCCCTTCAAACTGCCCCCCCAAACACTCCCAGGACAGGTACAGTGCAGGTTAGATACTGAGTAAAGCTCCCTCGACACTGTCCCATCAAACACTCCAAGGACAGGTATAACATGGGTAAATACAGAATAACGCCCACTCCACACTGTCCCATCAAACAGGTCCTTATTTGCTCACTTTATTATTTACACCTACACACATTTGCAGTTTGTGAATTAAAATCAAAGCCCTCTTCACTGCCAATCACCTCAGCCTTTCCACTCTGCTCTCTCCAGATGTAATTATCTACAAGACAGCAGGAAACAAACAGGAACCAGGGATTTCAGGAGAGAAAGGTTTCACCTGATGTTCCTGTCGGTGGATTCTCTCTAGCGGAAGAGGTCATTGCGAGTCCTACAGAAAGTAACAACTAATTAACACAAGGCAAAGAATTTGAGTAAAATAGACGAAAGGCTACTGAAAGATTTCTAAACGTCATAAAAAGCGAAATGGTGGAATAATGTCCTTCAGGGAAAGACCGGGCCGACACATGACTTCAGTTGCGCACTGATTCCAAATGCTCTCAGAGCAATTGATTAAAAGGGCTACAAGTGGTGCAGGAAGTGTGGAGGGGGTCAGAGGCTGGATGGGTTTAATATAATTGTCACTGAGAAACAAAATGCTCGTGGAAGCTCGAATCATGTTATATCAGAACAGCCAAGGTGATTTAGGGTTCAAGTGGATCAGTCACATGAGCCAGGAATAATCATTGGGGGTTGTCATAGACCTCCAGACCAGACACCTAAACATGACGAGTCACTATGGAAACAGTGTAGTAAAGATTCTGAATCATGTGATTGTATAATATATACAATTATATCGGAAGCAAAAACCCTGACTCAATCTCACCCTCTCTTTTACTGATATATAAAATGGAAAAGAGTGACTAAAGTAAATGTTGGACACTTAGAAGATGAGAAGGGGGATTTAATAATGGGAAATGTGGAAATGGTTGAGACCTTAAACAATTATTTTGCTTCGGTCTTCACAGTGGAAGACACAAAAACCATGCCAAAAATTGCTGGTCACGGGAATGTGGGAAGGGAGGACCATGAGACAATCACTATCACTAGGGGGTAGTGCTGGACAGGCTAATGGATCTCAAGGTAGACAAGTCCCCTGGTCCTGATGAAATGCATCCCAGGGTATTAAAAGCGATGGCGGAAGTTATAGCAGATGCATTCGTTATAATCTACCAAAATTCTCTGGACTCTGGGGAGGTACCAGCGGATTGGAAAGCAGCTAATGTAACGCCTCTGTTTAAAAAAAGGGGGCAGACAAAAGGCAGGTAACTATAGGCCAGTTAGTTTAACATCTGTAGTGGGGAAAATGCTTGAAACTATCATTAAGGAAGAAATAGCGGGACATCTAGATAGGAATAGTGCATTCAAGCAGACGCAACATGGATTCATGAAGGGGAAATCATGTTTAACTAATTTACTGGAATTCTTTGAGGATATAACGAGTATGGTGGATAGAGGTGTACCGATGGATGTGGTGTATTTAGATTTCCAAAAGGCATTCGATAAGGTGCCACACAAAAGGTTACTGCAGAAGATAAAGGTACGCGGAGTCAGAGGAAATGTATTAGCATGGATCGAGAATTGGCTGGCGAACAGAAAGCAGAGAGTCGGGATAAATGGGTCCTTTTCGGGTTGGAAAACGGAGGTTAGTGGTGTGCCACAGGGATCGGTGCTGGGACCACAACTGTTTACAATATACATAGATGACTTGGAAGAAGAGACAGAGTGTAGTCTAACAAAATTTGCAGATGACACAAAGATTAGTGGGAAAGCGGGTTGTGTAGAGGACACAGAAAGGCTGCAAAGAGATTTAGATAGGTTAAGCGAATGGGCTAAGGTTTGGCAGATGGAATACAATGTCGGAAAATGTGAGGTCATCCACCTTGGAAAAAAAAACAGTAAAAGGGAATATTATTTGAATGGGGAGAAATTACAACATGCTGCGGGGCAGAGGGACCTGGGGGTCCTTGTGCATGAATCCCAAAAAGTTAGTTTGCAGGTGCAGCAGGTAATCAGGAAGGCGAATGGAATGTTGGCCTTCATTGCGAGAGGGATGGAGTTCAAAAGCAGGAAGGTCATGCTGCAACTGTACAGGGTATTGGTGAGGCCGCACCTGGAATACAGCGTGCAGTTTTGGTCACCTTATTCAGGAAGGATACACTAACTTTGCAGGGGGTAAAGAGACAATTCACTAGGCTGATTCCAGAGATGAGGGGGTTACCTTATGATGATAGATTGAGTCTTTACTCGTTGAGTTCAGAAAGATGAGGGGTGATCTTATAGAAACATTTAAAATAATGAAAGGGATAGACAAGATAGAGGCAGAGAGGTTGTTTCCATTGGTCGGGGAGACTAGAACTAGGGGGCACAGCCTCAAAATACAGGGGAGCCAATTTAAAACCGAGTTGAGAAGGAATTTATTCTCCCAGAGGGTTGTGAATCTGTGGAATTCTCTGCCCAAGGAAGCAGTTGAGGCGAGCTCATTGAATGTATTCAAATCACAGATAGATCGATTTTTAACCAATACGGGAATTAAGGGTTATGGGGAGCGGGCGGGTAAGCGGAGCTGAGTCCACGGCCAGATCAGCCATGATCTTGTTGAGTGGCGGAGCAGGCTCGAGGGGCTAGATGGCCTACTCCTGTTCCTAATTCTTATGTTCTTATGTTCTTATGTTCAATTCCAGGGATCACTGGACAGTGATCAGGAGCAGGAACTCTGGCTGATTTTCCCCTCTCTCTAACCCAGGGGTCACTGGACAATGATCAGGAACAGGAACCCTGGCTGATTTCATCTCTCTCTAACCTGGGGTCATTGGGCAGTGATCAGGAGCAGGTACCCTGGCTGATTTCCCCTCTCTCTAACCCGGGGTCACGGGACTGTGATCAAGAACAGGACTCCCAGCTAATCCCTCCAAACTGCCCCATTGAACACTCCACGGCACACTACAGCATGGGTTAGATACAGAATTAAGTTCCATTTGCACTATTCCATCAAACCCTCTACGACAGGACTGCAAGGGCTGAGGTCCTACAAGCTGAGTTTAGGAAGCTAGGAGTTAAATGAAAAGGTAGGATCTCAAAGGTAGTAATCTCAGGATTGCTACCAGTGCCACGTGCTAGTCAGAGTAGGGATGGCAGGAGAGCTAAGATGAATATGTGGCTTGAGGAGTGGTGCAGAAGGGAGGGATTCAAATTCTTGGGACATTGGAACCAGTTCTGGGGGAGGTGGGACCAGTACAAACCGGATGGTCTGCACCTGCGCAGGACCGGAACCAATGTCCTAAGGGGAGTGTTTGTTAGTGCTGTTGGGGAGGGGTCAAACTAATGTGGCAGGGGGATGGGAACCTATGTAGGGAGACAGAGGGAAATAAAATGGGGGCAGAAGCAAAAGATAGAAAAAAGAAAAGTAAAAGTGGAGGGCAGAGAAACCCAAGGCAAAAATCAAAAAGGGTCACATTACAGCAAAATTCTAAAGGGACAAAGTGTGTTAAAAAGACAAGCCTGAAGGCTCTGTGCCTCAATGCGAGGAGTATTCGTAATAAGGTGGACGAATTAACTGCGCAGGCAGCTATTAACGAATATGATATAATTGGCATCATGGAGACATGCCTCCAGGGTGACTAAGGCTGGCAACTCAACATCCAGGGGTAGTCAACATTCAAGAAGGATAGACAGAAAGGAAAAGGAGGTGGGGTAGCGTTGCTGGTTAAAGAGGAAATTAACGCAATAGTAAGGAAGGACATAAGCTTGGATGATGTGGAATCTGTATGGGCAGAGCTACAGAATACCAAAGGGCAGAAAACGCTAGTGGGAGTTGTGTACAGCAGTAGTGAGGTTGAGGACAGCATCAAACAAGAAATTAGGGATGCATGCAATAAAATACAACAGTTATCATGGGTGACTTTAATCAACATATAGATTGGGCTAACTAAACTGGTAGCAATGCAGTGGAGGAGGATTTCCTGGAGTGTATTAGGGATGACTTTCTACACCAATATGTCAAGGAACCAACTAGAGGGCTGGCCATCCTAGACTGGGTGATGTATAATGAGAAAGGACTAATTAGCAATCTTGTTGTGCGAGGCCCCTTGAGGAAGAGTGACCATAATATGGTAGAATTCTTTATTAAGATGGAGAGTGACACAGTTAATTCAGAGACTTGGGTCCTGAACTTAAGGAAAGGTAACTTCGATGGTATGAGACGTGAATTGGCTAGAATAGACTGGCGAATGATATTTAAAGGGTTGACTGTGGATAGGCAATGGCAAACATTTAAAGATCACATGGGTGAACTTCAACAATTGTACATCCCTGTCTGGAGTAAAAATAAAACCGGGAAGGTGGCTCAACCATGGCTAACAAGGGAAATTAGGGATAGTGTTAAATCCAAGGAAGCGGCATATAAATTGGCCAGAAAAAGCAGCAAACCTGAGGACTGGGAGAAATATAGAACTCAGCAGAGGAGGACAAAGGGTTTAATTAGGAGGGGGAAAATAGATTATGAGAGGAAGCTTGCTGGGAACATAAAAACTGACTGCAAAAGCTTTATAGATATGTGAAGAGAAAAAAGATTAGTGAAGACAAATGTAGGTCCCTTGCAGTCAGAATCAGGTGAATTTATAATGGGGAACAAAGAAATAGTAGACCAATTGAACAAATACTTTGGTGCTGTCTTCACAAAGGAAGGCACATATAACCTTCCGGAAATACTAGGAGACCGAGGGTCTAGTGAGAAGGAGGAACTGAAGGAAATCCTTATTAGTCAAGAAATTGTGTTAGGGAAATTGATGGGATCGAAAGCCGATAAATTCCCAGGGCCTGATAGTCGGCATCCCAGAGTATTTAAGGAAGTGGCCCTAGAAATAGTGGATGCATTGGTGATCATTTTCCAACACTCTATCGACTCTGGATGAGTTCCTATGGACTGGAGAGTAGCTAATGTAACACCATTTTTTTAAAAAGGAGGGAGAGCGCGAACGGGGAATTATAGACTGGTTAGCCTGACATCAGTAGTGGGGAAAATGTTGGAATCAATTATTAAAGATGAAATAGCAGCACATTTGGAAAGCAGTGACAGGATCGGTCCAAATCAGCATGGATTTATGAAAGGGAAATCATGCTTGACAAATCTAGAATTTTTTGAGTATGTAACTAGTAGAGTGGACAAGGGAGAACCAGTGGATGTGATGTGTTTGGACTTTCAAAAGGCTTTTGACAAGGTTTCACACAAGAGATTAGTGTGCAAAATTAAAGCACATGGTATTGGGGGTAATGTATTGACGTGGATAGAGAACTGGTTGGCAGACAGGAAGCAGAGAGTAGGGATAAATGGGTCCTTTTCAGAATGGCAGGCAGTGACTAGTGGGGTGCTGCAATGATTTAGATCAAGGAATTGAGTGTAATATCTCCAAGTTTGCAGACGACACTAAGCTGGGTGGCGGTGTGAGCTGTGAGGAGGATGCTAAGAGGCTGCAGGGTGACTTGGACAGGTTAGGTGAGTGGGCAAATGCATGGCAGATGCAGTATAACGTGTATAAATGTGAGGTTATCCACTTTGGTGGCAAAAACATGAAGGCAGAATATTATCTGAATGGCGGCAGATTAGGAAAAGGGGAGGTGCAACGAGACCTGGGTGTCATGGTACATCAGTCATTGAAAGTTAGCATGCAGGTACAGCAGGTGGTGAAGAAGGCAAATGGTACATTGGCCTTCATAGCTAGGGGATTTGAGTATAGGAGCAGGGAGGTCTACTGCAGTTGAACTGGGTCTTGGTGAGGCCTCACCTGGAATATTGTGTTCAGTTTTCGTCTCCTAATCTGAGGAAGGACGTTCTTGCTATTGAGGGAGTGCAGCGAAGGTTCAACAGACTGATTTCCGAGATGGCAGTACTGACGTATGAGGAGAGATTGGATCGACTGGGCCTGCATTCACTGGAGTTTAGATGAATGAGAGGGGATCTCATAGAAACATATAAAATTCTGATGGGACTGGACAGGTTAGATGCAGGAAGAATGTTCCCGATGTTGGGGAAGTCCAGAACCAGGGGTCACAGTCTAAGGATAAGGGGATGAGGAGAAACTTCTTCACTCAGAAAATTGTTAACCTCTGGAATTCTCTACCGCCAGAGAATTGTTGATGCCAGTTCGTTAGATATATTCAAGAAAGAGTTAGATATTGCCCTGATGGCTAAGTGGATCAAGGGGTATGGAGAGAAAGCAGGAAAGGAGTCCTGAGGTGAATGATCAGCCATGATCTTATTGAATGGTGGTGCAGGCTCAAAGGGCTGAATGGTCTACTCCTGCACCTATTTTTTTATGTTTCTATGTTTAGAACTTCTCTTCTCCAAGGCAAGACCTTCGGAGTCGAGGATGACTTATTTCCACACTAAAGAGAGTTAAGTTGACTGATGAGACCAAAAAGGGAATCTGCAGTCTCTATCACAGGTGGGGCCGACGGTGGTTCGAGGGACGGGTGGGTGGGGTATTTGATTTGTCGTACGCTCCTTCTGCTGTTTGTACTTGGCTTCCATGTGCTCCCAGCGAAGAGAATCGAAGTATTCAGTGCCTTCCCGGATGCTCCTCCTCCACTTTGAGTGGTATTCAGCCAGGGATTCCTAAGAGTCGGTGGGGATGTTGCATTTTTTTCAAGAGGCTTTGAGGATGTCTTTGAAGCGTTTCCCCTGCCCTCCTGGGGCTAACCAACTGTGACGTAACTCAGAGTAGAATGCTTGTTTCGGGAGTCTAGCATCGGGCATGCGGACAATGTGGCCCATCCACCGGAGCTGGACGTGTATGGTCAATACCTCGATGCTGGGGACGTTGGCCTGAGAGGGAACACTGATGTTGGTGTGCCTATCCTGCCAATGTATTTGCAGAATTTTGCAGAGGCAGCATTGGTGGTACTTCTCCAGTGCGTTGAGGTGCCTACTGTACATCGTCCATGTCTCTGAAGCATATAGGAGGGTGGGTAGCACTACTGCTTTGTAGACCATGAGCTTGGTGCCGGGGTTTGAGATCCTGGTCATCGAATACTCTTTTCCTCAGGCGGCTGAAGGCAGCACTGGCACACTGAAGGCGGGCGTTGGACTTCGTCATCGATGTCTGCCCTTGCTGATAGTAGGCTCCCAAGGGATGGGAAGTGATCTACATTGTCCAAGGTCTCATCGTGGCTCTCGATAAACGGGGAGCAGTACTGTATGGCGGGGTAGAGGACCTTTGTCTTACTGATGTTCAATGTGAGGCCCAGACACTAGGACGCTTCAATGAAGGTGTCAACGATGGTTTGAAGTTCAGCCTCCGAGTGTGCACAAACACAAGCATCATCTGCATACTGTAATTCAATGACAGAGGTTGGAACAACTTTGGGTCTGGACTGGAAGCTTTGGAGGTTAAACAATTTCCTGCTTGTCCTGTAGGTTAACTCCACTCCAGCGAGGAGTTTGTTAAGGGTGAGAGGAAGCTTTGTAGCAAGGAAGATTGAGAAGAGTGTTGATGCGATGACACAGCCTTGCTTGACCCCCGTCTGCACTTGTATTGGGTCTGTTGTGTATCCCGTTGGTAAGGGTAACAGCGTGCATGTCATCGTGAAGCAGGCGGAGGATGGTGACGAATGTTTGAGGACAGCTGAAATTGAGAAGGACATTCCATAATCCCTTGAGGTTGACAGATTGCTGCTGCTCTCTACATTTTTCTTGTATTTGTTGTGTGGTGAAGATCATGTCTGTTGTGTCCCTTAGTGGGTGGAATCCACATTGCGACTCTGGGAGAAGCTCGTCAGCCTCTGGGAGATGATTGAGGAGGATTCTTGCGATGATTTTGCCTGTGGCAGACCACAGGAAAATTACTCCGTAATTACCGTAGTCGGACTTGTCCCCTTTCTTGAAGTTGGGTACGATTATGGAGTCTCTGAGATCCCCTGGCATGCTCTCCTCCTTCCAGATAAGAGATGAGAGCATGGATTTGCACCAAGAGTACATCTCCACCAATTCCAAATCAGAAGTGCCTTGCGTTTGCAGTTTACTAGCTCCTGTTTAGATACAGATTAAAGCTTTGTTCACACTGTCCCGTCAAACACTACCAGGGCAGGTACAGCACGGGTTATATACAGTGAAGCTCCTCTACACTGTCCCATCAAACACTTCCAGGGTAGGTAGAGCACGGGGTTAGATACAGAGTAAAGCTCCCTCTACACTGTCCCATCAAACACTCCCAGGGTAGGTACAGCACGGGGTTAGATAAAAAGTAAAGCTCCCTCTACACTGTCCCATCAAACACTCCCAGGGTAGGTCGAGCACGGGGTTAGATAAAGAGTAAAGCTCCCTCTACACTGTCCCATCAAACACTCCCAGGGTAGGTAGAGCACGGGGTTAGATAAAGAGTAAAGTTCCCTCTACACTGTCCCATCAAACACTCCCAGGGTAGGTAGAGCACGGGGTTAGATAAAGAGTAAAGCTCCCTCTACACTGTCCCATCAAACACACTGGAGCGTCAGCCTTGATATATGTGCTCAAGTCGCTGGAGTGGGACTTGAACCCACAACCTTATGACTCAGAGGCGAGAGTGCTACCCACTGAGCCATGTATTTTCAGAATCGCCTGTTCTACCAAAAACAAACCTTATCTGCAAGAATATTACAATAAAATGGTTACATTTTTGTTCATGATCATTTCGATTTATTCCACAGTTGTTGGCACTGGAAAGATTTTGGGGTCAGCAAATGAAGAAACAACCAAAGAGACTGAAGGCAGAAGATACAGTTTGAGAAATAGAGAAAAGTTTACACTGCAGAAAGGGAAGTTTGTGACGATGATTACCTGTGTATGTGCAAAGTAACCTATCCATTTCCTCAGGGCAGGAATCATTTATTGGGTGTTTTGGTGTGATGACACAGGGCCTTGGTAGGCCAGGGGATTGGTGGAGCAATACAGCATGTCAGTGTGGTGGGACAGGAGTGCAGGCCTGTGTCTGCCCACAAACAGGCACCAATTGTTCTTTTCATTAAGGAAAAACAATCACAATTCTGATCCCCAACCTACTGATAATTCTGAATTTTGTAATGACATAGAATAGGACTTTCAGTAATCATAAACTATCGGCCCCTGATTATAGGAATAGCAGCTCCTTGTCCAAGGTTGTCAAGAATCCTATGCCAGCCTACAGCAAGACCTGGACACCATCCAGGCTTGGGCTGACAAGCGACAGCTAACATTCAAACTGATGAAATGCAATCGATGACCATCTCCAAGGAATTGACGTGCAGCCAGAATTAAGTTGTGAATCAGCATGGTTATTAAAATTAACCTCAGCACCTCATGCAAGGGAGGAAATAAAATTAGCCAGGATTTCCACGGATTGCTGACTTATCATCACTTCTGGAAAGGGTGTGCATGTGTATACGATAAAAGGACAGACCTTTTCCAACACTGAAGTACCGAACATATGAAGAGCAGCCACTTAGCAAATGCCAACAGAGCTGCCCATTCAGTTAGCACATACTAAGGAAACATACCTACTCATGAATCAGTGCCTTCAGGAAATGGGAGAGGAGGAGATTAGATACACAGTTTTACAACTTCACCTTTGGTCTTTCTCAACCACCCTCAATTGTAAAAGAGAAGTAGGCCTAGAAATTCGCCAGCCCCTGAAAACGAATGGTTGGGTTGCGGAGCGGGATCACGAGCCTGTGGTCAAGGGATAGCCCTTGTCGTCCACAGGCCACCCACTGGTTTGTCTTGGTTGCTGAAAAACTGAGGGAGCAGTGGACTGGCGCAGAATAAAAGCATCATGACTGCTCTCAGTATACTGGGCATTCACCATCATGATATGTGGAGTATTCCTGCCATAGAAACATAGAAATTTACAGCGCAGAAGGAGGCCATTTCAGCCCATCGTGTCCATGCCGGCCGACAGAGCCACATGGCCCTCGGTCAGCAGCCCTGAAGGCTACATATAAACTTATGAACAATGGCGGAAAGGTAAAGAGCACCCAGCCCAAGCAGTCCGCCCCACACATCTGATGTTCCTTACACTGAAACATTCTACACTCCACCCTAACAGGAGCCATGTGATCTCCTGGGAGAGGCAAAAACAAGATTAAAAACCCTGTCAACTTGGAAGTTGTTTAATGACTGTCCCTCTTTTTTGGGGGAGGGGGTATGGGGGTGACCTTGGTGTCATTATCTCCCAGAAGATGTACCTGACTATTCTCCAATTTGGTGATGTAAAACTGAGCCAGGTGCAGTACTGTCATACTGCAGAAATATCAATTGACCAACCAATCGGTCTAGTTGATGGGGCCTGGAAGGGTACACCTGTCACTTTCTGGGGACTGGTGCACTGCCGCAGATAACCTTGAAAACCACTCAAGTGGTTGTAGCTCGGAATAGGGGGAAGTTTACTGTTGGTCAATGCTAGAAAACTGGTTTAACCAATTAAAGTGATACACTCTCCAGAGGCTTTTGTCAGCCTGTGCCTAATTTATTTGGGCATGTTGCCCAGCAGAAATTGCTGACCAGCTACATGTGGCTCTGATGACGCCATTTTAGCTACATGCACTACTTTCGTGGAAACCGCCTTGCCGTACAGTTTTCAGAATTCACGTGTACATTTATTTAACAAACATACACAACCAGATAACCAAGGAAGTAAAGCACTTGCGCACTGCTTTTTGTCTTACTATTTTACCAACAAATGCACAGATTATAAAGTACACATACATGAATATTGAGATCATGTGCCCTATGACTATTGCTCATTTTTTAATAACTAAGAAATTCAATTAGCCATATCTGGCTTCCCAATTAACCACCTGGCTAGTGGTTAACGCATTGGATGACACCAGTTTAAATGATATGGCCCACCAGGACGAGCAGGTAGTCCATATCCAGCACATGGGAAGTCTACATGTGGGTTCTCCGATCCTAGAGACTTGTGTGAGGGGTTTGGTCACCCAGTGGTCACTAATGCTTGGTCATGTATAATTTTGTAATCAATTATAAACCTGGGTGCTGATAATCTGGTCAGATTCATCACATGAATGTGTGCCCAGTATCCTGTTAAACGGGTAACAAATGATTGGGTTAACCAGTATCTTGTGTACTTGTGTGAAATGTAGCTGGTGCAGTTCCTGTAAGATGAACCTGGGTCTGTCTTGCACCTTTGTCTCAACTGGCAATGTTCCAAGTTGTGATCCACAGGCCTACTAGCCAGAAAGATTCACCAACCGAGGCTGTGTGGAATTCCAATTTTTCTTTTATTCGTTCATGGGATGTGTGCGTCACTGCCAAGGCCAGCATTTATTCCCCATCCCTAATTGCCCTTGAAGATTGTGGTGAGCCGCCACCTTGAACCGCAGCAGTCCGTGTGGTGAAGGTACTCCCACAGTGCTGTTGGGGAGGGAGTTCCAGGATTTTGACCCAGCGACGATGAAGGAACGGCGATATATTTCCAAGTCAGGGTGACCTGTGACTTGGAGGGGAATGTGGAGGTGGTGGTGTTCTCATGCGCCTGCTACCCTTGTCCTTCTAGGTGGTAGAGGTCATGGGTTTGGGAGGTGCTGTCAAAGAAGTCTTGGCGAGTAGCCTTGCTTCTGTTAAGCTTTAAACTTGTTGACCTTGGAGGGTTGGGAAAACCGCTCCCCGATTGAACTAGGTCAACATGAGCATCTTTGTTTCTACCTGGGAGCAGTATTAAACAATGTTCAATTTTAGAAGTGTGGCTAAATCTTCGAAGTGTTGAAACTTCCAAGTGGTAGTGGATATGAAGACAGCGCACAATGATGAAGGCTGTAAGGTGGTTAGAGGTATAGGCAGCCAACCACTTTTTGCAAGGAAGTTGTCTTTTTTTCGTGTGGGAAGCTTTGAAATTGTTTGGATGGGGAGAGGTGTGCTTGTAATTATGTACAAGGCTACTAATTGTCGCACCTGGCTCGGAGTACAGTTTTGATCCAAGATTGTGGTTTGAGTTTTAGATAAGCTGATTAACTTGCCACAACTGTAAGCAGATGAGTTAACTCAATTTGGAGCGTGTCCAATAAAATCTGTAATTTGATTTTCATAAAGACAATTTATATAGTGCCATTCATGACGTCCCAAAGCGCATTACAGCCAATGAATTTTTTTGAAGTGAAATGTGGGAAACGGGCAGCCAATTTGCACACAGCAAGCTCCCACAAACAGCAATGTGATAATCATCAATCTGTTTTTTGTAATGTAGATTGAGGGATAAATCTTGTCCAGGACACTGGGGAGAACTCCCCTGCTCTTCAAAATAGTGCCATGGGGTCTTTTACGTCCACCTGACAGGGAAGACGGGGCCTTGGTTTAATGTCCCAAAGATAGCACCTCCGACAGTGCAGCACTCCCACTGCACTGGAGTGTCGGCCTCTATGTTTGTGCTCCTTCCTGGAGTGGGACTTGAACCCACAACCGCTTGACTCTGAGGCGAGTGTGATACCTAGTCATCATCATCATAGGAAGTCCCTCAGAATCGAGGAAGACTTGCTTCCACTCTTAGCATGAATTCTTAGGTGGCTGTACAGTCCAATACAAGAACCACAGTCTCTGTCACAGGTGTGACAGATAGTGATTGAGGGAAAGGATGGGTGGGCAGGGAGCCTGGTTTGCCGCACGCTCCTTCCGCTGCTTGCGCTTGATTTCTGCATGCTCTCGGCGATCCAGTGAGCCACAGCTGGCTCTCATGGAACCATTAAATTTCCACAAATTGCAGATATTGAAATAGTACTCGTTTTTGGGTTCTGGTTCGAGGCTACTCCTGTAGCTGAGTCTTTGCTCTCTGTGCCAGTCACTAAAGCTTTCAGTACTAGCAATCTTTCTGAAGGCTTCAGAGGGGCTTTTCTACAATTGGAAAGCTGAGAAAAGCTCTTTAGAAGGTGAGCTGCGCCGAACAGATGTAACTAACCTGAAAGCAGTTGATCTTGTATGATTGGAGTCGGCCTGTTTGTATTTGAGTTGTATGGCTGGCTCTCGAAATAACACACACATTTTAGGAACTGAACTTAACACTTTTATATAGAAAGAAAGCCATCATATTTATATAGCGCCTTTCACGACCACTGGACGTTTCAAAGCACTTTACAGCCAATGGAGTACTTTTGGAATGCAGTCACTGTTGTAATGTGGGAAACGCGGCAGCCAGTCTGCGCACAGCAAGATTCCATAAACACCAATGAGATAATGACCAGATAATCTGTTTTTGCTCTGTTTGAGGGATAAATTTTGGCCAGGACACCGGGGATAACTCCCCTGCTCTTCTTCGAAATAGTGCCATGGGATCTCATGAGCCGGGGCCTCTGCCTCGGTTTAACGTCTCATCCAAAAGACGGCACCTCCGACAGTGCAGCACTCCCTCAGCACTGCACTGGAGTGTCGGCCTGGATTTGTGCTCAAGTCTCTGGAGTGGGAATTGAACCCACAACCTTCTGACTCCATTGAAGTGGCTCTTCGAGAGATAAATTAAGAACTCATCTCCGTATTTTTCATTTCGGAAAAAAACTGGTTTGGAATAGGCCAGAATTGGGAGTATCGCAATAATCTGGAGGGTTGACAACCACTTCCACGTGGTCATTAATGGGACCTTGTGCTGGTTATAGAATGAGCAGGGAGGTTATGCCAGAACTGCATACAACACTAGTTAGACCACAGCTCGAGTACTGCGACAGTTCTGGTCATCACATTACAGGAAAGATTTGATCGCACTAGAGGGCACAGAGGAGATTTACGAAGATGTTGCCAGGACTGGAGAATTTTAACTGAGAAAAGATTGGATAGGCTGGGGTTGTTTTCTTTGGAACAGAGAAGGCTGAGAGGAGATTTAATTGAGGAGCTACATAGTGGATAGGAAGGAACTATTTCTCTTAGTGGGGAGATGAATAACCAGGGGACATAGATTTCAAGTATTTGTGGAAGGATTAGAGGGGAATTGAGAAGAAATTTCACTGAGGGGAAGAGGGGGTTTGAAACTCGCTGCCTGACCAGGTGGTAGAAGCAGAAACCCTTATCACATTTTAAAAAGTACTTGGATATGCACTTGTAAGTGCAGTAGCCTACAAGGTTATGGACCAAGAGTTGGAAAGTGGTGCAGAACTTTTTATGGGTTCTTGGACAAGACAACACCAACTCAGGCAGCAGTCAATAGGTTTTGTGCAATGGATCAAGATTTATTAAACTTACAGCTGTAGTACACTTGACAAAGGGCGATAACCAAATGAAAGCTCGCAGTCCTATGTCTCCGGAAACTTCCGGACAGTCGACGTCGTCTTCAATCTATTCGGTGCTACTCCAGCAGTTTCTGTGCCAAGGTACTCTTGAGTATCGCTGTTTTAACCAATTTCTAATCAAAAGTTTATTTGGCCAGTGTCCATATATGGTCGTGGCCCCCCCCCCCCGACTGCGAGAGAACAGCTTCGCAGGTCAGGCTATAAAAGAACTGGAGCGGCATACCATTTCAACCTCCAGTGTGAGTTGCTCCAAGTGCGCGACGTTTTTGAGATGGGCGCCTGGATGACGTCATCAAAATCCTGGTTGTTGTTTTGGAACGTGGGCAGGAACTAGAAAGTCCTGTCCCCTCAGTACAGATTCACACGAGGCATGTAGTGAAGTCAAGGTCACTCTGGACCTGCACCTTTATTTCACAGCTCTGGAATGCTGCACTTAACTGAGACCTGTCCTTATATACCTGTCTCTTGCAAGTGCACCCCTGGTGGTAAGGTATGCTGGTGGTTACAGGTCATATCTTATTACAGTCATGTATAGCATGTTAGGATACAGTTATATATAATATTGTAAGATACATGACATCACCCTCCCCCAAGGTCTTATTGTCTTTATAGGTTCAGTCTCTCAGGTGATCTACGCTCTCGCGTGGAGTGGCTGAGTTGTGGTTCAGTTGTTTGCCTTGGTGTCTGTTTTTCTTTGGGTGTGGTTGCTGGTATCTCGCCTGGGCTGTGTTTCAATTGGTGTGATTGTTGTTGACTCGCCTGGGCTGTCTGTTGGGATTGCCCTTTCCTCAGGTTGTTCCCTCTGTCTGTCCACCAGGTGTGGTGTGAGTTCCACATTGTAGTCTGCCTCTGGTTCCACAGTGTTGTTGGTAAATCTGCTTTTGACTTGGTCTACATGCCTCCGGCAGGTTTTGCCATTGTCCATTTGTACTACCAGTAGCATGTTTCCTTCCTTGCCCGTTACTGTCCCTGCAAGCCATTTGAGACCCCTGCCATAGTTTAGTACAAACACTTTGTCCCCTATCTCATTCCATCTCCCCCTTGAATTTCTGGCATGGTACTCAGTCAGCTTACGGCGCTTTGCCTCAATGATTTCATGCATGTCTGGAAGGATTAATGAGAGCCTTGTTTTTAAAGTCCTTTTCACCAACGGTTGCGCAGGGGGGATCCCAGTCAGTGAGTGCAGACGAGATCTGTATGCCAGCAGCAGTCGTGACAGGCGACTCTGCAGTGTGGGACCTTGGATTTTAAGCATGCCTTGTTTAATGATTTGCACTGCTCTCTCCGCCTGGCCGTTGGAGGCTGGCTTGAACGGTGCCGTCTTGACGTGATTTATGCCGTGGTCAATTATAAAGTCTTGGAATTCTGCGCCGGTGAAGCACGGACCATTGTCACTGACCAATATGTTAGGGATTCTGTGCGTTAAAAACATGGTTGCGAGGCTCTCCACAGTGATGGAGGTTGTGCTCGAGTTTAAAATGGTGCATTCGATCCACTTTGAAAATGCATCCACAACTACGAGGAACATTTTGCCCATGAATGGGCCCGCATAGTCTACGTGCACCCGCGACCACGGTTTGGTAGGCCAGGGGCTCAGTGGAGCCTCCCTGGGGGCATTGCTGAGTTGGGCACAAATGGTGCTCCTTCGGACGCAGAGCTTCAAGTCCGCATCAATACCAGGCCACCAGACATGGGATCTGGCTATGGCCTTCATGAGCGGTGGAGCTCCCGGACAAATGCCTCTCTGCCTCGCAGAGGCATGACTACTCGGCTGCCCCACATCAGGCAGTCTGCTTGTAGTGATAGCTCATGCATGCGCTTTGAAAGGGTTTTAATTCCTCGGGGCAGGCATCACGAGCCTCTGCCCAGTCACCGGTTAGGACACATCTTTTTACTAAGGATAACGTGGGGTCGCTGGCCGTCCAGGCTCTGATTTGGCGAGCCGTCATGGGCAAACCTGTAGACTCAAAGGCATTGATTGCCATGACTATCTCACAGTCTTGTTCGACAGACCCTTACGTGGTCACCAGGGGTAGCCTGCTGAGCGCGTCGGCACAGTTGTCTGTGCCTGATCTGTGCCGTATGGTATAGTCGTAGGACGCCAGCATGAGTGCCCACCGTTGTATTCGCGCCGAGGCGTTGGCGTTTATTGCCTTGCTCTCGGATAGGAGGGACGTGAGGGGCTTGTGGTCGGTTTCTAACATGAACTTGGCCCCGAAAAGGTATTGGTGCATCTTTTTGACACCATACACGCACACGAGCGCCTCCTTCTCTACCATTCCGTACCCGCGCTCCGCCCGCAAAAGTAACCTGGAGGCAGAAGCTATGGGTTGTAATTTGCCCGCGCTATTGACATGTTGCAAAACGCACCCGCGACCCCATACTCTGACGCATCGCATGTGAGAACTAGCTTTTTACCTGAGTCAAAGAAAGTCAAAACACTGTTGGAACACAGAAGGTTGCGTGCCTTATTGAAGGCGCGTGCCTTATTGAAGGCGCGTTCCTGGGAGTCCCCCCAAACACAATCACACCCCTTCCTGAGTAGCACATGGAGAGGCTCCAGCAGCGTGTTTAAGTTCTGCATAAAGTTCCCAAAGTAATTGAGTAGCCCAAGAAAGGCGCGCAGTTCTGAGGCATTCCGGTGCCTGGGTGCCAGGCGAATTGCTTCTGTTTTGGACTCTTATGGGCGGATTCCATCGGCGGCAATCCTTCTGCCCAAAAATTCAACCTCGGGTGCGAGAAACAGGCACTTGGATGTCTTGACTCGTCGGCCTACCCGATCCAACCGCTTTAGTACTTCCTCCAAATTACGGAGATGGGAGTCGGTGTCCCTGCCCGTGATAAGTATGTCATCTTGAAATACAACCGTCCCCGGGATGGACTTGAGCAGACTCTCCATGTTGCGCTGGAATATGGCAGCTGCCGACCTGATGCCGAATGGGCATCGATTGTACATGAAAAGGCCTCAATATGTGTTGATGGTGGTGAGTAGCTTGGATTCCTCGGTCAATTCTTGCGTCATATACGCAGATGTGAGGTCTAATTTTGAGAAAAGTTTACCTCCAGCCAATGTGGCAAATAAGTCCTCCGCTCTGGGTAGCGGGTACTGGTCCTGTCGGGAGACTTTGTTTATGGTAAATTTGCAGTCCCCACAGATTCGTACGGATCCATCAGGCTTCATGACTGGGACGATGGGACTTGCCCAGTCACTAAATTCCACAGGTGATATAATGCCTTCCCGCAGAAGCCTGTCTAGTTCGTGTTCAATCTTTTCCCTCATCACATAGGGTACAGCTTTGGCCTTCTGATGGACCGGTCTAGCATCTTGTGTGATGTAGATTTTGACTTTGGCCCCTTTGAAAGTGCCCACACCTGGCTGAAAGAGATGTTCAAATCGCTTTATAACTGTTGAGCAGTAGGTCCGTTCCTCTAATGACATGGCATGGACATCATCCCATTTCCAGTTTAGTTTTGCCAGCCAGCTTCTCCCCAGCAGTGCTGGGGGTCTCCAGGGACAATCCACAGGGGAAGTCGGTTCACTGTCCCTTTGTGTGTGACGGAGAGCATGGCGCTGCCGAGGACTGGTACGATTTCTTTGGTATAGGTCCTTAGTTTGGTGTCGACCCGTGTGAGTTTTGGTCTGTCTCTTTTATGCGGCCACAATTGTTCAAATTGTTGAGCGCCCATGAGAGATTGACTCGCTCCCATATCCAGCTCCATATTGACAGATATCCCGTGAGTAGGACCCTCATCATTATAGGAGGTATCCTGTTGTAGGAGCAGCGGCCATTGATCGTGTTGACCCGCTGTACACCGATGTCCCGGGTACTGTCCCCACCATCTTCTGGTCCGCTTTCCGACCCATCCGATTCGTATACCAGCCGAGCGGTCGTTTCTTTGCACATGTGGGCCAAATGCCCTGTATGTTCACAATTTCTGCAAACAGCCTGCTGAAATCGACATCCCCTTGCCGAGTGCCTACCCCCACACCTCCAGCACTGACCTGTTCCATTGTTCAAAGAATTTCCAAAGAATGAGCTGCGTCTGGCTGATCTCTCTTGAGCTTCTCTCAGTTTGTAGTTGATTGCTCGCATTGTGGGTTGATGAGGTGTGTACGGCCATTCCTGTGGCCCTTGATGGCTTCTGCCTGCTGTCGAGAACCAGTTCTCCCGGTTTTGTCTGTGTGTGGGGGTAGCAGCTTGTTTAGTGCTGTGAACTTCTTGTTCCAATATTTCGTTAGTTGTCGTACCTGCATTGTAAATCAACCTCGTTTCTTCTTCCCCTACCAAGAATGTCTGTGCAACCAGTGGTGCTGCCTCTAAGGTCAGGTTCTTGGTCTCTATGAGCTTTCGGAATATTCCTGCGTGGCTTATTCCTTCAATGAAAAAGTCTCTCAGCATTTCTCTCCTCAGTTCATCGGAGAACTCACATAAACTAGCCAACCTCCGAAGTTCCGCCACGAAGTTAAGTATGCTCTGGCCCACACAGCGTCTGTAGTTGTAGAACCTGTGTCTGGCCATGTGTAGGCTGCTCGCTGGCTTCAGGTGGTCTCTTACCAGTGTGCTCACTTCTTCAAACGACTTGCTTGCTGGTTTCTCGGGTGCCAGCAGATCCTTCATTAAAGCGTATGTTTTCGAGCCACAGCTGGTGAAGAGACGGGCTCTTCTCTTGTCTGCCTTATCGTCGCCTAACCAGTCTCTGGTTACAAAGCTTTGCTGGAGCCTTTCTATGAAGTCCTCCCTCTTGTCTCCCGCATTGTACTTTTCATCTGATCCGTTGTTCGCCATTCTGTGGATTCTGTAATCCCGTAACTCGTCGCCACTGTGAAGTCCTGTCCCCTCAGTACAGATTCACATGAAGCATGTAGTGAAGTCAAGGTCACTCTGGACCTGCACCTTTATTTCACAGCTCTGGAATACTGCACTTGCCTGAGACCTGTCCTTATATACCTGTCTCTTGCAAGTGCACCCCTGGTGGTAAGGTATGCTGGTGGTTACAGGTCATATCTTATTACAGTCATGTATAGCATGTTAGGATACAGTTAGATATAAAAATGTAAGATACATGACAGGAACATCGGCAGAGCACAGGTACAGAGGAGTAGGAACGTCGGGGCGGATGAACGGTGAGTGTTTGTGGCGAGATGCAGTGAATGTTTATGGCGGAGGAGCAGTGAGAGATCGTGGCGGAGGTGCGACAGATGAGGGTATGGGGCCCAGAAGAGCCGAGGGCCCAGAGGCAGCACGGGCTAGCCCCACGCTGTGATATGCGTGTGCACTAGGTCTGTGCAGCAGAGCAGGTCTCCAGTCGTCCTGGTTAACCCTTGCCACTGGACCAAGACCTAGCTCTGTCAAGCCCATGTAGTGGCTGGTGTGCAACGGTCACCACAAGCTAAACAAATTCACGCACAGGCATCTTCCACCCCCTCAATTGGAGTTCAGGAACTGGAATATCGGGTCCTTCATCGCAACACCTGTGAACCTGTGGAAGTAAGTCATCCTCGTTCGAGGGACCGCCTATGATGATGATGCTGAGCATGGTCACACACCAACTGCACGTTTAGCGAGTGGTAGCATTTGCGGTTGTGATACAACTCAGCATTTATATACGGTCCCTGTATCGCCACGTGCAGTCGATGGTGCCCTGCACCACTTCATAAATCGCAGGCGCCTCAAGACACTGTTGCTGGCTCAGGTTGAGGTATAAGAACTCGGAAGACACCATGTGGGTTAGGCCACCTGCTGAGAGCCCTCCCTCTGCGAACAGCTTGTCCTCTTCTTTGCTGCCTCTGCTCCATCTCCCTGTCATGTTGCAGGACAAGGGGCTAACAACTAGAGCACCCATGACTGGGAGCGAATGGTCTGACCAAAGCAAGGTCTTCTCCACTTGCAGCATCACTCCCAGTCACCTCAACAACTTAAAGAAACTTTGAACAGTTCCACAAACTTACACAGAGCCAGTAGAAATCAAAAAGCAAGTTACCTGCAGTTTTGTTGGTGATCCCTTTAAATATCGCTGGTGGGGGATCCTTTCTGCTGCTGATCGCATGTCCAGCTGTGCGAGGTTAAGAGAGGGCGATAGCTCCAGCGATGACGATGAAAATGGCAGCGCGGCGTCAAACCAGTGTCACAATCTGCCCACTTACCATCTGACGGTCACTCTCAGAACCAAGGGAAATGCAGGGCCTCTGAGATGCAGAGTTCACCTCCCTTATGCCAATATTTATTGTTTCTTTTCTTGATTTAATATTTAATTATAATTTAGTGGTTTAGCACAAAGAATAAGGGAAAAGGCACACTGGTACAATAGGAAGTGTTCTTTTGAGGAAAATAAACAGCAATATACTGTACATGCAGTGAATTTGAAATAAAAACGGAAACTGCTGGAAACACTGCAGTCAGCCAGCATCTATGGAGAGAGGGAGGGAGTGTTAACGTTTCAGGCCCATGACCTTTTGCCCAAGTGTTTTTGTTTTTATTTCAGTGGTCGTATGGCTGCCTGAAAATTACAATGATAGCTCACACATGAGCACTTGTGTGAGTTAATGAACAACAGCCAGTATGAAGAGCATGATGGAGTCCAGTATACTTTTTCTTTAACAAAGGGAAGAAAAATGCAAACACTATTTTCCTTCCAATTCCACTCATTTCGAAATAACGTGCAATAAAACAGTTCCCTTCTCTCCACCGCTAATGGTTTAAAACAATATCCCTGCTTTTACTAACTGGTTGAGTAGGTTGGGCCTATATTCATTGGAGTTCAGAAGAATGGGAAATGATCTTATCGAAAAATATAAGATAATTGAGGGGGCTTGACCAAGTAGATACAGTAAGGATATTTCCACTCATCGGGGAAACTAAAACTAGGGGGCACAATCTCAGAATAAGGGGCCGCCCATTCAAAACTGAGATGAGGAGGAATTTCTTCTCTCAGAGGATTTTTGAGTGATAAGGCAGTAAAGGGTTATGGGGAGCGGGCAGGGAGTGGAGTGGAGTCATGATCAGATCAGCCATGATCTTATTAAATGGCGGAGCAGGCTCGAGGAGCCAAATGATCTACTCCTGCTCCTATTTCTTATGTTCTTAAATGCATTGAACATTGTATTGTGGGTACATTCTCCTTCAGGGCAATTTCTAAATAAATGTGTTGCCAGGCTGTGTCTAGCAACTAGTTCTAAAGTTTAAACCAATGGTATCAAGGGGTAACTAGGGGCCACTGAACGTGGGTTTGTGCTATGAACACCATCATCTCATTGAGATTAACTGTCGAAATCTCGACTCACAATATACGACTCAGACACCTTCAGCCCGGCAGATGTTCTTTTATTTTTACTTGCTAGCAAGGGAAAGGTCACACTCAGTCAACGGCTAAGTGAACACCTTCGAAATGGTACAATTTCGCAAGATATTTATACAGTAAAAACCCAAGTTATGGCCTCTCCCTGTGTCTTGGCTCTGTCTTGCAGTCAGTGAATACAGATAAAGAGTTAATTACTACATCCTTGCCCTGACATGGTTTCCAAATATTTCCTTTTGTCAGGGTTATTAGTTGGCCAGTCAGCCATTACTCGATGAGAGTGTGGTAATGAACTATTACCGGCATTGCATTGTGTCAGGATTGTCCAGTTTCCTGGTCAGTTATCTTTTTGCATGAAATGGATGAGGTCTGTACAAGAGATAATGGCTGGTGGTTTGAGTATCTCGGAAAAGGGTGGGGCGGAGTGGAACTGGTGTTGTATGGACAATAGGAGAGCACCATGGGTGGTACTTGTCTCAGCAGGACTTCTCTCCTAGCTGTCTGGTGGCCATTGATTAGTTATCAGCCGTTTCAAGCCAGGTTTAGCTGTTTATGCAAACCGACTGTCTGTTGCAGAAATTTCTGGAAGGACCAGGACTCCATTTTGTTTTATATCAAAAAGGGCACAAAAATACAGTGTGGTACAGCTTAGATAAAAATACATTTCCTCAAAACTTTTGCTTTTGATTGTAGTGCAACATCTCTGATATCGAATGGAAATCAGTTTATGGAGACTGTGTTGCAGGGTTGGTTTGGAAACTGTTCTCTCAGGGAAGGAAAAATGAAAGGGAATAGTACAAAAGCAAAATACTGCAGATGCTGGAATCTGAAATAAAAACAGAAAATGCTGGAAATCTCAGCGGGTCAGGCAGCATCTGTGGAGAGAAACAGAGTAAATGTTTCGGGTCTGTGACCCTTCGTCAGAACAGGCGTTTTCGTCCAAAATTGTTGAACTCGATGTTGAGTCCAGAAGGCTGTAAAGTGCCTAAGCGAAAGATGAGGTGCTGTTCTTTGAGCTTGCGTTGAGCTTCATTGGAACAGTGTAAGAGGCCGAGGACGGAGGTGTCAGAGTGGGTCAGGAATGGAGAATTAAAGTGACAGACGACCGGAAGCTCGGGGTCATGTTTGTTGACTGAACAGAGATGTTCCGCAAAGCGGTCACCCAATCTGTGTTTGGTCTCCCCAATTTCCAGAAGACCACATCGTGAGCAGTGAACACAGTAGACTAAATTGGAAGAAGTACAAGTAAATTGTTGCTTCACCTGGAAGGAGTATTGCGGGTCTCGCCTGGTTCAAAACAGCAACGACAGGTGCTTTGAAAGTATACACTCAAACACCACTTTAGCCACATTCAGTTGCTTGTCTGGGAAGATCAGTGGGGTTGGAAGGAATCTCAGAAACTGAATACTATCAGGTTCTCCAAATCGCTTATTTGGTAAAATGTTCTTCTCAGGCGGTCTCTCGAACTGAGGATGACTTGCTTCCATGCCAAAAAGGGATGAGTTCAATGAGTTCACAGGTGTTTCAATGAAGGGCCTGATATTCCAGGTCCAGAATTTCATATTGAAGGGTGGAAGATGCCTGTGCGTGGATTTTTTAACGTGTGGTGGCCGATGCACACCAGCCACCACATGGGCTTGACAGAGCTAGGTATTGGTCCAGTGGCAAGGGTTAACCAAGAAGACTGGTAACCAGCTCTGCTGCACGGACTTAGTGTTCACACATATTACAATGTGGACAGGCCCGTGCTGCCGCTAGGCCCACGCCTCTTCTGTGCCCCGAACTCACGCCTCCCCTGGGCCCTGATCATGTCGCTCTGCAATCTCTTGCCGCTCCTGCACCCCGACCTCGCCGCTCCTGCTGTATCTGCCCACGCTCCAATCACCGACCTGGATTATGGTGACGGCCAATCGAGTTGCCCTCTTCACTGCCGTCGCTCTCCTGCGCCAAGCCCCGGCCTGCGAGGGAACATCTGCGGCAGGTCGGGGCCTTAAAAGGTAAAATGTACTGTCTAACAATGGAACAGTGTCATAAAGACCGAAAGACCCACGTCCGATGCCTGGTCTGTGCAGTTAGCTCATCTCAGCCACAGTGACCACAGAAATGGAAAATCTCAGCTAAAATGTCTGACCTCATAATGAGGAGAATATCCACTTGAGTGTAATATTGGAAGGAACGTAAGCCAGTACGTACCAACATTTTCAGGAGGGGGAAAAATGTAGAAAGGGAGGAAAAAATGGATTTTGTACTAACCTGTTGCAAGGACGGTTTCATAGTTCCGCTTCACATTCTTATACCGGACCGGATCTTTTCCCATTTACTTAGCTCCGCCCATTCATCTTTAGAAAAATGAACGGCAATGTCTTTAAACTTGTCTATAATCTGGAAAACATAAAATTAATGTGATTCCCGATACATTTAGGCATTAAAATCAGTAACCTTCACAAACTAGACTTCTATAAGCATACGATTAGCTACCCTGTCAGATCTACCATTCTTTATAAGAATATCCTCCACGCCACTAGAATGGCCTGGTACTAATCACTGGTAGAAAATCATATAAAACACAGCCTCCCTACAAAACACTTCAATGTCA
This sequence comes from Pristiophorus japonicus, assembly GCF_044704955.1. Lineage (NCBI taxonomy): Eukaryota > Metazoa > Chordata > Chondrichthyes > Pristiophoridae > Pristiophorus > Pristiophorus japonicus. The sequence continues at coordinate 73,409,177 of NC_091996.1, read as the reverse complement.
TGATGGTGGGGATGTTGTCCATATGATCCTTGTACGATGGTGCAATAAATTTAAAGCCGGACAAGCCCAAGTGTCGGCTTATTTTACCCAAAAAGCTTACCTGATAGAGAAGGATATTCTACGCTTCTTTCATGTAAGGCCCTAAGTAAATAACTGAGTAGAGGCCGACTCATATGCCAACAGGACTCTTCAGTAATCATCTTCGAAAGGGAAGTATCTGTCAACAGCTATATTTGAGAAGGAAGTGTCCGCAGCAGAAGATTTTGTTCCTGAAACCATCTTCAATTCAAGGACAGAGGCTTCGCCCACCTTTACCAGCTGGGACTATGGAGAGACCATTGGCAGCACAAGTTCTGTTGAAGGGGTATCACAAGAACAACAAAAATTTGTATTTAAATAGCATCTTTAACGTAGTAAAATGTCCCATGGTGCTTCACAGGAGCAATATAAATCAAAACTTTATAACGAGCCACATTAGCAGATATTAGGGCAGAGCTTGGTCAAAGAGGCAGGTTTTAAGGAGCTTATTAAAGGAGGAAAGGGAGGTGGGAAAGCAGAGAGGTTTGGGGAGGGAATTCCAGAGCTTATGGCCTTAGCAGCTGAAGGCACGGCCATCAATGGTAGAGCAATTAAAATCGGGGATGCTCAAGAGGTCAGAATTAGAGGAGCGTAGCTGTCTCGGAAGGTTGTAGGGTTGGAGGAGATTACAGAGATAGGGAGGGGTGAGGCCATGTCGGGATTTGAAAACAAGGATGAGAATTTTGAAATCGAGGCGTTGCTAAACCGGGAACCAATATAGGTCAGTGTGCACAGGGGTGATGTGTGACCGGGACTTGGTGCGAGTTAGGACACGGGCACCAGAGTTTTGGATGACCTCAAGTTTACGGAGTGTAAAGCATGGAAGGCTGGCCATCAAGTCTAGAGGTAACAAAGGCATGGATGAGGGTTTCAGCAGCAGATGAGCTGAGGCAGGGGCGGAGTTGGGCGATGTTCCAGTGGTGGAAATAGACGGCCTTTGTGATAAAGCAGATATGTGGGAGGAAGCTCATCTCGGGGTCAAATATGACACCAAGATTGTGAGCCTCAGACAACTGCCAGGGACAAGGATAGAGTCGCTGGCTTGGGAACGGAGTTTGTTGTGTTGACTGAAGATAATGGTTTTGGTCTTCCCAATATTTAGTTGGAGGAAAGTTCTGCTCATCCGCTATTGTGTGTCGGATGAGCAGTCTGACAATTTAGAGACAATGGAGTGGTCGAGAGAGATGGCGGTGAGTCAGACCTGGGTGTCGTCAGCATACATGTGGAACCTGACACCGTGTTTTCGGATGATGTCGCCAAGCGGCAGCTTGTAGATGAGAGATAGGAAGGGGCCAAGGATAGATCCTTGAGGAACACCAGAGGTAATGTCGGAGCGGGAAGAGAAGTCATTGCAAGTGATTCCCTAGATACGATTAGATAGGTAAGAATGGAACCAGGCGAGTGCAGTCCCATCCAGCTGGACGACGGTGGAGAGGCGCTGGAGGAGGATGGTGTGGTCAACTGTGTCAAAGGCTAGAAACAGGTCGAGAAGGATGACGTCAGATAGTTTATTTTTGTCATACTCACACAGGATGTACTTAGAATGACAAACAGAACATCTTCAGTCCTAAAACACAAAGGAAGCTCTGGTGTAATCAGAGTTGCTTCATGCAAATGGAACATCAGTGTCTAAATAACTGTAGTTATCGAGACAAGAGCTTTCCTGGGGCTGGACGCTACCAGGCAGCTCCAAATGTTAGGGCCTGTTTTAGTTTGTAGATGTCTCATAATTAATAGAGAATCAGAAATTCCTGGAACCTGCTCATGACATGATAGATAGTTCATTGACATGGTGCTGTTAAAGCCTCAGCTTTATAACAACTACAAGCCAGACAGTCATTTCACACCTGCATAGCTGAATAAAGGCCAAAAAACAGCATTGTGCACTGGTATCTAGGACCCTCAAAACTAAACCTGAGGTAGCTGTAAGTGGCAAAGCTAAATGGTATTCAAAGTATCCTTTAGGCTCACTGTGTCCAATCTGCATTATAAACTTGCTCTCAAAGGATCTTCTTCATAGGTTTAAGATGTAAGTTTGGGCAGAAACATTCTGGGGTTTCTTTTCACGGCAGGGGAGGATGGGTGGTACAATGTGATTGAGCAAACCTCATCGATTGTCACAGTTGACAGAAGACTGTAATTTGGCCAGCAGTATTGTCATAGCGACTGCTCCCTCAGGGAGGTTTGAAATTAGTTCAGAGTAGGAACAAGGTTAACAATCCTTGCTGCATATTCATAAATAAAGGTGTTGATAGAATATATCCCGCCACCCACCAAAATCAGCTCCCGTTATTTAGAACGTACTATGAGAGCATTCAATCCGTCCCACACTCTAGATCATGAAAGCACAGATGGCCCTCAGGAGTTGCAAAGAACAGACTGACAAAGGGTGCCCACAAAACGGCAATACAAGACACAGAAAGGCAGTAAGCTTGTGAGGATCCTGCACTTCACCAACAGTGCAGAGTTCACCCTTCAGTAGATGAAACCACTCAGTAGGGCCCGAGAGTTGAGCTGGATGTGTTCCCAAGTCACAAGCTGCTGCTGGCATCCAATGACCCAACACTGGTCAGTTTGACAATGTGGAGCTCTTTAGGGGCAATCAAAGGCCCAGCCTTAAATATCTGTGGCACCGGGGAGAATCATTTACATTCAAGACTTGCAAATATGACCGCCTCAGGATGAGACCAAAAGGTGATTGCCTATTTCATCATAGGCAGTCCCTCGAATCGAGGATGACTTGCTTCCACGTCAAAAAGTTCATAGGTGTTTCAATGAAGGACCTAAAATTCCAGGTCCTGAACAAAATCTTGAAGTGTGGAAGATGCCTGTGTGTGGATTTTTTTAACACGTGATGGCCGTTGCACACCAGCCACCACACGGGCTTGACAGAGCTAGGTCTTGGTCCAGTGGCTAGAATTAACGAAGACGACTGGAGACCAGCTCTGCTGCACGGACCTAGTGAGAACACATATCGCAGTGTGGGCTGGCCCATGCTGCCTTGGGCCCTCGCCTCTTCTGGGCCCCGAACTCGCGCCTCTCCTGGGCCATGATCACATCCCTCGACAATCACTTGCCGCTCCTTCGCCCCTACCTCGCTGCTCCTGCTGTACCTGCCCACGCTCCAATCACCGACCTGGATCTTGGTGACGTCCCTATTCACTTCCGTTATTCTCCTGCTCCAGCAAGTGTTGTTCCCTGGAGTGGTATGCCGCCAGGCTGCTCCTTCCGCTCCCCGGCCTGCTCCAATGGTGCTCGGTGTTGATGGAAAATATGCTGGAGTTAAAGTCCTTGCATCCTTTCCCACATTACAACAGTGACTATACTTCGAAAAGTACTTCATTGGCTGTAAAGCGCTGTGAGACATCCGGTGGTCGTGAAAGGCGCTGGATAAATCCAAGTCTTCTTCTTCTTCTTGCACATTTCTTTCATTCTTGGAGCCTGCTTCTTGAAGACATAATTAACAACAAATCCACAAGTGTCTATTTGGTCCACTGAAGAAAATTACATTTACTCCAAGAGCTCAGCCAGCCTTTATTGGGAGCAGAGTCATTGTTATTATGGCACCATGATGTTGAAATGTCTTGAAGGGAAGTTGTCTTACAAGACCTTCTGTAACCAATTGTGATGTTAACATGCTCCAGAGGATGTTTGGAGAGGCAAAACAAAATGGCTAAAAATGCTTTCACTCATAGAAACATAGAAAATAAGTGCAGGAGTAGGCCATTCGGCCCTTCTAGCCTGCACCACCATTCAATGAGTTCATGGCTGAACATGCAACTTCAGTACCCCATTCCTGCTTTCTCGCCATACCCCTTGATCCCCTAGTAGTAAGGACTTCATCTAACTCCTTTTTTAATATATTTAGTGAATTGGCCTCAACAACTTTCTGTGGTAGAGAATTCCACAGGTTCACCACTCTCTGGGTGAAGAAGTTCCTCCTCATCTCGGTCCTAAATGGCTTACACCTTATCCTTAGACTGTGTCCCCTGGTTCTGGACTTCCCCAACATTGGGAACATTCTTCCTGCATCTAACCTGTCTAACCCCGTCAGAATTTTAAACGTTTCTATGAGGTCCCCTCTCATTCTTCTGAACTCCAGTGAATACAAGCCCAGTTGATCCAGTCTTTCTTGATAGGTCAGTCCCGCCATCCCGGGAATCAGTCTGGTGAACCTTCGCTGCACTCCCTCAATAGCAAGAATGTCCTTCCTCAGGTTAGGAGACCAAAACTGTACACAATACTCCAGATGTGGCCTCACCAAGGCCCTGTACAACTGTAGCAACACCTCCTTGCTCCTGTACTCAAATCCCCTCGCTATGAAGGCCAACATGCCATTTGCTTTCTTAACCGCCTGCTGTACCTGCATGCCAACCTTCAATGACTGATGTACCATGACACCCAGGTCTCTTTGCACCTCCCCTTTTCCTAATCTGTCACCATTCAGATAATAGTCTGTCTCTCTGTTTTTACCATCAAAGTGGATAACCTCACATTTATCCACATTATACTTCATCTGCCATGCATTTGCCCACTCACCTAACCTATCCAAGTCACTCTGCAGCCTCATAGCATCCTCCTCGCAGCTCACACTGCCACCCAACTTAGTGTCATCCGCAAATTTGGAGATACTACATTTAATCCCCTCGTCTAAATCATTAATGTACAGTGTAAACAGCTGGGGCCCCAGCACAGAACCTTGCGGTACCCCACTAGTCACTGCCTGCCATTCTGAAAAGTCCACATTTACTCCTACTCTTTGCTTCCTGTCTGACAACCAGTTCTCAATCCATGTCAGCACACTACCCCCAATCCCATGTGCTTTAACTTTGCACATTAATCTCTTGTGTGGGACCTTGTCAAAAGCCTTTTGAAAGTCCAAATACACCACATCAACTGGTTCTCCCTTGTCCACTCTACTGGAAACATCCTCAAAAAATTCCAGAAGATTTGTCAAGCATGATTTCCCTTTCACAAATCCATGCTGACTTGGACCTATCATGTCACCTCTTTCCAAATGCACTGCTATGACATCCTTAATAATTGATTCCATCATTTTACCCACTACCGATGTCAGGCTGACCGGTCTATAATTCCCTGTTATCTCTCTCCCTCCTTTTTTAAAAAGTGGGGTTACATTGGCTACCCTCCACTCCATAGGAACTGATCCAGAGTTAATGGAATGTTGGAAAATGACTGTCAATGCATCCACTATTTCCAAGGCCACCTCCTTAAGTACTCTGGGATGCAATCCATCAGGCCCTGGGGATTTATCGGCCTTCAATCCCATCAATTTCCCCAACACAATTTCCCGACCAATAAGGATTTCCCTCAGTTCCTCCTCCTTACTAGACCCTCTGACCCCTTTTATATCCAGAAGGTTGTTTGTGTCCTCCTTAGTGAATACTGAACCAAAGTACTTGTTCAATTGGTCCGCCATTTCTTTGTTCCCCGTTATGACTTTCCCTGATTCTGACTGCAGGGGACCTACGTTTGTCTTTACTAACCTTTTTCTCTTTACATATCTATAGAAACTTTTGCAATCCGTCTTAATGTTCCCTGCAAGTTTCTTCTCGTACTCCATTTTCCCTGCCCTAATCAAACCCTTTGTCCTCCTCTGCTGAGTTCTAAATTTCTCCCAGTCCCCAGGTTCGCTGCTATTTCTGGCCAATTTGTATGCCACTTCCTTGGCTTTAATACTATCCCTGATTTCCCTTGATAGCCACGGTTGAGCCACCTTCCCTTTTTTATTTTTACGCCAGACAGGAATGTACAATTGTTGTAGTTCATCCATGCGGTCTCTAAATGTCTGCCATTGCCCATCCACAGTCAACCCCTTCAGTATTATTCGCCAATCTATCCTAGCCAATTCACGCCTCATACCTTCAAAGTTACCCTTCTTTAAGTTCTGGACCATGGTCTCTGAATTAACTGTTTCATTCTCCATCCTAATGCAGAATTCCACCATATTATGGTCACTCTTTCCCAAGGGGCCTCGCACAACGAGATTGCTAATTAATCCTCTCTCATTACACAACACCCAGTCTAAGATGGCCTCCCCACTAGTTGGTTCCGCGACATATTGGTCTGAAAAACCATCCCTGATGCACTCCAGGAAATCCTCCTCCACCGTATTGCTTCCAGTTTGGTTAGCCCAATCTATGTGCATATTAAAGTCACCCATTATAACTGCTGCACCTTTATTGCATGCACCCCTAATTTCCTGTTTGATGCCCTCCCCAACATCACTACTACTGTTTGGAGGTCTGTACACAACTCCCACTAACGTTTTTTGCCCTTTGGTGTTCTGCAGCTCTACCCATATAGATTCCACATCATCCAAGTTAATGTGCTTCCGAACTATTGCCTTAATCTCCTCCTTAACCAGCAATGCTACCCCACCTCCTTTTCCTTTTATTCTATCTTTCCTGAATGTTGAATACCCCTGGATGTTGAGTTCCCAGCCCTGATCATCCTGGAGCCACGTCTCCGTCATCCCAATCAAATCATATTTGTTAACATCTATTTGCACAGTTAATTCATCCACCTTATTGCGGATACTCCTTGCATTAAGACATAAAGCCTTCAGGCTTGTTTTTTTTAACACCCTTTGTCCTTTTAGAATTTTGCTGTACAGTGGCCCTTTTTGTTCTTTGCCTTGGGTTTCTCTGCCCTCCACTTTTCCTCATCTCCTTTCTGTCTTTTGCTTTTGCCTCCTTTTTGTTTCCCTCTGTCTCCCTGCATTGGTTCCCATTCCCCTGCCATATTAGTTTAACTCCTCCCCAACAGCACGAGCAAACACTCCCCCTCGGACATTGGTTCCGGTCCTGCCCAGGTGCAGACCGTCCGGTTTGTACTGGTCCCACCTCCCCCAGAACCGGTTCCAATGCCCCAGAAATTTGAATCCCTCCCTGCTGCACCACTGCTCAAGCCACGTATTCATCTGCGCTATCCTGCGATTCCTACTCTGACTAGCATGTGGCACTGGTAGCAATCCCGAGATTACTACTTTTGAGGTCCTACTTTTTAAATTAGCTCCTAGCTCCTTAAATTCTTTTCGTCGGACCTCATCCCTTTTTTTAACCGATGTCGTTGGTACCAATGTGCATCACGACAACTGGCTGATCTCCCTCCCTTTTTAGAATGTCCTGCACCCGCTCCGAGACATCCTTGACCCTTGCACCAGGGAGGCAACATACCATCCTGGAGTCTCGGTTGCGGCCGCAGAAACGCCTATCTATTCCCCTTACAATTGAATCCCCTATCACTATCGCTCTCCCGCTCTTTTTCCTGCCCTCCTGTGCAACAGAGCCAGCCACGGTGCCATGAACTTGGTTGCTGCTGCCCTCCCCTGATGAGTCATCCCCCTCAACAGTACCCAAAGCAGTGTATCTGTTTTGCAGGGGGATGACCACAGGGGACCCCTGCACTACCTTCCTTGCACTGCTCTTCCTGTTGGTCTTCCATTCCCTATCTGGCTGTGGACCCTTTCCCTGCGGTACAACCCACTCGCTACACGTGCTACTCACGTCATTCTCAGTATCGTGGATGCTCCAGAGTGAATCCACCCTCAGCTCCAACTCCGCAACGCGGTCCGTCAGGAGCTGGAGGAGGATACACTTTCCGCACACGTAGTCGTCAGGAACACTGGTGTTGTCCCCGAGTTCCCACATGGTACAGGAGGAGCATAACACGTGACCGGGCTGTCCTGCCATGACTTAACCCTTAGATAGGCAACAACAATGCTAAAGTTTACTCACTGTTATAGAAGAGAAAAAAGAAAAACTACTCACCAATCACCAGCCAATCACTTACCCCCTTGGCTGTGACGTCACCTTTTGATTTCTTTCTACTTCTTTTTTGCCTTCTCTCCCCGCTGCAGCTGCACAAGCTGGGCCTTTATAGGCCTCACCAATGCCAGGAACTCCCGCCTCTCAGACTGTCACCGCCTCTCACTGCCGCTGGGCCTTTATAGACCTCACCAACGCCAGGAACTCCCGCCTCTCGGACTGCCGCCGCCTCTCGCTGCCGCTGAGCCTTTATAGGCCTCACCAATGCCAGGAACTCCCGCCTCTTGGACTCACCACCACTTTTTCTCCTTTATGTGCACACGCACATTGCACAGTCAATTGTAATCAAATAACCTACAGCAGGATTTTGGTACTTATGTTTTTGAACGAGTTCAAGGACAGCCGTAGTGAATGCCTCCGATTACACTCAGCTCAGTGCGACATTATTCACACTCACCTGAATGCCAAGGTCGAGATCAGGCTGGTTCTATCAAGCAACACAAGAACAGGAATAGGCCATTGTGCATGTTCTTAAATCTACACCTTTAACCTCATTCATGTTTTACCACTTCTCCTTTCACTTAATATCCAAACAACCCAATATCTGTCCCTTTTTAAATACCTGAATTAAATTTGTATCAATGGCCTCCTCTGGTGGTGCATTTCACATTCCCACAACATTTTGCATTAAGAAATTTTAATGGATTAACTTTTCAATAGCTTAAAATGGATGACCTTTATTACAGATTCCCCAATGAGAAAAATGAGTCTTGGAAATCATTTTTCTTGTCAATTGCCTATTTAATTTTGTCTCAGGACGTGGACAATGTTCACTAGTTACCTTGAGAAGACGGTGCTGGACCTTCTTTGTAAACACCTCGATCAGATCACTCATGTTTTGGGAGGTTTGCTCAGTCTCTGATCAGACCCAAGATACTAAATGAAACAGGAAAGGCAAATCCACAGTAGTACTTTGTTAAATTGTAACTACAATACTGGGATAAACCTGGTAAAAGATAAGTTCAGAACAAAGGTCACAGAAAGAATTATCAGTTCCTGAAATGGTCGCCTGGGGAGGATAGAAACATAGAAACATAGAAAATAGGTGCAGGAGTAGGCCATTCGGCCCTTCTAGCCTGCACCGCCATTCAATGAGTTATGGCTGAACATTCAACTTCAGTACCCCATTCCTGCTTTCTCGCCATACCCCTTGATCCCCCTAGTAGTAAGGACTTCATCTAACTCCTTTTTGAATATATTTAGTGAATTGGCCTCAACAACTTTCTGTGGTAGAGAATTCCACAGGTTCACCAATCTCTGGATGAAGAAGTTCCTCCGCATCTCGGTCCTAAATGGCTTACCCCTTATCCTTAGACTGTGACCTCTGGTTCTGGACTTCCCCAACATTGGGAACATTCTTCCTGCATCTAACCTGTCAGAATTTTAAATGTTTCTATGAGGTCCCCTCTCATTCTTCTGAACTCCAGTGAATACAAGCCCAGTTGATCCAGTCTTTCTTGATAGGTCAGTCCCGCCATCCCGGGAATCAGTCTGGTGAACCTTCGCTGCACTCCCTCAATAGCAAGAATGTCCTTCCTCAGGTTAGGAGACCAAAACTGTACACAATACTCCAGGTGTGGCCTCACCAAGGCCCTGTACAATTGTAGCAACACCTCCCTGCCCCTGTACTCAAATCCCCTCGCTATGAAGGCCAACATGCCATTTGCTTTCTTAACCACCTGCTGTACCTGCATGCTAACCTTCAATGACTGATGTACCATGACACCCAGGTCTCTTTGCACCTCCCCTTTTCCTAATCTGTCACCATTCAGATAATAGTCTGTCTCTCTGTTTTTACCACCAAAGTGGATAACTTCACATTTATCCACATTATACTTCATCTGCCATGCATTTGCCCACTCACCTAACCTATCCAAGTCACTCTGCAGCCTCACAGCATCCTCCTCGTAGAGACAAAAAAAGAAAAATGAACAATTTGAACAGTTAGATATTGTGAATGGGAACCTTCAGTTTGTACTGGACGATAGGTTTGATGGGCCAAATGGTCTGACTGCTCAATATTAGTGATCCAATCTAAACACTGGGGAGCTCATCCCTCCCTACTGACAGTGTTAATGTGATTGGGATCTTTTGGGACTGAGCAACTGAATCTTCCCCATCTCAAGTTACAAACAATACATTGATCCAGCATTTTCTGTCTGCTTTCCATTTCCAATCTCCCACCATCTTCCCTTCCATTTCCTTTTCTCAGACATGGGCCTGCCCTTTTCAGTACCTTCCCTGACACGGAGTTTTATCCATCCCTCCCTGGCCACCTTATTCACTCAACTTTCCCTCCAATGTTTGTGGCCTTCTCGCCCCCTCAGTCTGTTCAATGGCTCTGCCCCCGGTCTGTTATTGCTGCCTTTTCTGTCAGCTCTCGGACTGCAATGAAGCCCAATCTGAGTGAAATCCTTTCCCATCAGCAGCAGTGCTTAGTTTAGATGGCACTCATATCTTATGTTCTTAAAACAAATTACCTGAGCTGACTTTCCCCGCGAACAATAAAGCCGCGTGAGGTGCGCGCGGTGTCCCGGGCAGTGAGCTCCCAGTGCGCAGGCGGGCGGACGCGCGGGCTGTCTCTGCCTTTGCATTGTGGTCCCGCCCCCTGGGCACACGCGCCGCTTTGCATTGAGCCTCCTGTGGCCCCGCTCCCTGGCCACACGCGCCGCTTTGCATTGAGCCTCCTGTGGCCCCGCTCCCTGGACACACGCGCCGCTTTGCATTGAGCCTCCTGTGGCCCCGCTCCCTGGACACACGCGCCGCTTTGCATTGAGCCTCCTGTGGCCCCGCCCCCTGGGCACACGCCCCGCTTTGCATTGAGCCTCCTGTGGCCCCGCCCCCTGGGCACACGCCCCGCTTTGCATTGAGCCTCCTGTGGCCCCGCTCCCTGGACACACGCGCCGCTTTGCATTGAGCCTCCTGTGGCCCCGCCCCCTGGGCACATGCGCCGCTTTGGCGCCTTATTTCAAATGGCTCACGCACTGCCGCCCTGGGCGTGTGAGGCGCTCGCCCCGCCCAATCCCGCCCTCAGCTGCAGTGCTCTGATTGGTCGCAGCACCGCTCACGTGCCACGCTTCCAATGGTCCGGATGATGACAGTTGACAGAAAGCTGCCATTTGTCCCTCTGCCTGTGGCAACTGTTGGGACTAATGTTTGGGTCAGTATGTTTTTTTAAAAATAGAAACTTGATTTGATTGCATTCATGTCAATGTGCAAATGGAATGCTTTAAAAGCACTGCAAGACAGACCAGCTACATCCATTAAGCGGAGCCTCTAGAAATAAATGTTTGAATCTTGTAACAGAAACAGTGATTGAAGTGTTTGCTATAAATTTGTAACAACTGGATTTTTCTCCTTTTGGCACTAGTTTCTGTAGAATTCTAAATAAATGAATAAGGTGCAAAACCAATATCCAAAATGTTCATCCCCCAATAGATCTTGTTTATTTTGCGTGTCACATGGAATGTCACCAGAAGCAATAGTTTGATATTCTTGGCCAGCAAAATCCATAGAATTCTCGGCTTAATAACCAAGCTCAATAAAAATCTGGAAGAGTTTGACAATCTGCATATATATTGTGTCCATATTTTAATAGTCTCGAAGTAAGAAGTTTGAGGCCTGGTAGCACCAGCATTGCAACTTGAGAGTGAAGTGGTGTTAATGAGCTGTCACAGATGTTTGGCTGTCAACTATCTGCAACCCCGGTCAAAAGTTTACTTGTGTATAGAAAAGTACAAAATACAATTACGATTTTTAAAAATTGTCCAGTTCTACTGCCTTCACATCCATCCATTCTTCCTGCTGCAGCATATTTGTTGAAAATGTTCTTCAGTATTGCCCCGGAACTTTCATGTAAAATGAACATAGAAACATAGAAAATAGGTGCAGGAGTAGGCCATTCGGCCCTTCGAGCCTGCACTGCCATTCAATGAGTTCATGGCTGAACATGCAACTTCAGTACCCCACTCCTGCTTTCTCGCCATACCCCTTTGTCCCCCTAGTAGTAAGGACTACATCTAACTCCTTTTTGAATATATTTAGTGAATTGGCCTCAACAACTTTCTGTGGTAGAGAATTCCACAGGTTCACCACTCTCTGGGTGAAGAAGTTTCTCCTCATCTCGGTCCTAAATGGCTTACCTCTTATCCTTAGACTGTGACCCCTGGTTCTGGACTTCCCCAACATTGGGAACATTCTTCCTGCATCTAACCTGTCTAAACACATCAGAATTTTAAACGTTTCTATGAGATCCCCTCTCATTCTTCTGAACTCCAGTGAATACAAGCCCAGTTGATCCAGTCTTTCTTGATAGGTCAGTCCCACCATCCTGGGAATCAGTCTGGTGAACCTTTGCTACACTCCCTCAATAGCAAGAATGTCCTTCCTCAAGTTAGGAGACCAAATCTGTACACAATACTACAGGTGTGGCCTCACCAAGGCCCTGTACAACTGTAGCAACACCTCCCTGCCCCTGTACTCAAATCCCTTCGCTATGAAGGCCAACATGCCATTTGCTTTCTTAACCGCCTGCTGTACCTGCATGCCAAACTTCAATGACTGATGTACCATGACAGCCAGGTCTCGTTGCACCTCCCCTTTTCCTAATCTGTCATTTGGGCAGCACTGTATTTATTCGTAGCAGTCAATATTTTATGTCAGTATATCACATTAAGGCATTACTTTTTGAGAAGATCGACCACAGTCATTAAGCCACTTTACAGTTATTTACCTAAAGCTGTACTCTGAAAGGTTGCTGAAAATATCTGACCAGGAACATCTGGGTTCAGTTTAGCTCAGATAAGACAAATGAAGCTCTCTCTCTGATGGAGAATTGGGTTGTGTGAGGATTTAAATGGAAACAGGCCTAAAGTGTTGGAGCCCTCTATAATAAAACATGTTCCCAAAGGGGAATTTTCTAAGAAATACCAGCAAAGCTTGAAATGCACATTGGGTTGTAGCTCCTGGACCATTGCCCCAAGGAGTGGCCAGATACGAAAGCAGCAGGCCATAAACACTCACAGCCAGACTCATTTTCTTTAATGACTGAAGTAATTCTTTTATCTTTCCCACACTACAACAGTGACTACACTCCAAAAAGTACTTTATTGGCTGTAAAGCGCTTTGAGATGTCCGGTGGTCGTGAAAGGCGCTATATAAATGCAAGTCTTTCTTTCTCCTGGGTTTAAGTGACTTGCATGGTTATAGAAAAAGACTTGTGAATTTGTCATAAAACATCAGTTTCTCTCGACCACCTTTTTTTAACCCTTTGATCACCTCTACCTGCCTGACATTAAGTGCCTGCAGTAAACCTTGCTCCCTTGTTACTGACTCAGGCTGAACCTGACGATGCAAAACGTTGCCATCCTGTTAGTGCCAGAGCTGGACATCAAACCCCACATGCTATCCAATACCAAGACTGCTTATTTCCATCTCTGCCACCTACTAGCTCCTCTGCGACTGAAGCCCTTATCTGAGGTTTAGTCACTTTTAGACTCCATCGTTCCAATGGCCTTCTCGCTGACTTCTGATGCTGCTTCCTCCAAACACTCTTCTCCAAAATGTAATAATTCTTGTCTATTTCGCTTTGCTAACCTTCACTGGCTACCTGTCCTCTCAATGTATTACATTTATTATCTTTGTCTTCAAATCTCTCCATGGCCTCGCCCACTCTATCTCTGCAATGACCTACAGCCTTATTATCTCCTCCTACACCCTTCAGTTTTCCCACTTTGGCCTTTTGTGCATCCCCTCCCTTTGCCCCACCTCTCAGTTGCCTTGACGTCTCTCTCTGGAAGTCCCTCCTTAAACACTTGCACCTCCAAACCTCTCTCACCTTCTTTAAAATCCTTCTCAAAACCCATCTGTTTGACCAGGTTTTTCATTCCCCTCTCTCCCTCTGTGGCTCAGTGTATATTGCCCGAACTTTTTCCATTTCTGAAGCACTTTTGGACATTTTTATGTTAAAAGTGCAATATAAATGCAAATTGTTGTTGTTTCTGGCATTCTTAACACGATACTTCTTCATCGATATATTCGTATGTGGAGATCAGTCAAGTGGCAGCACAAGTTTTTACTTGATTTCCTCAAAGGGAATAAGAGTAGGTTTACTGATTCCTGTTACTCTTAGTGTGAACATCCACTCAACTGAGGCCTGTATTTTTCTGTGTACAGTTGAAATAAAACGTTGTCATTAATTTATGATAACACTTTGGTAAACTCACTTTTTTCTTTTACATTACATCAGAGTAGGATCTTCAACTTTATGCTGGTGTCAGCTGTGGCTCAGTTGGTAGAACTCTTGGTTTTGAGTCAGAAGGTTATGGGTTCAAATCCCACTCCAGAGACTTGAGCACGTAATCTCGGCTGACACTTCAGTGCAGTACTGAGACAGTGCTGGAGGTGTCATCTTCGGATGGGACATCGAACTGAGGCCCGTCTGCCCTCTCGGGTAGATGTGGGGGATCCCATGGCACTGTTCAAAGAGGAGCGGGGGGGGGTTCTCCCGGTGTCCTGGCCAACACCTAGGGCAGATTATCTGGTCATTTAGTTCATTGTTGTTTGTGGGAGCTTGTTGTGCACGACTTTCTTTACCTGGAAAATAGGAATCCAAATCTTTCTGAATCAGAGAACAATTCCTTAAGTATTCCCTCTGTGCCTATGAAGGAATATTGACTACTCATGTAAGCTTAATTTGTAATTCTGCTGGACATCTTTTGACCTCAGGCTGGGTTTATTCTCCTGGAATAATGTTTAAATCTAGCCCAATTTCTGTCAGCTATTTCCAAATATGGTCCCAGTCTTGAAAGGCAAAGTTGATTCAGTGAAGATCTTTAACCTTTAGCAATGGATAGACCCTGTATCCAGGAAACCTACCCTTTAAAAGCATATAAGCCTAGAATCTCCCGGAACGTTTTTATGTAGCTACATTGTTAGATTGCTGCTTTTTCCGAGGAATTTGCGCTTAACATTTACGCTGGTTTTGTGCCGAAACCTGGTTATACACAAATTTCCTGAATCATTTGTGCTACTCCCAAATTACATCCGCCAGAACTCCACTTAACTTATTAACATAGCTCTGTGTCTCATGCAAAAGACCAGAGAATGCTAGTTTCCTGCATTGGTGCCAGTTTTGAATGGGCATAAATTTACGGCCAAAGGTTTAGGCGCAGCACGTCCTGTAGTCGCGATTATTGGTGTTTTACAGCCTTTTGACAAAGTAATGTATTTCTCCTTACTGAGACCTGCACTGTATGTTCTATATACAGTAGGCCACCCCGACCTGTCAGGGCTTCAAAAAGAGCTGGAGCGGCAGGCCCTTCACCATCGTGGGCCACCCCGATCTGTGTGAGAACATCTCCGCAGGTCAGGGTTATAAATAGAGCTGGAGCAGTGGCCCTTCACCGTCGTGGGCCACCCCGATCTGTGTGAGAACATCTCGGCAGGTCAGGGTTATAAATAGAGCTGGAGCAGTGGCCCTTCACCATCGTGGGCCACCCTGACCTGTGTGAGAACATCTCCGCAGGTCGGGGTTATAAATAGAGCTGGAGCAGTGGCCCTTCACCATCGTGGGCCACTCTGACCTGTGTGAGAACATCTCTGCAGGTCGGGGCTATAAATAGAGCTGGAGCAGTGGCCCTTCACCATCGTGGGCCACCCTGACCTGTGTGAGAACATCTCCGCAGGTCGGGGCTATAAATAAAGCTGGCGCATGCCTCTGAAGATTCCAGCACGAGCTGACACAAATGTGCGATGGCTTCGAGGTGGGCTAGTGGGTGACGCCATCAGGACCCAGGTTGCCATTTGGAGCGTGGGCAGAAACATCGGCTGGGCCCTGGTACAGCAGGGGAGCGGGAAGGTTGTGGCGGACTTGCGATGAGTTATCAGGGCGGAGGAGCGATGAGAGATCGTGGCTGAGATTTAGTGTGTGATCGTTGTGGAGGTTCTGCAAATGTTTGGTGCGGAGGTGCGGCGGGAGATTGTGGCAGATGTGCGGCGAGTATTTTTGTGGCGGAGGAGCGGAGAGAAATCGTGGCGGAGGTGTGACGAATGAGGGTACGGGGCCCAGAAGAGCCAAGGGCCCAGGGGCAGCAAGGGCCTGCCCACACTGCGATATGTGTGTGCGCTAGGTCCGTGCAGCAGAGCAGGTCTCCAGTCGTCCTGATTAACCCTGACCACAGGATAAAGGCCTAGCTCTGTCAAGCCCACGTCGTGGCTGATCTGCAACGGTCACCACACGTTAAAAAAATCCACGCACAGGCGCCTTCCTCCCCCTCAATTGGAGTTCAAGACTGGAACATCGAGTCCTTCATTGAAACATCGGTGAGCTCTTGTGGAAGCAAGTCATCCTTTTTCGAGGGACTGCCGATGATGATGAGGGTAATTTGGCCCGCAGGATTGTCACAACGAATGATTTATGAGAATCATTTACATTCAATATTTGCAGATATGACCTTCTCAGGATGACCAAAAGATGATTGTCTATTTCATCATAGGCAGTCCCTCAAAATCGAGGATGACTTGCTTCAACTCCAGTACAGTCCAATACAGGAATTACAGTCTCTGTTGCAGGTGGTACAGACAGTGGTTGGAGGAAAGGGTGGGTGGGGAGTCTGGTTTGCCGCACGCTCCTTCCGCTGCCTGTGCTTGTTTTCTACATGTTCTCGGCGACGAGACTCGAGGTGCTCAGCGCCCTCCTGGATGCTGTTCCTCCACTTCAGGCCGTCTTTGGCCAGGTGTAATGACTCTCAAGAGTCTGGTTACTGTAAACTCACTCAGGTGCAACCTGATCAATCTTTATTCCAGCCCAAGAGTGCCAGCTCGACAAAGACACACAGCTTATATACAGGTGACCAAGCACACATGCCACATGCGTACAGCTCGATGACCTCCGACCACGGCGTTCTCTGGTGTCAGGTGACCCCCAAGCATTAATATATAACACCAGGGACTCCCAGGTGTCGGTGGAGATATTGCCTTTATCAAGGAGGCTTTGAGGGTGTCCTTGAAACGTTTTGCTCTGCACACATGGGGCTCGCTTGCCGTGTAGGAGTTCCGAGTAGAGCACTTGCTTTGAGAGTCTTGTGTCAGGCATGCGAACAATGTGGCCAGCCCAACGGAGCTGGTCAAGTGTGGTCAGTGCTTCGATGCTGGGGATGTTGGCCTGATCGAGAAGACTGATGTTGGTGCGTCTGTCCTCCCAGGGGATTTGCAGGATCTTGCGGAGACATTGTTGGTGGTATTTCTCCAGCAATTTGAGGTGTCTACTGTACATGGTCCATGTCTCTGAGCCATACAGGAGGGCGGGTATCACTACAGCCCTGTAGACCACGAGCTTGGTGCCAAATTTGAGGGCCTGATCTTCGAACACTCTCTTCCTCAGGCGGCCGAAGACTGCGTTGCCGCATTGGAGGCGGCATTGAACCTCGTCGTCGATGTGTACCCTTGCTGATAATAGGCTCCCGAGGCATGGAAAGTGGTCCACGTTGTTCAGGGCCGTGCCATGGATCTTGATGACTGGGAGGCAGTGCTGGGGCGGTGTCAGGTTGGTGGAGTACCTTTGTCTTATGGATGTTTAGTATAAGGCCCATGCTTTCGTACACCTTGGTGAAGGTGTTAACGATAACTTTGGAGTTCAGCCTCTGAATGAGCACAGACGTAATCCTCGTCCGCGTACAGTTGTTCAACGACAGAGGATGGGACGGTCTCGGATATGGCCTGGAAGTGATGAAGGTTGAACAGGTTCCCACTGGTTCTATAGTTTAGTTCCACTCAAGCGGGGAGCTTGTTCAGTGTGAGGTGGAGCATTGCAGCGAGGAAGATCGAGAAGAGTGTTGGCGCGATGACGCAGCCCTGCTTGACCCCGGTCCGGACGTTGATTGGGTCTGTGGTGGATCCATTGGTCAGGATCACGGCTTGCATGCCATCGTGGCGCAGGTGGTGTGAATGTTTAAAAATGTATAGAGACATTGAAGTTGAGAACGTGGGAATTGTATAGGGACAGTATAAGCTAACAAAGAACTCATGAAGGAATAGCCATGACATCTCAGACTTGAGACTGCGAAATGTTACAACACTAACACATATTGAAACAAAACCCACAGCTTGCAGAAAAACCTCAAGGTCTTATTAAATCATGTTATTAACCTGAAACATTAACAGAAGGTCTTTGTTTAAAATCAGACCATACTTAGGTCGGCTTATGAGTGGACAAAGGGAAAGAGGGATCAAAAGAGATAGGCTGGACTAGGATGTCACTCTAGCCCTATCTTGTTATCTTTTGACGAAAATGTATAACTGTCGTCCCTTTACAATGTAACGTCATTTTGTCTGTAGGAAGTGGGTGCGTTCGAACAGACTTGCATTCCTTCTGTCTGATAAGGTCCCCGATCGGGATTTGCTTTTTAAATAAAAGCTTGCTTTGTTTAAAGCACAATAGGTATTCGACTCAGTAATTTCACTGAACCAGATTGAGAGAAAAGAATCTACATTTACATTGGAGGATGGCAACAAACTTTTGGGGGCAGCCGAAACGGAGGAGGACGCTCCATAGTCCCTCGCGGTTAACAATGTCAAAGGCCTTTGTGAGGTCAAAGAAGGCCATGTACAAGGGTTGGTGCTGTTCCCTGCATTTCTCTTGCAGGTAATTTAAGGTGTTGACGGAATATCTGCTGCAGTTAAAGTCCTTGGATCCTTTCCCACATTACAACAGTGACTACACTTCAAAAAGTACTTCATTGGCTGTAAAGCGCTTTGATGCATCCGGTGCTCGTGAAAGGCGCTGTATAAATCCAAGTCTTCTTGTACACTTCTTTCATTCTTTGAGCCTGCTTCTTGAAGACATATGAACATAAGAAATAGGATCAGGGGTAGGCCATTTGGCCCCTCGTGCCTGCTCCGCCATTTAATCAGATCATGGCTGATCTGATCATGGACTCAGCTCCACTTCCCTGCCCGCTCCCCATAACCTTTTATTCTCTTATCGCTCAAAAATCTGTCCATCTCTGCCTGAAATATATTCAATGACCCAGCCTCCACAGCTCTCTGGGGCAGAGAATTCCACAGATTTACAACCCTCTGAGAGAAGAAATTCCTCCTCATCTCAGTTTTGAATGGGCGGCTCCTTATTCTGAGACTGTAACCATTAGTTTTAGTTCTTGTGATACCCCTTCAACAGAACTTCTGCTGCCAATGGTCTCTCCATAGTCCCAGCTGGTAAAGGTGGGCTAAGCCTCTGTCCTTGAATTGATGATGGTTTGAGGAACAAAATCTTCTCTAAAGATTTCTGCTGCAGACAGTTCCTTCTCAAATATAGCTGGTGACAGATGCTTCCCTTTCGAAGATGACTAATGAAGAGTCCTGTTGGCATATGAGCCGGCCTCTACTCAGTTATTTACTCAGGGCCTCACATGATAGAAGCGTAGAATATCCTTCTCTACCAGGTAAGCTTTTGGGGTAAAATAAACCAACACTTGGGCTTGTCCGGCTTTAAATTTATTGCGCCATCGTACAAGGATCATATGGACAACATCCCCACCATCATGACATTGAAATGTTTTGTAGGGAGGCTGTGTTTTATATGATTTTCTATCAGGGATTAGTACCAGGCCATTCTAGTGACATGGAGGATATTCTTATAAAGAATGGCAGATCTGACAGGGTAGCTAATCGTATGTTTGTAGAAGTCTAGTTTGTGAAGGTTACTGATTTTAATGCCTAAATGTATCAGGAATCACATTAATTTTATGTTTTCCAGATTATAGACAAGTTTAAAGACATTGCTGTTCATTTTTCCAAGGATGAATGGGCAGAGCTAAGTGAATGGGAAAAGATCCGTTATAAGAATGTGAAGCGGAACTATGAAACCGTCCTTGCAACAGGTTAGTACAAAATCCATTTTTTCCTCCCTTTCTACATTTCTCCCTTTCCTGAAAATGTGGGTACATACTGGCTTACGTTCCTTCCAATATTACACTCAAGTGGATATTCTCCTCATTATGAGGTCAGACATTTTAGTTGAGATTTTCCATTTCACCACTGCTAGCACACATTAAGAAAGTATTTCAGGAAATTCAGCATCCTCAGCCTGTGATACTCTGAAGATTAAATTAATGGCTGTGAAATTACAGGCTGAGGTTCAGAATTTCCCAATATGCACTGCTGAGGGCCAGGAGTGCTAAAGCAAAAAATCCTATCTGAGTGTTGGTAGGCTTGTGATGTGGTGGACAGCAAAACTGATACTGAACCTGCTTCCATCTGATGAGCACATGCGTATTTTTCAGCAGAAAAACTGGATAGTGACCAAGAGGTGAAACTCCTGACTGATATTTTTACCCCTTCCTAACCGAAAGTGAAGCCACTTATAACATTTCAGTGGTCACTGTGGCTGAGATGAGCTAACTGCACAGACCAGGCATCAGACGTGGGTCTTTCTGGTCTTTATCACCCTGTTCCATTGTTAGACAGTACATTTTTCCTTTTAAGGCCCTGACCTGCTGCAGATGTTCCCTCGCAAGTTGGGTCCTGGTGCAGGAGAGTGACGGCAGTGAAGAGGGCAACTCGATTGGCCGTCACCATAATCCAGGTCGGTGATTGGAGCGTAGGCAGATACAGCAGGAGCGGCGAGGTCGGGGCGCAGGAGCGGCCCAGGAGAGGCATGAGTTCGGGGCCCAGAAGCGGCATCGGACCAAGGACAGCACGGGCCTGCCCACACTACGACATATGTGCGCACTAGCTCCGTGCAACAGAGCTGGTCTCCAGTCATCTTGGTTAAGCTTTGCCACTGGACCAAGACCAAGCTCTGTCAAGCCCGTGTGGTGGCTGGTGTGCAACGGCCACCACATGTTAAAAAAATCCACGCACAGGCATCTTCCACCCTTCAGTATGAAGTTCTGGACCTGGAATATCAGGCCCTTCATTGAAACACCTGCGAACTCATTGAACTCATCTCTTTTTGGCATGGAAGCAAGTCGTCCTCGATTCGAGTGACCGCTGAAGAAGAACATTTTACCAAATGAACGATTTGGAAAACCTCATAGTATTCAACTTCTGGGATTACTTCCAACCCTACTAATTCTCCCAGACAAGTAATTGTAGCTAAAGTGGTGTTTGAGTGCATACTTTCAAGGCATCTGTCATTGCTGTTTTCAAGCAGGTGAGGCCCGCAATACTCCTTCCAGGTGAAACAGCGATTTACTTGCACTTCTTCCAATTTAGTCTACTGTATTCGCTGCTCATGATATGGTCTCCTGTAAATTGGGGAGATCAAACACAGATTGGGTGACCGCTTTGCGGAACACCTCCGTTCAGTCCATAAACATGACCCCGAGCTTCCGGTCGCCTGTCACTTTAATTCTCCGTTCCTGTCCCACTCTGACATCTCTGTCCTCGGCCTCCTACACTGTTCCAATGAACCTCAACGCAAGCTCGAGGAACGTCACCTCATCTTTCGTTTAGGCACTTTGCAGCCTTCTGGACTCAACATCGAGTTCAACAATTTTGGACCAAAACACCAGTTCTGACGAAAGATTAATTCTGTTTTTCTCCACAAATGCTGCCTGACCCGCTGAGATTTCCAGCATTTTCTGTTTTTATTTCAGATTCCAGCATCTGTAGTATTTTGCTTTTGTACTATTCCCTTTCATTTTCCCTTCCCCGAGAACAGTTTCCAAACCAACCCTGCAACACAGTCTCCATAAACCGATTTCCATTAGATATCAGAGATGTTGCACTACAATCAAAAGCAAAGATTTATCTCAATGAGATGATGGTGTTCATAGGTAGCACAAAGCCACATTCAGTGGCCTCCAGTTACCCTTTGATACCATTGGTTTAAACTTTAGAACTAGTTGCTAGACACAGTCTGGCAACACATTTGTTTAGAAATTGTCCTGAATGGAGAATGTACACACAATACAATGTTCAATGCATTTAAGAACATAAGAAATAGGAGCAGGAATAGACCATTTGGCCCTTCAAGCCTGCTCCACCATTTAATAAGATCATGACTGATATGATCATGGACTCAGCTCCACTTCCCTACCCACTCTCCATAACCCTTTACTGCCTTATTGCTCAAAAATCTGTCTATCTCCATCTTAAATATATTCAATGACCCAGCCTCCACAGCTCGCTGGGGGAGAGAATTCCACAGATTTACAACCCTCTGAGAGAAGAAATTCCTCCTCATCTCAGTTTTGAATGGGCGGCCCCTTATTCTGAGACTGTAACCACTAGTTTTAGTTCTTGTGATACCTCTTCAACAGAACTTGTGCTGCCAATGGTCTCTCCATAGTCCCAGCTGGGAAAGGTGGGCTAAGCCTCTGTCCTGAGTCGATATGTTTCCTTAGTCTGTGTTGACAAAACAGAATTCTAAAAGGACAGAGTGTTAAAATAACAAGCCAGAAGGCTCTGAGTCTCAATGCGAGGAGCATTCGTAATAAGGTGGATGAATTAACTGCACAGATAGATATATGATGTAATTGGGATTACGGAGACATGGCTCCAGGGTAACCAAGGCTGGGAACTCAATATCCAGAGGTATTCAATATTCAGGAAGGATAGGCAGGAAGGAAAAGGAGGTGGGGTAGCGTTGTTGGTTAAAGAGGAGATTAACACAATAGTAAGGAAGGACATTAGCTTGGATGATGTGGCATCTGTCTGGGTAGAGCTGTGGAACACCAAAGGGCAGAAAACGCTAGTGGGAGTTGTGTACAGACCACCAAACAGTAATAGTGAGGTTGGGGATGGCATCAAACAGGAAATTAGGGATGCGTGCAATAAAGGTACAGCAGTTATCATGGGTGACTTTAATCTATATATAGATTGGGCAAACCAAACTGGGAGCAATTACGTGGAGAAGGATTTCCTGGAGTGTATAAGGGATGGTTTTCTAAAACAATATGTTGAGGAACCAACTAGAGAGCTGGCCATCCTAGACTGGGTGTTGTGTATTGAGAGAGTATTAATTATCAATCTTATTGTGCAAGGTCCCTTGGGGAAGTGTGACCATAAAATGGTAGATTCTTCATTAAGATGGAGAATGACACAGTTAATTCAGAGACTAGGGTCCTAAACTTAAAGAAAGGTAACTTCGATAGTATGAGACGTGAATTAGCTAGGATAGACTGGTGAATGACACTTAAAGAGTTGATGGTGGATAGGCAATGGCAGACATTTAAGGATCATATGGATGAACTTCAACAATTGTAAATCCCAGTCTGGCATAAAAATAAAATGGCGAAGGTGGCTCAACCGTGGCTAACAAGGGAAATTAGGGATAATGTTAAATCCAAGGAAGAGGCATATAAATTGGCCAGAAAAAGCAGCAAACCTGAGGACTGGTAGAAATTTAGCATTCAGCAGAAGAGGACAAAGGGTTTAATTAAGAGAGGGAAAATAGAGTATGAGAGTATGCAGCGAACATAAAAACTGACTGCAAAAGCTTCTATCGATATGTGAAGAGAAAAAGATTAGTGAAGACAAATGTAGGTCCCTTGCAGTCAGAATAAGAAATGGCAAACCAGTTGAACAAATACTTTGGTTCTGTCTTCATTAAGGAACACACAAATAACCTTCTGGAAATATTAGTGGACCGAGGGTCTAAAGAGAAGGAGGAACTAAAGGAAATCCTTATTAGTCAGGAAATTGTGTTCGGGAAATTGATGGGACTGAAGGCCGATAAATCCCCAGGGCCTGATAGTCTGAATCCCAGAGTATTTAAGGAAGTGGCCCTACAAATTGTTGATGCATTGGTGATCATTTTCCAACAATCTATGGACTCAGGATCAGTTCCTATGGATTGTAGGGTAGCTAATGTAACCCCACTTTTTAAAAAAGGTGGGAGAGAGAAAACAGGGAATTATAGACCGGTTAGCCTGACATCGGTGGTGGGGAAAATGCTGGAATCAATTAGTAAAGATGTAATAGCAGCGCATTTGGAAAGCAGTGACAGGATCGGTCCAAGTCAGCATGGATTTATGAAAGGGAAATCATGCTTGACAAATCTTCTCGAGTTTTTTGAGGATGTAACGAGTAGAGTGGATAAGGGAGAACCAGTTGATGTGGTGTTTTTGGACTTTCAAAAGGCTTTTGACAAGGTTCCACACAAGAGATTAGTGTGCAAAATTAAGGCACATGGGATTGGGGGTGATGTATTGACGTGGATAGAGAAATGGTTGACAGACAGGAAGCAAAGAGTGGGAATAAACGGGTCCTTTTCAGAATGGCAGACAGTGACTAGTGGGCTGCCGCAGGGTTCAGTGCTGGGACCCAGCTATTTACAATATACATTGATGATTTAGACGAAGGAATTGAATGGAATATGTCCAAGTTTGCAGATGACACTAAGCTGGGTGGCAGGGCGAGCTGCGAGGAGGATGCTAAGAGGCTGCAGGGGAACTTGGACAGGTTAGGTGAATGGGCAAATGCATGGCAGATGCAGTATAATGTGGATAAATGTGAGGTTATCCACTTTGGTGGCAAAAACAGGAAGGCAAATTATTATCTGAATGGTGACAGATTAGTAAAAGGGGAGATGCAATGAGACCTGGGTGTCATGGTACAGCAGTCATTGAAGGTAGGCATGCAGGTACAGCAAGCAGTAAAGAAAGCAAATGGCATGCTGGCCTTCATTGCGAGGGGATTTGAGTATAGGAGCAGGGACATCTTGCTGCAGTTGTACAGTTCCTCGGTGAAACCACACCTTGAGTATTGTGTGCAGTTTTGGTCTCCTAATCTGAGGAAGGACGTGCTTACCATTGATGGAGTGCAGCGAAGGTTCACCAGACTGATTCCCAAGATGGCAGGACTGACATATGAGGAAAGACTGGATCGGCTAGGCTTATACTCACTGGAATTTAGAAGAATGAGAGGGGATCTCATAGAAACATATAAAATTCTGACGGGACTGGACAGGTTAGATGCAGGAAAATTGTTCCCGATGTTGGGGAAGTCCAGAACTAGGGGACACAGTCTAAGGATAAGGGGTACGCCATATTGAACCGAGATGAGAAACTTTTTCGCCCAGAGAGTTGTGAACCTGTGGAATTCTCTGCCGCAGAAAGTTGTGGAATCCAGTTTGTTGGACATATTCAAAAGGGAGTTAGATGTGGCCCTTACGGCCAAAGGGATCAGGGGTTATGGAGAGAAGGCAGGAGTGGGGTACTGAGGTTGCATGATCAGCCATGATCATATTGAATGGCGGTGCAGGCTCAAAGGGCCGAATAGCCTGCTCCTGCACCTATTTTCAATAGGCCAGGCTTTCCACTTCACATCGCCCAGCTAAGGCTCACCTATCGCCCAAAACGAACCTCCATCGCCCATTTTCATGAAAAAGTGGAAACTAGGCCCAAAACATCGCCGGAAAAACAGGTGCCCAAGTTTCCACTTTGCCGAAATGATCGCCCACACAATGCCCATCCCAAGTTTCAGCACCTAGCATGCACTTTGTTGGGCCGATGCAACGCCCAAAAGAGTGCTGAGAAATAGTTGCTTTTACTAGGCTTAATAGAAGGAAATGGGCACTACGGATGCCATTTTGAAGATCGGTGGAAGGGTGGAGGCAGCAGAAAAGAAGGAGCTAAATAGTTGTGCGTTATTTAGAGAGTTAATTTAAAGATAATTCTACTCAGAATATTAGATCAGGGTATATAACTTAGGTATTATCAAGTTATTTTGGAAATAGGTTTTATCTATTGAAATTATTTTGGAAATAGCTTTTACATAGTGAAATTATTTACTGATATTGTTGGGGCCTAATAAACTGACTGGTAAACACTGTAGAGAGTGCAGAGAGTACAGAATACAGTGATTAGGGAGTAGAGAGGTTATTTTAAATTAGTGAAAGTAATTATTGATAGTGATATGGAGCCTATGGTTTCCCTGCCATTACTTGTAACTGCTCACACACTGGTTACTGAAAGGATCAATCAAAGAGGTGGCAGAGAAATGCGTAGACGGAGACGAAAACAGAGGAGGAGACCGTACAGCCAGTGAAGGTACTGGGAAAAGCAATCTTACCTGAATTTGTCTGAAAATGCTTCTTAGGAGGCTGCGATTCCGGAAAGAGGTCATCAATGAGATATGCCAACTCGTCAAGGGCTATTTGCAGCCTTCCAGCACCATTAGAACCGCACTGTCTGTTGAGGTGAAGGTTACTGCTGCCCTAGCCTTTTACACATCGGGATCTTTTCAGGCTTTAGCTGGCGACATCTGCCATATCTCTCAGCTACACACTGCTGCATTGACAAGTGACTAAACCTTTTACGCTCACAGGATGGACTTCATAAGCTTCCCAATGACCAGGGAGGTACAGACCGAGGGATCTTTGGGTTTCTACAGGATAGCACACTTCCCCAAGGTACAGGGAGTAATAGACTGCACGCACATTGCCCTGAAAGTACCCTTAAAGAACACGGAAGTGTTTTGTAACAAAAAGGGGTTCTACTCCCTAAATGTGCAGCTTGTTGTTGACCACAATCAAACAATTCTGACAGTATATGCTAAATTTCCTGGCAGCATCCATGATGCGCACATCCTACGTGAGAGTGCTATCCCTGACCTGTTTGTCAATCAGACAGAAGATCACGATTGGATGCTGGGGGATAAAGGATATGGCCTTGCCAGTTGGCTGATGACCCCTCTGCGTAATCACATCACTGAAGCACAGAAACGTTATAATGAAAGTCACATAGCGACTCGCAACATCGTTGAAAAGACAATTTGAGTCCTAAAGCAGTGCTTCAGATGCCTGGATCACTCTGGAGGCAGCCTACAGTACCACCCTGACCAGGTCGCCGAGTTTATTGTGGTGTGTTGCATGCTGCATAACCTAGCTATAAGGAGAAGACAAGTAATGCCAGATCGGGCTGCAGGTCCACCTCCAGAAGGAGGGGAGACAGAAGAGCCAGCGGGCGAGGATGAAGAGGAGGAAGAGGCGGAAGAGGACGCAGGCGAGGACCTAGGGGAGCGCAATCAGCCTGGCGATCTAGCACCGGGATCACCACCCTCCTCCCGAAAACCAGTAACCAGGGGCAGTTACACGGCCGCTAAGCCGTTGCGTCAGCAGCTAAATAATGAACGCTTTGCATGAACTATCATTGTGGATTTTCAAATGTTCATTTACAGTTATGGTTAATCAAAAGTTTCATTTGCATGGGGTTTCCTTGTGGTCTTGCCTGTACTGGCCTATCATCGGCATTAATGCTTACTTTAAGTAAAGTTTAAGTAAAGTACTGCTACAATGAAAGAATAAACAAATAAGGATGAACAAATGTAAATTTGTTAACTAATGTAACTAAGAGAGAAGGCACAAAATTTTTTGAATTCAAGTTTTTTTTTATTAACAAAGAAAACTAATTTTAAAAAAACTAACACCCTCCCTCCGTGTGTCCTCTGTACTCGCTTGCGTGCTCGGGGTCTCGCTGCGAGCTGACACAACACCTTGGGGTGCAGTGCCATGTGCAGCCATCAACGCATGCCAAAGGGCATTGGTTGCGGCGGTTTGCTCACAAATTGCCTCCAATGTCTCCTGTGCTGTCTGTGTTTGCACGGAAGACCAGTTGGAGAAGTTCGTGCTGAACTTGCTCCAGGTTGCTGGAAACTGGCTCCAGTTCTCGGAGAACTGGCTCCAGTTTGCGGAGAAACCCGCGAAACCCTGGATAAGGTCGCGACCGATCTCGACCGTCTCCCTGCACAGGGATATCAAGCTCTCCGTCTGGCCCACCATGGCAGGCGATTGCTCATCCCGCTGACCCGACCTCCGTGGGGTCGGCGTTGGCAATAGTTCGTGCCTTGGCGTCACCACCTGTACACCGCTTGGTCCCGGTGCCTCATCCATTTCAATTGAGATGGCCACAGGTTGTTCCTTCTCCACAAAAACAATATCGTCCTCTTCCTCCTCCTCCTCCTCCTCCTCCTCCTCCTCCTCCACTTCCTCCTCCTCCTGCTCTTCCTCCACATTTGGAAGCTGTTCCTCTTTTTCCTCCTGCGAGGTAGTTGACGTTCCAGGACACTTGACCTTAAAAAGACGAATGACATTTCTAAACATTTCAAAACAACTTATTAGGACATTAACGGTGCTCATTATTATTAAACATACATATCAATACATATCCATTTTTCAATAATCCATTACATAAGAATACTTTTCAATACCCCATATGCTGTCAGGCCCCACTAAGACAACTGCAAGCTCCTCATATTCAGAAAGTTGTTGAACTTGAGCAGAGCCGCTGCCCGTCCTCCTCTACTCGGCTCTATTCATAGATATCTTCTTCTGTAAATGATAAGATAACATTGCATGGCAAGCTAATTGACTTGGTAATAAACATTTAAGATTGACATATTTAAATGTTCGATTAGAACTTTGCATTGCATTGCATACGAACAATATGAACAATATTCCATAATATAAAATTCAACTTAGTGTTAGAATGCATAAATTATTTCATAATTTAATTAATTAATACTATAATGAAATGACATTGAAGATTCCAATTAAAATTTCTATACATCATTTAAATATTACATATGTGTAATTTTAAATATAAAATGCAACTTACTCTGGTTGCTGCCAGCAGGCTGTCCCATCTTTTCCTGGACTGGTCAGGTGCACACACTTCGTTCGATGCCGAGGTGACCACATTGGCAATCTCAGCCCAGATTCTCCTATATGCACGGAGTGGAGGTTTCTCATGCCCACCCCGTGTTAAATCATCCACACCGCTCCCTATAGTCACCAACACCTCGTTAGCCTCCTCGCTAAAGGGTTTAGCCCTTTTACGTTCAGTTTCTCCCTCCATAGTAATATATATATTTAAATATATTTTTCAATATATTAGATAATATACTGTATATTGTATGTTATCTAAGTTCAAATATTGGTCAAAAAAAATTACTTAAAAGACAAAAAGAATGAATCATTTTCAACAAGATTTCGATTTGCAATCCAAACACACTCAAACAGCTCCTCCTCCCTTCCTTCCCCTCTCTCTCTCTCTCTCTCTGACTCTCCCTGTGATTCTGAGCATGTGTGATGACCCCTGACCTCTCAAAATGCAGCAAAGAAACTCAAACACAAAAAAATCCCATACATGCGCACAATAGCGTTGCTAGGGAAGCAAGGGGTATGGCGAGAAAGCAAGAATGGGGTACTGAAGTTGCATGTTCAGCCATGAACTCATTGAATGGCGGTGCAGGCTTGAAGGGCCAAATGGCCTACTCCTGCACCTATTTTCTATGTTTCTATGTTTTTTTTTACCGTTTTTGGTGCGCGATCGGGAAATCGCCGAAAAATCACATCGCCCATTTGACATCGCTGGGGTAAGGCCGAGTGGAAAATCGCAAAATAAAAATGGGCATTGTGCCGGCGATCAGCAAGGTCAAGACGTCCCACATCGCTGGAACATTGCCCATTTTTGGGGGCAATGGCCACCTAGTGGAAAGTCTCGCCCAATTGTTTCTATGTTTGACTGAATGGGCAGCTCTGTTGGCATTTGCTAAGTGGCTGCTCTTCATATGTTTGATTCTTCATTGTTGGAGAAGGTCTGTCCTTTTATCGTAAACATGCACACACCCTTTCCAGAAGTGATGATCAGTCAGCAATCTGTGGGAATCCTGGCTAATTTTATTTCCTCTCTTGCAAGAGGTACTGAGGTTAATTGTAATAAGTTTCCCACATTTTCTGAGCTCAGTGAACTCAACACTGGAGTACAGTATCAAACATGGCAACTTTCTGATATGTGAGGCTCAATACTACACTGGGGAGTGACTGCATTTATCCAATGGGTAGTCGGGTAGCTTTGTTTAATAAAAATGCTAAAGAACTGATGGGGAGGAAAAATAGATAAACACCTTAACTTGTGCATAATCCCTCCAGTAATGCAGGCAGTCTTGAGGCAGCTATTCTCTAATTCAGGAGCTGTGAGGAACAGTTGTATCGTCACATTCTGCATTTCAGAACCAAAATGCCGCATCACAGATGATGTCCCATTCAGGAGAGGATAAAGATGAAGTTTTTAGGGGCTTCACTGAGGACACTACCTCAGCTATGGAAGAGACAGTTTCAGTTCAAAAGATCAACAGAGAAACGAATACCTTGGTTTGCGAAAGTGAAGCTCGTAGTGAATCAAAGAAAGGTATTTTTCCTGGAATAAAGGATTTCAGTAAACTATTTCTATTTTGAATAATGGAGGGTGTTTTAATGAGCAAGAGATGCTTTATGTTGATAACCTGATCACTACATTAGTTATTCAAATCAGATTAACGCAATATCTTGTAGTATTATGTAAATATCTTCAGCATCGCCTGTTCAACCAAAACAAACCTTATGTGCAAGAACATTACAATGAATTGGTCAATTTTTGTTCATGATCTTTTTGATTTACTCCACAATTGTCGGCACTGGAAAGATTTTGGGGTCAGCAAATGAAGAAACAACCAGAGACTGAAAGCAGAAGATACAGTTTGAGAAATAGAGAGAGAAAAGTTTACACTGCAGAAAGGGAAGTTTGTGACGATGATTACCTGTGTATGTGCAAAGTAACCTATCTATTTCCTCAGGGCAGGAATCATTTATTGGGTGTTTTGGTGTGATGACACAGGGCCTTGGTAGGCCAGTGGATTGGTGGAGCAATACAGCATGTCAGGGCGGTGGGACAGGAGTGCAGGCCTGTTTCTGCTCACAGGATGTTGTGACAGCCAAAGTCTGTTGGAGTAAAATCAAAAATGGACATCCTGCTCAACAAGCATCACCAGCAGTTTTGCGTTTCACTGGAGTCTAGTGATGAAATGCTCTGTCTCCTCACCTACCCCGTCCCTTTGGACAAGGATGTCAGTGACATGTGGAGATCACCAGCTGAGGACACAGAATGTGCCATGAGAACAATGCTGGACACCCTGAAAAAGCAGTTACTATTTGCGATGAGCAGAACCTGTCCCGTCAGTGAGAAGACACCACAGTACTCAACCCTTCAATCCCTGGCTGCCGTCTGTGGGCTACGACAAATGATAACTAAGCCCGAGTTGGTAAAGGCGGTAACGACATTATTACCCCAGTTATTTAGTGCCCTGCTGATTCATTGCAACTCTTGTGTCAATGTTTCTCTGCTCAATGGTTTTGCTTCTTTTTATGTTCAGAATAACTCCACAAGCTCAAACTGTTGTGACCTTGGTCTCTTTACTTAGACTCCAGAGTGAGGAAGCAGCATGGTAATTACCTTATATACCTGCTTGTCCAAGATGCACAGGTGACCCTTAGGTCTCCCACAGATGTGCCCCCTGGTGGCAAGTCTTACATATTGGTGAGGTTTACATACATAACATCACTCCCCCCCCCCCCCCCCCAATTCTTATGTACAAGTTATTTACAAGTTGAGGCGATCTGGCACTCTGCGTTCCCGGGTCGATCGCCTGAGTTGAAGTCCTGGCATGGGTGAGTTGGTCGGATCATTGCTGTACTGCCGCACGGCTGGTTTGATCGGACTGTCGGGCACGGTGGGTTCATCCTCGTAGTTGACAGCGAGGTCGATTGTGTTAGTGGGTCGCTGGGGGCCCAGTCCTTTCACAGTGGTTCCTGGTTATCTGTAGTTCGCAGTTTGGTCTGGTCCAAATGCTTTCTGCGTTTGCCCATTACATGGTTTCACAACAAACACTCCATTTTCATCACAAACACTCCATTCCCCTCTTTGGCTCATATAGTGCTAGCAGCCCATATGGGGCCCTGAACATGGTCTACATCATTTATTCTGATGTCGCGTGGAGGAGCCGTGCGATCATGGTACATTCTCTGCTGATAGCATACGGAAGGCTCGGTTCTGAGTGATTCTGCGTAGCACCTGAGATAGCCGGGTCTGTAGGGAGTCTACCGTGACACGTGCGGTGCTTGGCTTTATGATTTGGGCTGCTCGCTCCGGACTATTGTCGCTGACCCTAAGGTCTGGCAAGCCCAGGATGGCTGATATGGCCTTGAGACTTTCAGTAGTGGCGGGAGGCCGTGTGGTTCCCGTGGATCGTGGGCCATGGTATGGACGCCCCGGACCACCGACTGTGTGTAGCCTCCCTGCCTTTTCTTTGTAACGTTGCAGTTGTCCCATTGGGGCCAATCTGATGGGATGAGTATATCGTCTTTGCGACGGATAAGCTGCAACATTGCGTCTAGCGGTTCGCTGTTAGCAGGCGGTAACGTGGGAGCCTGGCTGGTCCAGGTCCTAAGCTGGGGGGCAGTTACGGTTGACCCCTCGCTTTCTAGCACTTCCATAACAACGAGCCCGTCTGCCGGCTGCGCTGTTTCTACCCCGGTGGTGGGCAACGGTAGTCAACTGAGGGTATTAGTGCCGATCTCAGTGCCTGGCCCGTGGCAGATCATGTTACAGTGCACAGACAGTGTTAGACATTCTCGAAACAATGCAGCGATAATGATGCCTCTGCTCTCCCAAAACTGGGAGGGGCAGCTTGTCTGATTCAAGCAAATATTGGGACACTCTTTGGTACATCTCTTTTGTCCCATGAACACAGGCTGCTGCCTTGGTTAACTTATTGGATATATGTACAACCAGTTGGGGCTCGCCTGCTACTTTGACTTGCTGCACAACACTCCCGAGCCCGTGCGGTAACATATCACTTGCTACAAGTACTTTGTCAGATACATATATGACCGGTTGGTGTTCGCCCGCTACTTTGGCTTGTTGTAAGGTGCCCCCGACCCCATATGATAATACATTGTTGGCTGCGAAAGAGCGCTCACATGGATTACACAGTGCAAACAACTTACTGGAACGAAGTGGGTTCCTGGCCTTCTCAGCGGCCGCCCCTTTACCTTTGCCCCAAGCCTAGTCGTCTTCCTTGCTGGGCAACACATGCCTCTGTTTCATTGCGGCAACATCCCGTGGTCTGGACGTACTTTCGTCCCATGGTCTGGACGCTCTCTCGTCCGTGTCCGTGATGCCGACTGCTGCGATCTTCCTCCCCAAGGATTTTGCCTCTGGCGTTGGGGAGACACATTCGGATTGTTTCGGCCAGAGTCCTACTCTGCTTGGTCGACCTGGAGCCTCTTCCATCGTCGCGAAGAGGTCGTCGGCTTTGGGTGGTGGGTACTGTGCTTGTACCGCTGCTCGGTTGATCTTTACCTCCTCGTGGTCGTGATGGGCGGCCTGTGTCTCGGGGATCTGCAAATGGATCTGCACTTCGATGCCTGGTTCAGCTGAAGGAGGGGGCTTGCTCAGCCTTTGAGCAAGGGAGATGTTGTTCGCCGAGAAGGTACTCAGAGATCTTCCCAGTTCCATCGAATCTTCCCCATCCATCTTCTGCCAAGCAGCGTTGGCCCATCACCTGAAACAATCCACAGTGGTAAATCGTGCACTGCTTCCTCATGGGATACTCTTATGTCCGCACTGCCAATAACTGGTATCAGTTCCTTGGTGTAGAGGTGTAGATGCGCAGCTTTGCCTGTATCGGGATCAGCTTGGGTCGTTGTGCTCTGTCGCCCCACAGTCTCTCGAATGCCTTCTGGCTCATTATTGATTGACTCGCCCCCGTGTCCAATTCCATGGCGATTGGAGTGCCATTGAGTTTAACTTTTAAAATTATCGGAGGGTTTTTGGTGGTGAAGGTGTATATCCCATATACTTCCTCTTCATCCTCAGGTTGAGTTGCCTCTCCTACTCGTTCAGCGTGATCCTCGCTGGATCGGTTGTCCTCTCCTGACTCTGCCCCGATCATCCTCCACCGCCTCTTAACAGCAAACTGATCAATCTTCAACTTGATTCGTACATTTGTAAATTTGTAAATTGTAAATAAATCGATATCCTGTTGTTGCAACTATTGGTTGTTCATCAAACGGTGCAGGTTCCGTTGCTGTGCGACTGGGAGTGTGTACACATACTGACACACACTCACACCCTGACACTCACAAACACTCACACCCTGACACTCACACACACTCACACCCTGACACACACTCACACCCTGACACTCACACACACTCACACCCTGACACTCACACACACTCAAACCTTGACAGTGACACACTCACACCCTGACACTCACACACACTCAAACCTTGACAGTGACACACATTCATACCCTGACACTCACACACACTCACACCCTGACACTCACACACACTCACACACTGACACTCAAACACACTCACACTCTCACACACACACTCATACCCTGACACTGACACACATTCACACCCTGACAGTCACACACACTCACACCCTGACACTCACACACACTCAAACCCTGACAGTGACACACACTCATACCCTGACACTCACACCCTGACACTCACACTCTCACACACACACTCATACCCTGACACTGACACACACGCACACCCTGACACTCACACACCCTGACACTCACACACACTCAAACCCTGACAGTGACACACACTCACACCCTGACACTCACACACACTCACACTCTCACACACACACACACACACACACTCATACCCTGACACTGACACACACTCACACCCTGACACTCACACCCTGATACTCACACACACACTCCCTGACACTCACACTCAGACACGCATTCACACACTCTTAGAAGATATAAGCTCTCTCTACACTATCCTATCAAACAATCCTAGGGCTGGTACAACAGGGGTTAGATATAGAGTAAAGCTCCTCTACACTGTCCCATTAAACCAACCAAGGGCAAGTATGGCACAGGTTAGATACAGAGCAGAGCTCCCTCGACACTGTCCCATCAAACACTCCCAGGGCAGGTACAGCATGTGTTAGAAACAGAGCAAAGCTCCCTCCAAACTGTCCCCCCAAACACTCCCAGGACAGGTATAGAGCAGGTTACAGCATGAAGCTCCCTCGACACTGTCCCATCAAACAATCCCAGAACAGGTGCAGCACGGGTTAGATATGGAGTAAAGCTCCCTCTACACTGTCCCATCAAACGCTCCCAGGGCAGATACAGCGCGGGTTAGATACAGAGTAAAGCTCCCTCTACACTGTCCCATCAAACACTCCCAGGGCAGGTACAGCACGGGTTAGATACAGAGTAAAGCTCCCTCTAAACTGCCCCATCAAACACTCCCAGGACAGGTACAGCACAGGGTTAGATACAGAGTAAAGCTCCCTCTACACTGTCCCATCAAACACTCCCAGGGCAGGTACAGCACGGGTTAGATACAGAGTAAAGCTCCCTCTAAACTGTCCCATCAAACAGGTCCTTATTTGCTCACTTTATTATTTACACCTACACACACTTGCAGTTTGTGAATTAAAATCAAAGCCCTCTTCACTGCCAATCCCCTCAGCCTTTCCACTCTGCTCTCTCCAGATGTAATTATCTACAAGACAGCAGGAAACAAACAGGAACCAGGGATTTCAGGAGTGAAAGGTTTCACCTGATGTTCCTGTCGGTGGATTCTCTGTAACGGGAGAGGTCGTTGTGAGTCCTCCAGAAAGTAACAACTAATTAACACAAGGCGAAGAATTTGAATAAAATAGACGAAAGGCTACTGAAAGATTTCTATACGTCATAAAAAGCGAAATGGTGGAATAATGTCCTTCAGGGAGAGACCGGGCCTACACATGACTCCAGTTGCGCACTGATTCAAAATGCCCTCAGAGCAATTCATTAAAAGGGCTACAAGTGGTGCAGGCAGTGTGGAGAGGATCAGTGGCTGGATGGGTTTAATATAATTGTCACTGAGGAACAAAATGCTTGCGGAAGCTCGAATCATGTTACATCAGAACAGCCAAGGTGATTTAGGTTTCAAGTGGATCAGTCACGTGAGCGAGGAATAATCATTGGGGTTTGTCATAGACTTCCAGACCAGACACTCCTCGATGCGAGTGTCAATCTCAGGCCACCATACTGAATCGCGACATCTCCAGTCCATGCGGACAATTCCAGGGTGTCCATCGTGTGCCAATGAGAGAACGCACTGTGGAAGCTACTTGGGAATTACTGCTGTATCACCACGAGCTAGGCAGCCATCGTTCCAAACAGAAAATTCATCGCAAAGTCTGTGGAAGGTTTTGTGCTCTTCCACTCAGTTTGTCAGTTATTTGCGCGTACACAACACACATCCTCTTCATGTAATGCCCTGTAAAATACGTTAACATCACAAATTACTGTAAGTGCAGGAGAGAATTTCAGAATATACAATTTTCAATCTTACATTTGCTTTTTGTTCCGCCCAAAATCGCTCTCCCTCCTCTGCACTGAAAAGATCTATCACAATGTCACTGTACCAGTAACAACAACAACTTGTATTTATATAGCTCCGTTAATGTAATAAAATCTGCCAAGGCATTTCTCAGGAGTATTACAACACAAACAATTTGACACCGAGCCACATAAGGAGAAATTAGAGCAGGTGACCAAAAGCTTGGTCAAAGAGAAACGTTTTAAGAAGCATCTTAAAGGGGGAAAGAGGTAATGAAGCGGAGAGGTTTAGGGAGGGAATTCCAGAGCTTAGGGCCTAGGCAGCTGAAGGCACGGTCACTAATGGTTGAGCGATTATAATTAGGGATGCTCAAGAGGGCAGAATTAGAGAAGTGGAGATATCTCGGGGGGGGGGGGGGATGGGGAGGGGGCTGCGGGGATGTGGGGCTGGAGGAGATTACAAAGATAGGGAGGGGTGAGGCCATGGAGAGAGTTGAAAACAAAGAGGAGAATTTTGAAATCGAGGTGTTGCTTAACAGTGTGCCAATGTCGGTCAGTGAGCACAGGTGTGATGGGTGAATGGGACTTTGTGCGAGTTAGGACACGGGCAGCCTTGTTTTGGATGACCTCAAGTTTAGATAGGGTAGAATGTGGGAGGCCAGCCAGGAGTGTGTTGGAATAGTTAAGGCATGGATGAGGGTTTCAGCAGTGGTTGAGCTGAGGCAAGTGTGGAGACAGGCAATGTTATGGAGGTGGAAAGAGGTGGTCTTACTTATACTGCGGATACATAGTCCGAAGCTCATTTCGGGGTCAAATATGAGACCAAGGTTGTGAACAGTGTGGTTCAGCCTCAGACAGATGTCAGGGAGAGGGATGGAGTCAGTGGCTAGGGAATGGAGTTTGTGGCAGGGACCGAAAATAATGGCTTTGGTCTTCCCAATATTTAATTGGAGAAAAGTTCTACTCATACAGAACTTGATGTCGGACAAGCAGTGTGACAATTTAGAGACCATGTGAAGGGTTGAGAGAAGTGGTGACAAGGTAGAGCTGGGTGTCGTCGGTATACACGTGGAAACTGATGATGTGTGTTTAGATAATGTCGCCAAGAAGATGAGAAATTGGAGAGGGCCAAGGATAGATCCTTGGGGGACACCAGAGGTAACGATGCTGGAACGGGTATTACATAGGATTACATTGGATATACGACACAGAAACAGGCCATTCGGCCCAACCAGTCCATGCGGGCATTTATGCTCCACTCGAGACTCCTCCCGTCTTTCCTCATCTAAATCTATCAGCATAACCCTCTATTCGCTTCTCCCTAATATGCTTGTCTAGCCTCCCTTTAATGCATCTATACTATTCGCTTCAATCACACCCTGTGGTAGCGAGTTCCACATTCTCACCACTTTTTGGGTAAAGAAGTTTCTTTTGAATTCTCTCTTGATGACTATCTTATATTGATGGCCTCTAGTTATGCTTTTCCCCAGAAGTGGAAACATTCTCTCTGTATCCACTCTCTAAAAACCTTTCAATATTTTAAAGACCTCTATTAGGTCACCCCTCAGCCTTCTTTTTTCAAGAGAAAGAGACCCAGCCTGTTCATCCTTTCCTGATATGTATACTGTTGGGGGAAAACCCCGAGGTAGAAATAAATCTACTCCGAGACTACGTTGGAGAGTTGAAAACACACACAGTTTATTAATACAAGGTACCAGGGGAGTTGTATGTAGGTCCCTCAACCAGGCAACAACTCAATTTGGGGTTATAAAAAAATGAGTATTTAAAGTTGTAAACCGCAAAGGTCACATGTCACTGCTTCTACATCTGGCATTGCAAAAGTGTCTACGCAACGAGTTTTTTTCGTCTTTGTTCGGGCTTACTTCCTTATCTTCGGCCAGCATCTGGTGTGGTTGGTTTCTTTCTTGCTCAGTGTCTTGTGACCTTTTCGCAATTGCTTATCTCATCCTTTCATACAGTACATTTTCTAAAGCACAGCAATTTCGCACTAATGCTATTAACCCTTCAATCCCTCATTTGGCCGAAATTTTTCAGATACATAATTCTAGGCCAACGCATACCCGGTCTTAATGCAAAAATTGGTGATGTGATGTGCCGGTTCCTGAGCCCTGGGGTCTCCACATCCCATCTCCTGTCGCACCTCATTCTGTTGCTTGTAAAACCTCATCATATAGGTGTTTTGTGCGTGTGTACGCCACCTTCTGAGACACTGCTAGGTTCTCGTAGTTGGAGGGTGGTTGGGTTACAGGTCTGCTCGATAGTAAAGATGACAGTGCTTTGCTTATACAACATTTAAGTAACATACATAGACAATACAGCATTATTACCACCACCACAAAGATAACCAGACCTTGAATTAGTGACATTCCCATAGATCCTAACCACCCTGAGAACCAGTCCCACAATTTCGCACTAACGCTATTAACCCTTCATATACCCTCGTATTTCTGGTATCCTCCTTGTAAATCTTCTCTTCACCCTCTCCAGTGCCTCTGTCCTTTTTTTAATAAGGCAACCAGAACTATATGTAGTACTCTAACTGTGGTCTAACTAAGGTTTGACACAGGTTTAGTATAACTTCCCTACTTTTCAATTATATACCTCTAGAAATAAACCCTAGTGCTTGGTTTGCTTTTTTCTGGCCTTGCTAACCTGTGTCGCAACTTTTAGTGATTTGTGTATTTATACTCCGAGATCCCTTGTTCCTTTAGCCCACCGAGACTCGCATCCTCCAAGTCATAAGTGACCTCCCTATTCTTCCGACCAAAATGTGATACCTCACATTTATCTGTGTTGAACTTCATTTGCCAATTATATGCCCATTCTGCAAGTTCATTAATGTCCTCCTGTAACTTGTTGCATTCCCCCTCGGTATTGACTATCGCTCCCAATTTAGAAATTGTGTTTTTCATTCCAAAGTCTAAATCGTTAATGTAAATTATGAACAACAGTGGTCCCAACACTGATCCTTATGGAACACCACTGCCCAACTTCTCCCACTGAAAATAGCTACCTTTTACCCCTACTCTCTGCTTTCTGTCTTGAAGCCAGCTAGCTATCCATTCTGCTACTTATCCCCGAACTCCAAAGACAAGCCATTGCACGTGATTCTCGGGCTATGATTAGATAGATAAGAATGGAACCACGCAACGGGATGATGGTGGAGCGGCGTTGGAGGAGGATAGAGTGATCAACCGTGTCAAAGGCTGCAGGCCAGTCAAGAAGGACAAGGAGGGATAGTTTACCCTAGTCACAGTCACAATGTCATTTGTGACTTTGATAAGAGCCCTTTCAGTACTGTGGCACAGGTGGAAACCTAATTGGAGGGATTCAAACATGGAGTTGCGGGAAAGATGAGCACGGATTTCGGAGGTGACAACATGTTCAAGAGCTTTGGAGAGGAATGGGAAGTTGGAGATGGGGCGGTAGTTTGCAAGGAGGGAGAAGTCAAGTTGTTTTTTTGAGGAGAGGGTTGATAACGGCAGATTTAAGGGAAAGGGGGACAGAACCTCAGGAGAGAGAACCATTAACAATGTCAGCAAACATGGGAGCCAGAAAAGGAAGTTGGGTGGT
Organism: Pristiophorus japonicus; assembly: GCF_044704955.1. Lineage (NCBI taxonomy): Eukaryota > Metazoa > Chordata > Chondrichthyes > Pristiophoridae > Pristiophorus > Pristiophorus japonicus. The sequence continues at coordinate 73,369,512 of NC_091996.1, read as the reverse complement.
GAGCATATTGGTGGGAATAGGGTCGAGGGAGCAGGAAGTGGGTCTCATGGACAAGTTGAGCATGGGGAGGTCATGAAGGGAAACCGGAGAGAAACTGGAGAAAGATTCAAGTTTGGGGCTAGGGCAGCGGGGAAGTTTAGAGGACGTTTGGGCCGGTGGGCTAGGGGAAGGTAGGGAAGTGGCAGAGGAAGTTGAACGGATGGTCTTAATCTTAGAGACAAAGAAGTTAATGAGCTCCTCACACTTGTTGTCAGAGGTGAGGGTGGAGGAGAAAGGGGAGAGTGGTTTAAGAAGACAGTTAGCAATGGATAATAGAAGCGGGGTTTAACTTTGTATTGAAGAATGACTGGAATAGAGTTCCTGGAATTAATTACATCACAGAGACATGGTCAGTGAGGGTAGTGTGGTTGATGTAGTCTATATGGATTTTAACAAGGCCTTTGATATGGCTTTTGACTGACTGGTAACAAAAGTAAAAGCCCATGGGATCCAAGGCAAAGTGGCAAGTTGGATCCAAAATTGTCTCAGAGGCAGGAAGCAAAGGGTAATGGTCGATGGATGTTTTTGTAACTGGACGGCTCCACAGTGGGATTCCACAGGGCTCAGTATTAGGTCCCTTGCTTTTTGTGGTATATATATATCAATTTAGACTTGAATGTAGGAGGTATGATTAAAAAGTTTGCAGATGATACAAAATTTGGCCGTGTGGTTGATAAGAAGAAAGCTGTAGACTGCAGGAAGATATCAATGAACTGGTCAGGTGGGCAGAACAGTGGCAAATGACATTTAATCAGGAGAAGTGTGAGGTAATGCACTTGGGGAGGGCTAATAAGGCAAGGAAATACACAATAAATGGTAGGACACTAAGATTTTGTGGAGGAAAAGGAAGGCCTTGGATTGCATGTCCAAAGATCCCTGAAGGTAGTAGGACAGGTAGATAAGGTGGTTCAGAAGTCATACAGGATACTTGCCTTTATTAGCCGAGGCACAGAAAATAAGAGCAGGGAGGTTATGCTTGAACTGTACAAAACACGACTTAAGCCACAGCTGGAGTACTGCATACACTTCTGGTCTCCACATTACAGAAAAGATGTGATTGCAGAGGGCACAGAGGAGATTTATGGCGATGTTGCCTGGACTGCAGAATATTAGCGATGATGAAAGATTGGATTGGTTCGGGTTGTTTTCTTTGGAACAGAGGAGGCTGAGGGGAGACGTAATTGAGGTGTATAAAATTATGAGGGGCCTAGAAAGAGTGGATAGCACAGACCTATTTCCCTCAGCAGAGGGGTCAATAATCAGGGGTCATAGATTGACTGTAATTGGTAGGAGGTTTAGAGGGGATTTGAGGAGAAATGTCTTCACCCAGAGGGTGGTGGAGGTCTGGAACGCACTGCCTGAAAGGGTGGTAGAGGCAGAAACCCTCATAGTACTTAAAAAGTACTTGGATATAAGAACATAAGAAATAGGAGCAGGAGTACAGTTGTAGCAAAAGTTCCCTACTTTTATACTCCGTCCCCCTTGCAATAAAGGTCAACATTCCATTTGGCTTCCTAATTTCTTGCTGTACCTGCATGCTAACTTTTTGTGTTTCATGTACAAGGAGCCCCAGATCCCTCTGTCCCTCAGCATTTTATAATCTCTCCCCATTTAAATAATAATTTGTTTTTTTATTTTTCCTACCAAAGTGGATAACCTCACATTTTTCCACATTATACTCCATCTGCCAAATGTTTGCCCACTCACTTAGCATTGTCTATATCACTTTGCAGATAATCTGCGTCCTCCTCTCAACTTGCTTTCCCAGCTATCTTTGAATCTTTAGCAAAGTTGGCTACATTACACTTGGTCCCTTCATCCAAGTCATTAATATAGATTGTAAATAGTTGAAGACCCAGCATTGATCCCTGTGGCACCCCACTAGTTACAATTTGCTAACCTGAAAATGACCCATTGATCCCGACTCTCTGCTTTCTGTTAGTTAGCCAATCCTCTGTCCATGCTAATAGATTACTCCAAACCCCGTGAGTTCTTATCTTGTGCAGTAACCTTTTCTGTGGCGCCTCATCGAATGACTTCTGGAAATCCAAATACACAACATCTATTGGTAGCCCTTTATCCATGCTGCTCAGTACATCCTCAAAGAACTCCAGCAAATTTGTCAGACACGATTTCCTTTTCATAAAGCCATGCTGACTCTGCTTGAATGTATTAGGCCCATGTCGTGGAGCCTGGTTTCCAGTCATCTTGGATCCCCTTGCCACTGGACCAAGATCGTGTGGTAGCTGGTGTGCAACGGCTACCCCACCTTAAAAGAATTCACGCACAGACATCTGCCATCTTTTAAAATTAAGTTTGGAAGTGGAACGTCAGGACCCTCGTGGACAACAGCAACAGTGATAGAGAATTCAAACAGACTGCATTTAGACAGACTGTGAAAATTCACAGACCTCCAAGTCAAGGCTGCTATGTGCAGTTCAGCATGTTGCATTAAGTCATCAATCAACTTGACATTTTAGGACTTTGGGTAGCGAGCCAATTAAAAGGTTAAAAGACTATTAATTGAGCCAACAAGGTCAAAGCAGGCGAGTTCTTTTCTGTAAATTGATCCAGGTATAAGTACAGCCATTTTGACCATGTAGTCTCAGAAGGACAAAGACCTGGCTTAAAGCCAGAAGCTTGTTGCTGTCTGCCAGAAATAAAGTGACATTAAAACTACAATCGGAGTTCATATTTCATTGGAAATTAAGAGATCTAACAATTTTGGCAACACGAACACGATCGCTGAGGAAAGAAACTGAATTTTGGACATCGGACCTACATACTGAGGTAAGGACTCCTCTTTATAAAAGTCCTCGGTCAAAAGTCTAAATTCGCCTCTCCTTCTACGCGATTCCGAAAGCCTCCAGTTTGCGAACCCTCCGGTTGGTAGTCGGCTCGAGGTCCCATAGACGTCTAAACTTTGGCGGTGTGTTAGTTAATTAATCATCGACCTATTGATCGGCTAGAAAGTCTACAACTCGAGACCCCAGTAAAGAAATCAGTATTATGGCAGCAGGAGATAAGAGCAAAGAATTGCCTACAACTGTTAAAGGTGGGCAAGCACCACATCAGGTTTCGCTAGATGTAATTTTCGAACAGTTGAAAGAATACATAGAGCAACAATTCAATTTATCTAAAACCTATATTAAGATCAAACAAAAGTACGGAACCTCCAAAGGACAATGGTCCTTGGACGAGATTAAAAAGGTCTGGGGAAAAACAACCCATATGAAAAATAAAGAGCGAACTAGATGGTCCCTAGCGGTTATGGGCCAGATCTTAAAGGTGAAATTAAAGAATGGAAAAAATCATTAGGTCAAGAGACAGTAATAGGAAAAGGAAAATGTATCGGTCAATTCCCAGGGTACCCATGTTCGGATAAATTAAAAGCGCAAACCCGAAGACACGACCGAGGAATAGATACGAATTCTGAATCCTCCGACGATACAGGGTCAGAGGATGAAGAATTAGGGGTGCGCTTTGCCCCATTTAAAAAAGACGAGTTGTAGTCAAATCAGAAGAGACTGCGGATGAGGGCGGAACCAAAAAAACGAAGAAAAGGCTGTATAAAAATTACTTAGTTCATGATCCGGCAGACCCAGAGAAAATTGATAAATGGTCCAAGGAATTGCCCAATCCAAAGAAAGGGGGAGTAAAAACGTGGGACCAATTGGACTGCTTAAGAAATATATATCAACTTCATCCCTGGGACGGAGTGCAAATTTTGACCATAATGGTGCCAAAAACATAGGGAAGAAAATTGCACGACAAGGTAGAAGAAGCTTTGGGGCAGGATGAGCAAGAATTAGACGCAGGATGGGAGGCGATTAAACACTGGCTGCAAGCCTTCAGTCCAGCTAAGACAGACTGGGGGAAAATTGCAGCCTGCCAACAGAAAGGAACAGAGGAGGTCCTGGAGTATGACGAGCGGTTTAGATGCATGTAGCTAGAACATTCGGGTATGAATAATACAGATGAGGAAATGGATGAACAAGTGTTTGGACCCCTGAAAGCAGCTTTCGTGGCAGGTCTAAAGCCAGAACTGTCCAAAATGCTTAAGGTAGTGTTACCGAACTGGGAAGGTAGAGGAACTACCTTTGCAGCATTGGTGGATCGATGTAACCAATTAGATCGGGATATGGGAGCTAAAGTCCGAGCTGTACAGGCTATGGGATGGAAATCACAGGATTCCGATAAATAGTCATTAGGAAAATTACCTGGAAAATGTCATTATTGTGGGAAAGAAGGTCAATGGGCCAAGACGTGCAGGGCAAAACAGAAAGGTTGTGGCTGGGGAAGAGGACGCAGCCAGGGATACAATTCAGCACAACAAACCAGGCTTGTCACAAGATAATGACCTCATAGAAGCATTTAAGCGACTGACAATACAACAACAGAAGGAGTTACTTGGGATAGCAAAAAACGAGTAGAGCCCATCCTGGCCCCCCTCCTCGCACTAATACAACAGAGGGGAGATGGACTATATACAACTGTGAGGGTGGGCGATAAGGATGTGGACTGTCTTTTAGACACAGGGGCGGAATTAACATTCTTACCCCTACAATATGGAGACTATTTGCTGTTGGATGGTAGGGCACGTACAGCCTATGGAGTTGGGGGCCATAAAATGGAAATTAAAAGGACAACACTGGTACTTATAGGGCTGGGTCCACATGAACTAACCACGCCGGTCTGGATAGGCCCAGTAGATCAACCCCTTTTGGGAATGGACGTTCTAATCCAAATAGATTCATCGTTGCATTTCAAGGATGGTCGGGTGACATGGTCAATTAGAACTTTGAAGAAAGAAGAATTGAAGGAACACCCGATATGGACTAAAGATAAGAACGATTGTGGCCTACTCTAGATGGAGCCTGCGTCATTTACCGAGACCAAGCCTCCATGCACTAAACAGTATCCCATCAGTCCAACTGCCATCGCGGGAATCTTACCGGTTATTCAGCAATTGGAGAAACAAGGGGTGCTTATTAAAACGCATAGCTCCTCCAATAGCCCCGTGTGGCCGGTACAGAAATCTAATGAGACTTGGCGTTTGACTGTCGATTATAGGAAAGCTAACTAGTGTATTGATCAAAAAGCTCCTTTGGTCGCAGATCTCTCCACCATTTTTAATGCCCTCAAACCGGAACATAAATATTTCTCGGTTATAAATATGGCCAACAGATTTTGATCGGTGCCTCTGGCACCGGAGGTTCGACACGGTGCCAGAGGCTTTCACGGTCCAAGGACAGCAGTATACTTGGACCCGGTTACCGCAGGGTTTCCACAACAGCCCAACGGTATTCCACATGGCTTTACAAAGCCATTTGCTAGAATTACCTCCCCTGTCATCCACAGTCATCCAATATGTAGACGATATCCTGCTAGCTTCAAACATGGAAGAACAGCATGAACAAGATTTACGAGCTTTGCTGGATCACCTTCGGCTGAAAGGACATAAAGCCAGCATCGACAAAGCACAAATATCCCAAGAAGAGGTTGTATACCTGTGACAAAAGATTTCACAAGGAAAGAGAGAACTTACCCAGGATAGAACTGCAGCCATTTGGGCTGCTAAAAACCCCACCACTATTCAGGAACTAAGGTCTTTTTTGGGATTGTGTAACTTTAACAGAAATTGGATTGACTCCTTCACACAGCTTGCTCAGCCATTGAATTATATTTTAAAGGGGAAACGTGCCTCTAAAGAAGCCATCACCCTCACTAAAGAACAGCAAGAGGCCTTCCTGAGTTTGAAAAAGGCTTTGTGTTCGGCACCGGCTCTGGGAATCCCCGACGGTGGTAAGCCATTTACCCTGTTTGTCCATGAGAAAGAAGGATATATGACAGCTATACTGACACAAGAACATGGGGATCGGCAAAGACCTATTGGTTATTTTTCGGCAAAACTGGATGCGGTAGCCCTCGGATGGGGAAGTTGCCTAAGGGCCATGGAAGCTACATGTCGAGCGGTAATGACCACTGTGGGTCTAGTCATCGACCAAAAGCTGATTGTCAAGTGTCCCCACACCATACACGCTTTGCTGTCTATGAATAGAATGTCTCAGGTGACGACAGCTAGATGGACCCGCTGGACAGCAGTTTTGGAAGCTCCTAATCTCCATATTGTCCGGGCCAGCCCGGTTAATCCCGCAACTATGCTCCCGATGTCAGAATCGAGAGAGCAAGAGGGGAGAGAATGTGAAGAGCATGACTGCATGGAGACTTTAAAAGAAACAGAAGAAGCAGCCTTAGCAGCAGATGAGCCTCTGCACAACCCAGACCTCATCCTGTTTACAGATGGTTCCTCCTTTGTTGACAATGGTACCAGAAAAGCAGTATGGGCAGTTACAACCTTATATGAGGTAGTGGCAAAAGGATGTTTACCCTCAGGAACGTCAGCACAACAGGCCGAGTTACGGGCCCTGTCAGAAGCATGTCGAATAGAATAGCAGAAGGACAGACAGCTAATGTATACACAGATTTGCATTATGCTTTTGGAGTTGCTCACGACTTTGGTCTGTTATGGCGTAAAAGAGGATTCCTCACTGCTGCTGGTACACCTATCCGAAATGGAAAAGAAGTCCGAGACTTACTAGAAGCCATACAATTACCTCAGGAAGTGTCCATCCTGAAGTGTAAGGCCCATACCAAGGAAAATACCACAGAAGCACAGGGAAATGCCCTAGCCGACCAGGCAGCTAAAGATGCCGCCTCACAGGGCGTTCCTCCAGAAGAACCAACACAGATGTGCAGATGGAAAGTACTCAGGACTCTGACACGAGACCTTCAAACAATGCAAAGCGAGTGCTCCCGAGAGGAAAAATGGACATTGATTGAGACAGGAAATAAGCTATGTGAAGATGGTGTCTGGAGACAAAGAGTTACCGACAAACCAGTTGCGCCACAAGCACTTATGCCTTTTTTAGCCACTCGTGGGGACACTTGGCCTCACAACAGATGACGGCACGGTTCCAGAAAAGCTGGTGGGTCGGGGATTTAAAAAACATGCCCAGCTGGTGATAGACCGCTGTGTGGTCTGCCAGAAAAATAATTCTGGACCCATCACGGTAATGCCCCAACTGAGGCCCCCTGCCCCTGTCGGACCATTCCAGCATCTGCAGGTTGATTATATATCTCTTCCTTCATGCCAAGGATACACTAACATTCTTGTCATGGTCAACAGATTCTCTAGATGGGTAGAAGCTGTCCCAACTAAAAGAGCCACAGCCAATCACACTGCAAAGGTCTTGTGTAAGGATTACATTCCCCGATAGGGAGTCCCGAGTAGCATTGACTCAGATCAGGGAACTCACTTCACAGGTGCTGTCTGCCGAGAAGTCTGTAGGTTACTGAACATTTCGTGGGATTTACACTGTCCTTATCATCCACAATCATCAGGACAAGTAGAGCGAATGAATCGAACTCTGAAACAACAGCTTGCCAAATATCACCAAGAAGGAACACCATGGCCCCAGGCACTACCAATAGTGCTATGTAGCATTAGGGCAACCCCGAACAGAACTACAGGTCTAAGCCCATTTAAAATGATAACAGGAAGACCCATGTCGCTGCCAGGAACTATCGATTTACGGAAAGCTGATGTTCACTTAATGAGTGACACTTTGTTATCATACTGTCAGAACTTAACCAATGCTATTAGTTCTGTTTCCCAACAGGTATCGGCAGCTTGGGGTAATCCACCCGAAGGAGGACACGACATCATCCCGGGAGTCTGGGTGTATGTGAAAAAGTTGCATAAAGAACCTTTGGGTGCCAAGTGGGAGGGATCTTATCAAGTGTTATTGACCACCCTAGCTGTTAAAGTCCAAGGAAAGAAAGCCTGGATCCACGCTTCACACATTAAACAAGCACCTATAACTGAAGCTGAAATCTAATAAGGACAATTACTTTTTGCGAAAATGTATAAATTTACTGTATTATTGATTGTAGGTATTCTAGACATAGGCCTACTTCTTACTAGCCGACCCTCTGCACTAAAGGGAAATAGTAGGGTAGCAAGGGAATTACATGCAAATACCTTTTTATATATGTCATACATTTATGCCAAACAAGGTAACATTTCTAGGTGTTGGGTGTGTGCGCATATTCCTATTCACTCAAAGGGAGGGATTCCCTTGAGGCCAGTTCCCTTGAATATCTCGGAAATGGCTGAGTGGATAATTAATCAAAACAAAACAGGCAATGCGTTTCAGGATACGGAAAACTGGGCACGTAAATGGAAGTCAGCAGGTTACAATCTGACTACCTTTGAAGGGGGATACCAAATGTGCTACAATAATTTCATACGGCCCCCATTTTTTGTTATCACTAATACAACGGGAATAGGAAGACCGGGGGAAATCGGTCTGTCTGATTAGAAACATCAAAGGAGGCCAAAATATGGGGTATAGTAACTTCTCCCGGAATTATAATATAATCAAGCCACGGAACCGTCCAAACTGGGCCGATGTGGGAATTCTTAACGTAAAGGGGATTCTGAATGAAACAGATGGAAAAGCCTGGACAGACCCCGGAGTGTTGCTAACAAAGAAACAACTAACCTTCATTGCCTATAATGGCACCTATTGGGTGTGTGGCCACAAGGCCTACCCCGGCTGCCCCAGAATTGGACGGGATCCTGCTATTTAGCCTACATTGTGCTTTATATGTATCATATAAAGTCACTGTTGGAACATTTACACCGTCCTAAGAGAGCTATCACAGGAACAGAGAGGTTCTTTGCCATTCTGATCCCCAGGTATGGGACCGCCAGACTGGCAAGGGAACCCATTAACATGGCATCCGTTGTGGAACGGGTAGCCAATGATACCTCAGAGGCCCTAGTTAAAATCAATGCAGAAATGGTAGCAATCCGCACAGTAGCCCTACAGAATAGACTGGCCCTTGATTACATCCTGACTGAAAAGGGAAATACTTGCACCCTACTCGGAACTGAGTGTTGCACATATATCCCAGATAGCTCTGAATAAATTACCCACTTAGCGGAGCATATCCAAAAGGAGGTAGAAAAACTTAAGTAACCCCCATCATTCACTTTGTGGAGCGGAGCCACTGAATGGCTAGGTTCAATAGGAACTTCATTGGTGGAAGGTTTAATTCTATTTGTTATAATTGTTTTACTTTTATATTGTTTGTTTATGTTGATTAAATGTTGTTGCGACCAGGCGACTGTAGCTGCTGTCCCGCATGTGAGACACCTTGCAGGTCCCAGCAGACCGTCTGTACGTGGCACAGGGGTATGTTATGCTTAAGAGAAGGTTGTTTACTGGTTGAATTAAGATATTGATTTGGATTAAATTGGAATAAGGTTAATTAACGTACTAAAACCAGACTTCCATTGTGGCCACGATAGAACTCGGGTTGGTGTAAATTTGTGTGGAAGCTACTAGTCCGGACATGTGGCGATACACATCAACAAATTTTAGAAGGAAACTATATTAACATGTATGAAATTATTTTGTAGAATGTTTAACCAGTGATACCTGATGTTTTATGATTCAGTTTGTGAAAGAATCAAAGGGGGGATTGATAGAGAATTCAAACAGGCTGCATTTAGACAGACTGTGAAAATTCACAGACCCCCAAGTCAAGGCTGCTACGTGCAATTCAGCATGTTGCATTAAGTCATCAATCAACTTGACATTTTAGGACTTTGGGTAGTGAGCCAATTAAAAGGTTAAAAGACTATTAATTGAGCCAAAAGGTCAAAGAAGGCGAGTTCTTTTCTGTAAATTGATCCAGGTATAAGTACAGCCATTTTGACCATGTGGTCTCAGAAGGACAAAGACCTGGCTTAAAGCCAGAAGCTTGTTGCTGTCTGCCAGAAATAAAGTGACATTAAAACTACAATCGGAGTTCGTATTTCATTGGAAATTAAGAGATCTAACTAACAGCAAAAGACCAGAACGCCGTACTGCTATCATTGCTCGGGAACTCAGACATTTCGACGTAGACATTGCCGCCCCAAATGAGACTCGGCGGGCAATGGAAGGGCAGCTCAAGGATCAAGGTGGTGGTTACACCTTCTTCTGGAAAGATAAACCAGGGGTTTATCCATGGGGTAGGTTTCGCCATAAAAAACTAGCTAGTTGGCCGTCTCAGAGACTCCCCTTGTGGGATAAATGAATGACTCATGACTCTTCAGCTCACCCTAGCCCAGAACCAGTGCACTATGTCATCAGTGTGTATGCCCCAATACTGGAAGCTACAGACGAGACCAAGGAGGAATTCTACTCCAGCCTTGAACAATTCCTGTCTCGAGTCCCAACGGGCGACAAGCTGAACCTCCCTGGATACTTTAACGCCAGAGTTGGAAAGGAGACAGACCTCTGGGGAGGTGTGATTGGCAGAGAGCGGGTAGGGAAAACCAACTCCAACGGTGCCCTCCTCCTGACAAAATGCTTAGAATATGGCCTTGTCATAACCAATACCTTGTTCCGTCAGAGAGACAAGTACAAGGTGTCATGGCAATACCCTCGCTCCAAGCACTGGCATCTTCCAGACTACGTCATCATCCGAGCAAGGACATGCGCACCACCCACACCATGACAAGAGCTGGCGACTGCTGGACGGACCACCGGCTAATCCGATTTGGCATCTCCATCAATGTAGCCCCAAAACAGCGGCAGCAACAGAAACGATGTCGCAGGAAAATCAACACTGGAGCACTCAAAGACATAGAAACATAGGTGCAGGAGTAGGTCATTCGGCCCTTCGAGCCTGCACCACCATTCAATATGATCATGGCTGATCATGAAACTTTAGTACCCCATTCCTGCTTTCTCTCCATACCTCTTGATCCCTTTAGCTGCAAGGGTCACATCTAACTCCCTTTTGAATATATCTAATGAACTGGCCTCAACAACTTTCTGTGGTAGAGAATTCCACAGGTTCACAATTCTCTGAGTGAAGAAGTTTCTCCTCATCTCTGTCCTAAATGGCTTACCCCTTATCCTTAGATGATGACCCCTGTTCTGGACTTCCCCAACATCGGGAACATTCTTCCTGCATCTAACCTGTCCAATCCCGTCAGAATTTTATATGTTTCTATGAGACCCCTCTCATTCTTCTAAATTCCAGTTAATATAAGCATAGTCGATCCAGTCTTTCTTCATATATCAGTCCTGCCATCCCGGGAATCAGCCTGGTGAACCTTCGCTGCACTCCCTCAATAGAAAGAATGTCCATCCTCAGATTAGGAGACCAAAACTGTACACAATATTCAAGGTGTGGCCTCACCAAGGCCCTGTACAACTGCAGTAAGACCTCCTTGCTCCTATACTCAAATCCTCTCGCTATGAAGGCCAACATGTCATTTGCCTTCTTCACCGCCTGCTGTACCTGCATGCCAACTTTCAATGAATGATGTACCATGACACCCAGGTCTCATTGCACCTCCCCTTTTCCTAATCTGTCACCATTCAGATCATATTCTGCCTCCCTGTTTTTGACATCAAAGTGGATAACTTCACATTTATCTACATTATACTGCATCTGCCATGCATTTGCCCACTCACCTAACCTGTCCAAGTCACCCTGCAGCCTCTTTGCAGCCTCCTCACAGCTCACACTGTCACCCAGCTTAGTGTCATCTGCAAACTTGGACATATTCCATTCAATTCCTTCGTCTAAATCATCAATGTATATATTAAATAGCTGGGGTCCCAGCACTGAGCCTTGCGGTACCCCATTAGTCACTGCCTGCCATTCTGAAAAGGACCCATTTATTCCTACTCTTTGCTTCCTGTCTGCCAATCAGTTCTCTATCCACATCAATACATTACCCCAGTACCATGTGCTTTAATTTTGCACACCAATCTCTTGTGTGGAACCTTGTCAAAAACCTTTTGAAAGTCCAAATAAACCACATCCACTGGTTCTCCCTTGTCCACTGTACTAGTTACAGCCTCAAAAGCTTCTAGAAGATTTGTTGCATGATTTCCCTTTCATAAATCCATGCTGACTTCGACTGATCCTGTCCCTGCTTTCCAAATGTGCTGCTATTTCATTTTTAATAATTGATTCCAACATTTTCCCCACTACTGATGTCAGGCTAACCGGTCTATAATTACCCATTTTCTCTCTCCCTCCTTTTTTAAAAAGCGGTGTTACATTAGCTACCCTCCAATCGAGAGGAACTGATCCAGAGTCGATAAACTGTTGGAAAATGATCACCAATGCATCAACAATTTGTAGGGCCACTTCCTTAAATACTCTGGGATTCAGACTATCAGGCCCTGGGGATTTATCGGCCTTCAGTTCCATCAATTTCCCGAACATAATTTCCTGACTAATAAGGATTTCCTTTAGTTCCTCCTTCTCTTTAGACCCTCGGTCCACTAGTATTTCCGGAAGGTTATTTGTGTGTTCCCTAATGAAGACAGAACCAAAGTATTTGTTCAATTGGTCTGCCATTTCTTTGTTCCCCATTACCTTATTCTGACTGCAAGGGACCTACATTTGTCTTCACTAATCTTTTTCTCTTCACATATCGATAGCAGCTTTTGCAGTCAGTTTTTATGTTCGCTGCATACTTTCATACTCTATTTTCCCTCTCTTAATTAAACCCTTTGTCCTCTTCTGCTGAATGCTAAATTTCTCCCAGTCCTCAGGTTTGCTGCTTTTTTTGGCCAATTTATATGCCTCTTCCTTGGATTTAACATTCTCCCTAATTTCCCTTGTTAGCCACGGTTGAGCCACCTTCCCCATTTTATTTTTACGCCAGACAGGGATGTACAATTGTTGAAGTTCATCCATGTGATCCTTAAATGTCTGCCATTGCCTATCCACCATCAACTCTTTAAGTGTCATTCACCAGTCTATCCTAGCTAATTCACGTCTCATACTATCGAAGTTACCTTTCTTTAAGTTTAGGACCCTAGTCTCTGAATTAACTGTGTCATTCTCCATCTTAATGAAGAATCTACCATTTTATGGTCACACTTCCCCAAGGGACCTTGCACAATAAGATTGATAATTAATACTCTCTCAATACACAACACCCAGTCTAGGATGGCCAGCTCTCTAGTTGGTTCCTCAACATATTGTTTTAGAAAACCATCCCTTATACACTCCAGGAAATCCTTCTCCACGTAATTGCTCCCAGTTTGGTTTGCCCAATCTATATATAGATTAAAGTCACCCATGATAACTGCTGTACCTTTATTGCACGCATCCCTAATTTCCTGTTTGATGCCATCCCCAACCTCACTATTACTGTTTGGTGGTCTGTACACAACTCCCACTAGCGTTTTCTGCCCTTTGGTGTTCCGCAGCTCTACCCATACAGATTCCACATCATCCAAGCTAATGTCCTTCCTTACTATTGTGTTAATCTCCTCTTTAACCAACAACGCTACCCCACCTCCTTTTCCTTTCTGTCTATCCTTCCTGAATATTGAATACCCATGGATGTTGAGTTCCCAGCCATGGTCACCCTGGAGCCATGTCTCCGTAATCCCAATTACATCATATCCGTTAACAGCTATCTGCGCAGTTAATTCATCCGCCTTATTACAAATGCTCCTCGCATTGAGACACAGAGCCTTCAGGTGTGTTTTTTTTAACACTCTTTGTCCTTTTAGAATTATGTTGTAATGTGGCCCTTTTTGATTTTTGCCATTGATTTCTCTACCCTCCACTTTTCCTTATCTCCTTTCTATCTTTTGCTTCTGCCCCCATTTTATTTCTTTCTGTCTCCCTGCAAAGATTCCCATCCCAGGGCCATATTAGTTTAAACCCTTCCCAACAGCACTAGCAAACACTCCCCCTCGGACATTGGTTCCAGTCCTGCCCAGGTGCAGACCATCCAGTTTCTACTGGTGCCACCTTCCCCAGAACCGGTTCCAATGTCCCAGGAATTTCAATCCCTCTCTCTTGCACCATTCCTCAAGTCACATATTCATCTTAACTATCCTGTGATTCCTACTCTGACTAGCACGTGGCACTGGTAGCAATTCTGAGATTACTACCTTTGAGATCCTACTTTTTAATTTAACTCCTAGCTCCCTAAATTCAGCTTGCAGGACCTCATTCCGTTTTTTACCTACATCATTGGTACCTATATGCACCACGACAACTGGCTGTTCACCCTTCCCCTCCAGAATGCCCTGCAGCTGCTTCGAGACATCCTTGATCCGTGCACCAGGGAGGCAACATACCACCCTGGAATTTCGATTGCGGCTGCAGAAACGCCTATCTATTCCCCTTACAATAGAATCCCCTACCACTATAGCTCTCCCACTCTTTTTCTTGCCCTCCTGTGCAGCAGAGCCACCCATGGTGCCATGAACTTGGCTGCTGCTGCCATCCCCTGATGGGCCATCTCCCCCAACAGTACCCAAAACAGTATATCTGTTTTTGAGGTAGGTGATCGCAGGGGACCCCTGCACTACCTTCCTTCCACTGCTCTTCCTGATGGTCACCCATTCCCTATCTGCCTGTGTAACCTTTACCTGCGGTGTGACCAACTCACCAAACGTGCTATTCACGACATCCTCAGCATCGCGGATGCTCCAGAGTAAATCCATGCACAGCTCCAGTGCTGCAATGCAGTCTGTCCGGAGCTGCAGCTGGACACAAGTCCTGCACACATAGTAGCCAGGGACACTGGAAGTGTCCCTGACTTCCCACATAGCACAGGAGGAGCATGACACGGGTCTGGGCTCTCCTGCCATGACTTAACCCTTAAATTAACTTAATTTGGCAACAATGCCAAAGGTTACCTACTGATAAGAAAAGAAAAAGAAAAAGATAAAATACTCACCAATCCACCAGCCAATCACTTACTTGCTTGGCTGTGATGTCACACTTTAAAAACATTTTTTATTTCTTTGTTTACTTACTGCCCCTACACTAGCTGACCTTCTCCCGACTGCCGCTGCTCCCAGTTGCTGCCGCCGCTCTTTGTTGTCCTGCGCTTGCCCCGCTCTTGCGATGCTGGCTCCTCCGACTACCACTGCTCCCAGTTGCTGCCGCCATCCTTTGTTATCCCATGCCCACTCCGCTCTCACGATGCTGGCTCCTCCAAATGCCCTGCTAAGAAAGCCCTATTCAGCCAGCGCCTCACAACCAATCTGACGACTCCCAGTGATCCAGAGACGCAGAGTGTCCACAGCTTCTGGGCTGCCCTCAAGGCCTCCATAATTAGCACCTGTGAAGACATGCTTGGTCACTCGACCAGGAAACATCAAGACTGGTTTGATGAGAACGAGCAGGAGATCTAGGAGCTAATAAGGCATTCTTGAACTGGAAACAGCAACACAACTTGAGAGTTAGAAAGCATCCCTAAGATGTCTGAAGGCTGAGGTCCAACAAAAAACTCGTGACCTAAGGAACAGATGGTGGGTGGAGAAAGCGCAGGAGATCCAGCAACTAGCCGACAACCATGACATGCGTGGATTTTTTAGCGCAGTCAAGACCACCTCCGGTCCAAGCACCCAAGGTCCTATCCCACTGCGGGCCAAGAATGAAGAGGTACTTATCAAGTACAGAGAGGCAGTCAATGCCCACTGGAAGGAGCACTTCGAAGATCTCCTTAACTGAGACTCTGTCTTCGATGTGAGCGTCCTCGACTCCATCCTGCAGCAGGTTACCCGCCACCACCTCAGCACAACCCCAGCCCGGCATGAGGTTGAAAAGGCCATCCGACAACTGAAGAACAACAAGGTCTCAGGAACAGATAGAATCCCCACCAAAGCACTAATGCATGGCGGAGAAGCACTATTGGCACGAATACATGAACTCATTTCTCTTATTTGGAAGGAGGAGAGCATGCCAGGGGATCTCAGAGATGCCATAATTTGACCATCTTCGAGAACGGTGACAAGTCCGATTGCGGTAATTACAGAGGAGTTTCCCTGCTGTCTGCCACAGGGTAAGAATCCTCCTCAATCGTCTTCTCCCTGTGGCTGAAGAGCTCCTCCCAGAGTCGCAATGCGGATTCCACCCACTAAGGGCACAATGGACATGATCTTCACTATGCGTTAAATTCAAGAGAAATGCAGGGAACAGCACCAACCTCTGTACATGGCCTTCTTTGACCTCACAAAGGCCTTCGACACTGTCAAGCTTAACGGATTATGGAGTGTCCTCCTCAAATTCGACTGCCCTCAAAGGTTTGTCACCATTCTCCGCCTGCTTCCCGATGACATGCAAGCCGTGATCTTGACCAACGGATCCACCACAGACCTAATTCATGTACAGACCAGGGTCAAGCAAGGCTGTGTCAATGCACCAATGCTCTTCTCGATATTCCTTGCTGCAATGCTCCATCTCACCCTCAGTAAACTCCCTGCTGGAGTGGAGCTAATCTATAGAACAAATGGGAAACTGTTCAAACTCCATCACCTCTAGTCCAGATCCAATGTCATCCCATCCCCTGACATTGAATTACAGTATGCAGACGCGATTGCGTCTGCACACACTTGAAGCCCTAACTCCAAACCATCGTCAACACCTTCACTGAAACATACGAGAGCATGGGCCTTACACTAACCATCCGTAAGACAAAGGTCCTCTACCAACCTGCCCATGCCACCCAGTACTGCCCCCCGATTATCAAAATCCATGACGAAGTCTTGAACAATGTGGACCATTTTCCATACCTCAGGAGACTGAAAGGGCAGACGTTGATGACAAAGTCCAACACCGCCTTCAGTGTGCCAGTGCAATCTTTGGCCGCCTGAGGAAGAGAGTGTTTGAGGACCAGGACCTCAAATCCGGCACCAAGCTCATGGTCTACAGAGCAGTAGTGCTACCTGTCCTCCGATATGCTTCAGAGACGTGGACTATGTACAGCAGGCACTTCAAAGCACTGGAGAAGTACCACCAATGCTGACTCCGCAAGATCCTGCTAATCCCCTGGGAGGACAGGCGCACCAACGTCAGTGTTCTCGCTCAGGCCAACATCCCCAGCATCGAAGCATTGACCACGCTCGATTAGCTCCGATGGATGGGCCACATCGTCCGCATGCCCGATACGAGACTCCGAAAACAAGCGCTCTACTCGGAGCTCCGACACGGCAAGCGAGCCCCAGGTGGGCAGAGGAAATGCTTCAAGGTCATCCTCAAAGCCTCCTTGAAAAAGTGCACCATCCCCACTGACACCTGGGAATCCCTGGCCCAAGACCACTCAAAGTGGAGGAGAAGCAAACAGCGGAAGGAGCGCACGACAACCCAAGCACCTCACCCACCTGTTCCTTCAACCACCGTCTGTCCCACCTGTGACAGAGACTGTAGGTCCAGCATTGCACTCATCAGTCATTTGAGGACCTCATTTTATTGTGGAAGCAAATCATCCTCAACTCCGAGGGACAGCCTAAGAAGAAGAAGATTATGATTTTCTAAATGTCCTGCTACTACTTCCTTAATAATGGACTCCAGCATTTTCCAATGACAGATGTTGGGCTACCTGGTCTATAGATTCCAGCTTTCTGTCTCCCTCCTTTCTTAAATAAGGACATTAATTTGCAGTTTTCCAATCCACTGCGACCTCTCCAGAATCCAGGGAATTTTGGTAGATTACAACCAATGCATCCACTATCTCTGTAGCCACTTCTTTTAATACCCTAGGATGCAGGCCATCAGGTCCAGGGGACTTGTCCATCTTTAGTCCCATTAGTTTGCCGAGTACTTTTTCTCCAGAGATAGAGCTCGTTTTACGCTCCCCCCTCCCAATAGCCCCTTGATTACAAATTATTGGAATGCTTTTAGTGTCTTCTACCGTGAACACTTGACGTGCTTGAATTGCCGCAACCTATAGGGCCAATAGCTGCAAAGTGGGATTAGGCTGGATAGCTCTTTGTCAGCCGGCACGATACGAAGGGCCGAATGGCCTTCTTCCATGCTGTAAATTTCTATGATTCTGTGACAGTGTCCCTTTAAATGTCCAGCTCACGTGCTCGGCACCGCACATGCTCAGTAGTCCCACAATCCGGCCTCTCCTGCGCCTGCGCACTGGGCTTGGTGCCGCACGGGGGCTCCTGGCAAAGGTCGGCCGTTGAGGCAGAATCACCAACGAAAGTGTGTTTTCGGAACCAATTTAACTGGAGGTGGGGGCGGAGAGAGAGAGAATAAAGTAAAATCCATACCCGAGAGTGGCCGGGAGCCCCCAGACACCAAATGGAGTGGATTCAGCTGCACCGGTCACTGGGTGTTGCGAGGGAATGGGGTGACCTGTAGTATGTGACCCCAGGGCTCAGCCTGGTTGACGGGAGCTCCGACCAATAGGAACAGCCTGGTGGAAGTGGGCGGAGCAAGCTAGCGGTGGGTCCTCCAACCAATGGTGGCACAGTAAGGGGGCAGGGCCTGGTGTCCAGCTCAAGTGTGCTGGAGCCGATTGAGACGTGCTGTCCCCAGGTGAGAGCAGCTGAGTGAGCACATAGCTGGGGCTGGAATCTGGTAGAGGGGCCACAGTGAGCACAGAGCTGGTGCTGGAATCTGGGAGAGGGGCCACAGTGAACACAGAGTTGGGGCTGGAAGCTTAGCTATATCTGTATTTTAAAGAAAGACGCATTTATATAGCTCTTTTCGCAGCCATTGGATGTCCCAAAGCACTTTACAGCCAATTATGTACTTTTTAAGGGTAGTCGCTGTTGTAATATAGGGAACGATGGCTGGAGAGCGACAGCTGTGAAGAGGGTGACTGGATTGGACATCACCAAGTTCCAGGTTACTGATTGGAGAGTGGGAAGGTACAGCAGGAGCGGCGAAGTTGGGACGCAGGAGTGGTAAGTGATTGTGGAGCAACGTGATTGGGGCCCAGGAGAGGGAGCACGAGACAGCCCACACTGCAATGTGTGTGTGCAATACATCCGTGAAGCAGAGCTGGTCTCCAGTCATTTTGGTTAATTCTTGCCACTGGACCAAGACTTAGCTCTGTGTGGTGGCTGGTGACCGGCTATGATGATGATGACTGCCTGAATGGGTGGTGGAAGCAGATTCAATAATAACTTTCAAAAGGGAATTGGATATACACTTGAAAGCAGAAGTTTGCTGGGCTGTGGGGAACGAGCAGGTGAGTGAGACTAATTGCATCGCTCTTTCACAGAGCCGGCACCAGCACAATGGGCTGAAAGCCATCCTACCGTGCTCTGTGATTCTATAACATCAGCTTCTCTCTGCACACTAATCCAGCCCAGTTATTGGGGGCTCTGAACAAGTCCGTTGCCTGAATTAACATGGTTCAGTCCTGGCTGTGATTAAAGGCATCGGAATCAGTGGAATCGAACCACTGCAGTCACAATGTGGGCACTGTGGTGTGTCAGTGGGTGGGATACACCAGGGATCCCTTTCCACACATTGAGGCTGACTCCAATGATCTAGAGTCCTAGGGTTTCGGATACCAGATAATCGAGCTCACAAGGACACAAACTGTCTTCCCAGGCTTTATTAAGTGCGCAGCGTAATACAGATCGGGTGATAATTCCCTCAGTCTGTAGAATAGAAGTACAATGGCTTCGCGCTCAATCTTCTCGAGTCTGTTCCAACTGACAACGGCTTAAGTGACCTGTTCTTACACACAAGCTTGGTTACCGTTCAGGAAATGGGATTGTTTGGACCCGTCTGTTGACTGCCTCCTCAACTCCTGCTAATTGGGGGAATTTAGTCCATCTGTGACCAGACTATAACCACAAACCCATCTGGTTATCACATCTGTATGGTCCGTGATGTTATTTTTAGACTCACAGCCAGACATTGTGCCTTTACTTGTCTGGTATTTCATCCATAATATGGGTACAGGGGCTCAGAAATGTTTCATTCATCAGAAAAAGACAAAGTACAACAACATACTAGTCAGCTTACCAAAGTCTCATCATATTTAAGGGTTCATAATATAAGTTGGTCACTAATAAATCCAGAAGGGAATTCAGAAGAAATGTCTTTACCCAGAGTGGTGAGAATGTGAAACTTGCGCAAGGAGTAGTTGAGGTGAACAGCAGAGATGCATTTAAGGGGAAGCCACATGGGGGAGAAAGGAATAGGAAGCTATGTTGATGGGGTTAATTGAAGTCGGGTGAAAGTAGGCTCTTGCGGAGCATGAACAGCGGCATGGACCAGTTGGGCCAAATGGTCTATTTCTGTGCTGTACATTCTATGTAACACCATGAACAGTCAAATATAGGGAATCATTAGCACAACAGTCTTAAAGATTAAACAGCTGTACAAGAATTTATAAAACATTCAACCGTTCCACCTTCATGTCGCCCCAGCAGTCTGCAGGCCCCTGCGCTACAAAACAGTGTGAACTCGCTGGTGTGTCAGCAGGTTTAATGACTCAGCGAATCACTTCCCACACACGGAGCAGGTGAACAGCCTCTCCCCAATGTGAACTCGCTGGTGTGTCAGCAGGTTTAATGACTCAGCGAATCGCTTCCCACACACGGAGCAGGTGAATGGCCTCTCCCCAGTGTGAACTCGCTGGTGCCCTTCAAATCCCTGGAACAGTTAAAGCCCATCCCACAGTCAGAACATGTAAACAGTCTCTCATCGGTGTGCATTCGCTGGTGTTTCAGCAGCTGGGATGACTTGAGTGAATCTCTTCCCACACACAGAGCAGCTGAACGGCCTGTCCCTGGTGTGAGCTCGCTGGTTTCCCTTCAAATTCCTGCAACTTTTAAAGCTCTTCCCACAGTCCGAACACTTGAAGGGCCTCTTGTCAGTGTGAATTCTCTGGTGTGTCAGCAGGTTGGATGTCTCCACAAGATCCTACAATCCCCTGGGAGGACCTTCAACGACTATCTGTCCCACCTGTGACAGGGACTGTGGTTCTCGAATTGGACTGTTCGACCACCTAAGGACTCATTTTAAGAGTGGAAGCAAGTCTTCCTTGATTCCGAGGGACTGCCTATGATTGACTGACTGAAACCCTTCCTACACATCGAGCAGGTGAATGGCCTCTCCCCGGTGTGAGCTCACTGGCGTCTAATCAGCTCCTAGGAACTTTTAAAACTCTTCCCATAGTCAGAACATTTGAAGACTCCCTCGTCAGTATGAATTCTCTGGTGTGTGCATAGTTTGGATGTCTGAGAGAATCTCTTCCCACATACAGAGCAGGTAAACGGACTGTCCCTGGTGATACTGCTCTGATGAATTTCCAGCACAGACGGGGAACTGATTCCCTTCCCGCTGTCCCCACCTTTACCCAGTTTCTCCCCGGTGTGACGGTGCACATGTCTCGCCAGGTCAGGTGATCAGCTGAGTCCAGGTCCATACACGAAACACGTGTGCAGTTTGTCCGCGCTGCGATCACTTCGCCCATGTGCAACGGCCGATTATATTCAAATCCTGATGGATTGAGTAACTCTGTCAGATCTTGACGTGATGTCTGGTCTGAGCTTCCTGTCTGTAAATGCTCCACTTCTAAAACCCTCGAAAACGAGTTTAGAAAGGGCTAAGAGGAAGAATGTTGCCTCGTGTTTCCCTTCCCCAGCCCATGGGCAGTGAAACTGATTTTAAGGTCCCAGCTTCAGCACAGGTTGGTTGAAAGGACTAACAGTAATGGCGGCTGCAATACCCACAAGCCCCCGCGCTCCAGGAAGCTTTCCAGCCGCCACGCTCATCATCATCATCATCATAGCCAGTCCCTTGGAATCGAGGAAGACTTGCTTCCACTCTAAACATGAGTCCTTAGATGGCTGAATAGTCCAATATGAGAACCACAGTCCCTGTCACAGGTGGGGCAGATAGTCGTTGAGGGAAGGGGTGGGTGGGACTGGTTTACCGCACGCTCTTTCCGCTGCCTGCGCTTGATTTCTGCACGCTCTCGGTGATGAGACTCGAGGTGCTCGGCACCCTCCCAGATGCACTTCCTCCACTTAGGGCGGTCTTTGGCCAGGGTCTCCCAGGGATCAGTGGGGATGTTGCATTTTATCAGGGAGGCTTTGAGGGTGTCCTTGTAACGTTTCATAGAAACATAGAAACATAGAAAATAGGTGCAGGAGCAGGCCATTCAGCCCTTCTAGCCTGCACCGCCATTCAATGAGTTCATGGCTGAACATGAAACTTCAGTACCCACTTCCTGCTTTCACGCCATACCCCTTGATCCCCCGAGTAGTAAGGACTTCATCTAACTCCCTTTTGAATATATTTAGTGAATTGGCCTCAACTACTTCCTGTGGTAGAGAATTCCACAGGTTCACCACTCTCTGGGTGAAGAAGTTTCTCCTTATCTCGGTCCTAAATGGCTTACCCCTTATCCTTAGACTGTGACCACTGGTTCTGGACTTCCCCAACATTGGGAACATTCTTCCTGCATCCAACCTGTCCAAACCCGTCAGAATTTTAAACGTTTCTATGAGGTCCCCTCTCACTCTTCTGAACTCCAGTGAATACAAGCCCAGTTGATCCAGTCTTTCTTGATAGGTCAGTCCCACCATCCCGGGAATCAGTCTGGTGAATCTTCGCTGCACTCCCTCAATAGCAAGTAGTCCTTCCTCAAGTTAGGAGACCAAAACTGTACACAATACTCCAGGTGTGGCCTCACCAAGGCCCTGTACAACTGTAGCAACACCTCCCTGCCCCTGTACTCAAATCCCCTCGCTATGAAGGCCAACATGCCATTTGCTTTCTTAACCGCCTGCTGCACCTGCATGCCAACCTTCAATGACTGATGTACCATGACACCCAGGTCTCGTTGCACCTTCCCTTTTCCTAATCTGTCACCATTCAGATAATAGTCTGTCTCTCTGTTTTTACCACCAAAATGGATAACCTCACATTTATCCACATTATACTTCATCTGCCACGCATTTGCCCACTCACCTAACCTATCCAAGTCACTCTGTAGCCTCATAGCATCCTCCTCGCAGCTCACACTGCCACCCAACTTAGTGTCATCCGCAAATTTGGAGATACTACATTTAATCCCCTCGTCTAAATCATTAATGTACAATGTAAACAGCTGGGGCCCCAGCACAGAACCCTGCGGTACCCCACTAGTCACTGCCTGCCATTCCGAAAAGTACCCATTTATTCCTACTCTTTGCTTCCTGTCTGACAACCAGTTCTCAATCCACGTCAGCACACTACCCCCAATCCCATGTGCTTTAACTTTGCACATTAATCTCCTGTGTGGGACCTTGTCGAAAGCCTTCTGAAAGTCCAAATATACCACATCAACTGGTACTCCTTTGTCCACTTTATTGGAAACATCCTCAAAAAATTCCAGAAGATTTGTCAAGCATGATCTCCCTTTCACAAATCCATGCTGACTTGGACCTATCATGTCACCATTTTCCAAATGCGCTGCTATGACATCCTTAATAATTGATTCCATCATTTTACCCACTACTGAGGTCAGGCTTACCAGTCTATAATTCCCTGCTTTCTCTCTCCCTCCTTTTTTAAAAAGTGGGGTTACATTGGCTACCCTCCACTCGATAGGAACTGATCCAGAGTCAATGGAATGTTGGAAAATGACTGTCAATGCATCCGCTATTTCCAAGGCCACCTCCTTAAGTACTCTGGGATGCAGTCCATCAGGCCCTGGGGATTTATCGGCCTTCAATCCCATCAATTTCCCCAACACAATTTCCCGACTAATGAAGATTTCCCTCAGTTCCTCCTCCTTAATAGACCCTCTGACCACTTTTATATCCGGAAGGTTGTTTGTGTCCTCCTTAGTGAATACTGAACCAAAGTACTTGTTCAATTGGTCTGCCATTTCTTTGTTCCCCGTTATGACTTCCCCTGATTCTGACTGCAGGGGACCTACGTTTGTCTTTACTAACCTTTTTCTCTTTACATACCTATAGAAACTTTTGCAATCCGCCTTAATGTTCCCTGCAAGCTTCTTCTCGTACTCCATTTTCTCTGCCCTAATCAAACCCTTTGTCCTCCTCTGCTGAGTTCTAAATTTCTCCCAGTCCCCAGGTTCGCTGCTATTTCTGGCCAATTTGTATGCCATTTCCTTGGCTTTAATACTATCCCTGATTTCCCTAGATAGCCACGGTTGAGCCACGTTCCCTTTTTTATTTTTACGCCAGACAGGAATGTACAATTGTTGTAATTCATCCATGCGGTCTCTAAATGTCTGCCATTGCCCATCCACAGTCAACCCCTTAAGTATCATTAGCCAATCTATCTTAGCCAATTCATGCCTCATACCTTCAAAGTTACCCTTCTTTAAGTTCTGGACCATGGTCTCTGAATTAACTGTTTCATTCTCCATCCTAATGCAGAATTCCACCATATTATGGTCACTCTTCCCCAAGGGGCCTCGCACAATGAGATTGCTAATTAATCCTCTCTCATTACACAACACTCAGTCTAAGATGGCCTCCCCCCTAGTTGGTTCCTCGACATATTGGTCTAGAAAACCATCCCTTATGCATTCCAGGAAATCCTCCTCCACCGTATTGCTTCCAGTTTGGCTAGCCCAATCTATGTGCATATTAAAGTCACCCATTATAACTGCTGCACCTTTATTGCATGCACTCCTAATTTCCTGTTTGATGCCCTCCCCAACATCACTACTACTGTTTGGAGGTCTGTACACAACTCCCACTAACGATTTTTGCCCTTTAATGTTCTGCAGCTCTACCCATATAGATTCCACATCATCCAAGCTAATGTCTTTCCTAACTATTGCATTAATCTCCTCTTTAACCAGCAATGCTACCCCACCTCCTTTTCCTTTTATTCTATCCTTCCTGAATGTTGAATACCCCTGGATGTTGAGTTCCCAGCCCTGATCATCCTGGAGCCACGTCTCCGTAATCCCAATCACATCATATTTGTTAACATCTATTTGCACAGTTAATTCATCCACCTTATTGCGGATACTCCTTGCATTAAGACACAAAGCCTTCAGGCTTGCTTTTTTAACACCCTTTGTCCTTTTAGAATTTAGCTGTACAGTGGCCCTTTTTGTTCTTTGCCTTGGGTTTCTCTGCCCTCCACTTTTCCTCATCTCCTTTCTGTCTTTTGCTTTTGCCTCATTTTTGTCTCCCTCTGTCTCCCTGTATAGGTTCCCATCCCCCTGCAATATTAGTTTAACTCCTCCCCAACAGCACTAGCAAACACTCCCCCTAGGACATTGGTTCCGGACCTGCCCAGGTGCAGACCGTCCGGTTTGTACTGGTCCCACCTCCCCCAGAACCGGTTCCAATGCCCCAAGAATTTGAATCCCTCCCTGCTGCACCACTGCTCAAGCCATGTATTCATCTGCGCTATCCTGCGATTCCTACTCTGACTAGCACGTGGCACTGGTAGCAATCCCGAGATTACTACTTTTGAGGTCCGACTTTTTAATTTAGCTCCTAGCTCCTTAAATTCTTTTCGTAGGACCTCATCCCTTTTTTTACCTATGTCGTTGGTACCAATGTGCACCACGACAACTGGCTGTTCTCCCTCCCATTTCAGAATGTCCTGCACCCGCTCCGAGACATCCTTGACCCTTGCACCAGGGAGGCAACATACCATCCTGGAGTCTCGGTTGCGTCCGCAGAAACGCCTATCTATTCCCCTCACCATCGAATCCCCTATCACTATCGCGCTCCCACTCTTTTTCCTGCCCTCCTTTGCAGCAGAGCCACCTACGGTGCCATGAACTTGGCTGCTGCTGCCCTCCCCTGATGAGTGATCCTCCCCAACAGTACTCAAAGCAGTGTATCTGTTTTGCAGGGGGATGACCACAGGGGACCCCTGCACTATCTTTCTTGCACTGCTCTTCCTGCTGGTCTTCCATTCCCTATCTGGCTGTGGACCCTTCTCCTGCGGTAAGACCAACTCACTACACGTGATACTCACGTCATTCTCAGCATCGTGGATGCTCCAGAGTGAATCCACCCTCAGCTCCAATTCTGTTTCCTCTACCCATCTTTGGCCCGTTTGCCGTGAAGGAGTTCCGAGTAGAGCGCTTGCTTTGGCTCTATGCGAACAGTGTGGGGCCTGCCCAGCAGAGCTGATCAAGTGTGGTCAGTGCTTCAATGCTGGGGATGTTGGCCCTATCAAGGACGCTAACATTGGTGCGGCTGTCCTCCCAGGGGATTTGCAGAATCTTGTGGAGACATCGTTGGTGGTATTTCTCCAGTGACTTGAGATGTCTACTGTACATTGTCCATGTCTCTGAGCCATACAGGAGGGCGGGTATTACTACAGCCCTGTAGACCATGAGCTTGGTGACAGATTTGAGGGCCTGGTCTTCGAACACTCTTTTCCTCAGGCGGCCAAAGGCTGCGTGGTGCACTGGAGGCGGTGTTGAATCTCGTCATCAACGTCTGCTCTTGTTGATAAGAGGCTTCCGCAGTATAGGAACTGGTCCACGTTGTCCAGGGCCGCGCCGTGGATCTTGATGACTGGGGACGCAGTGCTGTGCGGCGGGGACAGGCTGGTGGAGGACCTTTGTCTTATGGATGTTTAGCGTAAGGCCCATGCTTTCGTACACCTCAGTAAATACGTTGACTATGACTTGGATTTCAGCTTCTGTATATGCACAGGCGCAGGCGTCGTCCGCATACTGTAGCTCGACGACAGAGGTTGGGATGATCTTGGACCTGGCCTGGAGATGATGAAGGTTGAACAGGTTCCCACTGGTTCTGTAGTTAAGTTCCACTCCAGCGGGGAGTTTGTTGACTGTGATGTGGAGCATGGCAGCGAGGAAAATTGAGAAGATTGGGGCGATGACGCAGCCCTGTTTGACCCTGGTCCGGACATGGATTGAGTCTGTAATGGATCCGTTGGTAAGGATCACTGCCTCCATGCCAAGTTATCGCTGACACCGCATGTGTGCCACATGGCTCCGCCCTCTCCTGCTCCACAGGTCCGCACCGCGCATGCTCAGGACACATACCCTGGACCCTGTCAATTGTAAGTGGTTTCCCTGAGGTGTTTTCAACCCACCCCAACATTACAATGGTTCTAGACCTGGGAGTGATTAATGTACTGAACAGGTGAATGAGTCACGGACAAATACCTCAACTGTCAATGCTTTATTAAAACTACCTCAACACAGCAAAACTACAAGTAAACACAGTGACGATGTAGTACAATCCAATACCCTGGCGTGTCGAAACCACTCCTATCGCGAAGTACCCAACGTCTAAACCCTCTGCTCGGATCCATAGTGCACCCCCGAATCTGTACCGACCGGCTGGGCACACCTCTATGGTCCTTGCAGCAAAACCACCCCACTAAAAGCCTTCTAAGGTTTGGTTGGGAGAACGCACACCTCCTCACACAGTGGCTGTGATCTTAAAGATGCGTGGGCAGGGATGATGCTCACCGATTTGTTGGCTTACTCGCTGCTTCTCCCTGTTGAAAACATGTCTCTTCTGGTTCTGTACTGTCTATGGTTTCTTCTCTCCATTCCAGATGAAGTGCTCGGTCCTTGTAGAGGTGAAGCAAGCGAGGGCAAAAGCTATAGCTATGCAGTAACCTTTCATATCCAAAGTCTGCTTGCCTTTTCTGGCCCAATAACGTTTTCCTTGTTTCGAGGATCCTGTCTGAGTGGCCCATGTGTATTCCAGTGATGGCTGGTGATGGGGTTGCGCTTCCAACTGGTCTGGGACTTAATGGCTTTCTATTATTCTGGTTTCCCGCCTCTCGGGGTTATCTCATTCCAGGTAATGGCTCGATCACTGACCAGTTCATATTGCTTAACAATGGACCCTCCATCTTTGCCCATTACCTGTGATGAGTTGCCTTTTCCTGGCCATTGCAACTTCCCAGACCACCCCCACCCATTAGATATGGATTTTTCGTGTACAACATGGAAAATTACCTGGGCCCCTCCCACAGCAGGGGCTGCCAGCTTTTTTTCTGCAGTGAGAAATATTAAAACGTAATGTCCAACAATCCTTGGGGAGCCGATGCTTACACAATCCTCCCTGCACCTGCGCACTGGGCCCCAGAGCCACAGGCTGCCGCACAGGACTTTCTTTGTGACACGGAGCTTCCAGTCGCCTGTCACTTTAATTCCCCGCTCCACTGCCACTCTGATCTCTCCGTCCTCAGCCTCTTACACTGTTCCAACGCAGCTCAACGTAAGCTCGAGGAACAGCACCTCATCTTTTGATTAGGCACTTTACAGCCTTCTGGACTCAACATTGAGTTTAACAATTTCAGACCGTAACTTCTGCCCCGATTTTTTCTGACGGGAGCTGTTGATGATTCTGCCATTCCCATTTGCAGCATTTAACCACTCCAGCCTTTCACTGTATCACAGAACGTCCCTTTTGTTTTTTCCTCCCCTCCCTACTTTCCCTGCCTCTGCACCTGGGTAAAATCTGTTACATCACTAACAGTTTCCAGTTCTGACGAAGGGTCAGTCCTGAAACATTAACTCCTTGTTTCTCTCTCCACAGACGCTACCTGACCTAGAACCATAGAATGGTTACAGCAGTGTTCGGCCCATCGAGCCCGTGCCGACTCTCAGCTAGTCCCACTCCCCTGCCCTTTCCCCATGGCCCTGCAATTTATTTTTCCTTCCGATACTTATCCAAGTCCCATTTGAAAGATAAGATTGAGTCTGCCTCCACCATCCTTTCAGGCAGTGCATTCCAGATCCCAACCACTTGTTGCATAAAAAAGTCATTTCTGACATCACCTTTGGTTCTTTCACCGATCATCATAGAATCATAGAAACTTACAGCACGGAAGGAGGCCATTTCTGCCCATTAAGTGTCTTGGGAAGAAAAGCAATATGTGAGCAGGACACAAAAAATCTGCAAAAGGACATAGACAGGTTAAGTGAGTGGCCAAAAATTTGGCAGATGGAGTATAATGTTGGAAAGTGTGAGGTCATTCACTTTGGCAGAAAAAAATCAAAGAGCAAGTTATTATTTAATTGGAGAAAGATTGCAAAGTGCCACAGTATAGCGAGACCTGGGGGTACTTGTGCATGAAACACAAAAGATTAGTATGCAGATACAGCAAGTGATCAGGAAGGCCAATGGTATCTTAGCCTTTATTGCAAAGGGGTGGAGTATAAAAGCAGGGAAGTCTTGCTCCAGTTGTATAGGGTATTGGTGAGGCCACACCTGGAATACTGCGTGCAGTTTTAGTTTCCATTTTTACGAAAGGATATACTTGCTTTGGAGGCAGTTCAGAGAAGGTTCACTAGGTTGATTCCGGGGATGAGGGGGTTGACATGATGAAAGGTTGAGTAGGTTGGGCCCCTACTCATTCGAATTCAGAAGAATGAGAGGTGATCTTATCGAAACGTGTAAGATCATGAGGGGGCTTGACAGGGTGGATGCAGAGAGGATGTTTCCACTGATGGGGGAGACTAGAACTAGAGGGCATGATCTTAATATAAGGGGCCGCCCATTTAAAACTGAGATGAGGAGAAATTTCTTCTCTCTGAGGGTTGTAGATCTGTGGAATTCGCTGCCTCAGAGAGCTGTGGAAGCTGAGACATTGAACAAATTTAAGACAGAAATGGACAGTTTCTTAAACGATAAGGGAATAAGGGGTTATGGGGAGTAGACAGGAAAGTGGACCTGAGCCCATGATCGTATCAGCCATTATCGTATTAAATGGCGGAACAGGCTCGAGGGGCCGTGTGGTCTACTCCTGCTCCTCTTTCTTATGTTCTTATTAAGCACAGGAGATGCAACTCCTGTCCTTTTACCTGTTTCGACGTTCCAGTGGAATTGAACCACTGCAGTCACAATGTGGACACTGTGGTGTGTCAGTGGGTGGGATACACCAGGGATCACTTTCCACACACTGAGGTTGACTCTAATGATCCGAGTCCCCGGGTTTCTAATACCAGATAATCAACCTCACAAGAACACAATTGTCTCTCCAGACTTTATTAAGAGCGCTGCATAACACAGATCGGGTGATAATTCCCTCAGTCTGCAGAAGTACAGTGGATTCACATGTGATCTTCGAGTCTGTTCCAACTGACAACAGCTTAAGTGGCCTGTTCTTACACACAAGCTTGGTTACCGTTCAGGAAATGGGATTGTTTGGACCCATCTGTTGACTGCCTCCTGAACCTCTGCTAATTCCAGGAATTTAGTCCATCTGTGACCAGACTATAACCACAAGCCCATCTGGTTATCACATCTGTACGGCCCGTGGGGTTATTATTGGACTCACACCCAGACATTGTGTGTTTACTTGTTTGATACTTTATCCCCCAACATGGGTACAGAGACTCAGAAATGTATCATTCATCAGAAAAAGACAAAGTACAACAACATATTGGTCAGCTTAACAGAATCTCCTCATATTTATGGTCCAGTTAGGAATTCAGGAATAGCATCTTTCCCACAGAGTGGTTAGAATGTGGACCTCGCCACCACATGGTGTGGTTGAAGCCAATAGTATCGATGCATTTAAGGAAAAGCCAGATAAACACGAGGGACAAAGCAACACAAAGTTACTTTGATAGGGTTAATTGAAGTAGGGTGAAAGGAGGCTCGTGTGGAGCATAAAACCCGGCACAGACCCGTTGGACCGAAAGGCTTGTTTCTGTGCCGTACATTCTCTGTGATACCATGAATGGTCAAGTAAAGGGAATCATCAGAATAACAGTTTGAAGATTAAACAGCAGTACAAGAATTTATAAAACATTAATCCGTTCCACATTCATGTCGCCCCAGCTTTCTGCAGGGCCCTGTGCTACAGAACAGTGTGAACTCGCTGGTGTGTCAGCAGAGTCGAGGACTGCGGGAATCCCTCTCCACACACGGAACAGGTGAACAGTCTCTTGCCAGCTCTCTCCAGCTGGTGTCTCTTCAGCTCCTGGGACCTTTTAAAGTTTTTCCCACAGCCCACACGTTTCACTGGCCTGTCCCCAGTGTAAACTCGCAGATGGGACGGTTGAGTGAATCCCTTCCCACACACAGAGCAGGTGAACGGCCTCTCCAAGTGTCACCTCGTTGGGGTCTAAGCAGAGTCGAGGACCGAGTGAATCTCTTCCCACACACGGAGCAATGAAATGGTCTGTCCCCAGTGTGAACACACTGGTGTGCCATCAGAATCCCACAGCTTTTAAAGCTCTTCCCAGTCAGAACATTTAAAATCTCTCATCAGTGTGTACATTAGGAACAAATGTGTCATTTTGGGGTTGGCTGGCTGTAACTAGTGGGATGCCGCAAGGATCGGTGCTTGGGCCCCAGCTATTCACAATCTACATCAATGATTTGGATGAGGGACCAAATGTAATTTATCCAAGTTTGCTGATGATACAAATCTAGGTGGGAATGTAAATTCTGAGGAGGCTGCAAAGAAACTTCAAGGGGATATCGGGAGACTAATTGAGTGGGAAAAACATGGCAAATGGTATAATGTGGAGAAATGTGAAGTTATCCACTTTTGTAGGAAAATTAGAAAAGCAGAGTATTTTTTTTTTAAACGGAGAGAGATTGGGAAATGTTGGTGTTCAGAGGAACCTGGGTGTCCTTGTACACCAATCACTGAAAGTTAACATGCAGTTACAACAAGCAATTAAGAAAGCAAATGGTATGTTGGCCTTTATTCCAAGAGTATTTGAGTATAAGAGTAAAGATGTATTATTGCAATTATATAGGGCCCTGGTGAGACCGCACCTGGAGTATTGTGTACTGTTTTGGTCTTCTTACCTAAGGAAGGATATACTTGCCATAGAGAGAGTGCAACGGATGTTCACCAGACTGATTACTGGGATGGGAGGCTTGTCCTATGAGGAGAGATTGAGTAGACTAGGCCTATATTCTCTGGAGTTCAGGTGATCTCATTGAAACATACGACATTCTTACAGGGCTTGACAGGGTAGATGCAGGGAGGATGTTTCCTCTGGCTATGGAGTCTAGAACCAGGGTCACGGTTTGAGAATAAAGGGTCGGCCATTTAGGACTGAGATGAGCAGATATTTCTTCAGAGTGGTGAATCTTTGTAATTTTCTACCCCGAAGGGTTGTGGAGGCTCAGTTGTTGAGTATATTCAAGACAAAGATCGATAGGTTTTTAGATCTTAAGGGAATCAAAGGATATGGGAGTTGAGGTAGAAGATCAGCCATGATCTCATTGCATGGCAGAGCGGGCTCGAGGGGCCGAATGGCCTACTCCTGCTTGTATTCTTATGAACAAGCTGGTGTCCCTTCAGATTCCTGGAGCTTTTAAAGCTCATCCCACAAACAGAACAGTGAAATGGTTTCTCGTCAGTGTGAGCTCGCTGGTGTCGCGACAGCTCCCTGGAGCTTTTAAACCTCTATCAACAGTCAGAACAGTGAAATGGTTTCTCGTCAGTGTGAGCTCGCTGGTGTCCCTTCAGATCGCCGAAGCTTTTAAAGCTCTTCCCACAATCAGAACATATAAACAATCTCTCATCAGTGTGAACAAGCTGGTGTCTCTTCATATCTCTGAAGCTTTTAAAGCTCTTCCCACAGTCAGAACATGTAAATGGTCTCTCATCAGTGTGAACAAGCAGGTGTTGCTTCATATCCCCGAAGCTTTTAAAGCTCTTCCCACAGTCAGAACATGTAAACGGTCTCTCATCACTGTGAACTTGCTGGTGTCTCTTCATATCCTCGAAGCTTTTAAAGCTCTTCCCACAGTCAGAACATTTAAATGGTCTCTCATCAGTGTGATATTGCTGGTGTCTCAGCAGGTGGGATGACTGAGTGAATCCCTTCCCACACACAGAGCAGGTGAATGGCCTCTCCCCAGTGTGAATTCGCTGGTGTGTCCGCAGACTCGAGGACTGAGTGAATCTCTTCCCACACACGGGGCAGCTGAATGGTCTCTCATCAGTGTGAACTCGTTGGTGTGTCAGCAGGGTGGATGACCGAGTGAAACGCTTCCCACACATGGAGCAGTGAAATGGTCTGTCCCCACTGTGAGTACGCAGGTGTGTCATCAGATTCCCGAAGCTTTTGAAGCTCTTCCCACAGTCAGAACATTGAAATGGTCTCTCGTCAGTGTGAACTCGCTGGTGTCTCAGCAGGTGGGATGACTGAGTGAATCCCTTCCCACACACAGAGCAGGTGAACGGAATCTCTCCTGCTCTCTCCCACTGGTGTCTCTTCATATCCTGGGACATTTCAAATCTCTTCCCAGTCAGAACATTTAATTGGCCTCTCTCCACAATGAACAAGCTGATGTCTCAGGAGGGTGGAAGAATGAGTGAGTTGCTTCAAAAACAGGGAGCAGGTCAACGGTCCCTCATCGGAATGGACAAGCTGGTGTCTCAGAAGCATGGATGGTGCAATTAATCCCTCCCCACTAATGGAGCGGGTTAAAGATCTCCCCAGTGTAAATTTGCTGGTGTTAATCGGAGTGGATGACTGAGTGAATCCCTTCCCTCACACGGAGTGGGTGAATGGGCTCTCCCCAGTGTGAACTCGCTGGTCTCTCTTCAGGTACTTGTAGATTTTGAAGTTCTTCTCACACTCAGAAGATTTTAAAGTTCTCTCATCCGTGTGAACTGGCTGGTGTGCCAGACGATTTGAGGACCGATTGAATCAGGGCCCGAGGAATCGTGTGACTGTCAGATCTTGACGTGATGTTTGGTTTGCGCTTCCCGTCTGTAAATGCTCCACTTCTAAAACCCTGTAAATGGAGTGAAGATAAAACTCAATACAGAGAAGTGTGAGGTGATACATTTTGGTAGAAAGAATGAGAGACAATACATAGAAACATAGAAACATAGAAAATAGGTGCAGGAGTAGGCCATTCGGCCCTTCTAGCCTGCACCGCCATTCAATGAGTTCATGGCTGAACATTCAACTTCAGTACCCCATTCCTGCTTTCTCGCCATACCCCTTGATCCCCCTAGTAGTAAGGACCTCATCTAACTCCTTTTTGAATATATTTAGTGAATTGGCCTCAACAACTTTCTGTGGTAGAGAATTCCACAGGTTCACCACTCTCTGGGTGAAGAAGTTCCTCCGCATCTCGGTCCTAAATGGCTTACCCCTTATCCTTAGACTGTGACCTCTGGTTCTGGACTTCCCCAACATTGGGAACATTCTTCCTGCATCTAACCTGTCTAACCCTGTCAGAATTTTAAACGTTTCTATGAGGTCCCCTCTCATTCTTCTGAACTCCAGTGAATACAAGCCCAGTTGATCCAGTCTTTCTTGATAGGTCAGTCCCGCCATCCCGGGAATCAGTCTGGTGAACCTTCGCTGCACTCCCTCAATGGCAAGAATGTCCTTCCTCAGGTTAGGAGACCAAAACTGTACACAATACTCCAGGTGTGGCCTCACCAATGCCCTTTACAACTGTAGCAACACCTCCCTGCCCCTGTACTCAAATCCCCTTGCTATGAAGGCCAACATGCCATTTGCTTTCTTAACCGCCTGCTGCACCTGCATGCCAACCTTCAATGACTGATGTACCATGACACCCAGGTCTCTTTGCACCTCCCCTTTTCCTAATCTGTCACCATTCAGATAATAGTCTGTCTCTCTGTTTTTACCACCAAAGTGGATAACCTCACATGCTAAATGATACAATTTTAACAGGGGTGCAAGAGAGACCTGGGGGTGCCTGTGCACAATTCTTTGAAGGTGGCAGGACAGGTTAACAAAGACAGGAATTTATGCTAAACCTATATAAAACACCAGTGCATCTCGCTCTCCAACCAGTATTCTGTTCTGAGTACTGATGGGGGTGATGGTTCCTCTGGGGAGTACAGCCAGAGCCAAATCCATGCCACCACGGGTGGCTCAGCTGTACAGGGGGGGGGGCGCGGTGGGAGCAAGTTGTGACAGCAATAGCGGTCGGGGATTCGATAGTTAGGGGAGCAGACAGTCGTTTCTGAGGCCGCAGATGTGATTCCTGAATGGTATGTTGCCTCCATGGTGCCAGGGTTAAGGATGTCACTAAGCGATTGCAGAACATTCTGAGCGGGAAGAGTGAACAGCCAATTGTCGCAGTTCATATCTGTACCAACAATATAAGTAGAAAAAGGCACAACGTTCTACACGCAGATTTTAGGGAGCTAGGAAAGAGATTAAAAAGCATAACCTCAAAAGTAGTAATCTCCGGATTACTCCCGGCACCATGTGCGAGTATAGAAATAGGAGGATAGAGCAGATGAATGTGTGGCTGGAGAAATGGTGCAGGATGGAGGACTTCAGATTCCTGGGGCATTGGGACCGGTTCTGGGGGAGGCGGGACCTGTACAGGCCGGACGATTTGCACTTCAACAGAGCCGGGACCAATATCCTTATGGGGAGGTTTGCCAGTGCTATTGGGGAGGGTTTAAACTAAGTTAGCAGGAGGATGGGCACCAGGATGTAGCATTAGAAAGGAGAAACAAAGGGCACAAAGGATTGGGAGGGACAGATAGCACCAAATCAAGAAATAGTAAGGTATTAGGTGGGATCAGACTAAGAGAGAACACAGGATAGTCTAAGATAGGTTTACAGTGTATGTGAACTAGCCACATGGGAATCTGATTTCGTGGCAATAATGTAGACCTGGCTCAAAAAGGGGCAGGATTGGGTATTAAATATTCCTGCATATAGGGTGTTCATTAAAGATAGGGAAGGAAAGATAGGAGGTGGTATGGCAGTATTGATTAAGGAGAATGTCACAGTGCTGGAGAGAGAGGATGTCCTGGAGGCGTCATGAACAGAATCTATATGGCTACAGTTAAGGAAAAATAGAGGCGCCATTACACTACTCAATGTATTCTATAGGCCACTAACTAATGCTAAAAATATAAGACACGATGAACACCGGCATGGACAAGATGGGCCCAATGGCCTCCTCCTGTGTCGTGATATTTCTATAATTCTATGATTTATGGAGGAGCAAATTTGCAGAGATGCAAGAACTACAGAGTAGTGGTAATGGGGAACTTCAACTCTCCTAATGTAGACTAGGATGGCAATACAGTGAAGGGCAGAGAGGGGCAAGAATTTCTGAACAGTGTTCAGGAAAACTTTCCTGATCAGTATGTTTCCGGCCCAATGAGGAAGGAGACATTGCTGGATTTGGTTCTGGGGAATGAGGTGGGTCAAGTGGAGCAAGTGACATTGAGTGACTGTACTTGGGGATTCCAACCCTGGGACTGTACATGGGGATTCTAACCCTGAGAGTGTACAAGGGGACCTGCTCTGGGGCTTTTCTGTTATAATTGTGTGGGATGTAAACCGTAAGCTCAGTACTGACCAGCACCCTTGAGAGATGCGTGGAGAGTGAGAATAAAATAACTGCTGTAATAATTTAGTCTCCCAGGCACTGGACAAATCGTGTTTAACCGACTTGATCGAGTTTTTTTTAATGAGATAACAGACAAGGTTGATGAGGGTAATGCGACTGACGCAGTGTACATGGATTTCCAAAAGACTTTTGACAGAGTGCCACATAATAGGTTTGCCAGGAAAATTGAAGCCCATGGAATAAAAGGGATAGTGGCAGCATGGATACAAAATTGGCTGAGTGACAGGAAACAGAGATAGTGGCCAATGGTTGTTTTTCAGACTGGAGGTAGGTATACAGCGGTGTTCCCCAGGGGTCAGTTCTAGGACCAATGCTTTTCTTGATCTATATTAATGACTTGGATGTGGGTGTACAGGGCACAAATTCAAAATTTGCAAAAGACACAAAACTTGTAATTATAGTGAACAGTGAGGGGGAGAGTGATAGACTTCAGAAAGTCATAGACAGACTGGTGAAATGGGCGGACACATGGCAGATTAAATTTAATGCAGAAAAATATGAAGTGCTGCATTTTAGTAGAATGAGTGGACATATAAACTAAATGGTACAATCCTAAAGGGGGTGCACGAACAGAGAGATCTGAGGGTATGTGTGCATAAATCATTGAAGGTGGCAGGGCGTGTTGAGAGAACAGTTAAAAAGGCTTACAGGATCCTGGGCTTTGCAAATAGAGGTGTACAGTAAAAAAGTGTGGAAATTATGATGAACCTGCATAAAACACTGGTATGGGCCCAGCTGGAGTACTGTGTCCAATTTGGGGCACCACATTTTATGAAGGATGTGAACGCCTTAGAGAAGTACAGAAAGGATTTCCGAGAATGATTCCAGGAATGAGGAATTTTCCGGGCTGTGGGGAAAGGACAGGGAGTGGGACTAGCTGAGGGTCGGTACGGGCTCGACGGGCCGAACGGCCTTCCGTGCTGTAACCTTTCTGTGATTCTAACCTTCTGACTCGGGGCAAAAGAGAGTGCTCCCAACTGAGCCCTGGCCCACACTTTGAATGTGAGCCCGTAAGTTGTGAACACAGAGCCTTGTGTCTAACATGGGCAACAAAGGCTCACGGCCTCCCCGGGCCCCGAACAAGGGCAGCACAGTCGCTGCCCTGCGGCTCAGCCAATCAACGGCGCAAGTCCCGCCCCTCGAGCTCCCTGATTGGCTGGAGGACCCGCTGCCAGCTCGCTCCTCCAGCCTCGCCCCTATCTCCCCATTGGTCGGAAGCTCCCGTCAATCAGGCGGCGGGCCCGGTTCATGTGTCCCAAGAGCGCGCTCCGCCAAACTGCAGCAGCTCCGCGCGGGGCCCGAACCGGCGGTTCTCAGGTTGGCGGCATTTCCCTTTATTCTCCCCCTCCCCCCCCCGCGCGACTCGCTGCCCAATCGGAGCGGAGGAAACTCACTTTACGTCACCGGTCGCGACTACTACGGACACAAACGGCTTTCCCCAGAAGGCCCCGCGCCCACTCCGTGCCACAAAGTCCCAGCGCGCAGGCGCAGCTCCGAGCAAGGGGCGGGGCGGTTATTACCCATGGTGACCGAGAGGAGGTGCTGTGCCGGACGTCGCTGCGCATGCGTGGACTCAGCTGTCAATCACCCATCAAGCAGACCAGGCTGCTGGTGAGACCTGGAACATCATAGACACATTAAATTAGTAAAAGGTTGACTGGAATGCATTCGGGACAGTTTCCTAGAACAATACATCAGAACATAAGAAATAGGAGCAGGAGTTGGCCATTTTGCCCCTCGAGCCTGCTCCGCCATTCAATGAGATCATGGCTGATCTGATCATGGACTCAGCTCCACTTCCCTGCCCACTCCCCAAACCCTTCACTCCCTTATTGTTCAAAAATCTGTCTATCTCCACTTGAAATATATTCAATGACGCAGCCTCCACAGCTCTCTGGGGCAGAGAATTCCATAGATTTACAACCCTCAGAAGAAATTCCTCCTCAGCTCAGTTCTAAATGGGCGGCCCCTTATTCTTAAACTATGCCCCAGAGGTTTGATTCCCTCATGAGTGGAAACATCCTCCTGCATCTACCCTGTGGAGCCCCCTCAGTATCTATATGTTTCAATAAGATCACCTTTCACTCTTCTAAACTCCAATGAGTATAGGCCCAACCTGCTCAACCTTTCTTCATAAGTCAACCCCTTCATCGCAGGAATCAACCTCGTGAATCTTCTCTGAATTGTCTCCAATGCAAGTATGTCCCTCTTTAAAAACGGAGACCAAAACTGCATGCAGTTCTCTAGGTGTGGACTTACCAATACCCTGTACAGCTTTAGCAGGACTTCCCTGCTTTTACATTCCATCCCCCTTGCAATAAAGGCCAACATTCCATTTTCTTCTTGATTACTTGCTGTACCTGCATACTAACTTTTTGTGTTTGATGCACAAGGACCCTCAGGTTCCTCTGTACTGCAGCATTTTGTAATCTCCATTTAAATAATAATAATTTTTATTTTTCCTGCCAAAGTGGATAACATCACATTTTCCCACATTATACTCCATCTGTCAAATGTTTGCCCACTCACTTAGCCTTATCTATATCGCTTTGCAGATTATTTGTGTCCTCACAACTTGCTTTCCCACCCATCTTTGTATCATCAGCAAACTTGGCTACATTACACTCGGTCCCTTCATCGAAGTCATTAATATAGATTGTAAACAGTTGAGGCCACAGCACCGATCCTTGTGGCACCCCACGAGTTACCGTTTGCCAACTTGAAAATTACCCATTCATCCCGACTCTGTTTTCTGCTAGTTAGCCAATCTCCTACCGTTGCTAATATATTACCCCAACCCCATGAGCTCTTATCTTGTGCAATAACCTTTTATGTGGCACCTTATCGAATGCCACCTGGAAATGCAAATAAGTCACACCCACTGGTTCCCCTTTATTCACCCTGCTCATTACATCCTCAAATAACTCCAGCAAATTTGTCAAACATGATCTCCTTTTCATAAAACCATGCTGACTCTGCTTGATTGAATTATGCTTTTCCAAATGTCCTGCTACTGCTTCCTTAATAATGGATTCCAGCATTTTCCCAACGACAGATGTTAGGCTAACTGATCTATAGTTTTCTGCTTTTTGAAATAGGGACGTTACATGTGCGGTTTTCCAATCCGCTGGGACCTCTCCAGAATCCATGGAATTTTGGTAGATTACAACCAATGCATCCACTATCTCTGCAGCCACTTCTTTTAAGACCCTAGGATGCAGGCCATCAGGTCCAGAGGACTTGTCCACCTTTGGTCCCATTATTTAACAGTTAACTTTTTCTCCAGTGATGTTGTAAGTTTTCCCCTCCCTGTAGTCCCTTGATTATCTATTATTGGGATGTTTTAGTGTCTTCTACCATGAAGACCAATACAAAATATTTGTTCAAAGTCTCTGCCATTTCCCTGTTTCCCATTATTAATTCCCCAGTCTCATCCTCTATGGGACCAATGTTCACTTTAGCTACTCCCTTCCTTTTTGTATACATGTAGAAGCTCTTACTGTCCATTTTCATATTTTTTGCTCTCATAATCTCTGCTCCCTCTTTATTTTTTTAGTCGTCCTTTGCTGGTTTCTAAAAATGTCCCAAATCTCTGGCCTACCACTAATCTTGGCAACATTTTATGCCTTTGTTTTCAATTTGATATCATCCTTTACTTCCTTAGTTAGCCACGGATGGTTCATCCTTCTCTTAGAATCTTTCCTTTTCATTGGGAATATATCTTTGCTGAGAGTTATGAAATATCTCCTTAAATGTCTGCCCCTGCTTATCTACCAGCTTACCCATTAATCAATTTCCCCAGTCCACTTTAGCCAACTCTGCCTTCATACCTTTGTAATTGTCTTTATTTAAGTTCAGGACAGTAGTTTGAGACCCAACTTTCTCACCCTCAAACTGAATTTAAAATTCTACCATGCTATGATCATTCTTCCTTAGAGGATCTTTTACTATGAGATCATTATTGAATCCTGTCTCATTACACATTACCAGATCTAAAAAAGCCTTCTCCCTGGTTTTACAGAGTTCTGTTACAGACAGGAAGCTCATCAAGATCTGACAGAATCGCTCGATTCATCACGAACTGAATATCATTGACCTTTGCACACGGGAGGGGAGAGCAGCGATTGCAGCACGGACAAACTGCACACATGTTCCGTGTGTGGACCCGGATTCAGCCGATCGCCTGATCTGGCGAGACACGTGCACCGTCACACCGGGGAGAAACCGGGTAAAGGTGGGGACGGTGGGAAGGGAGTTAGTTCCTCGTCTGCGCTGGAAGTTCATCGGAGCAGTTCACCTGCTCCGTGTGTGGGGAGGCATTCATTTGTTCATTCCA
Source organism: Pristiophorus japonicus (assembly GCF_044704955.1). NCBI lineage: Eukaryota > Metazoa > Chordata > Chondrichthyes > Pristiophoridae > Pristiophorus > Pristiophorus japonicus. Next base: position 73,329,003 of record NC_091996.1, on the reverse strand, counting down.
CCTGTGTAGAATTTACCAATATTTCGCAAAGATTCCTTGTACCTTTCCCCTGCAGAGGAGAAGAATCCCTTTTTGGACTTTTAAAATGAGTTTAAAGGGCAGACGAGGCCTGCAGGGGATAAAAGGGGATGCATTCATGGAGACCCCCCCCTCCCCAGTGTTTGGGGTCATAGGAAAGGGAATTTAATTTGGAATTCGATGAACATTTTGGTATCCTAGGAAAAACTCTGAGGGAAGATACCCAAGAGCTTCACAAGTTTAAGATCTCTAAAAGAGCATGTTGGAAGAGACTGCCAGAACAGAGGGTGGGACTTCACTCAGGAATTGGGTATTGGAGCTAATTTAATTTGTCTGGGAGAATGAGTCAATCGATAACTAACAAGAACTGTGAGGCATAAAAATTCGCTCCCTAGGACATAAACGCATCAAGAGCCATCAGGCTAATCACCGGAGACCATTATTGGCATGCATGTGCAAATAGACCTATAGAAATCACGGGCCCAGCCAAACGGCCCAAGAGTTTAAACACTGCTTCAACAATGCCAACCGGTGATTTTCCACATTACCACATCATAATCAAATTACTGCTGAACGAGCCCGCCAAATTCTGACAAAGAGAGCTCAAAACTAATGAGCAGCTCCCTTGAAACAAAGAGCTGGGCCAGATTTGGCGGGAGATAAGGAAGCCTTTTTGGGGTATATCTATTCCCAGTTTTACAAGGGAAAATCAACAAGCAGCAGGAGGTGGGGAGTGAAGAAATGGAGAAAACTACAAGAAACCATCAAGGACCGACCGAGCACGCCGGCAGCAAGAGGCCCACAAAATGGAAGGTTGTCAGCAACTAAATTGACAACCCAGGCCACCACAACCAGCAAAACGACCAACCGAAACCAACTCAGCAAAAACCGAAGAATCGACATTTATCTTCACTCTACAATCTACTTCTGAACGACCAACGGGTGAGAAATTACCTAAAAAAGGACTAACTAAAACTATTCCTAACCCATACATCCAAAACATGACTTACCGCATACATCCAAAACATGACTTACCGCATCAGCGGACTCACCCCAACTGAAGACTACGCAGTCCGAAGTCCTCTCCTCCGTCCGGGGTACGGCTCGCCTAGAAGGCAAAGTGCAGCGAACCCTGAAACCGCGATTCACCGGCAACTGTCAAAAGGGATTGGTGAGCATAACCCTCAGAACCCCCAGAGCTATAACTTAGTTAGTTAGGGGAATTGGGAGGGGGAGGCTGGGATAACTTGTGTAAATGTATCTGCATTCTCCTCTTTACCCCATTTAGAGTTTAAGCTGTATTCTTTTCCCCACAGGCTGTATTTTGACATTTTATTCAATGTGTTGTACTCCTCAGTGTGTATTGGTCTGTGTGTGTTATTAAAGGTGTGTCTTTTACTTCTTTTTAAACACAATAAAGCCATACCTACTTCCTACCTTGAAACCAATTGTCTGTACATGTCTGTCACAGTCCCTTCATAATTCCAGAGTCTCGAACCAAGGGTGTGGGAGCGATTCGAAACCGTTCATATAAGGTCAGAAGGGAAAGCTGACCCCCTGAAAACCACCCATTACATGTAATGGCAACCATGAAGGGACTCTGGGGCAAGGGACGTGATAAGAAAGAGACTGGTTTCAGGAAAAGAAGCAAATTGGAAGAGGGGATTTCCTCGTATGTGTTTAAGAGGGTAAATGTAGCTAAGGAGTGGGTACTCGATTTATTATATGCTGAGCGTCCAGAAGATGCTGCAGCTCAATGGACCGAGAGCAAGGACCATAAAAGGTCGATAGAGAAGGCCATTTGGCTAGTTTGCCTTCAGCGACAGATCCGGCTTCTAGATGAGGAGAATGAGAAATTAAAGGGAGTATTGAGGCAGGCAGAAGAGATGTCCAGTGCAAGGGCCACAGTTGGGGAAAGGCTGTGGACAGAGGTGGGACAGTTAAAGGAAAGTAGAGAGCTCACTAATAAAAGGCACAAAACCCAACTGGACCTTTTACAGTGTCAGATTATTGAAGCCAAGAATAGCGAACTGGCATTGCGGGAAGAGAATTACTGCCTCGCCAAGCAAGTTAAAGAGTATGGGGAGAGGGTGAGAGACATTCAGGTCGCCTATAAGGTAGCCAGTACCAGCGAATTTGAGGCAGGAGACCACGGCCCCTGCCAGCAGCAAATCCAAAGCTTGAACGTTGCTCTATCCCGGGCTAAAGGCATGGTGTGCCTGATAAACCCGGGTTTAGCCCAGGAACACCTGGTAGAGCAAGGAGAAACCCCTCAGTCACCGGCTGCAGCTTCTGGGAACGGCCCGGAGAAGCAGGGGTGTCAGCCAGATGCAGGGCAGACATGGATTGAGAACTACCAATACGGTGGCCCAGAGTTTTAACTCGGCTTGGCAGCAGGGGGATGTGGGCGAGCCAATACAAGAAGGGCCGGAACCAGGGCCAATGCATCCGGTCCAGCAGCAAAAGTTTAGCCTGCCTGGCGCTGATGGAGCAGGAGGACCCCTAGAAAGCAACTTCGTAGTCCCCATGACCCCAAAAAACTGAGGGCTATGATAGGCCACCTAAGTAAGCTCACCCAACAGGGTGATCCCTTGGTACACTTCCTGGAAGTGGAACACATGGGATATTAACGGGTGTGATGACCTGCTCCTGTTTACCGATCGGGGGAAGAGCATGGCCCACTGCTGGCCGAGCTGCTAGAGCTGCTAAAAGAAGAAGGGTTTAAAGTAAACCCCAAGAAGGCACAGATCGGCCAGAATGCAGTCAAATTCCTGGGGCTGACTATGGCCCTTTCCCCAGCGTGCACAGACAAGGCTAGAAGTTAGGCAGTACAGAAGTTACAGGCCCCCCAACATAGATATAAAACGGAAAAGAGTGACTAAAGTAAATGTTGGTCCCTTAGAAGATGAGAAGGGGGATTTAATAATGGGAAATGTGGAAATGGCCGAGACCTTAAACAATTATTTTGCTTCAGTCTTCACAGTGGAAGACACAAAAACCATGCCAAAAATTGCTGGTCACGGGAATGTGGGAAGGTAGGACCTTGAGATAATCACCATCACTAGGGGGGTAGTGCTGGACAGGCTAATGGGACTCAAGGTAGACAAGTCCCCTGGTCCTGATGAAATGCATCCCAGGGTATTAAAAGAGATGGCGGAAGTTATAGCAGATGCATTCGTTATAATCTACCAAAATTCTCTGGACTCTGGGGAGGTACCAGCGGATTGGAAAGCAGCTAATGTAACGCCTCTGTTTAAAAAAGAGGGCTGACAAAAGGCAGGTAATTATAGGCTGGTTAGTTTAACATCTGTAGTGGGGAAAATGCTTGAAGTTATCATTAAGGAAGAAATAGCGGGACATCTAGCGGGAATAGTGCAATCAAGCAGACGCAACATGGATTCATGAAGGAGAATTCATGTTTAACTAATTTACTGGAATTCTTTGAGGATATAACGAGCATGGTGGATAGAGGTGTACCGATGGATGTGGTGTATTTAGATTTCCAAAAGGCATTCGATAAGATGCCACACAAAAGGTTACTGCAGAAGATAAAGGTACGCGGAGTCAGAGGAAATGTATTAGCATGGATCGAGAATTGGCTGGCTAACAGAAAGCAGAGAGTCGGGATAAATGGGTCCTTTTCGGGTTGGAAATCGGTGGTTAGTGGTGTGCCACAGGGATCGGTGCTGGGACCACAACTGTTTACAATATACATAGATGACCTGGAAGAGGGGACAGAGTGCAGTGTGACAAAATTTGCAGATGACACAAAGATTAGTGGGAAAGCAGGTTGTGTAGAGGACAGAGAGAGGCTGCAAAGTGATTTAGATAGGTTAAGCGAATGGGCTAAGGTTTGGCAGATGGAATACAATGTCGGAAAATGTGAGGTCATCCACCTTGGAAACAAAAACAGTAAAAGGGAATATTATTTGAATGGGGAGAAATTACAACATGCTGCGGTGCAGAGGGACCTGGGGGTCCTTGTGCACAAATCCCAAAAAGTTAGTTTGCAGGTGCAGCAGGTAATCAGGAAGGCGAATGGAATGTTGGCCTTCATTGCGAGAGGGATAGAGTACAAAAGCAGGGAGATTCTGCTGCAACTGTACAGGGAATTGGTGAGGCCGCACCTGGAGTACTGCATGCAGTTTTGGTCACCTTACTTAAGGAAGGATATACTAGCTATGGAGGAGGTATAGAGACGATTCACTAGGCTAATTCCGGAGATGAGTGGGTTACCTTATGATGATAGATTGAGTAGACTGGGTCTTTACTCATTGGAGTTCAGAAGGATGAGGGGTGATCTTATAGAAACATTTAAAATAATGAAAGGGATAGACAAGATAGAGGCAGAGAGGTTGTTTCCACTGGTCGGGGAGACTAGAACTAGGGGGCACAGCCTCAAAATACGGGGGAGCCAATTTAAAACCGAGTCGAGAAGGAATTTCTTCTCCCAGAGGGTTGTGAATCTGTGGAATTCTCTGCCCAAGGAAGCAGTTGAGGCTAGCTCATTGAATGTATTCAAATCACAGATAGATTTTTAACCAATAAGAGAATTGAGGGTTATGGGGAGCGGGCGGGTAAGTGGAGCTGAGTCCACGGCCAGATCAGCCATGATCTTGTTGAATGGCGGAGCAGGCTTAAGGGGCTGGATGGCCTACTCCTGTTCCTAATTCTTAAGTTCTTATGTTCTTAACACAGTGACAGGGGTAAGATCCTTTCTCGGACTCACCGGGTACTGCAGAGATTTTATTGAGGATTATGCAGCCACCGCAGCCCCTCTGCTCAGGCTCCTACACAAAGGTGTAGAGTGGGACTGGGATGAGGGTTGCGAGGCAGCATTTAATCAGCTCAAGAAGACCGCACCAGCCTTAGGAGCGATAGATGAGGGAAAGGAGTTTTTCCTGGAGGTGGCAGCGGGGACAGCCTGAGCTCAGTGCTGCTTCAAGAGCGGCACGGCCAGCTGAGACCAGTGGTTTACTCCTCCAGGATCCTCACAGATGTGGAGAAGGGGTACTCCAACTGTGAGATACACCTCCTAGCCACACATTGGGCAGTGAAAAGATCCTTAATCTTCACGGGAGGATCTCCTCTAACACTCCTAATCCACCACACACCTACTCAGATGCTCCTAGATGGGAGGATTAAGGACGGGACGGTGAGCAGTGCCCGCATTGCTCGCTGCTCTCCCAGATGGACCTCAGGAGTAGAAGGGCCCCGCGAGCCAAGGCTAGCAGCCAACCTAGTCTACCCAGGGAAAGCCCACAGGTGCTCCATAGAAGGGGTATGAGAGGTGAACATTGGCCTTCGGGCTGGGTTACACCCTACAGGCCGGGACATCTACGTGGATGGGTCCAGCACGGTATCTGCTGGCGAGCGACTCACTGGGTGCGGAGTCTATGACCAAAGGACAGGTATTGCCCTGGCAATCAAGCTCCCCAGCACCAGGAGCACCCAGCATGCTGAACTGTCCATCATCATGTACATGGTGACCCACCCCAAGGAATTCCCTACCCCGTACACGATTTGCTCGGACAGTATGTTCACCTGCAATTCGTGTACGGAGTACCTGGCTATCTGGTCCCGTCGCGGATACACGTCCGCTGACGGGAGATCCCTGGCAATTAAGCCCCTGCTGGAGAAAATCATGACAGCAGTGGGGGAAGAGGGAAAGGTCTACATACATAAGGTGAAGGCTCATTCAAAAACCGAACCCCGTGCAGAGGGAAACCAACAGGCTGAAAAACTGGCCAAAGAAGGTGCCCACACGGGAAAGTGCTGGGATCCCTATAACACCGGCCACATAGCAGCGGCCAAGAATAAGAACAGGGCAGCAGAGAGTACAGGGATAGCTTTGGCCCCGGACTTAAAAACAGTTCAGGCACAGGACCCGGTCCTGAAAGCTGTCCTGGATGCGCTAGCTAGAGGAGAGAGAGAAGAAGGTCCGTACGGCACAGCAGCCATTACCGTTAAGGAAGACATGCTGTTTAAAGAGGGACAATGGGTCGTGCCACAGCAGCACCAGAAGGAATTCCTAAAACTGGCCCATGAGGGTCCAGGAGCGGGACACCCCGGGCCTGAGACCACCTGGCAACGGGTGGAACAGGCAGGATGATGGCCGGGACTCAGGGAGGACATCCGCGAGTTCTGTGCGAACTGCCTGGTGTGTTCTGCGAACAACCCTGACCCCCAGAAAAGGAAGGTGTCCCGAGGACACGTCAGGAGGGTAGAGGGACCATGGCAGTCAATCCAAATTGACTACATCGGGCCCCTACTCACCGTCCAGGGAGGCTACAAATACTGCCTAGTCCTGGTGGACATGTTCTCAAAATGGATTGAAGCCTTCCCCTGCCAAACAGCCACTGCACTAGGGACAGCTAATATTTTAGTGAGGGAAGTGTTCTTGCGGTGGGGACTCCCACAGTATGTGGAGTCGGACCAGTGGAGCCATTTCACCGGGAAGGTAATGCAGGCAACCCTAAGGTGCTCGGCATTGAGGGGAAATGGCACGTTGCCCACAATCCAGTCATCTGGTATTGTGGAGTGTTTAAACCGCACCATTAAGGAAAGGCTGCGGAAGGAGACGGGAGATTCACCCCAAAAGTGGGTGGAGGTCTTACCGTTGGTCCTAATGGGGATCCGAGCCAGCCAGTCAAAGAGCACGGGGTATTCTCCATGCAAGCTCATGACTGGCCGGATCATGCGGACCCCCACCCATGTCCTAGCCCTGGTGCTCACAGAAGGTCAGCTCAGAGAGGTGAACCGGGACAGGTTTGTCAGGAACCTGTTTGAACACCTCAAACAGATTCACTGGCAGGCTGCTAGTAACATGGGCAGACAGCACCGGAGTAACAGATTGCTGCTAGAACCCAGCAAACACCACGAATGGGAGATAGGGGACCAGGTCATGGTGAGGAACTATGCTCGGGTCGGGGTTTTTGAAGCATTATATATGGGGTCATACAGCATTGTCGACAAGGCAAGCCCGATGGTCTATGCCATAAAGCTGCCCCGCCGTACTAAGTGGTTCCACATCAACCAGTGCAAGCTGTACAACCCAGGGTCAGCCAAGCACAGAGGGCAGCCGGGAGGGGTGAACCGTCCTCAGGACGGGGACCCTCCGTTGGCCGCCCCCGACGGTGGAGGGCCCACAGGGAATGTGGCAGGCTCAGAAACCGTGCCTGTAGGGGCGGTGAATTGCACTACTGGAGGGGTATCCCACCCATCGTTTGGGATTCGGACGCACCCCCAGTAACCCAAGCCCTGAGAAGGACCCTCCGTACACCACGGCCAAAGATACCGTGGTCACCGGCATCTGAGCCTCAGCGATTCTACCCTAGGAGAAGGGCAGCCCGACAGGAAAGGCCGAAGGTCAGAAGTACAGAGGCCGCTCAGAGTAGGGATCACCAGCCAGTCGCCTCCAGCGATGAGGGTCTCACAGGAGCAGTAGCAACGAGCTGTCCCAGAGACAAGGGTCTCCAGCTCACCGGCTGCGGGGAAACCCTAGCATCCAGGCAGCTATCAGGCCACACAAGGCATGGGCCCGACAGGGATTAACCAGGCCATCCGGAGACGGGTGGCGGTTGTACATAGCTCTAATTTTTAGTTTAAGGCAGCTGATTGCACCGTTTTACATTTTAAGTTTAGTTTAGAATTAAGGTTAATGTTGCAGTAATGTTTAGGTGATTGTTTTGAGTTTGTCTTGTGTGTCAGCCAGCCTGAGAGCAGTTCTCAAGGGCAAGGCGGTGTGTTCTGTGTGTTTTACAGGAGTGGAAAGAAGGGAAGGAACCAAGATGAGAAGGATCCTGTGTCTGCTCACCCTGGCAGGGGTAAGCATCGGGGACCGAGGTAACGTGGAGGAATCCGCATTTATGGGTGCTCCAGAGGGAGAGCATCAATGGTGACTACCAGAGGTGGCACACAGGGGATGGAGGAGATTGCTGTTTATTCCCACGAGGGACGGTGGCCAAGGTGGCTGGGGTCTAACTCCACCCGATACTCCAGCCAGGATGGGTTCACCTACGGGGAGGCTTCCATGCCCCAGGGTACAGGTCATTGCGGCGCGGGTTAGTGTGACCGAGGGAAAATGGGTATGCCTTACCTGTAAAGGGCAGATTCCTCTGGATAGGTGGTGGTGGCTCAGAAAACTGAGCAATGATATGGAGACTTCACAGCCGATTGGGAACGGCTGGGGAACAATACCTACCGGACTATCATGGGGACACAGGGGGGAGTGAGCGTGTGTTGGGATAAGTGGTGGGAATGAGCGTGTGTTGGGATAGTGGTGGGAATCGGAACAAGGGATCTATGTCTGCATGTGGGGGTCAGAGAGGGCCTGTCCCGCAGGCATGTCGATCGTCTTTGCCAGAAAATGGCAAGATAACGGGGAAGGGATGGAATGGGACACAAGTCTGCTTGCATGTGTGGTCCTATACCCCCCGGTCCCAGTTAACGCCACTGAACTGCTAGCATGCCCCAAAAAACCCCTGCCTACAATCCCGACTGGACGTACAGTAACTGATAGGTGTCTTACCACCACTGAGGGACCAGGGAATGGGCTAGTTCTCATACCAACTGACAAGGTACTCTATCAGGGGGTACACTACACCATAGCTTCAGTTATCCTAAACCTAACTGAGGTGCACTTACCTGGATGGTGCCCCAAGGAAACAGAACTATTATACCAAGTATTGCTACGAGACATGTTTAAAAAATGTTACGAGTTAGACTTTGGTAACGTAGACAAAGCAGACTTATATACATTCTACGCCAAAATCGACAAGGGTACTGGGAGACATAGGAGGGGAATCTGGAATTACATTTTTATAGCATATAACACGGGATCCTCTGTGGTGAATAGTCTGGATGACATGGAACTACAACTACAAATAAATACTCTAAAGAACCAGCTACATAAAATCCTAAAAGAGGAAAACACAGTGGTGGGCTCGGAACTACATGAGGATCAGGCTATGACAGTTCATTTAAAAGAAATCATAGAAGAATTAGAAAGACACGCTAAAACGGTAAATGCACTCATACGGGAGGACAGGAATGCTTCAGATCAGGCTGCACAGAAGGAGGTGTGCGTGCTGTACGGGGCATGGCTGCTGGGTGAGGGTTGCAGCAACCTGGAGGATTTAAAACAAGGTTCAGTCCCCTCCTGGATTAGCAACAAGCACCTCGCAGCCCTCCACCCATTTAGTAATTCGCTGAGCCCGTGTCAACTCCATCTAGCTTCGGAAGCCTACCCTGTCCCAGTGGACTGTGGGCGTTCCAATCACACTATCATGGGGATAGTAGTGAGGATGCCGGTCATGGGTGGGACAGCCCGACCCGCACCGGTATACAGGGTGGAGAATATTGGGGTCATTCAAGGGGGTGCACATGTCCGTTACTCAGCGGGCCCACCTTATGTCAAAGTGGGAGAACGCTATGACAGGTACTGACGACTCTGGATGCCGGAGCCGGGGCACACACATAGTGCTATGTCCCCAGCACTCGAACGCCTACTTGAGACCACAGTGCGGGTTTAAAGCTGCTGCTACACAACCTATCAACTGTACCATGGAGGTAATGGCACAAGACCATGTTCCCCACAGGTAGCATACACAGGAGGTGGGACATATCGTGTCACCACCAGTGCACCCCACTACCAATATGGACAACACATATGGTGTCCGGTGAGTGAAAGCAGTTTTTGCTTTAAACCTGAGGCAGAAGTTCGAGTGGCCCAAGAATGGATTGTCCCCATTCCTGAACCCTCCACTATTCACCTCACTAACAGAAAACTTTACCAACTTACAAAACTATGTCACACATTTCGGTTATGCAATTCCTCCTCTACCCGAACATCTTATCTCTTTGTTGAAATCTGGATGTATCGCAAAAACATTTCTACACACTAGAGCAAGACAACCGTAATAGAGAGCGAGATTTCAGACATCACAGTTCCACCCTGGTGGGACAATCTCAACAATATAGAAGTCCCTCCTTGGATTAGGATAGTCTCCCATCTTTTAGTGGTTTGCCAGCTTGGAATAATTCTGTATTTATGGTGGTGTAAGTGTAAGGGGAGAAAACAAAAGCGCCGATCCAGACATTACCAGATGATGGACAAGCCTCAGGAGACCAATTGATGTTGTTTAATTTTAATCTGTGTTCTTCCTTCTGTAATGTGGTTGTACGTTGCCTACATTGCTGGTGAATATAATGTAATTGAAATGAAATATAACTGTGCTGAAATGCAATTGTAGTGACTGAACCCCCTCCAAGCTGGGAGGGTGTAAATGTAAAAAGTTTGTACCTGTAAAGTTTGTACCTATGATGATGTTGCATAAGTGTAATGCATATTTTGGGGAAGGTTAATTTACGGGGAAGGTTATCTTGGGAGTCAGGAATTTTGCTCGCCTGGAAGACGATACCATAAGTGGTATGGTATCACGGGGGGGAACTGTAGAATTTACTAATATTTCGCAAAGATTCCTTGTACCTTTCCCCTGCAAAGGAGAAGAATCCCTTTTTAGACTTTTAAAATGAGTTTGAAGGGCAGACGAGGCCTGCATAGGATAAAAGGGGATGCATTCATGGAGACCCCCCCCCAGTGTTTGGACTCATAGGAAAGGGAATTTAATTTGGAACTCGATGAACATTTTGGTATCCTAGGAAAATCTCTGAGGAAGATACTCAAGAGCTTTGCAAGTTTAAGATCTCAAAAGGAGCATGTTGGAAGAGACTGCCAGAACAAAGGGTGGGACTTCACTCAGGAATTGGGTATTGGAGCTAATTCAATTTGTCTGGGAGAATGAGTCAATCGATAACTAACAAGAACTGTGAGACATAAAAATTCGCTCCCTAGGACAAACGCATCAAGAACTATCAGGCTAATCACCGGAGACCATTATTGGCATGCATGTGCAAATAGACCTATAGAAATCACGGGCCCAGCCAAACAGCCCAAGAGTTTAAACACTGCTTCAACAATGCCAACCGGTGATTTTCCACATTACCACATCATAATCAAATTACTGCTGAACGAGCCCGCCAAATTCTGACAAAGAAGAGAGCTTAAAACTAATGAGCAGCTCCCTTGAAACAAAGAGCTGGGCCAGATTTGGCGGGAGATAAGGAAGCCTTTTTGGGGTATATCTATTCCCAGTTTTACAAGGGAAAAATCAACAAGCAGCAGGAGGTGGGGAGTGAAGAAATGGAGTAGTGGAGAAAACTACAAGAAACCATCAAGGACCGACCGAGCATGCCGACAGCAAGAGGCCCATGAAACGGAAGGTTGTCAGCAACCAAATTGGCAACCCAGGCCACCACAACCAGCGAAACGACCTACCGAAACCAACTCAGCAAAAACCAAAGAATCGACATTTATTTTCACTCTACAATCTACTTCTGACCAACGGGTGAGAAATTACCTAAAAGGACTAACTAAAACTATTTCTAACCAAAGAAAGTGGGTACTTACCCCATACATCCAAAACGCGAGTTACTGCATCAGCAGACTCACCCCAACTGAAGACTACGCAGTCCGAAGTCCTCTCCTCCGTCCGGGATACGGCTTGCCTAGAAGGCAAAGTGCAGCGAACCCCGAAACCGCGATTCACCGGCAACTGTCAAAAAGGATTGGTGAGCATAACCCCCTGAACCCCCAGAGCTATAACTTAGTTAGTTAGGGGAATTGGGAGGGGGAGGCTGGGATAACTTGTGTAAATGTATCTGCATTCTCCTCTTTACCCCATTTAGAGTTTAAGCTGTATTCTTTTCCTCACAGGCTGTATTTTGACATTTTATTCAATGTGTTGTACCCCTCAGTGTGTATTGGTATCACTATTCTGTGTGTGTCATTAAACAGATGCTTTTTACTTCTTTTTAAAACACAATAAAGCCATACCTACTTCCTACCTTGAAACCGATTGTCTGTCCAAGTCTGTCACAGTCCCTTCATAATTCCAGAACCAAAGGTGTGGGAGCGATTCGAAACCGCTCATACAAGGTCAGAAGGGAAAGCTGACCCCCTGAAAACCACCCCTTACACCTGCAAACACACCAGCGAGCTCTCACTGACAAGAAACCATTTCAGTGTTCTGACTGTGGGAAGAGTTTTAAAATCCCCCAGCAACTGAACCGACACGAGTGAGTTCACACTGATCAGAGGCCGTTTATACTGCACTACCTTCATCAACCCTCTGTTACTTGATAAATCAGTTTAGTCAGACACGATTTGCCTTTTAACAAATCCACACTGGCTGCCCCTTATTAACCCAACTCTGCAAGTGAGGCTTTTGTCCTGGACAATGGTCTCTAGTTGTTCACCCACCACTGACATTAGACTGATTGGCCTGTAGTTACCAGGTTTAGCCCTCTCCCCTTTTTTAAACGGGTGTAATATTTGTAATCCTCCAGTCCTCTGGCACCACTTCCATATATTCGAGAGAGATTGAAAGATTGTGGTCAGAGCTTCTGCTATCTCCATTCTAGCCTCCCTCAGCCATCTAGGATGCATCTCATCTGGACCAGGTGACTTGTTAACTTTTGAGTGATGCCGACCAATTGAGTACCTTTTTCTATCGATGTTCACCCGATCCAATTTCTCTGCTCCCTCCTCCACTACTGCAACATTAACTTAATTCTCTTCTTTTCTGAAGACAGATGCTAAGTACTCATTCAGTACCTCTGCCTCTGTGTGATGAGCTCCTATTTGGTCCCTGAAAAGAGCCAACATTCCTTGAACTATTGTTTTGATACGATTTTGGTTTTTTTTACGTTACCCGCTAATCTTTTCTGGTATTCTTTCTTTGCCCTTCTTATATCCTTTTTAAATTTCCCTTGCACTCCCTATATTCTCCTGGTTTCTGACTGTAATCTACACCTGACATTTGTCATTAGCCTCCTGTCCCTGTTTTATGATAACCGCCATATCCTTTATCATCCAGGGAGCTCTAGCTTTGGAAGTCCCACCTTTCCACTTATTGAGAATATGCTTGGTTTGTACCAGTGTCAAATTTCATTTTATAACGTCCCGTGAAGCGCGTTGGGATGTTTTACTACGTTAAAGACGCTATATAAATACAAGTTGTTGTCTGAAACGACTATTTAATTCCACAGAGGGTAAAAACAGTATTTTATTCACAAATATTGAACAATTTCTTCCACGGGGTTTATCTGCTTTTATTCATGAATTTAAAAAGTCTGTATTAAAAACGGAGATACTTGGTTGTGAAACAAAGAGCCTTGTATCCATTAAAGGCCCACAGTCTCCCCTGGCCCTGAACAAGGGACTGCACAAAGTCACTGCCCTGCGCATAACTAAAACCACCGATTTCCAGCTCCGTAACATTGCCCGTCTCCGTCCCTGCCTCAGCTCATCTGCTGCTGAAACCCTTATCCAAGCCTTTGTTACCTCTAAACTCAACCACTCCAACGCACTCCTGGCTGGCCTCCCACATTCTCCACTATGTAAATTTGAGGTCATAAGAACAAAAGAAATAGGAACAGGAGTCGGCCATACAGCCCCTCGAGGCTGCTCCGCCATTCACTAAGATCATGATCTGACCATGGACTCGGGTCCACTTCCCCGCCCGCTCCCCATAGCCCCTTATCGTTTAAGAAACTGTCTATTTCTTTCTTAAATTTATTCAATGTCCCAGCTTTCACAGCTCTCTGAGGCAGCGAATTCCACAGATTTACAACCCTCTGAAAGAAGCAATTTCTCCTCATCTCTGTTTTAAATGGGCGGCCCCTTATTCTAAGATCATGCCTTCTAGTTCTAGTCTCCCCCATCAGTGGAAACATCCTCTCTGCATCCACCTTGTCAAGCCCCCTCATTATCTTATATGTTTCGATTAGATCACCTCTCATTCTTCTGAATTCCAATGAGTAGAGGCCCAACCTACTCAACATTTCCTCATAAGTCAACCCGCTCATCTCGGAATCAACCTAGTGAACCTTCTCTGAACTGCCTCCAAAGCAAGTATATCCTTTCGTAAATATGGAAACCAAAACTGCACGCAGTATTCCAGGTGTGGCCACACCAATACCCTGTATAGCTGTAGCAAGACTTCCCTGCTTCTATACTCCATCCCCTTTGCAATAAAGGCCAAGATTCCATTGGCCTTCCTGATCACTTGCTGTACCTGCATACTATCCTTTTGTGTTTCATGCACAAGTACCCCCAGGTCCCGCTGTACTGCAGCACTTTACAATCTTTCTCCATTTAAACAATAACTTGCTGTTTGATTTTTTTCTGCCAAAGTGCATGACCTCACTTTCCAACATTATACTCCATCTGCCAAATTTTTGCCCACTCACTTAGACGGTCTCTGTCCTTTTGCAGATTTTTGTGTGTCCTCCTCACACATTGCTTTTCTTCCCATCTTTGTATCATCAGCAAACTTGTCTATGTTACACTCAGTCCCTTCTTCCAAGTCGTTAATATAGATTGTAAATAGTTGGTGTCCCAGCACTAATCCCTGCAGCACCCCACTAGTTACTGGTTGCCAACCAGAGAATGAACCATTTATCCCGATTCTCTGTTTTCTGTTAGTTAGCCAATCCTCTATCCATGCTAATATATTACCCCCAACCCCGTGAACTTTTATCTTGTGCAGTAACCTTTTATGTGGCACCTTGTCAAATGCCTTCTGGAAGTCCAAATACACCACCATCCACTGGTTCCCCTTTATCCACCCTGTTTGTTACATCCTCAAAGGATTCCAGTAAATTTGTCAAACATGACTTCCCCTTCATAAATCCATGCTGACTCTGCCTGACCAAATTTTGCTTTCCAAATGTCCTGCTACTGCTTCTTAAATAATGGACCACAGATGTTAGGCTAACTGGTCTATAGTTTCCTGCTTTTTTAAATAGTGGTGTCACATTTGCAGTTTTTCAATCTGCTGGGACCTCCCCAGAATCCAGGGAACTTTGGTAAATTACAAACAATGCATCCACAATCTCTGCTGCTACCTCTCGTAAGACCCTACGATGCAAGCCATCAAGTCCAGGGGATTTACCTGCCTTTAGTCCCATTATCTTACTGAGTACCACCTCCTTAGTGATTGTGTTAAGTTCCTCCCCCACCCTTATAGCCCCTTGACTATCCACTGTTGGAATATTGTTAGTATCCTCTACCATAAAGACTGATACAAAATATTTGTTCAGAGTTTCTGCCATCTCCATGTTCCCCATTACTAATTCCCCGGTCGCGTCCTCTAAAGGACCAACATTTACTTTAGCCACTCTTTTCCTTTTTATATACCTATAGAAAGTCTTGCTATCTGTTTTTATATTTTGCGCTAGTTTACTTTCATAGTCTATCTTCCCTCTAAATCACTTTTTTAGTCATTCTTTGCTGGCTTTTAAAAGCTTCCCAGTCTTCTATCATCCCAGTAGTTTTGGCCACTTTATATGCTCTTGTTTTTAAATTGGATACCGTCCTTTATTTCTTTAGTTAGCCACAGATGGCTACCATTTCTCTTACACCCTTTCCTCCTCACGGGAATATATTTTTCTTGAGAGTTGTGAAATATCTCCAAGGTCATCCAAACCTTGGCAGCCCATATCCTAACTCGCACCAAGTCCCGCTCACCCATCACTCCTGTGCTCGCTGACCTACATTGGCTCGATTTCAAAATTCTCATCCTTCTTTACAAATCCCTTCATGGCCCTCACCCATTCCTATCTCTGTAATCTCCTCCCGCCCCTACAAATCTCCCTATCTCTGTAACCTCCTCCAGCCCCTTCACCCCTCCCTATCTCTGTAACCTCCTCTAGCCCTACACTCCTCTCTATCTCTGTAACCTCCTCCAGCCCCTTCACCCCTCCCTATCTCTGTAACCTCCTCCAGCCCCTACACCCCTCCCTATCTCTGTAACCTCCTCCAGCCCCTACACTCCTCCCTATCTCTGTAACCTCCTCCCGCCCCTACACCCCTCCCTATCTCTGTAACCTCCTCCCACCCCAACAAATCTCCCTATCTCTGTAACCTCCTCCAGCCCCTTCACCCCTCCCTATCTCTGTAACCTCCTCCAGCCCCTTCACCCCTCCCTATCTCTGTAACCTCCTCCAGCCCCTACACTCCTCTCTATCTCTGTAACCTCCTCCAGCCCCTACACCCCTCCCTATCTCTGTAACCTCCTCCAGCCCCTACACCCCTCCCTATCTCTGCAACCTCCTCCAGCCCCTACACTCCTCTCTATCTCTGTAACCTCCTCCAGCCCTACACCCCTCCCTATCTCTGTAACCTCCTCCAGCCCCTACACTCCTCCCTATCTCTGTAACCTCCTCCAGCCCCTTCACCCCTCCCTATCTCTGTAACCCCCTCCCGCCCCTACAAATCTCCCTATCTCTATAACCTCCTCCAGCCCCTACACCCCTCCCTATCTCTGTAACCTCCTCCAGCCCCACAACTCCCCGAGATATCTGCACTCCTCTAATTCTGCCCTCTTGAGCATCCCTGATTATAATCGCTCCACCATCGGTGGCCGTGCCTTCTACTGCCTGGGCCCCAAGCTCAGGAACTCGCGGCCTAAACCTCTCTTTCCTCCTTTAACACACTCCTTCAACCTACCTCTTTGACCAAGCTGCCGTAATTTGTTCTTTTGTGGCTCGGTGTTAAATGTATCTGTTTTGTCTTAGAACACCGCTGTGAAGTACCTTGAGACGTTTTACTCTGTTAAAGGTGCTATATTGTTGTTGTTTGTTGTTGTTGCAGGTAGGCCAATCAGCGGCGCAAGTGCCGCCCCTCGGGCTCCCCGATTGGTTGGAGGACCCACCGCCCCCTCGCACCCCATTGGTTGGAAGCTCCCGTCAATCAGGCGGTGGGCCCGGGTCATATGCCCCTTGAACGCGCTTTGCCAAACTGCAACAGCTCGGCGCGGGGCCCGGACCAGCGGCTCTCAGGTTGGCGGCATTTCCCTTTATTCTCCCCCTCCCCCCACGCGACTCGCTGCCCAATCGGAGCGGAGGAAACTCACTTTACGTCACCGGCCACGACTCTAACGGACACAAACGGCTTTCCCCAGAAGACCCCGCGCCCATTCCACAGGGTCCCAGTGCGCAGGCCGTGAGGAGCGTTTGGTGTCCTCTGGGCATGCGCAGTTGTTACCCATGGTGACCAAAAAGGGGGGGGGCGTTGTGCCGGACTCGGCTACGCATGCGCGGACTCTCGGCTGTCAATCACCCATCAGGCAGACCAGGCTGCTGGTAAGACCTGGAACATCATGGACATTTACTCATCAGCCGGTCCAGGCAGCGGGCGGTCGAGGGGGTCGTTCAACCTGACTGCCTGCCTCTCTTCCGCTCTTACATCCGGTCCAGGGTGTCCTTGGAGATGGAGCACGCGGTGTCCACCGGTACGCTCGCGGCCTTCCGCGAGAGGTGGGCACCGGAGGGACTGGAGTGCATCATCACGCCCGGCAACCAAATTTTAATTTGATTTTACGTTTTAAAGTTAATTTGTTTTAATTGCCGGTGCTTTTAGTGTCCCCTTCCCTTTTATAGGGGGCACTGGGGAAAAATTGTGATTTTAGTGCCCAAAAAAAAAACGAAAAAACACAAAAAAAAAACACAAAAAAGGGGGAAAAAAAAAAGGGCCTTGTAAATGTCTGGAGTGTCACCCAGGTCGGGTGGCACCGTTTAATGTTTTATGTTTTCACAGATAAACTCAAAAGAGTTTCATGGACATTTACTCATCAGCCGGTCCAGGCAGCGGGCGGTCGAGGGGGTCGTTCAACCTGACTGCCTGCCTCTCTTCCGCTCTTACATCCGGTCCAGGGTGTCCTTGGAGATGGAGCACGCGGTGTCCACCGGTACGCTCGCGGCCTTCCGCGAGAGGTGGGCACCGGAGGGACTGGAGTGCATCATCACGCCCGGCAACCAAATTTTAATTTGATTTTACGTTTTAAAGTTTAATTTGTTTTAATTGCCGGTGTTTTTAGTGTCCCCTTCCCTTTTATAGGGGGCACTGGGGAAAAATTGTGATTTTAGTGCCCAAAAAAACCAAAAAAAAGAAAAGAAAAAACCAAAAAAAGGAAAAAAAGGGCCTTGTAAATGTCTGGTGTGTCACCCAGGTCGGGTGGCACGGTTTAATGTGTTTTGTTTTGCAGATAAACTCCAAAAAGAGTTTCATGGACATTTACCCATCAGCCAGTCCAGGCAGCGGGCGGTCGAGGGGGTCGTTCAACCTGACTGCCTGCCTCTCTTCCGCTCTTACATCCGGTCCAGGGTGTCCTTGGAGCTGGAGCACGCGGTGTCCACCGGTACGCTCGCGGCCTTCCGCGAGAGGTGGGCAACCGGAGAGATTGGAGTGCATCATCACGCCCGGCAACCAAATTTTAATTTGATTTTACGTTTTAAAGTTTAATTTGTTTTAATTGCCGGTGCTTTTAGTGTCCCCCTCCCCTTTTATAGGGGGCACTGGAAAAAATGTGATTTTAGCGCCCAAAAAAAAACCCAAAAAAAAGAAAAACACAAAAAAAAGGAAAAAAAAGGGCCTTGTAAATGTCTGCTGTGTCATCCAGGGCGGGTGGCATGGTTTAATGTTTTTTGTTTTGCAGATAAATTCCAAAAAGAGTTTCATGGACATTTACAGCACAGAAGGAGGCCATTCGGCCCATCGTGGCCCTCGTGCCCCTGCCGGCCGACAAAGAGCTGTCCAGCCTAATCCCATTTTCCAGTTCTTGGTCCGTAACTCTGCAGGTTACAGCACTTCAAAATAAAGACGTGCATTTATATAGACATTGGAGGAGCGACCTAACATCGCGAGGCCTAGCCAGTGCGGGGCTACAAAAGGCGGCACAGAGTGGGAGGTTGGGAGAAGCGGGACAGAGCTGGAGATCGGGAAGGAGGATTTGCTGCGGCGACAAACGGACCTGCGTGGGCAAGAAATAAAAAGTAAAAAGAATTACAGTCAAGCAGGTAAGTGATTGGCCGGCTGCTTGGTGAGTATATCTTTTTTTTAATCCTTGGACGTTGGAGTAAGTTAGGAACCGCAATTACATAGATCAGTGATACTTCTTATCTAAAAAACCTCATTCATTAAATCAGCTGTTTGCTGACTAGCTGCTGGGTGTGTTTTGCTGAGGTTTAGAGTTTATTTCTGCCGGATAGTTCCAAGTCTAACTAGAGGCATGGCAGGGCAGCTCATTCCCGTGGACTGCATGTCCTGTGGCATGTGGGAAGTCCTGGACGCTTGTGTGTGCAGGAGGTGTCTCTAACTCGAGCTCCGTGTTTCAGAGCTTGAGCGGCGGCTGGAGTCACTGCGGTGCATCCGCGAGACTGAGAGCTACATGGATAGCATGTTTATAGAGGTGGTCACCCCACAGCTTAAGAGTGTGCAGGCAGAGAGGGAGTGGGAGAACAGGAGTACTAGGCAGGTAGTGCAGGCGTCCCCCGAGTCCATCTCGCTCTCCAACCGGTATTCTCCGCTGAGTACCAGTAGGGGCGATGGTGCTTCTGGGGATTGCAGCCAATGCCAAGTACACGGCACCAAGGGTGGCTCAGCTGCACAGGGAGAAGAATGGAAGAGCAATAGTGGTAGGGGATTCAGTAATCAAGGGAGCATACAGGCCTTTCTGTGGCTGAGGACGTGACTCCAGGATGGTATGTTTCCTCCCTGGTGCCAGGGTTAAGGATGTCACCAAGTGGCTGCAGGGCATTCTGGGGGGAGAGGGTGACCAGCCAGAGGTCGTGGTCCATATCGGTACCAATGAAATAGGTAGAAAGAGGGATGAGGTCCTGCAGGCAGAGTTTAGGGAGCTAGGAGAGAGATTAAAATGCAGGACCTCAAAGGTAATAATCTCCGGATTACTCCCGGTGCCACGAGCTAACGAGTACAGAAATAGGAGGATAGAATGGATGAATGCGTGGCTGGAGAGATGGTGCAGGAGTGAGGGCTTTAGATTCCTGAGGCATTCGGACTATTTCTGGGGGATGTGGGACCTATACAAGCTAGACGGGTTGCACCTCAACAGAGCCGGGAGCAATATTCTCACGGAGGGGGGGTTGCTAGTGCTGTTGGGGAGGGTTTAAACTAGCTTGGCAGGGGGATGGTAACCTGAGAATCGATTCAGTAGGGAGGGAAGTAAAGCTGGAATTGGAAAGCAAAAATGTAGAAAGTGAATTTGAAGGACCGAGGAAACGAGGGCTAGACAGTAGTCAACAAGAAGGTCTGGTTGTACTAAATGGCATATACTTCAATGCAAGGAGTATAGCGAATAACGCAGATGAGCTGAGAGCACAGGTAGACACTTAGGAGTATGATATTATAGCTATTACAAAGACATGGCTAAAAGAGGGGTAGGTATGGCAGCTTAACATTCCTGGTTACAGGATTTGGGACGGGATAGAGAGGGGGATAAAAAGGGATGGGGGTTCACGGTATTGATTTAAAGAAACTATTACAGCTGTGAAGATGGATGATATGTTAGTGGGATCATCAAACGAGGCCATATGGTTTGAACTGAAAAATACAAAAGGGGCGCTCACACTGCTGGGCATGTACTATAGACCCCCCAAACAGTGAGAGGGAGATAGAAGAGAAAATATGTTGGCAAATTTCTGAGAAGTGCAAAAACTATAGGGCAGTAATAGTTGGGTATTTCAACTATCCTAATATTAACTGTGACAAAATTAGTGTGAGGGGGAAAGAGGTTGCGGAATTCCTAAAATGCATTCAAGAGAACTTTTTTAGCCAGACTGCAGGAAGATGCCAATCAACTCGAGAGTCAGCGGCAGTTGGCGAGAGGTGGGAGCAGCCTATAAAGGCCCAGCGGGAGCTCGAGAGTCAGCGGCAGTTGGCGAGAGGTGGGAGCAGCGTCGGAGCGGCCTATAAAGGCCCAGCGGGAGCTCGAGAGTCAGCGGCAGTTGGCGAGAGGTGGGAGCAGCGTCGGAGCGGCCTATAAAGGCCCAGCAGGAGCTCGAGAGTCAGCGGCAGTTAGTGAGAGGAGGGAGCAGCGTCGGAGCGGCCTATAAAAGGCGTACTTGTGCAGCTACAGCGGGAGAGAAGGCAAAAAAGAAGTAGAAAGGAATCAAAAGGTGACGTCACAGCCAATGGGGTAAGTGATTGGCTGGTGATTGGTGAGTAGCTTTTCTTTTTCTTTTTATATCAGTAAGTAAACTGTAACATTGTTATTATCAATTTAAGGGTTAAGGCATGGCAGGAGAGCTCGGTCACGTGATATGCTCCTCCTGTGCCATGTGGGAACTCAGGGACGCTTCCGGTGTCCCTGACGACTACGTGTGTGAGAAGTGTGTCCGCCTCGAGCTCCTGACGGACCGCGTTGCGGAATTGGAGCCGAGGGTGGATTCACTCTGGAGCATCCACGATGCTGAGAATGACATAAGTGGCACGTGTAGTGAGTTGGTCTTACCGCATGAGAAGGATCCACAGCCAGCTAGGGAATGGAAGACCAGCAGGAAGGGTAGTACAAAGAAGGTAGTGCAGGGGTCCCATCTGGTCATCCCCCTGCAAAACAGATACACTGTTTTGAGTGCTGTTGAGGGAGATGACTTATTAGGGGAGAACAACAGCAGCCAAGTTCATGGCACCGTGGCTGGCTCTGTTGTACAGGAGGGCATAAAAAAAGATTGGGAGAGCGATATTGATAGGGGATTCAATCATAAGGGGAATATATAGGTGTTTCTGCGGCCGCAATTGAGACTCCAGGATGGTATGTTGCCTCCCTGGTGCAAGGGTCAAGGATGTCTCCGAGCGAGTGCAGGACATTCTGAAAAGGGAGGGAGAACAGCCAGTTGTCGTGGTGCACATTGGTACCAACGACATAGGTTTAAAAAAAGGGATAAGGTCCTACAAGATGAATTTAAGGAGCTAGGAGTTAAATTAAAAAGTAGGACCTCAAAAGTAGTAATCTCGGGATTGCTACCAGTGCCACGTGCTAGTCAGAGTAGGAATCGCAGGATAGCACAGATGAATACGTGGCTTGAGCAGTGGTGCAGCAGGGAGGGATTCAAATTCCTGGGGCATTGGAACAGGTTCTGGAGGAGGTGGGACCAGTACAAACCGGACGGTCTGCACTTGGGCAGGAACGGAACCAATGTCCTAGGTGGAGTGTTTGCTAGTGCTGTTGGTGAGGAGTTAAACTAATATGGCAGGGGGATGGGAACCAATACAGGGAGGCAGAGGGAAACAAAAAGGAGACAAAAACAAAAGACAGAAAAGAGATGAGTAAAAGTGAAGGGCAGAGAAACCAAAGGCAAGAAACAAAAAGGGCCACTGAATATAAAAGGGCTGCAGGAGGGGTAAAAACTAAAAATCATGGTTTAAAAACTAGGATGAAAACACTCTACCTAAATGCACGCAGCATTAGAAATAAAGTAAATGAGTTGACGGCACAAATCATTACAAATGGGTATGATTTGGTGGCCATTACAGAGACATGGTTGCAAGGTGGCCAGGACTGGGAATTAAACGTACAGGGGTATCTGACGATTCGGAAAGATAGGCAGGAAGGGAAGGGAGGTGGGGTAGCTCTGTTAATAAGGGATGATATCAGGGCAGTTGTGAGGGATGATATTGGCTCCAATGAACAAAATGTTGAATCATTGTGGGTGGAGATTAGAGATAGTAAGGGGAAAAAGTCACTGGTCGGCGTAGTTTATAGGCCCCCAAATAATAACTTCATGGTGGGGTGGGCAATAATCAAGGGAATAATGAAGGCATGTGAAAAAGGAACGGCAGTAGTTATGGGGGATTTTAACCTACATATCGATTGGTCAAATCAAATCGCAGGGGGTAGCCTGGAGGAGGAATTCATAGAATGCATACGGGATTGTTTCTTAGAACAGTATGTAACAGAACCTACAAGGGAGCAAGTCATTTTGGATCTGGTCCTGTGTAACGAGACAGGAAAAATAAACGATCTCCTCGTAAAAGATCCTCTCGGAATGAGTGATCACAATATGGTTGAATTTGTAATACAGATTGAGGATGAGGAAGTTGTGTCAGAAACGAGCGTACTATGCTTAAACAAAGGGGACTACAGTGGGATGAGGGCAGAGTTGGCTAAAGTAGACTGGAAACAAGGACTAAACGGTGGCACAATTGAGGAACAGTGGAGGACTTTTAAGGAGCTCTTTCATAATGCGCAACACAAATATATTCCAGTGAAAAAGAAGGGCGGCAAGAGAAGAGATGACCAGCCGTGGATAACCAAGGAAATAAAGGAAAGTATCAAATCAAAGACCAATGCGTAAAAGGTGGCCAAGGTTAGTGGGAAACTAGAGGATTGGGAAGATTTTAAGCAACAGCAAAGAATGACTAAAAAAGCAATAAAGAAAGGGAAGATAGATTACGAAGGTAAACTTGCGCAAAACATAAAAACAGATAGTAAAAGCTTTTACACATATATAAAACGGAAAAGAGTGACTAAAGTAAATGTTGGTCCCTTAGAAGATGAAAAGGGGGATTTAATAATGGGAAATGTGGAAATGGCTGAGACCTTTAAACAATTATTTTGCTTCCGTCTTCACAGTGGAAGACACAAAAACCATGCCAAAAATTGCTGGTCATAGGAATGTGGGAAGGGAGGACCTTGAGATGATCACTATCACTAGGGAGGTAGTGCTGGACAGACTAATGGGACTGAAGGTAGACAAGTCCCCTGGTCCTGATGAAATGCATCCCAGGGTATTAAAAGAGATGGCCGAAGTTATAGCAGATGCATTTGTTATAATCTACCAAAATTCTCTGGACTCTGGGGAGGTACCAGCGGATTGGAGAGCAGCTAATGTAACGCCTCTGTTTAAAAAAGGGGGCAGGCAAAAGGCAGGTAACTATAGGCCGGTTAGTTTAACATCTGTAGTGGGGAAAATGCTTGAAACTATCATTAAGGAAGAAATAGTGGGACATCTGGATAGGAATAGTGCAATCAAGCAGACGCAGCATGGATTCATCAAAGGGAAATCATGTTTAACTAACTTACTGGAATTCTTTGAGGATATAGAGGTGGATAGAGGTGTACCGATGGATGTGGTGTATTTAGATTTCCAAAAGGCATTCGATAAGGTGCCACACAAAAGGTTACTGCAGAAGATAAAGGTACGCGGAGTCAGAGGAAATGTATTAGCATGGATAGAGAATTGGCTGGCGAACAGAAAGCAGAGAGTCGGGATAAATGGGTCCTTTTCCGGTTGGAAATCAGTGGTTAGTGGTGTGCCACAGGGATCAGTGCTGGGACCACAACTGTTTACAATATACATAGATGACCTAGAGGAGGGGACAGAGTGTAGTGCAACAAAATTTGCAGATGACACTAAGATTAGTGGGAAAGCGGGTTGTGTAGAGGACTCAGAGAGGCTGCAAGGAGATTTGGATAGGTTAAGCGAATGGGCTAAGGTTTGGCAGATGGAATACAATGTCGGAAAGTGTGAGGTCATCCACCTTGGGGGAAAAAAACAGTAAAAGGGAATATTATTTGAATGGGGAGAAATTACAACATGCTGTGGTGCAGAGGGACCTGGGGGTCCTTGTGCATGAAACTCTTTTGGAGTCCCAAAAGGCTAGTTTGCAGGTGCAGCAGGTAATCAGGAAGGCAAATGGAATGTTGGCCTTCATTGCGAGCGGGATGGAGTACAAAAGCAGGGAGGTGTTGCTGCAACTGTATAAGGTATTGGTAAGGCCGCACCTGGAGTACTGTGTGCAGTTTTGGTCACCTTACTTAAGGAAGGATATACTAACTTTGGAAGGGGTACAGAGACGATTCACTAGGCTGATTCGAGAAATGAGGGGGTTACCTTATGATGATAGATTGAGTAGACTGGGTCTTTACTCCTTGGAGTTCATAAGGATGAGGGGTGATCTTATAGAAACATTTAAAATCATGAACGGGATAGACAAGATAGAGGCAGAGAGGTTGTTTCCATTGGTGGGGGAGACTAGAACTAGGGGGCACAGCCTCAAAATACGGAGGAGCCAATTTAAAACCGAGTTGAGAAAGAATTTCTTCCCCCAGAGGGTTGTGAATTTGTGGAATTCTCTGCCCAAGGAAGCAGTTGAGGCTGGCTCATTGAATTAATCAAGTCAAAGATAGATAGATTTTTAAGCAATAAGGGAATTAAGGGTTACGGGGAGAGAGTGGGTAAGTGGAGCTGAGTCCACGACCAGATCAGCCATGATCTTATTGAATGGCGGAGCAGGCTCGAGGGGCTAGATGGCCTACTCCTGTTCCTATGTTCTTATGTTCTTAACTTGTCAGGTGGGCAGAACAGTGGCAAATGGACTTTAATCCTGAGAAGTGTGAGGTAATGCATTTGGGGAGGGCTAACAAGGAAAGGGAATACACAGTAAATGGTAGGACACTGGGAAATTTAGAGGAACAAAGGGACCTTGGAGTGCATGTCCACAGATCCCTGAACGTAGCAGTACAGGTAGATAAGGTGGTTAAGAAGGCATTCAGAATGCTTGCCTTTCTTAGCCGAGGCATAGAATACAAGAGCGGGGGGTTATGCTTGAACTGTGTAAAACACTGGTTAGGCCACAGCTGGAGTACTGCGTGCAGTTCTGGTCACCGCATTACAGGACATACGTGATGGCACTGAAGAGGATAAAGAGGAGATTTACGAGGATGTTGCCGGGAGTGGAGAATCTTAGCCATGAGGACAGTTTGGATGGGCTGGGTTTGTTTTCCTTGGAACAGAAGAGGCTGAGGGGAGATCGCATTGAGCTGTATAAAATTATGAGGGGTCTAGACATAGTGGATAGAAAGGGCCTATTTCCCTGGCAGAGGGGTCAACAACCAGGGGGCGTAAATTTAAAATAATTGGTAGAAGGCTTGGAGGGGACTTGAGGGGAAATGTCTTCACACAGAGGTTTGTGGAGGTCTGGAAATCACTGCCTGAAAGGGTGGTAGAGACAGAAACCCTCACCACATTTAAAAGGTACTTGGATGTGCATTTGAAGTGCCGTAACCTGCAGGGTTATGGACCTAGAGCTGCAAAGTGGGATAAGGCTGGATAGCCTCATATTGGCCGCCGCGGCCAACATGGGCCGAAATGACCTCCTTCCGTGCTGTAAACGTCTATGATTCTATGGGTAGAACTGAACCCAGCCAGAGTCAGCACCTTCAAGGGAGGAGAGGGAGGGGAACCAGTGAGTGTTGAACTGAACCCATCCAGAGTCAGCACCTTCAGGGGAGGGAGAGGGAGAGGAAGGGGAATCAGTGAGTGTAGAACTGAACCCAGCCAGAATTGGGGGAGCAAACTGTGAGCGGAGGAACAATTGTTTTGAGATATGCAGTTACTGTGGATTTCAGCACAGGGAGGAAGGACAATGTGTGAGATGGGGACTTACAGCTTTGGGGAACAAGGGAGGACAGAATGTTCCATAGCAACTAAAATTCTCTGTTCTGACTTTCTATCCTATGATGGCTTTGTAAACTCCTTTTACAGGGTATTAGAAAGGGAGGATTTGAAGACAGGAAATTCAAACCAACCCGCACATCAAGATCTGACAGAGTCACTCGATCCATCAGGACCTGAATATTAGCGGCCTTTGAATGTGGAAGCAGAAACTGTGTCTTTTTTGTCCATGGGAAAGGATGTCAAACATCAGTGTGACTGGAAAATCACTGAGACACTCACCCTCCCCCCCCGAGTGAGAGTGTTCCAGTGCACTGACTGTGGAAAGAGCTTTAACCAGTTTCACAGCCTGAAAAAACACCGCACCATTCACAGTGGGGAGAAA
The DNA here is from genome assembly GCF_044704955.1 of Pristiophorus japonicus. NCBI lineage: Eukaryota > Metazoa > Chordata > Chondrichthyes > Pristiophoridae > Pristiophorus > Pristiophorus japonicus. The sequence goes on along the minus strand of NC_091996.1, from coordinate 73,302,281 downwards.
CCGTACACGTGTTGTGTGTGTGGACGAGGCTTCAACTGATTGTCCAACCTGGAGAGACACAAGGACACCCGCACCATGGAGAAACCGTGGGAATGTGGGGACTATGGGAAGGGATTCAATTACCCATCTGAGCTGGAAATTCATCGACGCAGTCACACCAGAGAGAGACTGTTCACCTGCTCCGTATGTGGGAAGGGATTTGATCAATCATCCCTTCTGCTGAAATACTAGCGAGTTCACAAGTGACTACAGGGGTTGGTTCTGCTGTATTTTCTGCTGTTAATCACATCCAGGATTGCACCATGTTCATGCTGATAGTTGGGGAGTGTTTCTGCTGATGAAACTAACATGTATAACTGGGCTGGTGTTTAATATTCTGGATATATTGCTGATTGTGTTCTCGGGGCTCAGTGTCCCTTTAAGAAACACTGTCTGAGATCTTTCCCTCAATTCAGGGACTCTCATCAGAAATGAGTTTATAATAAAATTATGAAATATTACTTCAATCCTAAATTGGTCTTTGGTACAAAATCTACAATTCAGTGTCTGAAAGGTTCCATGATTAACGTATCCAATTAGAAAGTGCTGATTAATGCTTGCTGACAATTCTCACTGACTTGCATATTACACAAAGTGGCCCCTCCATTATCCACCAGAAAGGGGAATGGGAATTGGTGGGGAATCGAGAGCCCCCAAATGTTGCCCCTCCCATCTGGTACAGCAATCCCCTCGGCCCGGGAATGGAGACAAGTCCTGTCCAAGTAACGGGCTGAGTTTAATCTTTCTGGGCCTGTGGAGTTGGTATGTACCAGACAGGAAGAGATTGGTGTCAGTGACTGAAGTGGAGATTAAATAATTAACCTCGACACAGTCTGTTAGGAATCAAACACACAAGTTTATTTTATTTGCAAGGGAGAAAACAGGCGGTAGTCAGTCCCCACTGAACTCTCTGAACATGTTTCTCTACGAACAAAGAACACGTAGGGTTTTTATACAGTTACTCGGCCTATAATGGCCGGACATTCAATACATGAGACACACATTGATTTGAATGGACACAGCCCCTTGTCACTCAAGGTGAAGATGGTTTCCATCGTGTCTACCCCTGGGACCCCTACGCAGCTTTGGAATGTTATGTTATCTCTCCGTGCTCTTGCTCTGCTTTGACCTTTGCTCTACTGGGTACCAGTTTTGCTGATGTGTCGGTTTGAAATCAACTCTCACCATGTTATCTCTTGGGTCGAGACATCAAGGATCTTTGTGTTTCTTCAGCCTTAGGTTGCAAAGGCTGCTTCTATTTGCTGCATGTACACACTTTAACCCTTTGTTGCATGTCTGATATGTCCAGTGTGACCTATTGCCCCACTTCAATGACTGTGGGTAGGTTTATATCAGACAGGAGGGGATTGGTGTCGGTGACTGTGGGTAGGTTTATATCAGACAGGAGGGGATTGGTATCATAGAATCAGAGCAGTTTGCGCCGACCAAAAAAGAGCTATCCAGCTTGATCCCTCTTTCCAGCTCTTGGTCCGTAGCCTTGTAGGTTACAGCACTTCAAGTGCATATCCAAGTACAGGCGCGGATGAAATGTATCCCAGGCTGTTGAGAGGAAATAGCGGTGGCTCTGGCCATCATTTTCCAATTCTCTCTGGCTTCAGATTAATCAAGGACAGTCAGCATGTATTTGTTGATGGGAGGTCATGTCGACTAACTTGATTGAATTTTTCTGAGGAGGTAACAAGGAAGGTTAATAAGGGTAGTGCATTTGATGTAGTGTATATGGATTTTAGCAAGGCTTTTGAGAAGGTCCCACATGGCAGACTGGTCACAAAAGTAAAAGTCCATGGGATCCAAGGCAAAATGGCAAGTTGGATCCAAAATTGTCTCAGAGGCAGGAAGCAAAGGGTAATGGTCAATGGGTGTTTTTGTGACTGGTCAGCTGTATCCAGTGGGGTTCCACAGGGCTCAGTACTAGGTCCCTTGCTTTTGGTTGTACATACCAATGATTTGAACTTGAATGTAGGGGTATGATTAAGAAGTTTGCAGATGATACAAAAATTGGCTGTGTGATTGATAATCAAGAAGAAAGCTGTAGACTGCAGGAAGATATCAGTGAACTGGTCAGGTGGGCAGAACAGTGGCAAATGGAATTCAATCTGGAGAAGTGAGAGTTAATTTATTTGGGGAAGGCTAACATGGCAAGTGAATAAACAATAAATGGTAGGACACTGAGAAGTGTAGAGGAACAGAGGGACATAGAAACATAGAAATTAGGTGCAGGAGCAGGCCATTCGGCCCTTCGAGCCTGCACCGCCATTCAATAAGATCATGGCTGATCATTCAACCTCAGTACCCCTTTCCTGCTTTCTCTCCATACCCCTTGATCCTTTGGCTGTAAGTGCCATATCTAACTCCTTTTTGAATATATCTAATGAACTGGCCTCAACAACTTACTGTGGTAGAGAATTCCACAGGTTAACCACTCTCTGAGTGACGAAGTTTCTCCTCATCTCTGTCCTAAATGGCTTACTCCTTATTCTTAGTCTGTGACCCCTGGTTCTGGAACTCCCCAGCAACAGGAACATTCTTCCCGCCTCTAACCTGTCCAATCCCGTCAGAATGTTATATGTTTCTATGAGATCCCCTCTCATTCTTCAAAACTCCAGTGGATACAAGCTTAGTTAATCCAGTCTCTCCTCATATGTCAGTCCTGCCATCCCAGGAATCAGTCTGGTGAACTTTCGCTGTACTCCCTTGGAGTGCATGTCCACAGATCCCTGAAGGTAGCAGGACAGGCAAGTTAGGTGGTTAAGAAGGCATACTGGATGCTTGCCTTTATTAGCCGAGGCTTAGAAAGTAAGAGTAGGGAGGTTATGCATCAACTATATAAAACAGTAGTTAGGCCGTAGCTAGAGTATTGCGTGGTCACCACGTTATAGAAAAGTGTGATTGCACTAGAGAGGGTGCAGAGATTTCCGAGGATGTTGCCTGGACTGGACAATTTTAGCTATGAGGAACGATTGGATAGACTGGGATTGTTTTCTTTGGAACAGAGGAGGCTGAGGGGGGACCTTGTTGAGGTGTATAAAATTATGAGGGGCCCAGATAGAGTGGATAGGAAGGACCTATTCCCCTTTGTAGAGGGGTCAACAACCAGGGGGCAGAGATTTAAAGTAATTGGTAGGAGGTTTAGAGGGGATTTGAGGAGAATGTCTTCACCCAGAGGATGATGTGGGTCTGGAACCTACTGCCTGAAAGGGTGGTAGAGGCAGAGAACTCCATCACATTTAAAAAGTACTTGGATAATCACTTGAAGTGCCGTAACTTACAAGGCTACGCACCAGGATCTGGAAAGTGGGATTAGGCCGGCACAGATACGATGGGCTGAACGGCCTCCTCTGTTCCGTAGATTTCTCTGATTCTGTGGGAGTTGGAATCCCTGACTATTACTGCCGGATTGTTTTTGCATTTCTCAGAACTGTGCCTACATGTTTGTTTTACTATCTCCCTCTGACTGTTTGGGGGTCGATAGTACATTCCCAGCATTGTGAGTGCCCCTTTTATGTTCTTCAGTTCAACGTATACGGCCTCATTTGATGATCGTTCTAAAATATCATCCCTCCTCACTGCTTCAATAACACCTCAGCTTTTCTGCCTTATTCACCTGACTCCTTGCACTGAAGTATATACCGTTAAGCACTGCCAAACTCCTTTGTTGTCTATTTTCTAGCCTTTGTTTCCTCTGCCTTCCAAACTCACTCACTAATTTTCTGCTTTCCATTTCCAGATTTGCTGCTCTCCCTTCTGAATCTAGGCTCAGGTTCCCATTCCCCTGCCAAGCGAGTTTAACCCCCCCCCAACAGTACGAGCAAACCCCCAGCGAGGATAATGGTCCCGGCCCTGGTCAGGTGCGACCCATCCGGCTTCTACATGTCCCACCCCCACAGAACCGGTCCCAATCTAAAGCCCTCCTTCCTGCACCATCTCTCCAGCCACACACTCACCTGCTCTATCCTCCCATTTCTATACTCACGCGTGGCACTGTGAGTGATCCAGAGATTACTACCTTTGAGTTCCTGCTTTTTAATCTCCTCGCTCCCTAAAGTTTTCCTGCAAGGCCTCATCCCTCTTTCTACCTATGTCATTGGTTCCAATCTGGACCATGACCTCTGGCTGTTCACCCTCTGCCCTCAGAATGTCCCGCAGCCGCTCAATGGCATCCTCGACCCTGGCACCAGGGAGGCAACCTACCATCCTGGAGTCATGTCAGCAGCCACAGAAATGCTTGTCTGTTCCCTTAACATTGAATCACCTATCACTACTGCTTTCCTGACATTCCACCACCACAGCCATGGTGTCATGGACTTGGCTCTGGCTGTACTCCTCAGACAAACCATCACCCTCACCAGTACCAGTTAGAGAGTGAGATGCACTCAGGGACTCCTGCATTACCTGCTTGGTCCTCCATGTCTGTGTGGGGGTCACCCATTCCCTCGCTGCCTACACACTTCAGCTGCGGGGTGACCGCCCCCTGAAACCTGCTATCCACATAGATCACAGCCTTGAGGATGGAGTGACGCCAGCCGCTGCTCCAGCTCCGAAACCCGGAGCTTGAGCTCCTTCAGCTGACGACGCTTCCTGCACATGTGGTTGTCCAGACACGAGAAGCGTGTTTGCTTCATCCCACAGGGTTTTATCTGTTCCTAATTGAAACAACAACTACACTGATATTTCCTGAAATAATCCCTTTTGTCTGTCCTGAATGAATCCATCTCATTACCAAATGTTGCAATGTTTGCTCCAACCCACAGAGTTTCATCTGTTTAAAGCCACAACAGAACGATCCAGTTTCCTCCTGGAGTTTGAGAGAAATCAGCTTTAACAATGGGGCAGAGTTTCACCCAATGAGGGCAATCCGTGCTCAGCTGCGCCACTCTGCCATAAGCCCCGCCCCTCGCAAATTCTGATTGGTTGGAGGACCAACCACACTGCCGTCAATCACACAGGCAGTGTGAGCTGAGCATGCAGGATGAATTGAAGGTATTTACTCAGATGGGACCACTGTTGTTCACCATTTACAGGAATGATTTGGACTTGGGAATCAGAAATACAATTTCAAAATTTGCAGATGACACACAATTGGGGGATGTAGTTAATACTGAGGAAGACTGCGATAGCATCCTTGTAGAATTATTCAATTGTGTTAAGTAAATAGCAGCATCATCTTTTAATTTGCTTTGACTGATCGTATCACTATATAGTTATGTGAAAAACAAAAATCATTAACAACTCTATTTCTATTCTATTTCTGACACCAAGCAACAGAAAAAGGTAATTGCAACACGACTTAAAGGTGTGAGATATCATATTTCAGAACAACATGTCTGCCAGCTCTTGCCACAAACCTCAGTACAGTCAACCTTTCAGTAGCTGCAGCCCTGATTTAAATAACTAGTAGTTTAACATGTCTAGTACATCATTTGTATTTCTATGCAAAATAGAAAAAATCCTTTAGTGACACACACAATTAATAATTAAATCATAATATGATTGTGAGAATCGATTGTCACCTCATGATTCCTTCCATGCCCATTGGTCGCGGAAGGTATCCGGCGTATGTTTGGCAGTCAACATGGTTTTATGAAAGAGAAATTGTGTTTGACAAATCTGTTAGAGTTTTTTGAAGATGTAACTTGTAGGATGGATAAGGGGGAACCAGTGGATATAGAGTATTTAGATTTTCAAAAAGCACTTGATAAGGTGCCATAAAATTAGGACTCATGGGATTGGGGGTAATATGTGTCACAAATGTGTTAAGTAAATAGCAGTGTCACCTTTTAATTTGATTGAGGATTGGTTAATGCACAGAGAGTAGGAATAAACTGGACTTTTTGGGATGGCAGGCTGTAACTAGTGGGGTACCGCAAGGATCAGTGCTTGGGCCTCAGCTATTTACAATCTATATTAATGACTTGGAGGAAGGGATTGTGTGTAATGTATCCAAGTTTGCTGATGATACAAAGTTAGGTGGGAAAGTAAGCTGTGAGGAGGACGCAAAGAGGCTTCAGAGAGATGTAGACAGGTTGACTGAGCGGACAAGAACATGGCAATTAGAGTATAATGTGGAGAAGTGTGAAGTTATCCATTTTAGTAGGAAAAACTAAAAAGCAGAATAATTGCACTCCCATTAAGCCAAGTATGTCTTTACTTGGATAAGGAGACCAGAAATGTACACAGTATCCAGGTGTGTCCTCACCAATTGTGGAAGAAAACGATCTATGTCCTATTATAAAGGAAAGGGTTAAGTTCACTTTTTGCTGAGTTTGTAGAATTAGTGGAGCTAGAAAAGAAAACACCCAAACCCCTCAGATCTTGGAACAAAGAATGTTGTAAATACATGACTATTTAGTATTTACATGAGTTTCCAGATACCCTGCTTATACGGACAGGGAGAAAACTATGCAAGGACAAGATAAAGTGTGCCTCCTGGAATGACCTTTGTATTTACAGGATGTATGATTAATGCTCATATGAGGTGTTTTAGATGAAGTTCTTGCTTTGATTGCATTTACAAGAATGTATGATTAATGTACTTGTGTGGTGTGTTTTAGATAAAAACTCCTGTTTTGACTGTATAAATGTAGATTGGGTTTGCTTGTAGAGTTGAGAGTTTTGCCTCAGTGCGGACTGGGCGGACTCTCCGAGATATCTTGTTAGAAAATAAAATTCTTTCGAAGCACGACTCTGAAAGCCTCCGCCTGAGTTAATTTAACTTAGAAATTTCCTCGACAGATTCTGGCGTAGTCAGGCAGGATCTCTTTTTTTTAAAAAAAACGAGATCCAAAAGAACTAAATTTAACTTTTAAAAAGAAAAAGAGGAATTTTAAGGACCTTCCTAGCTAAAGGAGGAAGGTGCCGAGGCCGTCCTAGCTGAAAGGGGGACGAGCTGCCGAGATCCCCTGGAGGGTGAGGCATTTAAGGTAGCTACCGTAAAGAAGCTAAAGTAACAAAAAGGCAAAAGGAGACCCCGAGCTGAGCGGAAAAGAGAACACCGGTGAGCGCTTTGTAAATTATTGTATATTTTGTAGAAGTGTCCTAACTCTCATTTCAGAAAAGATCGCGAGACATTGCACCCGGAAGAATGGGAAACGGCTCTAGTCGAGCAGGGCGCTCGCGCCCAGCTCTTGGGAAAGGAAAGAAAGACGACCTCTCGACTGAAAGAATGAAAGTACATCCTAAGACCAAGAAAAGAATCCGTAAGGTAGCAAAGCAACGAGAGAAGGTAGGAGATCCCATTGTGCCGCCCGGCTCGCCGGCGGACACTGTAATAAAAGAAACAGGAGATGAAAGATACGCGGTAACGTTTAGCAGCGATTTGTACGGTTGGTCTGATGGGGATTGGCCATATGGAGGAAGTTTTAAGTTATCTTTGATTGAGGAATGGAGAAAAACAACCAAGGAAGGAGGGGGAGACCCTACTTGGGATAGGGACTATATGGAGAACTGTTTTAAAAAATGGACAGAGGTTGCTAAGAGGCATCAACCCCCTAAGATTAAATCAGAAGAAAAGGAAAGAAGGGAAAATGAAAAACCTCCCTCTTATAGTCCTCCGGGCCTTCCTATCCCCTCAGCACCAGCAGTCGGACTCTATCCCCGTATAGAACCCCCAAAACAAGATAGTTGGCAGGAAATTATAGAAATAATCGCGGCCCATAGAAATCAAGCCCCGGGGGAACTAGCAGCCCCTCCGTATCAGCCACGTAATGGAGAAGCCGGGGGAGGAGGTCTGGGAGCATCAGGATCAGGGGAAGCCGAGGCAGTAGAGGGAGGGGTAGCAAACCAGGACACAGGGAGGATAGGTATTCACAAAACAAGGCTACAAACGGCAAAAGAAGCAGCCGACTCTACCGTCCACCAAAATCCCAGGGTAATGATAGGAACTACAGCAGTTCTGAAACCCTGGTCCCCTGGAGAAGCCAGAGATATGATCTCGGCCGCCCCAAATCCGGTGAAGAAACCGGTAGCATTTCACAACTGGCTTGAGCAAACGTGTACAATTTACAATCCACTCCCAGGAGATGTTAAATTATTATTGCAAGCGGCCTATGGATCTTCCTGGCAGGGGGTAAAAGATATGTTCCCCATCCCAACAGGGGAAAATGGAGACTGGAGAGTTAATGATGACTTGCTGGATGCCGGCAATGAGTCATTAACCCATTGGCTGAAACACCGAGGAAAGAACGCAATTCTGCAAGGGGCTAAAAAGCATGGGGATATAGGGGAAGTCACCCGCTGCTTGCAGAAAGCAGAAGAATCAATAATAGATTTTGCAGGCAGATGGAAAAACAGTTGGGACGATCATGCAGGAATACCGATGGAGCAAAATGAACCTTTGGCAGTACAAACCTTGTTAAATTGTATGTTGCCGCAACACGCAAGAACATACAAAATAAAGGTTTTGGACTGGCAAGGAAAAAGTTGGAAAGAGACAATTACAGTACTGGCCAATATGGATAGGGAGGGACTATTCACCTATAAAGACAACAAGGCTAAAATAACAGGTCAATACTATCAGCAAAAGGGAAGAGGACAAGCACAGAATAATAGAGGAGGGTTTGGGGGACGAGGACAGGGAAAAGGAAGAGGACAGTGGCCCCAACGCGATCGCTCCCAAGATGAGTGTAGAAATTGCGGAAGGAAAGGGCATTGGGCTCGAGATTGCAGATGCCCCCCGAAACAGCTTGGAGGGTTACAAAGGGATTTCCCCGAACCTCCATCTTCATTGGCCCCTCAGTTTTCATTCTCTAACCCCTACCCACACCAATCAGCATAGAGATGCCCCGGAGGCTTAGTGGTACAGGCGGCAGCCCTCCGCTTATCAGCCGACATAGAAGAAAACCCTTTAGCAATAGTAAAAGTGGGAAACACTTGTGAAGTTCCTGGTGGATACCGGTGCTACTATGTCTTCTGTACCATCCTCTGTGGGATTACCTGTAAGCAACACCACCGTCTTAAGTATGGGCGTGGCCGGTATCCCCATGAAATAATTTTTATCTGAACCTACCAAATTGATAGTTGAAGGACAACAAGTTAATAATGAGACTTTGATCGTCTCGAAAACAACACCTCTCCCTTTATTGGGAAGGCAGACTTTGTGCAAACTAGGAGCCACAATTTATTGCACAAAGGAAGGGATGTTCATGGAGCTCCCTCCAAATAAAATCCATCAGTTCTTTAATGGGATTGAAGAAGAGAAAGGGGAGGATAACAAAGAAAAGGCTGCCCTCTATTGTTGGCAATTGAATGGCAACTTCTACTCCCCTTTAATACGTGAAGTTATACAAAATTTAAAAGCTAAAATCGACCCTAATACTGAAGAATTGATGTATATAATTTTGACAAGCTTTGAGGCAGTTCAGCTTCACTGTACAGCCTGGTACACTCGCCAAAAAGCTGAAACTTACCAGTGTCTGGTACAATCCTTTTTAAAAAAAAGAAATAGTAGAAGCTATGCCCCGCATTTATTTTGGACCTGAAGGATTGGGGGTAGCCATGGATTTGACACCCTTACAGCAGCAGCGTTATAGAGAAGAGAACTCGACACCCCATCTGACATTGGCTGTAAAACCGCCAGCGAAACCTAAAGATATGGGTCCGATGATTGTAGGAATAGAAAAAGAAAAACGGCAACATGGCTATCAACCTTGGGCAGTAATAAAATTGCAGAATGTTCAGATAGAATTTATCACCCACAACAGGGGATTCTCCAGTGGAAAGGTTAAAAATCATGCCTCCACTTTTGAAAAACAGCAACCCCCGGAACAACCAAGCCCTAAGCTGCCAATGGCATTGAATCAAGTATCTTCTGAACTTTGGGCAAAGCATAAGAATCATGTTGGGCAAGTACATTCTGCAGTACTCCATCGGGTACAATTGATAAAGAACGCCGTGTTACCAAGCATTAGGCAGTACAGACTGCCTCCAGAGGCAGAAAATGGGATAGAGCCAGTCATTTCTGTATTGTTGGAACAAGGAGTTCTAGAAAAGACACAGAGCCCGTGTAACACTCCGCTACTGCCCATACCAAAGGTTAATAGGCCGAATGAGTGGAGATTTGTACAAGATCTGAGAGCTATTAATAAGATAGTAGTCCCTATCACCCCTGTGGTACCGGACACCAACATTATACTATCTGCTATACCACCAACAGCAACTGTCTTTACTGTGATAGACCTGTGTTCAGCTTTTTTCTCCATCCCGTTAAATCAAGAAAGTCAGTATCTGTTTGCTTTCACCCACAAGAAGCAGCAGTACACATGGACCAGGTTGCCCCAAGGATACACCGAAAGCCCCGCAGTATATGCGGCAGCAGTAAAAAGAGACCTCGAAGACTGTTCATTATCAGACCAGTCTGTACTGCTGCAGTATGCAGACGATTTGCTTGTGGCTTCCAGCCACGGATACAGGTGCATGCAAGATTCCCTGAAACTGTTACAGCACCTATGTGTGAGAGAGGGCACCGAGTGTCGTTACAAAAGTTACAATTTTGTCAGACTCAAGTCCAGTACCTGGGTTTTCACATATCTCAAGGGCAGAGGCAGCTAGGATCAGAAAGAATTCAGACAATTCAAAGTGCCACCATACCAAAGACAAAGAAGGATATCTTGTCATTTTTGGGGATGGTTGGATACTGTAGACAATGGATCCCCGATTATTGAGAATGGGATGCGGTCCTAAGATCAGCTGCCCTCAATGATGCCCCACCCAAAGTGGAGTGGACCCCAGAGAGAGAGGAGGCATTTAAACAGTTAAAGAAAGCCATTACTAATGCTCCGGCGTTGGGACTTCCGAATTATGGAAAACCTTTTCAGATGTATGTGAATGAGAAAGAAGGATTTGCAACAGCAGTACTAACCCAAGAACATGGTGGGGGAAATAGACCAGTTGCTTATTATTCGGTTTTGCTGCCACCAGTAGTAAGGGGAATGCCAGCATGTCTACATGCTGTAGCTGCTACTGCGGTCATGGTGGAGAAGTCGGTATCCATTGTTTTGGACTATCCATGTACTGTCATTACAGCCCATGCTGTGTTATTACTTTTGAATTCAGCCGCCACACAACACTTTACAGCGTCTAGAAGGACAGGTTATGAAGTATTACTGCTGTCACACCCTAACTATACCTTTTGACGCGCACCGGTAGTAAACCCAGCCACCTTTCTCCCTACTAAAGAAGTAGAGGATCCAGACCAGCATGATTGTCTGTTAACAATGGAAATAGCCACCTTACCAAGACCCAATTTGCTCACAGAGCCAATGGACAATCCTGATCTTATTCTCTATACGGATGGATCATCGTACAGATCGTCGGATGATTTGCTTTTGGCAGGCTATGCTATTGTAAACCTTCACGAAACTGTTGAAGCATTTGCCCTGCCTCCCGGAACCTCGGCTCAGGCTGCTGAATTGTTTGCCCTCACTAGAGCTTGTATAATAGCTAAAGATCAAACTGCTAATATCTATACTGATTCTAGATATGCATTCGGTGTGGTCCATGATTTTGGACAGCTGTGGAAAAACAGAGGCTTTATCACCTCTGGTGGAAAGCATATTAAGCACTCTCAACTAGTGCTTAATCTATTAGACGCCATTCAGTTGCCAAGTAAGGTAGCCGTTATCAAATGTGCAGCTCACACAACCGGTGAGGATGAAGTATCAGTAGGAAATAGGAGGGTTGACGAGGCAGCCAAACAGGCCGCTCCGGCACAGGCAGACTGCCTTCAAGCAGTCTCAGTCTCCCCTCCACAGATGCTTGACATCCAACAACTTAAAACAGCCCAACAACAAGTTACTATACAAGAAAGAAGGACTTGGGAAAACCAAGGTTGTTTTCTCAAAAACGACATTTGGTGTCACCCTGATGGGCGAACTGTTTGCCCTAGGTCTCTATTTTTGCCCCTGTCTCGCCTAGCACACAGTCAGGCTCACATGGGCAAAGGAGGGATGATACATGCTATTAATGCACAGTGGTATGCACCAGGAATAACAGTATTAATTGAAAAAGTTTGTCAACAAAATAACAGAGGTAAAACACCTGCTGAATATGATCATCTACCCCAACCAAGTATGCCCTTTGAAAATTTGCAAATTGATTTTGTTCACATGCCTCCAGTATCAGGTCTCAAGTATCTATTAGTCGTAGTAGATATGTTCACAAGGTGGGTAGAAGCGTACGTCACTAGGAGAGACGATGCCCGAACAGTAGTAAAAATTCTATTTAAAGAAATAGTACCAAGATATGGGATACCTATGGGAATCAACAGTGACAGGGGAACACACTTCACAGGAAAAATAGTGAAAAATCTTGCAGAAGCATTAGGATTTCAGTGGAAGTTACATATACCATATCAGCCACAGTCCTCGGGAATTGTAGAGAGAGTAAATGGGATAATAAAATCTACCCTTACCAAGATATGTCAGGAGACAGGACTAAAGTGGCCAGATGCCTTACCATTGGTACTGTATACAATGAGAAACCAAAGAAACCGAAATACTGGTTTGACATCACATGAAGCCTTGTTGGGAAGACCAATGCCTACCGGTGTAAAACCACCACTGGTGGCTGAAAAAATAGCATTAATTTGGAATGATGAAAAATCACTAAAGTATGCTCAGGCCATGTGTGAAATAGCAAGGAGTCTGCACAAACAAATAAAGCAGACACAGGTGTCCCCGCCGGAAGGAAATATGCACCCTTTCAGGCCTGGAGATCAAGTGTTAGTAAAAACATTAAATAAAGAATCCTTTTCTCCTAGGTGGAAAGGACCGTATCAGATAATTCTCACAACACGAACCGCTTTGAAGTTGGAAAAGCACCCGAACTGGGTGCATGCAACCCGCTGTAAATATTATTTCCCCGACGAATCACAGCCGAAAGAAAAGGCATTGAACCAGGACGTACTACGGTCGCCCGACTAAGAAAACAGCCATCTTCTCACTAAAGAACTGTACCTGCTCTTATTTTGTGTTCACTCACAATTGTGTATTTTGGACTTAAAAGTATCTATAGTTACTCAAAAATCCAGGGACGAATGTCAGAACTCATTTGTGCGCCAGCCTGGGCATTTATTATTTTGGTTACGGTTACTATCGCACTTGCGTGTTGTTATTGTAACGAATTAGTTCAAGAGTGTTATAGAAATAAGCAGAAAAGAGAAGATGAGGTGGGACTTTTGGAAAAACTATAAATGGACATTGGGCGTTCTGATCATTTTAGCAGTAAAGAGAGTCAGACAGGAGGAAGAATTACTTGAAGAAGGAAAAGTATGGAAGTGAGATGTGAAGTGGGGGAAAATTGATAAGGCAACGCAGCAAGGTAACTTTACATGCCCAGAGGGAAAAAATTGTAAGATAGGGAATTTCACAGTGATGTGTAAAGCTTGCAGAGTAGGGATAGATCAGCGATCAGGAGAAGTGAAAGTGACCAGTGAGGAAGGATTTAATATATCTCTGAACTGGAAGGTGGATATGACTTGCCTGACCAGCACGGACCAGGGTGAGAGTCGGGAGACCAATGGAACATTGTGTGGACCGGAAGAGAATTGCTACTTTGAATTAGGAAACAGAGAATGGGTAAAGTGTATGAACCTCACGAAAATAATAAATGGAATAACCTATACTAAACAATGGACCCATAATAAAAATAAGCATTGCCCACGAGATCCGGGACACCTGAAACGCATATTGACCACCTGCATCCCAGTGGTAAAGTCCCCAGGCGTATTAAATTTAACAATACAAATTAAATATCCCCCGAAGGAGAAAGGCGGCTGCAACACCACCAGTGTTGAGGTATCTTTTAGAAGAGAAAGGCCCCCGAGAAGGAAACGGGATGTATTAGAGACTGTGTTAGGTGGAGTGGGAGCAGGAATAGGAGCATTGAACTCCATGGATATCGAAACCCTACAAAATAAAATCCAGGTCATCGGAGGACTGGTAGGGGAAGGCATAAAAATAAGAAATGCCTGGGATGAAAGATTACAGCAATTGCAGGTATCAGGTTATGTCACAGACGTAATGACCTGGAAGCAGAACGAAAGGATAGAAAAGGAAATAGAGAACCTGATGAAGGAACAACAGGGAATAAACAGGTACACCCATTGCATGTTTAAAGAAATGATCAGACAGCTATTGAGAGCCGAGCTAGAAAGGAAAATATTATCCTTCCATGCTGACACGTGGGAAGGGTTGCTGAAAATCAATCAGGGGATAGGCTTCTTAATTTAACCATTAAACCCCAAGAAAGATATACCAGTTGTGATTCAAAGGGATGTAATATAACTATGGAAATAGTAAATAAGACGAGACAAGAAATTTGGTGTCAGTTCCAAGTAATGCCCCAGTTGTTTGGACAGAACTTTTGGTACCCAGAGTTTAAAGGAGATTGGGTTGATGAAAAGAATTTGACACATCACCATAGGGGATGTGCTAGGTGGCCATTCGGAATGGTATGTCCTTATCAAACTGCCATATACGAACCATGCTCACTACAGCACTCCATTGGAGTATGTAAGTGGGAACTGAAGCCAACAAATGACACTGAGATTACGGAAATTGGACAGAATGAGATCTGTATGACAGGAAATAAACCTGTCTATCTGGATGGAATTCTGTATAGGCCCCCCATTAATAAATGCGTGAAAGGAGTCTTCACCCTGTATGACCCTGAAGAAAAAAGAACTTATACCTTCGGGCAATGGCAAAATGTAGACAAATATCTGTCTGTGCACAAGATTGAACCCTTACCCCCTGTAATTAATTTGACCAGACTGCACAATTTGATACATAATGACAAGCAAATTGAGGAAGCTCTGTCAAAAAGAGGCAGAGACATCCACCAATTTAGAGTCGAAATGAGTTACAAGAAGGGGCAGCTAGTAAGAATCGAGATGAAGTTACCTCTTTGACGGCACACCACTGGTGGGATGTGTTTTTCGGATGGTCCCCAAAAGCTTCCGCAGTACTGAAGCTAGCTGTACACCCCATAATAATCATGGGTGTAGTGATGCTTACATTGTTAATAATCATTTGTGGAATATGGATAAAATTGAAAAAGTTAATTAGTGAAGTAATGAGCCTGGTATCCCAAGTAGAAAGGAAAAGTGTGTCCATGAAAGGAAGGTTAAATCGCATAGAGGGAAAAGTAGACGATTACAATGAAGAGGAATGTCTTAAAATGCGACCCTACCCTGAGGGGTATGAACCCCCTTTTGAACAAGAAAAGAATGTATAAGAAATTGTGTTGATCTAGTAAAAGATCAACACCGAGGGAATTGTGGAAGAAAACGATCTATGTCCTATTATAAAGGAAATGGTTAAGTTCACTTTTTGCTGAGTTTGTAGAATTAGTGGAGCTAGAAAAGAAAACACCCAAACCCCTCAGATCTTGGAACAAAGAATGTTGTAAATACATGACTATTTAGTGTTTACATGAGTTTCCAGATACCCTGCTTATACGGATAGGGAGAAAACTATGCAAGGACAAGATAAAGTGTGCCTCCTGGAATGACCTTTGTATTTACAGGATGTATGATTAATGCTCATATGAGGTGTTTTAGATAAAGTTCTTGCTTTGATTGCATTTACAAGAATGTATGATTAATGTATTTGTGTGGTGTGTTTTAGATAAAAACTCCTGTTTTGACTATAAATGTAGAGCGGGTTTGCTTGTAGAGTTGAGAGCTTTGCCTCAGTGCGGACTGGGCGGACTCTCCGAGATATCTTGTTAGAAAATAAAACTCTCTCGAAGCACGACTCTGAAAGCCTCCGCCTGAGTTAATTTAACTTAGAAATTTCCTCGACACCAATGCCCTATATAATTGTATTTAAGACTTCTTTACTCTTATACTCTAATCCCTTTGTAACTAAAGCTAACATACCATTTCCTTTATTAATTATTTGCTGAACCTACATGTTAACTTTCTGGACAAGAACACCCAGGTCCCTCTGCACACAAACATTTCCCAGTCTGTCACCATTCAATTCAAAGGTTCACCAGTGTCGTCGAACTACAGTACGTGGATGACGCTTGCATCTGTGCACATTCAGAGATCAAACTCCAATTCATAGTCAACATCTTCACTGAGGCGTACGAAAGCATAGGCCTTACACTAAACATCCGTATGACAAACATCCTTCACCAACCTGATTCCGCCACACAGCACTGCCCCCCCCCCCCCAGTCATCAAGATTCATGGCGCAGCCCTGAACAATGTGGACCACTTTCCCCATACTTCGGAAGCCTATTAACAAGGGCAGACATCGAAAACGAGGTTCAACACCACCTCCAGTGCACCAGCGCAGCCATCGGCTGCCTGAGGAAAAGAGTGTTCGAAGATCAGGTCCTAAAATCTGCCATGGTCTACAGGGCTGTAGTGATACCCGCCCTCCTGTATGGCTCGGAGATGTGGACAATATACAGTAGACACCTCAAATCGCTGGAGAAATACCACCAATGATGCCTCCGCAAGATCCTGCAAATCCCTTGGGAGGACAGATGCACCAACGTTAGTGTCCTCATTCAGGCCAACATCCCCAGCATCGAAGCACTGACCACGTTCCACCAGCTCCAGTGGGCGGGCCACATTGTTCGCATGCCTGACACAAGACTCCCAAAGCAAGCGCTCGGAACTCCTACATGGGAAGCGAGCCCCAGGTGGACAGAGGAAACTTTTCAAGGGCATCCTCAAAGCCTCCTTGATAAAGTGCAACATCCCCACTGACACCTGGGAGTTCCTGGCCGAAGACTGCTTTAAGTGGAGGAAGTCCGGGAGGGCGCTGAGCACCTCGAGTCTCGTCGCCGAGAGCATGCAGAAAACAAGCGCAGGCAGCGGAAGGAGCGTGCGGCAAACCAGTCCCACCCACCCTTTCCTTCAACGACTGTCGTATCTGTGACAGAGACTGTAATTCCCGTATTGGACTGTACAATCACCTAAGAACTCACTTTTAGAGTGGAAGCAAGTCTTCCTCGATTTCGAGGAACTGGGGCATTGTTCTATCAGGAGAGATTGAGTAGACCAGGCCTATATTCTCTAGAGTTTAGGTGATCTCATTGAAACATACAAAATTCTTACAGGGCTTGGCAGGGTAGATGCAGGGAGGATGTTTCCTCTGGCTGGGGAGTCAAAAACCAAAGATTACAGTCTCAGAATAAGAGATCGGCCATTTTGGACTGAGATGAGAAGAAATTTCTTCCCTCAGAGGGTTGTGAATCTTTGGAATTCTCTACCGCAGGGGGCTGTGGATGCTCAGTCATTGAATATATTCAAGATAGAGATCAATACATTTGGGGGAATGAAGGGACATGGGGATGGTGCGGAAAGGTGGAGTTGAGGTAAAAGATCAGCCATGATCTTGTGGAATGGTGGAGCAGGCTCAAAGGGCCAATTAGCCTACTCCTGCTCCTATATGTAAAGTGTTTATGTAATGGTGGACATCGCATGCTCCCTCTCCAGGGTCACACAGACACAGACAAGACCGTGGAAGAGAGGCAGTCAACCAGAGCGACCCCCGGCCCTCACCACCCACTCAGGCCCCACCCCCCTGGGCCCCACTCCTTGGGCCCCAGCCCCTCGAACCTGCAAATTGCTGCTTTAGCCCGGACCAAGAGCAGGCCGAGGATAAGATCCTCCGAATTACCCATCCCCCTCCACACTAGGTGGCCAAAGGTTAATATGGGGCTAAAGTGTCACCAAAAGTTGAACACGTGCTGCAGGTAACTATCCAGGGGCTGCAACCTCTTACACTGAATGTAGACATGGGCCGTGGACTCCTCAAGGTCGCAAAAAACACATCAAGCCTTGGAGTCTGGAAAGCAGCTTAAAAACTTGCACACGACTGCTCCGTACAACACTCTTCACCCCAGATGCCCAATGGTGTAGAGAAGGACCCCTGCGTAGAGAGCCCTCCAGTGAGGACCCCCACCTCCGCCGGACAACACGATGACCCACCCGTCCGATTGAGACGGGGAATAAACAAAATGAATCAATAAATGACCCAGAAACCTGAGTATCCGGGTCCTCAGTCATGGTGCGAAGTTCACTGGCCACCAATTTCCCGTTACTAACTCTCGCCTCAGGCCCCGCCCAGTCTGGTTTAATTGCTAAATGTTTTCTAACTCGGGTTCAGGCCTGTCATTCTCAGGGAAATTTACAAGGCCTCATTTATTGGTGTGTCCCACCCGAGAGGCCAATAACGCCTTTAATAAACTGGCAGCAAGTGGGTTTTTAAGTGGAAAGAGGTGAAAAACGCCAGTATCGATGCCTCAAAACTCACGGACTGAGAAATCCACTGCACCAGCGCCCCTGCCACAAGACTCAATATCCACCCCCTCCACCACTGGTGCACTGTGTCTGCAGTATGTACGGTCTACAAGATGACCAGGGTCAGGTCATGTGGAGTCAAAGGTCAGGGAACAGAATGGAGGGTAAGGTCGCTACAAACTTCCCTCAAGTCCAACCCTCTGGTTTCTGTTCGGTAGCCATCTTTCCATCCATTCTGCCCTTCACTCCACACGGCCTGACTTTGGTCACCTTGTAGACCTTACAAACTGTTATGGATCGCAAACTGGTTACAAAACAGAAAAAAGAGAGTGGGAGTTAAGAGCAGCTACTCAGACTGGCAAAAGGTGAGAAGCGGTGTTTCACAGGGATGGGTCCTGGAACCACTGTTCACCATTTATATAAACCGTTTGGACTCGGGAATCGCAAGTACCATTTCAACATTTGTCAATTACATCAAATTGGGAGGTAGAGTTAATACTGAGGAAGACAGAAAAAATACAAGACATTAATGAATTTGCAGAATGCACGTGTAATTGGGAAATTAATTTCACTATAGATCAGTGTGAGGTGGTGCATTTTTGTAGGAAGAATAAGGAAGCCACATAATATTTGGAAAATAGGAGACTAAATGGGGTAGAGGAGCAAAGGGATCTCGGGGTACAGATACACAAATCACTAAAAGTAGCGACGCGGGTTAATAGAGCCATAAAAAGCAAACAAAGCACTGGGGTTCATTTCTAAAGGAGTTTTCTGTTCCGTGCCTAGGAACTCTGAAACATTAAAGAGATTGGCTAGGACACATTTCTTACAGACATCAAGAAATGTATCCAGAATATTAAACTCCAGCCCAGTAATAGGGTTAGTAACATTAGCAAAAACTAACCCCAACTGTCAGAATGAACATGGTTCAGTCCTGGGTGAGATTAACAGCAGCAATAACAGCAGAATCCAACTCCTGCAATCACATATGAATCCGCTGGTGTTTTAGCAGGGTGGATGACTGAGTAAATCCCTTCCCACACTCGGAGCAGGTGAACGGCCTCTGTCCAGTGTGAACTTGCTGGTGTGCCAGCAGATGGGATGAACGAGTGAATCCCTTCCCACACTCAGAGCAGGTGAATGGCCTCTTCCCAAAGCAAACTCGCTGGTGTGTTAGAAGGTCGGATGACTGAATGAATCCCTTCCCACATACGGAGAAGGTGAACGATCTCTCCCCAGTGTGTACACGTTGATGGTGTGTCAGTCCCCCACAACTTTTATAGCACTTCCCACAGTCCAAGCATTTAAAAGATCTATCATGATTGCGAACTCGCTGGTGATTCAGCAAGTTGGATGACTGAGTGAATCCCTTCCCGCACTCGGAGCAGGTGAATGGCCTCTCCCCAGTGTGAACTCGCTGGTGTCTCAGTAGGTGGGATGAGTTAGTGAAACCTCTTCCACACTCAGAGAAGCTGAATGGCCTCTCCCCGGTGTGATTGCACTTGTGTCTCGACAGGCCAGAGGATCTGTTGAAGCCTTGTCCACACAGAACACGTAAACGGTTTCTCCCCACTCTGAACAGTCCCTTTTTGTTTCTATGTTCAAAGGTTGATGATGTACAGGTCCCGATGAATTGAGCTACTGTCAGACCTTGATGTGATTGTTCTCTGCATCCTGTAAAATAAATTACAAAAAGAGGAAAGAGAGCGTGAGAGAGAACCCACAAAAAGAGGCAGCTTGTGAAATTGGATTTAATGAATCTGGTCATTTGTGGGGCCGGCATGAGAAAAAAGTGACCAAGAAAGCTGCCGGATTGTCATAAAAACCCAACTGGTTCACTGATGTCCTTCAGGGAAGGCAACCTGCCACCCGGGCTGGGCCTGCGCAAGATTCTGGTCTCTATGGGAGGAGGTGGGGTGGGGGGGTTGCAGGGATTGGGGAGGGTGAAGGAGGGGGACAGTCTAGTGCCAAGTGGACCAGGTGTTTAAAGGTCATTCATTCACAGCAAGCTCCCACAAACAGCAATGTGATACTGTCCAGATAATCTTTTCTACTGATGTTGATTGATGGATGAATTTTGGCCAGGGCACGGGGGATAACTCCCTCGTTCTTCTTCGAAGTAGATCTTTTACGTCCACTTGAGAGAGCAGACGGGATTTCAGTTTAACGTCTCATCTGAAAGATGACATTTCCGACAATACTCCCTCAGTATTGCACTAGAGTGTCAGCCTAGATTTTTATGCTGAAGTCTCTGGAGTGGGACTTAAACCTGCAACCATAGAATCATGGAATAGGATCATAGAATCTTGGAATACTGCGTGCAGTTTTGGTTTTCATATTTACGAAAGGATGTACTTGCTTTGGAGGCAGTTCAGAGAAGGTTCACTAAGTTGATTCAGGAGATGAGGGGGTTGACTTATGAGGAAGGGTTGAGTAGGTTGGTCTCTACTCATTGGAATTCAGAAGAATGAGAGGTGATCTTATCGAAACATGTAAGATTATGAGGGGGCTTGACAAGGTGGATGCAGAGAGGATGTTTCCACTGATAGGGGAGACTAGAACTAGAGGGCATGATCTTAGAATAAGGGGCCGCCCATTTAAAACTGAGATGAGGAGAAATTTCTTCTCTCAGAGGGTTGTAAATCTGTGGAATTCACTGCCTCAGCTGTGGAAGCTGGGACATTGAATAAATTTAAGACAGAAATAGACAATTTCTTAAACGATAAGGGGTTATGGGGAGCGGGCAGGGAAGTGGACCTGAGTCCATGATCGGATCAGCCATGATCGTGTTAAATAGTGGAGCAGACTCGAGGGGCCGTATGGCCTACTCCTGCTCCTATTTCTTATGTTCTTATAAAAGCAGAGAAGTCCTGCTACAACTGTACAGAGTATTGGTTAGGCCACACCTGGAGTACTGAGTACAGTTTTGTTCTCCGTATTTAAGAAAGGATATACTTGCATTGGAGGCTGTTCAGGGAAGGTTCACTAGGTTGGTTCTGGACATGAGGGGGTTGACTTATGAAGATAGGTTGAGCAGGTTGGGCCTATACACATTGGAGTTCAGAAGATCGAGAGGTGATCGTATCGAAACATATAAGATAATGATGGGGCTCGACAAGGTGGATGCAGAGAGAATATTTCCACTCGTAGAGGAAACTAAAACTAGGGGACATGGTCTCAGAATAAGGGGCCTCCCATTTAAAACTGAGATGGGAAGGAATTTCTTCTCAGAGTCTTGTAAATCTATGGAATTATCTGCCCCAGAGAGCTGTGGAGGCTGGGTCATTGAATATATTTAAGGCGGGGATTTATTTTTGAGGGAGTAAAGGGTTATGGGGAGCGGGCAGGGAAATGGAGCTGAGTCCATGATCAGATCAGCCACGATTTTATTGAATGGCGGAGCAGGCTCGAGGGTCAAAATGGCCTATTCCTGCTCCTATTTCCTTTGTTCTTATGTAGAATGGTTACAACACGGAAGAAGGCCATTTGGCCTGTCGAGCCCGTGCTGACTCTCAGTTAATCCCTCCCCCCCTGCCCTTTTCCCGTAGCCCAGCAATTTATTTTCCTTCAGATTCTTATCCAACTCCCTTTTGAAAGATAAAATTGAATTTGCCTCCACCATCCTTTCCGGCTGTGCATTCCAGATCTTAACCACTCGCTGCAGGAAAAAACGTTTTTTCTCGCGTTGCCTTTGGTTCTCTTGCCAATCACATTAAATCTGTGTTCTCTGGTTCCCGACCCTTCTGCCAATGGGAACAGTTTCTCTCTATCTACTCTGTCATCCTTGACTCCGAGGGACTGCCTAAGAGAGAAAGCGATCCACTCTGTCCAGATCTCTCATGATTTTGAACGCCTCTATCAAATCTCTTCTCAATCTTCTCTGCTCCAAGGAGAACAATCCCAACGTAACTGAAGTCCCTCAATCTCGGAATCATTCCAGGAAATCTTTTCTGCACCTTCTCTAAGGCCTTCACATCCTTCCTAAAGTGCGGTGCCCAGAATTGGACACTGTTAGCGTTAGTGTTTTCTTAGAAGAATCACTCAACACTCAGGGTCGGTTCCAATGCTGAAGCAGCTTTTATTACGCTCAGCGGGAAGGAAAAACTCAGGACCGTATCCAGGTTTCTCTTCACAGAACAAAGAGTTACATGTACCTTTATATGTTTCACAACAGTTACAAAACAGTTTACTACAGTTACACAGCCCATCACGGCTGGACACAAGCCAATCACAACGATTATAGATTACATATAGGTTCTTTTAACCCAATAGAATTCTCCTAGTATCCAGGGAACCATATGTTCGGTTATTGTCAGCTTGGGCTGATCGATGGCTTTATAGGTTCTCTCCCTAGTTCTTTCATCTGGGAGAAATAATTGGTATATAGCCTTGTTTACAGCAAATGGTTTCCCTCTTATCTTTCTTCCTGGGGAATTAATTGGTTTATGGCCTTGCTCACAGGAGATGGCTTCCTTCTTATCTCTGTCTTCCCAGGCATTCCTACAGTGGGCCTCACAGGGTTATTGCTCGGTCAGTGAACGTTCAACAGTTCACAGCTTGACTACCTGGTTTCCCATCATGCCTGGGCAGCCATTTTATGTGTGTGTCCATTTAAGCTTATGTGAGTTTTAAATATCCAGCAGGTGCCTAATGCCTAAGTCTATATATATATATTTCTACTCTCTACAACAATTCCCCCTTTCGGTAAAGGGACTAGTCCTAGTCCTCTTTTAACCGAAATACTGCCTTTATCTGATATTTGTGCACGGCCCGGTACTCCTTGCCTCAACGTGCTGGCCAGTCACGCGGTTTCAGGAGTTCCGGTTGCTTAAATCAAATTAACAAAGGCTAGCTCCTCCCGTCCCCTTATCAAACAGGCCTGTTTAATATCCAGGGAACGGTGATTAGTCCGTTTCCGCCGTTTGTGGCGCCTGCATACCTGGCAGGCCATCACGCCCCATGTTATTGTATTCCGACCAGTGTGTGTGAAATAATTCGGATCCATGGGTGGATGTTCACATTTATTCCCCAGTCCCAGACTTTTCTCCACCAACTCTGACTTTGTAAGTCTACCTCGGTATCTTCTTCCAGTTCTTTGATTTTAGTTTGTAGCTGGTGATAGAGTTTTACGGATTGCCCCACTCTGAGCCTTAACTCCCGTAATTCCTCGGTTAGATGTGGGATAGGGACCTGCTCTGGCTCGTCATAATCCTGCAAATGATCATGGAGCTGATCAGTTTCTTCAATAACTTCGGACTTCCGGCGCCTAACCTGGGTGATATGTGCTTGCCCGATCGCGACAGGTCGTAGTGGTGTAAAGCAAAAGTTTGGCTGCGGTATAGGGCACTGTAGGTCATTATACTGGTATGAACGCTCTGTGGTAGAGACGCAGTATCTTCCCCTCCCTCCGTAGCCTGCCCTCGCGAAGTGCATGTGTGCGGGCACTATTTCTAGTACACACCCGTTGGTTCGGTTAAACCCGCACTCGTCTAGTTCCCCTCGGCCCACCGGGTGAGGGCATACTGTGATTTCCCCCCTTTGCTTGCAATCTGCTAGGGAAATCCCAGTAAGTATGTTGTTTCGACGAACGGCAGAGGTGGTGGTTAGGTAGTAGCGTATGGAGACATTTTCCCGTATTACTCCGATATTCTCTAGTTGGTATAAGGGGAACGGCCCTGAGTCCGGCGTTGCTATAGGGATCAACAGGACTATCCCTATCCCGGTAGTCCTACCCATCTGGCAATCTGGAATTGCGGGGTATACTCGGGTCAGTCCCTTCAGAGTACAATTATCCAGTGTCCCCCTTTGGTTCGCCAACTGAGCTAAATGTGAACTGTCTATCCAATCGGGTACTTCCCCGCGTTGGATCTGGTCGAGGTTGTGGCGGATCTGTCCCACCATCCACAGACCATAAGCATGACAGAGTTGCCCCTGTCTTTGCTTTATTGTATCTTCTTGTTCTCTATCAATGAGGTGATTGATGGTTTTAGCGTGAGCTTCCAGGACTGAGATGCCATCCAGCTGGATTTTGGCACACTCCTTTCCTAGGTTGGCCTGGTCTTCCTGGTTTTGCTCCACCCTCTCCAATAACCCCTTCATCACCCCTTTAAGCTGTTCTACCCTCTCATTTAGCCCTTGTATGTCTATCGAGTTCACTACGGAGGTTCCTGTATTGAAAACGGTAGCAACATCATTTACTATTTCCCTCTTCACCCTGGGTGCTAACCCCTGTCCCCGGAACTTACTGGCACCCATGGCATCGGCAACCTGCTGCATTACGACTTTACTTAATACATTGTACATCTTCCTTGACTGTTCGGTACAATATTCCGGCATCTGGATGCCTGAAATATTGATCAGAACAGGCACAATTTCATGTTTAACATTATCATACAATAATTCCCCTTCGTTGTACATTGCAATCCCATTTTCTGGTCCCTTAGTAGTTATGGGACAAGGCAGTTCTTCGGGCAATGTAGTGATTCTTATGGGGCGCGGTGTTGGAGGGGGTGAGAAACATACATACAATTATATTGCAGCCGCCCCCGCCTCCTCGTAATACCCACACAGCCCCATTCCCTTCTTGCGGATGACTGATTGCTGGGATTGTCCCGGAGGCACGCAAATTATGCCGAAAGTACATTCATCAGGCCCTTTGACATCCCTCCGTTTAATGCATCTGCTCCTTATACCCGTGGAGCACTGTACACATACTCTTATTCTTATTAGGATTCTTATTAGGATTCACTTGTAACCATGCATTAAAATAAGTCCTGTCCTTGCTCCAGTCCTTGGCTGCTGGGATGCACATTCCGTCCATTAAATTTTAAACAGACGGCCTGGTCGTCACCAGGGGTTAAGTTTTTTTGCTCTACGAGTGTCCCTGTCACCCTGCAAAATCAGAAGGACAAGGTTATAATCGAACCATTTCGAGCTGAATCTGTAGGGCGTGCGCCCGTGTCTTTACCCACTTAAATATTACCCAAACTCCTATTATGACCAAGGCCAAAGCTATTCCTCCAAACATCGCTGTCTGCTTTACCGTTAGGTTGGGTTTGTGGACTACACCTACCCACCGTGGGGTACATTGGCTCTATTGCCAGAGGTGATGGTGCTATGGCTGCGCACTGCACTATCCGTCTAGACCCGTTATCTCTTCCAGCCTGTTTATCTTAGCTTTTAACTCTTCAATTTGTTTTATTGAGTATCTATTTCTTTATTGTATCAGGCAAGTATTATTACATAAGCTAGTTCTGTTTTTATTTTTGTTTCCTCTGTTAGGTGAGTCTTTTTTTTTCCTATTAAGAAATCCAAATTAATAATGTTCAGTATAAAACGGCTGTCAATGGAAAGGGTTAACTCCTTTCCAGGTTTGTAAGAAGACCTGATGTCATTACGTGACTTCACGTAATCATCTGAAAAAAAAAAGTCTTTGTGCCTTCAAAACTGGCTTCGAAATTAGGAATCCGTTAAACAGCATAAATCATTAGAGTAAACTCCAATGTTTTCTTAACTTCTAATTCAAGTACTTGCCAAAGAATTTTTTTTTTTTAATTGTTTTAAAACAAGACCACACATACAATAGCAATTTTGTTTACTGAAATTCAATTCTGTTTTTTTTTTATTTCTCTCTTTCTCCTCGTTATCTTCAAAACCCTCCTGCTTGTTTAGACTGTTCGGGACATTTTGGAAATCTTTTCAAACTGCATTGAAACTTTTTCATAATTGAAAATTCGAATCCATGTAGAGTGTTTTTTTACTTATTCCAATTTTTTTTCTCTTCTAATTAAACCAATATCTTTTTCACAGCAAACATCAACTAGTATTTAGTAAGTTATGTCTTTTTCCATTTAGTCTGTTACATCTTTTTTTTTTCTTTCTTCAAATTAGGTTTTGTATTTTTTTTTTCTCTTCTAATTAAACCAATATCTTTTTCACAGCAAACATCAACTAGTATTTAGTAAGTTATGTCTTTTTCCATTTAGTCTGTTACATCTTTTTTTTTTCTTTCTTCAAATTAGGTTTTGTATTTTACACGGAGGGTTCGTAACTCCATAAAGTTGTTAATTTAAAATCATTTGTTTACTTTCAAAGTGGCGTCTTTATCTTTTTCTTTTTCTCCATAACTGGAATGGAGTCCAGCTTTTGAGTGCTGCCTTTCGTTATCTCAAAATGCTCCAGTTTCAAAGTCGTTACTAAAGCTTGCTGTTTTTTTAACATTTTCCAAAAGTTCCTTTTACACCTTCGCAGATAGCTCGCCACTTGCCCAGGAGTTTGACCTGATCAGATTTAATTTAATCTTTTTCTTTTTTTTTTTAAATCCACCTCAGTATTTCCTGTGCCTTCTCTGAATATCTCAAAATCCCAATTCAAACGTTGTAATTTCAATCTTTATTTAAAACTTTTTTTTTTAGAAGCTCTTTTTTTTTAAAGCATTCTTTATCTCATTCCGAGACTAAATTTATGTCTTTCAACCCAATCAATCATTGCATGTTTTCTTTCGGCAAGTAAGTGAGCATGTCAAATAAATATTTTGCTCAACAAACCTATTCTTTATTTGTTTATTTTCCTAGCTCCGTAACTTATCATCCGAATAAATCCACACCTGCGTTTCTAACTTAAATGTCTTAAAACTTCCCACATACAGGACAACATTACAAAGGGTTTAAAAAAAGACTTTCACTCTGTTTCTAAAATAAACAGACACTTGCATTCCTCTTCCAACCAGGCTTTCGGAACATGAAAACATAAAAAAATTCATTCTGCAGTCAAAAATCACACAGACACTTCTCACTCAACGATCAGACATTTACAACAGTCTCTCTTCTTGTTTTGGCCGGCTCTATTTTTGGATCCATGACCTTTCAGGGAATTCGTAGTTTTATCTAAATAATTCCTCACATAACTAATTTTTTGGATCCATGACCTTTCAGGGAATTCGTAGTTTTATCTAAATAATTCCTCACATAACTAATTCCTGAGGATTCCACCCTGCTTTAATCATTTTTTCAATTAGCTTCTTTTGTTTTTCCGCCAGGTGGCGGGTAAGCGACCCTTCTGGTCCCCACTCGAGTTTACTTGTTTTCATGGCCATTCCTGGGTAGGACTAGTACCATTAGGAATCTACTCTCAGAGGTCCGCTTTCTTTCTAGCGCGACTTGTAGTAAACTGTCTCTTGGCTACTGTCAGGTCACAAGTTCTGCTGTTACACAAACTTATACAATTCTTAAAAACGCGTTTAAGCAATTCCCGCAGTGCTCTACGTATCCTTAACGACTACCTACCACCGCTCAGCCCGTTGGTCCGACCCTGTTCACAGGTTTGGATTCCATTAGCCGCTGTACACCGCTTGGTTCTACCCCGGGGTATTTCAAATTACACTACTGGGTCCGGAAGATGTCTCTCGGTATCACGATCCCACGGTCTAAGTGTGTTCCCTACGCCTACTTGGTTCCTGGCCGTCACGTGGGACAAAAGTCCTCTTAATTCAGGCTCAGGCTAGGCGTTTGAGATATTAGACCGTCTCCTCATGTCGATCAACCAGCTTCCACCTTCCGCACCCTTTATACTTAAAAATTGTTTTTTATACTCACCCGGGTTTTTTTTCCAAGGGCGTCCAGCGACTCCGGGAAATCCCGTCGACTACGCCATTGTTAGCGTTAGTGTTTTCTTAGAAGAATCACTCAACACTCAGGGTCGGTTCCAATGCTGAAGCAGCTTTTATTACGCTCAGCGGGAAGGAAAAACTCAGGACCGTATCCAGGTTTCTCTTCACAGAACAAAGAGTTACATGTACCTTTATATGTTTCACAACAGTTACAAAACAGTTTACTACAGTTACACAGCCCATCACGGCTGGACACAAGCCAATCACAACGATTATAGATTACATATAGGTTCTTTTAACCCAATAGAATTCTCCTAGTATCCAGGGAACCATTGTCAGCTTGGGCTGATCGATGGCTTTATAGGTTCTCTCCCTAGTTCTTTCATCTGGGAGAAATAATTGGTATATAGCCTTGTTTACAGCAAATGGTTTCCCTCTTATCTTTCTTCCTGGGGAATTAATTGGTTTATGGCCTTGCTCACAGGAGATGGCTTCCTTCTTATCTCTGTCTTCCCAGGCATTCCTACAGTGGGCCTCACAGGGTTATTGCTCGGTCAGTGAACGTTCAACAGTTCACAGCTTGACTACCTGGTTTCCCATCATGCCTGGGCAGCCATTTTATGTGTGTGTCCATTTAAGCTTATGTGAGTTTTAAATATCCAGCAGGTGCCTAATGCCTAAGTCTATATATATATATTTCTACTCTCTACAACAGACACGATACTCCAGTTGAGGCCGAACCAGTGTTTTATAAAGGTTCCTCATAATTTCCACACTTTTGTACTCTATGCTTCTAATTATGAAGCCCAGGATCCCGTAAGCCTTTTTAACTGCTTTCTCAACCTGCCCTGCTATCTTCACCGATTTATGCACACATACCCCCAAGTCTCCCTATTCATGCACCTCTATTAGTATTGTACCATTTAGTTTATATCTCCTCATTTTTCTACCAAAATGCATCATAGAATCATAAAAATCTACAGCACAGAAGGAGGCCATTTCGGCCCATCGTGTCCACTCCAGCCAACAAAGAGCTATCCAGCCTAATACCACTTTCCAGCTCTTGGTCCGTAGCCCTGCAGGTTATGGCACTTCAAGTGTGTATCCAAGTACTTTTTAAATGTGGTGAGGGTTTCTGCCTCTACCACCCTTTCAGGCAGTGAGTTCCAGAACCCACTACCCTCTGGGTGAAGAAATTCCCCCTCAAATCCCCTCTAAACCTCCTACCAATTAATTTAAATCTATGCTCCCTGGTTCTTGACCCCTCTGTGAAGGGAAATATGTCCATCCGATTCACTCTATCTCAGCTCCTCATAATTTTATACACCTCAATAAGGTCTCCCCTCAGCCTCTTCTGTTCCAAAGAAAACAACCCCAGCCTATCCAATCTTTCTTCATAGCTACATTTCTCCAGTCCACGCAACATCCTCATAAATCTCCTCTATACCCTGTCAAGAGCAATCACATCTTTCCTGTAATGCGGTGACCAGAACCGCACACAGTACTCTAGCTGTGGCCTAACTAGTGATTTATACAGTTCAAGGATAACCTCCCTGCTCTTGTATTCTATGCCTCAGCTGATAAAGGCAAGTATTTCATATGCATTCTTAACCACCTTATCTACATGGCCTGCTATCTTCAGGGATCTGTGGACATGCACTCCAAGGTCACTTTATTCCTCTACACTTCTCAGTGTCCTGCCATTTACTGTGTATTCCCTTGCCTTGTTAGCCCTTCCCAAATGCATTATCTCACACTTCTCCAGATTGAATTCCATTTTCCACTGTTCCACCCACCTGACCAATTCATTGATATCTTCCTGCAGTCTACAGCTTTCTTCTTCATTATCAACCACACAGCCGATTTTAGTATCATCTGCAAACTTCTTAATCATACCCTCTACATTAAAGTCTAAATCATTGATATATAGCACAAAAAGCAAAGGACCTACTACTGAGCCCTGGGGAACCCCACTGGAAACAGCCTTCTAGTCACAAAAACACCCATCAATCATTACCCTCTGCTTCATGCCTCTGAGCCAATTTTGGATCCAACTTGCCACTTTGCCCTGGATTCCATGGGTTTTTACTTTCGTGACCAGTCTGCCATGTGGGACCTTATCAAAAGCCTTGTTGAAATCCAGAAACACAACATCAAACATACTACCCTCGTCAACCCTCCTTGTTACCTCCTCAAAAAATTCAATCAAGTTACTCAGACACAACTTTCCTTTAACAAATCCATTCTGACTGTCCTTGATTAATCTGTGTCTTTCTAAATGAAGATTTATCCTGTCCCTCAGAATTTTTTACAATAATTTTCCCACCACTGAGGTTGGGCTGACTGGCATGTAATTACTCGGTGTGTCCCTTTCTCCCTTTTCACATTTCACACTTTTCTGCATTAAATTCATCTGCCACGTGTCCGTCCATTCTACCAGCCTGACTATGTAATTTGAAGTCTATCACTCCCCTCCTCACTGTTCACTATACTTCCAAGTTTTGTGTCCTCTGCAAATTTTGAAATTGTGCCCTGTACACCCACGTCCAAGTCATTAATATATATCCAGAAAAGCAGTGGTCCCAGAAGCGACCCCTGGGGAACACCACTGTATACCTTTGGTCCAACACTGTTCTCTGTTTCCTGTCACTGAGCCCATTTAGTTTCCCAGCTGCCACTCTCCCTTTTATTCCACAGACCTCACTTTTGCTGGCAAGCCGACTATGTGGATTTCCAAAAGGCGTTCAACAAAGTGCCACATAATAGGCTCTGTGTCGAACGCCTTTTGGAAATCCATGTACACCACATCAACCGCATCGCCCTCTCTGTTACCTCATCAAAAAACTCGATGAAGTTGGCTTCACCTTTGAAAATTCTCATCCTCCGGTCTTACACCCTCCGGGACCCCTTCCCTCCTCCAACTCTGGCCTCTTGTGCAACCTCCCACTTCCTTCGTTCCACCTTCAGATGCCTTGGCCGTATGATCTTTGATCAAGGGATAGTGCAGGAAAGTGGAGCAGAGGTAGAAGATCAGCCATGATCTTATTGAATGCCGGAGCAGGCTCGAGAGGCCGAATGGCCTACTCCTGCTCCTATTTCTTATGTTGTTATGTTTTGGTCACCTGTCCTAATGTCTCCTTCTTTGGCTCGGTGTCAATTTCTGACTGATTACACTCTTGTGAAGTGCCTCGGAACGTTTTACTACATTAAAGGCGCTATGTAAATGCAAGTTGTTGCTGGTGTGCTACTCTAGGCCTCAGCTTTGCCAGACAGAATCAGTGAGGGATGGTGGCTGTGCTGTTCCCCCTGGGCGAAATGATGGCAGCAAGCTGTATCGGCTCACAAGCTCAGAATGACCACTTGGCAAGGTACTGGAGGAGAAACTGTGACTGTGGCCAAACTCCACCATCACACAGCACCTTCAGGAGAGAAAGGGACAACATTCAGATCCTCCAATGTATCTGGATTTCAAACAGCAAGGATTGGAGAAGTGGGAGAGCGTGGGACGGGGGATTTGCAGCTTAGGAGGGGCTAGATAGGAAAGAATGTTTCAATGAAACTAAAACTGTTCAGAATTTCTATCCTGTACTTAGAGTGATGGCATTTGTAAATAATGAGGACAGATTGCACAGACTAGGCTTGTATTCACGAGAATATAGAAGGCGAAGAGGTGATATAATTGAGGTGTTTAAGATGATTAAAGAGTTGATAGGGTAACGAGAGGGATACTATTTCCTCTGGTGGAGGAGTCCACAGCAAGGGGGCAGAATCTTGAAATTAGCCCGAGACCATTCAGGAATGATGTCAGGAAGCACTTCTTCATACAGATGCTGAGAGCTGGAACTAGGGTCATAGTCTCAGGATAAGGATTTGGCCATTCAGGAATGAGATGAGCATTTGAATCTTTGGGATTCTCTACCATAGGGAGCTGTACATGCTCAGTCATTGAGAATAATCAAGACTGAGATCAAATTTTAGACACTAAAGGAATCAAAGAATCTGGAGATAGGGCGGGAAAGCAGGCCCGAGGGGCCGTATTGCCAACTTCTGATCCTATTTCTTCTATTCTTAAAAGGTAGTGCAAATCTGGAATTCTGTTCCCCAAAAACTGAAAATGTCAAAACTGTGCGTTAGATTGTTAGGCAAGGGTACCAAGGGTTCGGGACTGAAGGTGGGAAGATGGAGTTAAGATCAGCCGTGATCGCATTGAATGGTGGAACAGGCTCAAGTGGCAGAATGGCCGACTCCAGTTCCTTTGTTCCTACTTATAATCCTGACTTTTGTAAACTACTTTTACATGGTATTAGAAGGGAAGGATATACAGACGGGATTAATCCTGGGTCCCTCCTGTTCCTAGCACTCAGTTTCAATGGACGGTGCCTTTACCCACTGAGCCGTTAGGAGGAGGGTCCAGTAACCCTGCTGGGAAATGCACGTATGAGGCCTCAGGTAAGGACAGTGGAATAGTCCATCGACACACTGTCGAGGTTCACACATGGAGATTGGGCACATGGGTCACATATTGGAGAGAAACTGGTGAGTGTAGAACTGAACCCAGCCAGAGTCAGCACCTTCAGGGGAGGAGAGGGAGGGAAACCAGTGAGTGGAGAACTGAACCCAGCCAGAGTCAGCACCTACAGAGGAGGAGAGGGAGGGGAACCAGTGAGTGTAGAACTGAACCCAGCCAGAGTCAGCACCTTCAGGGAAGGGAGAGAGAGGGGAACCAGTGAGTGTAGAACTGAACCCAGCCAGAGTCAGCACCTTCAGGGGATGAAAGGGAAGGGAACCAGTGAATGTAGAATTGAACCCAGCCAGAGTCAGCACCTACAGGGAAGGAGAGGCGAGGAGGGTAAATAGTATGAAGTTTTGCCTTATTCTTCCCTGGACCTAAAACTACTGAACTCAGTCTTTCTGGAGCTGCGGGTGGATTTACTCTGGAGCATGCACGATGCTGAGAATGATGTGAATAGCACATTTAGTCAGTTGGTCTTACCGCAGGTAAAGGGTCCACAGCCAGATAGGGAATGGAAGACTAGCAGGAAGAGCAGTGCAAGGAAGGTAGTGCAGGGGTCACCTGCGGTCATCCCCCTGCAAAACAGATATACCGCTTTGAGCACTGTTGAGGGGGATGACTCATCAGGGGAGAGCAGCAGCAGCCATGTTCATGGCACCGTCGCTGGCTCTGCTGCACAGGAGGGCAGGAAAAAGAGTGGGATGTGATTGTAAGGGGAATAGATGGCCGTTTCTGCGGCCACAACCGAGACTCCAGGATGGTATGTAGCCTCCCTGGTGCAAGGGTCAAGGATGTCTCGAAGTGGGTGCAGGACATTCTGAAAAGGGAGGGTGAACAGCCAGTTGTCGTGGTGCATATAGGTACCAACGATATAGGTAAAAAATGGAATGAGGTCCTATGGGACGAATTTAGGGACCTAGGAGTTAAATTAAAAAGTAGGACCTCAAAAGTAGTAATCTCAGGATTGCTACCAGTGCCACGTGCTAGTCAGAGTAGGAATCGCAGGATAGCTCAGATGAATACGTGGCTTGAGGAGTGGTGCAGAAGGGAGGGATTCAAATTCCTGGGCATTGGAACCGGTTCTGGGGGAGGTGGGACCAGTACAAACTGGACGGTCTGCACCTGGGCAGGACCGGAATCAATGTGCGAGGGGTAGTGTTTGCTAGTGCTGTTGGGGGGGAGTTAAACTAATGTGGCAGGGGAATGGGAACCTATGCAAGGAGACAGAGGGAAATAAAATAGAGTCAGAAGCAAAAGATAGAAAGGAGAATAGTAAAAGTGGAGGGCAGAGAAACCCAAGGCAAAAAACAAAAAGGGCCACATTACAGCAAAATTCTAAAGGGGCAAAGTGCATTAAAAAGACAAGCCTGAAGGCTCTGTGCCTCAATGCGAGGCGTATTCGGAATAAGGTGGACGAATTAACTGCGCAGATAGCAGTTAATGGGTATGATGTAATTGGCATCACTGAGACATGGCTCCAGGGTGACCAAGGCTGGGAACTCAACATCCAAGGGTATTCAGCATTTAGGAAGGATAGACAGAAAGGAAAAGGAGGCGGGGTGGCGTTGCTGGTTAAAGAGGAAATTAATGCAATAGTAAGGAAGGACATTAGCCTGGATGATGTGGAATCGGTATGGGTGGAGCTGCGGAATTCCAAAGGGCAGAAAACGCTAGTGGGAGTTGTGCACAGACCACCAAACAGTAGTAGTGAGGTTGGGGACAGCATCAAACAAGAAATAAGGGATGTGTGCAATAAAGGTACAGCAGTTATCATGGGCGACTTTAACCTACATATTGATTTGGCTAATCAAACTGGTAGCAATGCAATGGAGGAGGATTTCCTGGAGTGTATTAGGGATGGTTTTCCAGACCAATACGTTGAGGAACCAACTAGAGAGCTGGCCATCCTAGACTGGGTATTGTGTAATGAGAAGGGACTAATTAGCAATCTTGTTGTGCGAGGCCCCTTGGGGAAGAGTGACCATAATATGGTAGAATTTTTTATTAAGATGGAGAGTGATACAGTTAATTCGGAAGCTAGGATCCTGAACTTAAGGAAAGGTAACTTCGACAGTATGAGGTGTGAATTGGCTAGAGTAGACTGGCAAAAGATACTTAAAGGGTTGACGGTGGATAAGCAATGGCAAACGTTTAAAGATCACATGGATGAACTTCAGCAATTGTACATCCCTGTCTGGAGTAAAAATAAACGGGGAAGGTGGCTTAACCATGGCTAACAAGGGAAATTAAGGATAGTGTTAAAGCCAAGGAAGAGGCATATAATTTCGCTAGAAAAAGCAACAAATCTGAGGACTGGGAGAAATTTAGAATTCAACAGAGGAAGCCGAAGGGTTTAATTAAGAAGGGAAAAATAGAGTACGAGAGGAAGCTTGCAGGGAACATAAAAATTGACTGCAAAAGCTTCTATAAATATGTGAAGAGAAAAAGATTAGTGAAGACAAACATAGGTCCCTTGCAATCGGATTCAGGTGAATTTATAATGGGGAACAAAGAAATGGCAGACCAATTGAACAAATACTTCAGTTCTGTCTTCACAAAGGAAGACACAAATAAACTTCCGAATGTACTAGGGGACAGTAGCTCTAGTGCGATGGAGGAACTGAAGGATATCCTTATTAGGCGGGAAATTGTGTTAGTGAAATTGATGGGATTGAAGACCGATAAATCCCCAGGGCCTGATTGTCTGCATCCCAGAGTACTTAAGGAAGTGGCCCTAGAAATTGTGGATGCATTGGTGATCATTTTCCAACAGTCTATCAACTCTGGATCAGTTCCTATGGACAGGAGGGTAGCTAATGTAACACCATTTTTTAAGAAAGGAGGGAAAGAGAAAATGGGTAATTATAGACCGGTTAGCCTGACATCAGTAGTGGGGAAAATGTTGGAATCAATCATTAAGGATGAAATAGCAGTGCATTTGGAAAGCAGTGACAGGATTGGACCAAGTCAGCATGGATTTATGAAAGGGAAATCATGCTTGACGAATCTTCTGGAATTTTTTGAGGATGTAACTAACAGAGTGGACAAGGGAGAACCAGTGGATGTGGTGTATTTGGACTTTCAAAAGGCTTTTGACAAGGTCCCGCACAAGAGATTGGTGTGCAAAATCAAAGCACATAGTATTGGGGGTAATGTACTGATGTGGATAGAGAACTGGTTGGCAGACAGGAAGCAGAGAGTCGGGATAAACGGGTCCTTTTCAGAATGGCAGGCAGTGACTAGTAGAGTGCCGCAGGGCTCAGTGCTGGGACCCCAGCTCTTTACAATATACATTAAGGATTTAGATGAAAGAATTGAGTGTGATATCTCGAAATTTGCGGATGACACTAAACTGGGTGGCGGTATGAGCTGTGAGGAGGACGCTAAAAGGCTGCAGGGTGACTTGGACAGGTTAGGTGAATGGGCAAATACATGGCAGATGCAGTATAATGTGGATAAATGTGAGGTTATCCATTTTGGGGGAAAAACACAAAGGTAGAATATTATCTGGATGGCGGCAGATTAGGAAAGGGATGTGCAACGAGACCTGGGTGTCATGGTTCTTCAGTCACTGAAAGTGGGCATGCGGGTACAGCAGGTGGTGAAGAAGGTATGTTGGCCTTCATAGCTAGGGGAATTGAATATAGGAGCAGGGAGGTAAAACTGCAGTTGTACAGGGCGTTGGTGAGGCCTTACCTGGAATATTGTGTTCAGTTTTGGTCTCGTAATCTGAGGAAGAACGTTCTTGCTATTGAGGGAATGCAGTGAAGGTTCACAAGACTGATTCCAGGGATGGCTGGACTGTCATATGAGGAGAGACTGGATCAACTGGGCCTTTATTCACTGGAGTTTAGAAGGATGAGAGGAGATCTCATAGAAACATATAAGATTCTGACGGGACTGGACAGGTTAGATGCGGGAAGAATGTTCCCGATGTTGGGGAAGTCCAGAACCAGGGGACATAGTCTTAGGATAAGGGGTAGGCCATTTAAGACTGAGATGAGGAGAAACCTCTCCACTCAGAGAGTTGTTAACCTGTGGAATTCCCTGCCGCAGAGAGTTGTTGATGCCAGTTCACTGGATATATTCAAAGGGGAGTTAGATATGGCCCTTACAGCTAAGGAGATCAAGGGGTATGGAGAGAAAGCAGGAAAGGGGTACTGAGGGAATGATCAGCCATGATCTTATTGAATGGCGGTGCAGGCTCGAAGGGCCGAATGGCCTACTCCTGTACCTATTTTCTATGTTTCTATGTTTGATGGGACAGTGTAGAGGGAGCATTACTCTGTATCTATCCGTGCTGTACCCGCCCTGGGAGTGTTTGATGGGACAGTGTAAAGGGAGCTTTACTCTGTATCTAATCCGTGCTGTACCCGCCCTGGGAGTGTTTGATGGGACAGTGTAGAGGGAGCTTTACTCTGTATCTAACCCGTGCTGTACCTGCCCTGGGAGTGTTTGATGGGACAGTGTAGGGGGAGCTTTACTCTGTATCTAACCTGTGCTGTACCTGCTCTGAGTGTATTTGATGCTGACACGAGTTGCTTACATCGATGAACACACCTTTCAACTGAAAGATAAACCCATCAGCTTCTCCCTGGACGCAGGTCCTGAGGGTCAGTGAGTGTCCCGAACATTTTAAACATCTCCTCATCCTTTTTGTTCTAATCAGAAGAGCCCCAGTTTCTCGAATCTCTCTCCCCATAACTAAAGCCTCTTGTCCCTGCTAGCATCTCAGTGAATCTTCACTGTACCCGCTCCATGGCCTTGACAGTCACCTCACAGTAAAATGCCCCAAAACTTGACACTATATTCTAAATACAGCCTAATCAATGATTTGTGCTTGACACCCGATTTATAAAACCAAGGATAAAATTTTTAAACAACTTGATTAACTTGTCCTCCCACATTTAACGATTTGTGTAAATGAACACATTGTAGGTTTTAAAGATATTAGCATAACGTGGCTGAAATACATTGTCATGAAACGTCTGATATAATGTGTATTATGGGAGAGAAGTTTATTCTGAGTTAGAAACTCAAACAGGAGCTTCACTGCAGACAGGTCACCGTGGCAACACTGATAAGACATTCCATTCCACTGAACCCACTGGCTGGAAACTTTAATCAGATCAGAGGAAACAACAGAGTTTTCCGTTATTAACCACAATATAAGCATCATACAGAGTGAGTAACAGAATCAATTATAATGTGTGATGAAAGGTTCTGACAGAAGGTCTCTCTCCACGGACGCTGCCTGACCTGCTGAGTATTTCCAGCATTTTGTTTTGATTTCGGATTTACAGCATCCGCAGTATTTTGTTTCTGTAATTGGAAGGTTCTTTCAGAGAGCCGCACAGGCACGATGGGCCGAATGGCCTCCTTCTGTGCTGTATCATTCTGTGATTCTATGAAGTGTCAGTTTAATGCTATTACAGAAGCATCAGAGAGTTTGTGTGAGAATGTAACTGATTATCGAGCCAACGTGTCTGGGTTATGTAAACTGAACATGTTCACACTGGGACAGAGGTTGAGAGGTGATAGGATTACTGTTTGTAGGATTCTAAAGGGACTGGATAATGTAGAGCATGACAAGTTATTTCACCTTGTCCAGAACAGTAGAACCAGAGGGCACGGCCTGTGCTTAAAGGGGGTAAATTCAAATCCAATCTGTGGGAACAATATTTCAGTGAGAGTGGTCAATCTATGGGACAGGCTCCCTCGGGAGACAGTGGAAGCAGTTCGTGTTGATTCATTCAATACAAATTGGACCGATTCCATTCATAGAATGCCATTTTGGGACACAATATGAGAGTAATTTGAGATGTGACGTGTGGTAAGTGTAGAATGCTCGGGAGGAACAGATGACTTTGGTCCTCTGGGTCCTAAAGCTCTCCATCCCTGGTGTTTTCCTCGCCTCATGTCTGGGTCTGTTGTACACTCATTGATAGCGACTGATTACTGTGATTGGTCAACACTCCAATATCGCTGCATCATGGGACTACCAGGATGGTAGAAGGCCAATTAGATGAGAACTGAAATAATCCAGAGTAAGGAAGGAGAAAAGGCCCAAAAATGGAGCAGTCAGTAACAGGACATCAATTGGTCTCCTCTTAATATGGAGACACCACAGAATCCACACAAAGTGTGTTTGAAACAAAGCTGATTTATTTGACATTTATCCAAACATTAAACTCCAGCCCAGTTGCAGGTGTGATCAACATCAGCAGATAAAAACTCCAACTGCCAGAATGAACATGGTTCAGTCCTGGATGTGATTAACAGCAGTAATAACAGCAGAATCCAACCTCTGCAGTCACTTGTGAACTTGCCGGTGTCTCAGTAAGGAGGATGACTGAGTGAATCCCTTCCCACACAGCAAGCAGATGAAAGGCCTCTCCCCGGTGTGAACTCATTGGTGTGTGAGCAGGTGGGATGTCTGAGTGAATCCGTTCCCACACACGGAGCAGGTGAACGGCCTCTCCCCATTGTGAATGCGGTGGTGTTTCAGGAGGTGCTGTTTACTTTTAAAGCTCTTCTCACAGTCAGAACATTTAAAAGGTCTGTTATCAGTGTGAACAAGTTGATGTGTGAGAAGGTTGAATGAACAAGTGAATCCCTTCCCAAACACAGAGCAGGTGAACGGCCTCTCCCCAGTGTAAGTGTGTTGGTGTGTCAGCATAGAAACAGGAGCAGGAATAGGCCATTCGGCCCTTCGATCCTGCACCACCATTCAATAAGATCATGGCTGATCATTCACCTCAGTACCCCTTTCCTGCTTTCTCTCCACACCCCTCGATACCTTTAGCCATAAGGGCCATATCTAACTCCCCTTTTGAATATATCCAATGAACTGGCATCAACAACTCTCTGCGACAGGGAATTCCACAGGTTAACAACTCTCTGAGTGAAGAAGTTTCTCCTCATCTCAGTCCTAA
The DNA here is from genome assembly GCF_044704955.1 of Pristiophorus japonicus. Lineage (NCBI taxonomy): Eukaryota > Metazoa > Chordata > Chondrichthyes > Pristiophoridae > Pristiophorus > Pristiophorus japonicus. The sequence goes on along the minus strand of NC_091996.1, from coordinate 73,262,907 downwards.
ATGGCCTACCCCTTATTCTAAGACTGTGTCCCCTGGTTCTGGACTTCCCCAACATCGGGAACATTCCACCCGCATCTAACTTGTCCCGCCCCATCAGAATCTTATATGTTTCTATGAGATCCCCTCTCATCCTTCTAAACTCCAATGTATAAACACCCAGTTAATCCAATCTCTCCTCATATGTCAGTCCTGTCATCCCAAGAATCAGTCTGGTGAACCTTCGCTGCACTCCCTCAATAGCAAGAACGTCCTTCCTCAGATTAGGAGACCAAAGCTGTACACAATATTCCAGATAAGGCATCACCAAGGCCCTGTACAACTGCAGTAAGATCTCCCTGCTCCTATACTCAAATCCCCTCGCTATGAAGGTCAACATGCCATTTGCCTTCTTCACTGCCTGCTGTACCTGCATCCCAACTTTCAATGACTGAAGAACCATGACACCCAGGTCTCGTTGCACCTCCCCTTTTCCTAATCTGCCGCCATTCAGATAATATTCTGTCGTCGCGTTTTTGCCCCCAAAGTGGATAGCCACATTATACTGCAGCTGCCATGCATTTGCCCACTCCCCTAACCTGTCCCAAGTCACCCTGCAGCCTCTTAGCTATCAACAGCTCACACCGCCACCCAGTTTAGTTCAGATCCTTTGTGCTTTTAAAGTTCTTGTCACAGTCAGAACATTTAAAAGGTCTCTTATCAGAGTGAACTTGCTGGTGTGTCAGGAGTTTGATAAAGCATTAAATCCCTTCACAGATTCAATGCAGGTGAATAGCCTCTCTCCAGTATGAACTCGCTGATGTGTATAGAGGCTGGATGACTGAGTGAATCCTTTCCCACACACGGAGCAGGTGAACGGTCTCTCCCCGGTGTGACTGCGTCGATGAGTTTCCAGCTCAGACGGGTAACTGCATCCCTTCCCACAGTCCCAACATTTCCACGGTTTCTCCATGGTGGGGGTGTCCTTGTGTCTCTCCAGGTTGGACGATCAGTTGAAGCCTCGTCCACACACAGAACACGTGTACGGTTTCTCCCCACTGTGAATGGTGCGATGTTTTTTCAGGCTGTGTAACTGGTTAAAGCTCTTTCCACAGTCAGTGCACTGGAACACTCTCACTCAGGTGTGTGTGTCTCGGGGCTTTTCCAGTCACACTGATGTTTGAAATGTTTTCCCACAGACAGAAGAGATAGACATTTCTCCTTCCACATTGAAAGGCGGCTGATATTCAGGCCCTGATGAATGGAGTGAGTGTGTGAGATGTGGATGTGATGTTGGGTTTGAGATTGCGGCCTGTAAATGCTGCCCTTCTCACAGCCTGGAACAGCAGTTTACAAAAGCCCTGACTGTGAGTCCAGGATAGAAATTCACAACATTCTCTCCTCCTGGTTCCTGGTCCAGGGAAAGGCCGCGCATGCGTCCTGCTGCCCCTGCCCCAGCAAGATGGCGACGGTTCCCCGGCCTGTCACCGGGAGAAAGCCCGCAGCTGCCCCTCCCCCGGGGGCCCTGCTCGGGACAAAGGCCAGAGCCGGAGGTTGTTGTTCGGGGCCTGAGGCCCAGAGCGAGTGTTTATAAAGCCTCCTCGCCGGTTCCATTGCTCCCCTGCCGCCTCCTCCCCACTCCGGAAGCTTCTCTCCGCCCTCCGTCTCCATCGCCTGACTGGCGGCACTGCGCACGTCCGGGACCCGCCCCAAGCCCTCCCCGCGCCTGCGCACTAGGCCCCTGCAGCGTTGATAGGGCCTGTCCCGGCGCGCGGTGCATCCCGGGTAATATCCGGCGCCATTTTGTTCACCAATGTGAGTGGAATAGCTGAGGAGGACAGAGATACCTTTGGAGAAGGGAATAGGAGGAGGAGCTGTGCAGCACAGAGCTGGAGATTCTTCTTAGCAAGTGAGTGGCTTGCTAAACAGAGCGCAAATTGGATGCTGAGGGAGAGGGAGGTGCTCAGTAATTTAAACCCAGGAGCAACAGTAAATAATAAATAATCGCACTGGAGGAAAACGAAAAAGTGACGTCATGATCAACACACCGAGAGGAACCCGAGCAAGTTAGGATAAGTATATCGGTAAGTACATCGATATACCTTTGTGTATTTAGTCTCTTTAGTGGTTAGTGTTAAGCTTGACTTAGTAAGGATTTATTAGTGCAAGGCAAAGTTAAACGAGGTAAATGACTCAGTTCTAACTGCATTTAAAGATGCTTAAAAGTGATAAATAGCAAATTAATTAATCAGTTGAAGAAATAAACTACAGATAACAAAATAAAACGATTCATTCATTGATAAAGACCAGGCAATGTGTCGAGATTGTAGTATCTGGGAGCTTGTGAAAAACGAGACGATCCCACACTGCCTCATCTGTAGCAAATGTCTCTGCCTCATGACAGAGAAACATAGAAAATAGGTGCAGGAGTAGGCCATTCGGCCCTTTGAGCCTGCACCGCCATTCAATAAGATCATGGCTGATGATTCCCTCAGTACCCCTTTCCTGTTTTCTCTCCATACCCCTTGATCCCCTGAACCATAAGAGCCATATCTAACTCCCCCTTGAATATATCCAGTGAACTGGCATCAACAACTCTCTGTGGCAGGGAATTCCACAGGTTAACAACTCTCTGAGTGAAGAAGTTCCTCCTCATCTGAGTCCTAAATGGCCTACCTCTTGTCCTAAGACTATGTTCCCTGGTTCTGGACTTCCCCAACATCGGGAACATTCTTCCCACATCTAACCTGTCCAGTCCTGTCAGAATCTTATATGTTTCTATGAGATCCCCTCTCATCCTTCTAAACTCCAGTGAATAAAGGCCCAGTTGATCCAGTCTCTCCTCATATGACAGCCCAGCCATCCCTGGAATCAGTCTGGTGAACCTTCGCTGCACTCCCTCAATAGCAAGAACGCTCTTCCTCAGACTAGGAGACCAAAACTGAACACAATATTCCAGGTGAGGCCTCACTAAGGCCCTGTACAACTGCAGTAAGGGCCACCCTGCTTCTATATTCAAATCCCCTAGCTATGAAGGCCAACATACCATTTGCCTTCTTTACCGCCTGCTGTACCTGCGTGCCCATTTTCAGTGACTGATGAACTATGACACCCAGGTCTCGTTGCACCTCCCCTTTTCCTAGTCTGCCGCCATTCAGATAATATTCTGCCTTCGTGTTTTTGCCCCCAAAATGTATAACCTCACATTTATCCACATTATATTGCATCTGCCATGCATTTGCCCACTCACCTAACCTGTCCAAGTCACCCTGAAGCCTCTTAGCGTCCTCCTCATAGCTCACACCGCCACCCAGTTTAGTGTCATCTGCAAACTTGGAGATATTACACTCTATTCCTTCATCCAAATCGTTAATGTATATTGTAAAGAGTTGGGGTCCCAGCACTGAGCCCTGCGGCACTCCACTAGTCAAGGACTCGTTTATCCCGACTCTCTGCTTCCTGTCTGCCAACCAGTTCCCTATCCACATCAATATATTATCCCCAATACCATGTGCTTTGATTTTGCACACCAATCTCTTGTGTGGGACCTTGTCAAAAGCCTTCTGAAAGTCTAAATACACCACATCCACTAGTTCTCCCTTGTCCACTCTGCTAGTTACATCCTCAAAAAATTCCAGAAGATTAATCAAGCATGATTTCCCTTTCATAAATCCATGCTGACTTGGTCCAATCCTGTCACTGCTTTCCAAATGCACTGCTATTTCATCCTTAATGATTGATTCCAACATTTTCCCCACTACTGATGTCAGGCTAACCGGTCTATAATTACCCATTTTCTCTTTCCCTCCTTTCTTAAAAAGTGGTGTTACATTAGCTACCCTCCTGTCCATAGGAACTGATCCAGAGTTGATAGACTGTTGGAAAATGATCACCAATGCATCCACTATTTCTTGGGCCACTTCCTTGAGCACTCTGGGATGCAGACTATCAGGCCCCGGGGATTTATCGGCCTTCAATCCCATCGATTTCCCTAACACAATTTCCCGCCTAATAAGGATATCCTTCAGTTTCTCCTTCTCAATAGACCCACTGTCCCCTAGTATCTTCGGAAGGTTATTTGTATCTTCCTTCGTGAAGAGAGAACTGAAGTATTGGTTCAATTGGTCTGCCATTTCTTTGTTCCCCATTAAAATTTCACCTGAATCCGACTGCAAGGGACCTACGTTTGTCTTTACTAATCTTTTTCTCTTCACATATTTATAGAAGCTTTTTATATTCCCTGCAAGCTTCCTTTCATACTCTATTTTCCCCCCTTAATTAAACCCTTAGTCCTCCTCTGTTGAATTCTAAATTTCTCCCAGTCCTCAAGTTTGTTGCTTTTTCGAGCCAAATTATATGCCTCTTTCTTGGCTTTAACACTATCCTTAATTTCCCTTGTTAGCCACGGTTGAGCCACCTTCCCAGTTTTATTTTTACTCCAGACAGGGATGTACATTTGCTGAAGTTCATCCATGTGATCTTTAAATGTTTGCCATTGCTTATCCACCGTCAAACCTTTTAGTATCCTTTGCCAGTCTACTCTAGCCAATTCATGCCTCATACCATTGAAGTTACCTTTCCTTAAGTTCAGGATTCTAGTTTCCGAATTAACTTTGTCACTCTCCATCTTAATAAGGAATTCTACCATATTATGGTCACTCTTCCCCAAGGGGCCTTGCACAACAAGATTGCTAATCAGTTCCTTCTCATTACATATCACCCAGTCTAGGATGGCCAGCTCCCTGGTTGGTTCATTGACATATTGGTCGAGAAAATCATCCCTAATACACTCCAGGAAATCCTCCTCCACCGCATTGCTACCAGTTAGTTTAGCCCAATCAATGTGTAGATTAAAGTCGCCCATGATTACTGCTGTACCTTTATTGCACACATCCCTTATTTCTTGTTTGATGCTGTCCCCAACCTCACTACTACTATTTGGTGGTCTGTACACAATACCCACTAGCGTTTTCTGCCCTTTGGAATTCCGCAGCTCCACCCATACCGATTCCACATCATCCAGGCTAATGTCCTTCCTTACAATTGCATTGATTTAATCTTTAACCAGCAACGCCACCCCACCTCATTTTCCTCTCTGCCTATCCTTCCTAAATGCTGAATACCCTTGGATGTTGAGTTCCCAGCCTTGGTCCCCCTGGAGCCATATCTCCGTGATGCCAATCACATCGTATCCGTTAACTGCTATCTGCGTAGTTAATTAATGCACCTTATTCTGAATACTCCTCGCATTGAGGCACAGGGCCTTCAGGCTTGTTTTTTTTAAACACACTTTGCCCCTTTAGAATTTTGCTATAATGTGGCACTTTTTGTTTTTTGCCTTGGGTTTCTCGGCCCTCCACTTTTACTATTCTCCTTTCTATATTTTGCTTCTGCCTCCTTTTTATTTCCCTCTGTCTCCCTGCATAGGTTCCCATCCCCCTGCCATATTAATTTAACTTCTCCCCAAAAGCACTAGCAAACACTTCCCCTAGGATATTGGTTCCGGTCCTGCCCAGGTGCAGACCGTCCGGTTTGTACTGGTCCCACCTCCCCCAGAACCGGTTCCAATGTCCCAGGAATTTGAATTCCTCCCTTCTGCACCACTCCTCAAGCCACGTATTCATCTGAGCTCTCCTGTGATTCCTACTCTGACTAGTACGTGGCACTGGTAGCAATCCTAAGATTACTACTTTTGAGGTCCTACTTTTTAATTTAGCTCCTAGCTCCTTAAATTTGTCTCGCAGGACCTCATCCCGTTTTTTACCTATGTCATTGGTACCTATATGCACCACGACAACTGGCTGTTCACCCTCCCTTTTCAGAATGTCCTGCACCCGCTCCGAGACATCCTTGACCCTTGCACCAGGGAGGCAACATACCATCCTGGAGTCTCGGTTGCGGCCGCAGAAACGGCCATCTATTCCCCTTACAATTGAATCCCCTATCACTATCGCTCTCCCACTCTTTTTCCTGCCCTCCTATGCAGCAGAGCTAGCCACAGTGCCATGAACTTGGCTGCTGCTGCCCTCCCCTGATGAGTCATCCCCCTCAACAGTACCCAAAGCGGTGTATCTGTTTTGCAGGGGGTTGGCCACAGGGGATCCCTGCACTACCTTCCTTGCACTGCTCTTCCTGTTGGTATTCCATTCCCTATCTGGCTGTGGACCCTTTACCTGCAGTAAGACCAACTCACTAAACGTGCTATTCACATCATTCTCAGCATCGTGTATGCTCCAGAGTGAATCCACCCACAGCTCCAGTTCCACAACGCGGTTCGTCAGGAGCTGGAGGCGGATACACTTCCAGCACACCTAGTCGTCAGGGACACTAGAAGCGTCCCTGACTTCCCACAAAGCATAACACATGTCCGAGCTCTCCTGCCATGACTTAACCCTCAGATACACTTAAATTGGCAACAACAATGCTAAATGTTACTTACTGATATAGAAAAGAAAAAAGAAAAACTACTCACCAATCACCAGCCAATCACTTGCCCCTTTGGCTGTAACGTCACCTTTATATTTCTTTCTACTTCTTTTTTGCCTTCTCCCTGTAGCTGCACAATCACGCCTTTACAGGCCTCTGCTGATCCCCGGACTCACGCCTCAGCGATGCACCTCCCGACTGCTGAACTCGCAGCCTTTACAGGCCTCTCGCCAACCCCGGACTCAGGCCTCAGTGACGCACCTCCCGACTGCTGAATTCGCGGCCTTTACAGGCCTCTGCTGATCCCCGGACTCACGCCTCAGCGATGCACCTCCCGACTGCTGAACTCGCGGCCTTTATAGGCCTCTCGCCGACCCCGGACTCACGCCTCAGCAACAACGAACTCCCGCTGCCTCTCGCAGCCTTTACAGGCCTCTGCTGATCCCCGGACTCACGTCTCAGCGATGCACCTCCCGCCTGCTAAACTCGCGGCCTTTATAGGCCTCTCCGACCCTGGACTCACGCCTCAGCGACGCACCTCCCAACTGCTGAACTCGCGGCCTTTATAGGCCTCACTGACCCCGGACTCACGCCTCAGCGACGCACCTCTTGACTGCTGAACTCGCGGCCTTTATAGGCCTCTCGCCAACCCCGGACTCATGCCTCAGTGACGCACCTCCCGACTGCTGAATTCGCGGCCTTTATAGGCCTCTAGCCGACCCCAGGCTCAGGCCTCAGTGACCACGAACTCCCGCTGCCTCTCGCGGCCTTTATAGGCCTCTGCCGATCCCCGGACTCACACCTCAGCGACCACGAACTCCCGCTGCCTCTCGTTGCCTTTACAGGTCTCTGCCGATCCCCGGACTCACGCCTCAGCGACCATGAACTCCCGCTGCCTCTCGCGACCTTTATAGGCCTCTGCTGATCCCCGGACTTACACCTCAGTGACCACGAACTCCCGCTGCCTCTCGCTGCCTTTACAGGTCTCTGTCGATCCCCGGACTCATGCCACAGCGACCAGTCCAGCTCAGTGTCGGTGAGCTGAAATCTGAGCTCGAGACACTCCGACATAAAAGGGAGGTACAAGAATGACTGTATAATTTACTCGAGTACAGTCACAGACCAGAAGAAAGCACAGGTGCAGGAAGGGGAGAGTGTGACTGTCAGTCAACCAGGTATGGGGAACATAGGAGAGGGAGTGAAGGAGGATCAACAGACTCTGCTCCTGTCCAATAGGTCTAAAATATTCGATACCTGTGAGGATCAGGAAAAAGATAGTGGGAAGGACAGCCGGAATGCTGCCAAAGGAACCATCAAACAGGGGTGGGGGGGGGAGTTCAAGGGGAGGAGTTGCAGAGAGGAAAGATTGTAGTTATAGGAGATTCTATCATTAGGAGGATAGATTGTATTAATTTGCATTCAGGATTGAGAGCCCCGAAGCCAATGCCAGGGTAAAGGACATCTCGAAACGACTGTAAAATAATCTGGAAAGGAAGGGGGAGGCTCCAGCTAATGTGCTCCATGTCAGAACCAATGACATAGGAATGGTTAGGGAAGAGGTCCTGCGAAGGGAGTTTCAGGAGTTAGGAGCTAACTCCTAGGTTAGGACCTCACGGATAATAATCTCAGCATTATTGCTCGAGCCACGTGCAAATTGGGATTGGGACAAACAGATTAGGAAAGTCAACACATGGTTAAAGGAGTGGTGTGGGAAAGAAGGGTTCCATTTCATTAGACACTGGCACCAGTACTGGAACAGGAGGGAGCTGTACCACTGGGACCCAAACCGGGCTCGGAACAACGTCCTATCGGAAAGGATAACTCAGGCTGTAAATAAGACCAATAACATCGGGGGAGACAACTGCTAGAAATGAAAGAAACCTTACAAAAGAATCAGGAAAAGAGAGTAAAGAACAAACTATAGGAATAAGGATAACACGAATGACCAGAAATCAGATGAAGTCAAAGAGCATAAAGGTAAACTAACTACTAAATACAAAGAGAGGAATAATAAATAAAACAATTTAAACTGTTGTACAGCAATGCACGAGGTGTTCAAAACAAAATGGATGAAGTGAAGGCAATAATTTGTAGAGAGAATCCGGATATAGGATGACTGAAACATGGCTACATGGAGAAGAGGATTGGCAACTAAATAATGCCGGATATTGCTCATTTAGGAAGGAAAGGGAAGGAAGGAGGGGAGGTGGAGTAGCTGTACTTGTGAAAGATAGCATAATGGTGTTAGAAATAAAGGATGTAACCAGCAGTAAGGTAGTTACAGATTGGGTTAAAAGATAAGAAGGGATCCATCACCCTAATAGGGGTATACTATAGACCACCAAATAGTGGAAGGGAATTGGAGGAAGAAATATTTAAGCAAATCTATGAGTGAGTAGCAGGCATAGAATAATAATCATGGGAGATTTTAACCCCCAAATAAACTGGCCACCATTTAAAACACATTCAGATTTTTTATTTTTCTGACCAAAGTGGATAACTTCACACTTCCCCACTCACTTAACCTGTCTGTATCCCTTTTTGCAGGCTCTTTTGTATTCCTCACAGCATACCCCCCCCCCCCCACCTAACATTGTATCGTCAACAAACGTGTATACATTACACTTGCTCCCATCATCCAAGTCATTGATATGGATTGTAATATGTTGAGGCACAAGCACTGGTCCTTGTGGTACCTCACTAGTTACTGCCTGCCAACCCGAAAATGACTTGTTTATTCCTGCTCTCTGTTTTCTGTTTGTTAACTAATCCTCAATCCATTACCCCCAAACCCGTGAGCTTGAATTTTGTGTAATAACCTCTTGTGTGGCACCTTATTGAAGTCTTTTTGAAAATCCAAATACTCTACATCCACTGGTTCCCCCTTATCTACCCTGCTAGTTACAATCTCGAAAAGCTCTTAGATTTGTCAAACATGATTTCCCTTTCCTAAATCCATGTTGACTCTGCCCAATCATATTATCATTTTCCAAGTGCCCTGTTACCACATCCCTAACAACAGATTTTAACATTTCCGCCTGTATTAATGATTTGGACTTTGGAATAACTCAATTTTCAGATGATACCAAACTAGAGGGTACAGCTAACACAGAGAAAGAATGCAACATAATACAAGAAGATATTAAAAAGTTGCAGACTGGGCAGTTAAGTGGCAAATGAACTATAACATAGATAAATATGAGGTGATGCACTTTGGTTGGAAAAACAGAAACATCACCTGCAGCTTAGAAAATAAGAAACTGAAAAGGATAAAAGATCAAAGGGATCTGGGGATACAGGTGAACAAATCATTTGAAAGCTGCATCGCAGGTCAGCAAAGCAATTAAAAATGTTAAAGCATTGGGATTTATTTCTAGGTGTATAGAATTCAAAAGCAGTGAGGTTATGTTAAACTTGTATAGGACCTGGTCAAGCTACAGGTACAGCCGGGTTAGATACAGAGTAAAGCTCCCTCTACACTGTCTCATCAAACATTCCCATGACAGGTACAGCACAGGTTAGATACAGAGTAAAGCTCCCTCTACACTGTCCCATCAAAAACACCCAGGACAAGTATAGCATGGGTTAGATACAGCATGGGTTAGGTAGAGAGTAAAGCTCCCTCTACACTGTCTCATCAAACATTCCCAGGACAGGTACAGTACGGGTTAGGTACAGAGTAAAGCTCCCTCTACACTGTCCCATCAAACACTCCCAGGACAGGTACAGCAAAGGTTAGACACAGAGTAAATCTCCCTCTACATGGTGCCTCTTCTGCCCTGAAGGTGCTGACTCTGGCTGGGTTCAGTTCTACACTCACTGGTTCCTCTCCCAATGCTGAATATTCATTGTTTAGGATTCGGGCCTGGGGCTGTACTCGGTGTTGGTAAAGACCATGTCCTCCCTGGATGCCAGGGCCAGGAGAAAGGTAAAACGGATATGGGGCAAAGGCGGTTATATGGAGTTAGCTCACAGATTAGCCATGACCTCATAAATGGTGGAACAGACTCGTGGGGCTAAATGGTCTCCTCCTGTTCCTATAACTGACAGAATGAACATGGTTCAATCCTGGATCTGATTAACAGCAGAATCCAAACCCTGCAGTCACTTGTGAACTCGCTGGTCTTTCATCAGGGTGAATAATTAAGTGAATCCCTTTCCACACACGGAGCAGGTGAACAGTCTCTCCCCGATATGACTGCGTCAATGAGTTTCCAGCTCAGATGGGTAATTGAATCCCTTCCCACAGTCCCCACATTTCCATGGTTTCTCCATGGTGTGGGTGTCCTTGTGTCTCTCCAGATTGGACGATCAGTTGAAGCCTCGCCCACACACACAACACGTGTACGGTTTCTCCCCGCTGTGAATGGTGCGTTGTTTTTTCAGGCTGTGTAAGCTCTTTGCACATCATCATCATATCATAGGCAGTCCCTCGGACTCGAGGAAGACATGCTTCCACTCCTGAAATGAGTTCTTTGGTGGCTGAAAATTCCAATACGAGAGTCACAGATTTTGTCACAGGTGGGACAGATAGTCGTTGAGGAAAGGGGTGAGTGGGATTGGTTTGTCGCATGCTCTGTCTGCTGTCTGCGCTTGATTTCTGCATGCTCTCGCCATTGAGACTTGAGTTGCTCAGCCCCCTCTCTGATGCACTTCCTCCACTTAGGGTGGTCTTGGGCCAGGGACTCCCTGGTGCCAGTGAGGATGCTTCACTTTGTCAGGGAGGCTTTGAGGGTGTCCATGTAGCATTTCCGCTGCCCACCTTTGGCTCGTTTGCCATGAAGGAGCTCCGAGTAGAGCACTTGCTTTGGGAGTCTCGTGTCTGGCATGTGGCCTGCCCAGCGGAGCTGATCGAGTGTGGTCAGTGTTTCAATGCTGGGGATGCTAGCCTGAATGAGGACGCTGATGTTGGTGCGCCTGGTAAATTTATTCTCCGAGGTAAATTTATTCCAACAATCTCAATAACGAGTGTTCCTTTTACCCAGGTGTTTACCGAGGAAGGCGGCTTCGACAAAGCTACGGTCAACGAGGAGGTTGCTGGGATACTGGGTCAGATAACAGTAGATATAGAGGAGTTACGAGAAAGGTGGGATTACTTAAAGTGGATAAGTCACAGGGTCCAAATCGGAAGCATACTAGGTTACCGAGGTAAGTAAGGGTAGAAACAGCAGAGGTGCTGGCCACAATTTTCCAATCCTCCTTAAATACAGGGCTGATGCCAGAGGACTGGGGGACTGCAAATGTTACACAGTTGTTCAAAAAAGGGAGAAAGATAAACCTGGCAATTACAGGGCAGTCAATTTAACGTCGGTGGTGGGGAAGCTTTTAGAAACAATAATCCAGGAGAAAGGTAACAGCCACTTGGACAAGATGAACTAATGAAGGAGAGCCAGCATGGATTTGTTAAAGGCAAATCGTGTTTGACTAACTGGATTGAGTTTTTTGATGCGGTAACAGAGGGAGTGGATGAGGGCAATGCAGTTTATGTTGTGTATATGGACTTTCAAAGTGCATTTGATAAAGTACCACATAATATCTTGTTAGCAACATTGAAGCCCATGGGATAAAAGGGGCAGTGGCAGCATGGATACAAAAGTGGCCAAGGGATAGAAATCAAAGTTGTGGTGAATAGCTATTGTCGGACTGGAGGGAGGTATACAGTGGTGTTCCTCAGGGTTCAGTACTAGGACCACTGCTGTTTGATACACATTAATGACTTGGACTTGGGGGTACAGGGCACAATTTTGAAATTTACAGATGACGCGAAACTTGGAAGTGTAGTAAACATTGAGGAAGATAGTAATAGATTTCAAGGAGGACAAAGACATTCAAGGTGGAATGGGCAGACACATGGCAGATGAAATTCAACACAGTGAAGTATGAGGTGATACATTTTGGTAGATGAATAAGGAGAGACCATACAAACTAAATGGTTGTAAGGATTTTAAGGAGGTGCAAGAACAGAGAGACCTGGGGATGTTTGTACACAATTATTTGAAGGTGACAGAACAAGTTAACAAAACAGTTAATAAAGTACTTGGGAGCCTGGGCTTTATAAATAGAGGCATTGAGTACAAAAGCCAGGAGATTCTGCTAAATCTATATAAAACTAGTTCGGCCTCAGCTGGAATATTGTGTCCAATTCTGGAAGGATGTGAAGGCTTTGGAGAGGGTACAGGAGAGATTTACTAGAATGGTTTCTTGGGATGAGGGATTACAGTTACATGGGGAGACTGGAGAAGCTTAAGAGGAGATTTGACAGATGTGTTCAAAATCATGATCGGTTCTGACAGTAAATAAGGAGAAATTGTTTTGAGTGGTAGAAGGGTCGGTAACTAGAGAAACAGATTAACGAATCAGAGGCGACTTGAGGAAACACAGTGAGTTGTTGTGACCTGGAATGCACTGCCTGAAATTGTGGTGGAAGCAGATTGAAGAGTAACATCCGAAAGAGAATTGGATAAATACTGGAAGGGAAAACATTTACAGGGCTATGGGGAAAGAGCAGGGCAGTGGATTAAATGGATCACTCTTTCAAACCCCTGGGACAAGCACGATGGGCACATGGTCTCCTCCTGTACTGTATCATTTTATGAAATGGTGACTGGTCAGGGAGCGTCTGTAAATGTACCGTTCTAGTAAATCTCTTCTGCTCCCTCCGGCCTCGACATCCTTGCTAAAATGTGGTGCCCAGAATTGTACACAATACTCCAGCTGAGGCCAAACAACTGTTTTATAAAGGTTTAGCATTATATCCTTGCTTTTGCACTCTATTCCTTTATTAATAAAGCCAAGGGTCCCATTGCTCTTTTAACAGCCTTCCCACCTTGTCCTGCCACCTTCAAAGATTTGTGTACATGCATCCCCAGGTCTCTCTGTTCCTACATCCCCAATAAAATGGTCCCACCTACCCCATATTGCTTCTCATTCTCCCGTACACTATTCACCACCACTTTCTGCTTTCTGTCCCTTAGCCAGTCTCATTGCACTCAATCTGTGCTATACCTTTTCCAAGGCCAACATATTTTCCCTGAGGTTCGTTGCCCAGTTCACCAGATGGGGTCTGGCCAAGGCTCTGTACAACTGGAGCATCACTTCTGTATTCCAACCCCTCGAGATAAAGGCCAACAATCCATTAGCCGCCTTGATTATTGTCAGGATGTAGAAGGTATTTACAATGGATTCGAGGGGCCCTTACATTTGTGATCTTTCTTTATTCCATCCACTCGAGGAGTTAGATAACAGACTTTCTCCTATGAATACAGAGCTGGATTATTGGGCCGGCATGTGTTTACTTGTTTGTCTTTTGTTTAATTTGCTGAGTGGATTTAAATTTAAAACCAGGTTTGCAGGCGAGATGCTCTATTCACACATCAAAGGTGAGAGAGATGCTGCCGGATGCATGCTAAGCCCAGTCGCTGAAAGTGATTAACAGACTGGGTTTTGTGTTTAGTGATCCCGGGCATGTTTCCAACACCTTCCCTGGATACCAAGGCTAGGAGAGGCACACTGGGAGGTACGGGGAACTGGCACTTGTCCATGTGAGTAACCCAAGATCTGAGAACTGAAACAATCTAGAGTTAGAAAGGAGCAAAAGCACAAATGATCAGTAACTAGGACATCAATCAGTCCCTTACCTTGAAGAAATCAAGTAGTTGACATGCTGTGTTTGAAACAAAGCTGATTTATTTAACATATATCCGGAATATTAAACTCCAGCCCCATTATAGATGTTATTAACATCAGCAGAAACAAACCTCAACTGCCAGACAGAACATGTGCTGCTGAAATCCCCATCCATGCCCTTGTTACCTCGAGATCTGACTATTCCAATGCTTTCCTGGCCCACCTCCCACACTGCACCCTCCCTAAACTGGAGCTCATCCAAAACTCTGCTGCTCGTATCCTAACTAGTACCAGGTCCCGTTCACCCCTCACCCCTGTGCTCGCTGCCCGTATCCTAATTGTACCAAGTTACGCTCACCCATCATCCCTGTGCTCGCTGACCGTATCCTAACTAGTACCAGGTCCCGCTCACCCATCACCCCTGTGCTCGCTGACCGTATCCTAACTAGTACCAGGTCCCGTTCACCCCTCACCCCTGTGCTCGCTGACCGTATCCTAACTAGTACCAGGTCCCGTTCACCCCTCACCCCTGTGCTCGCTGACCGTATCCTAACTAGTACCAGGTCCCGCTCACCCATCACCCCTGTGCTCGCTGACCGTATCCTAACTAGTACCAGGTCCCGTTCACCCCTCACCCCTGTGCTCGCTGCCCATATCCTAACTAGTACCAGGTCCCGTTCACCCCTCACCCCTGTGCTCGCTGCCCATATCCTAACTAGTACCAGGTCCCGTTCACCCATCACCCCTGTGCTCGGTGACCGTATCCTAACGAGTACCAGTTCCCGTTCACCCATCACCCCTGTGCTCACTGACCGTATCCTAACTAGTACCAGGTCCCGCTCACCCATCACCACTGTGCTCGCTGCCCATATCCTAACTAGTACCAGGTCCCGCTCACCCATCACCCCTGTGCTCGCTGCCCATATCCTAACTAGTACCAGGTCCCGTTCACCCATCACCCCTGTGCTCGGTGACCGTATCCTAACTAGTACCAGGTCCCGTTCACCCATCACCCCTGTGCTCGCTGACCTACATTGGCTCCTGGTCCATCAGTTCTAAAATTCTCATCTTTGTTTTCAAGTCCCTCCATGGCCTCACCCCTCGTTATCTCTGTAACCTCCTCCAGCCCCATAACCTTCTGAGATATCTATGCTCCTCCAATTCTAGCCTCTTGTGCATCCCTGATTTTAATCTCTCCACTACTGGCGCTGGAATTCCTTCCCTAATTCTCTCTGACTCTCTTTCCTCCTTTAAGACGCTCTTTTAAACCTGCCTCTTTGACCAAGCCTGTCCTAATAACACCTTATGCGACTCGGTGTCAAATTCTGTTATATAACGCTCCTGTGCAGTGTCTTAGGCCATTATCCAATGTTAAAGGCATTATATAAATGCAAGTTGTTGTTGTTGGATGTGATTAACAGCGAAATCCAACCCCTGAAATCATGTGTGAAGCCGCTGGTGTTTCCGCAGGTTGGATGAATGAGTGAATTCCTTCCCACACACGGAGTAGGTGAGCGGCCTCTCTCCTGTATGAGCTTGCTGGTGTATTAGAAATAGGGATAATGTAGTGAATCTCTTCTCACACTCCTAGCATGTGAATGGCTTCTCCCCGGTATGAATGCATTGGTGTGTCACCAGTTCCTGTTTGCTTTTAAAGCCCTTCTCACAATCAGAACATTTAAATGGTCTGTTATCAGTGCAAACACGTTGGTGTGTCAGAAGGTTGGATGAAGTAGTGAATTCCTTCCTATACGTTGAGCAAATGAATGGCCTCTCCCCAGTGTGAAATCGCTCGTGTATGAGAAGGTTGGCTGACCAACTGAATCCCTTCCCACACACGGGGCAGGTGAATGGTCTCTCTCCAGTATGAACTCGTTAGTGTCCCAACAAACTAAATGTCATTAATCCCTTCCCACACACTGAGCAGGTAAATGGCTTCTCCCTGCTGTGAACTCACTGGTGTTTCAGTAGAGTGGAGGCTAGACTAAATCCCTTCCCACACACGGAGTAGGTAAACGGCCTCTCCCCAGTGTGACTGCATCGATGAGATTCCAGTTCTGATGGGGAACCGACTCCCTTCCCACAGTCCCCACATTTATACCGTTTCTCCCTGTTGTGGGTGTCCTTGTGTCTTAACAGGTTGGACGATCAGTTGAAGCCTCGTCGACACACACAACACGTGTACGGTTTCTCCCCGCTGTGAATGGTGCGATGTTTTTTCAGGCTGTCTAACTGGTTATAGCTCTTTCCACAGTCAGTGCACTGGAACACACAGGTGTGTGTGTCTCGGTGCTTTTCCAGCCTCAATGATGAATGAAACCTTTTGCCACAGACAAGCATTTCTCCTTTCATAATCAGAGGCCGATCATATACGAATTAGGTGATCCTCCCCTTCTAATAACCTGTGAAAGGAATTTACAAAAGTTATCACTGCAAATACAAGATATTCAGAACAGACAATTGTAGTTTCTATGGAACATTCTTTCCCCTTTTGTTCTCCAAAGCCGTAAATCTCCCATCTGACACGCTCCTCCCATTCTCTGCTCATTGCGAGAGATTCATCGCCGAGTCTCCTACTATTTATTTTCTCCTCTCCAGATTTTCTCTCTACCTCTCCTTAAAGTGCTGACTCTGACTGTAGGTCAGTGCCACTCGTTGACTCAAAATATAGCAGTTTCTGATACCAAATAACCCAGCTCACAACAAATGATCTTTAATGGCTTTATTAGCAGCTTTGAGCGGATAGCGACATCGTTGCCCAGATGTGGAGAACAGAAAGTCCAGTGGTTAGTTCTGAGCTCCCTTCTCCCCAGGTCTGTTCCAACAAGCTGCGGCTTTCTGAGTTACAGTTATACTTACTCACTCACTCAGCAAGTGATGGGGTCTCACTGAACTATGACACAATTAATGTCTGTTCTCACTATCACATAGACCGTACCTTGCAGACCAGCGACCGACACCTCCCCCTTCTCCACAATAGACCAGGAGATTTTACAGTCCACAACCCAAGCTCACACTGAGAGAAACATCTGGTAATTGCCACTAAAATGAAAAGCAGAGCCAGTACAACGGTTCATTGGTCTCTTGTGGACTAATTGATAGATCGTTTGTCATAATTAGCCAACAACTTCATTGTCACATAGTGCGGATGGTGGAAGATGGACCTGGGTCTATTTTCTTTTGCAATTCATGTTCGCAGACTCTCATCCTCACTTCCCCAGATTCAGATCTTCGAGCTGCTCCTACAAAGATTAACCGAAAATCATTCAGATTCGGACCGGATCGTCGGGAATGGATAATGTTCATCGTATTTCGCCTTCACTGAGCGGTTCCCATTGACAGACGCTCCCAGACCGCTCCCCATTTACAGACGCTCCCTGACTGTCGGGCTGTCCCGGAGTTTGGGCCGTAACCTGGCGCCAGTTGTGGGGAGGCGGATCATGTGGAGTTTGCTCCGATTGGTTGGAGGACCAACCGCCCGCTCGGTCCTCCAGTCCCGCCCCCGCTCTTCCTATTGGTCAGGAGCTGCCGTCACTCCGCCGGGCAGCGTGAGCTGAGCATGCGCGGCCAGTGGGCGGCGACAGCGGGTGAGAGATAGGCGGAGGGCCCAGGCCCAGGCCCCACAACAACCTCTGCATTATCTGCTTCACACACACCCGCTGTGGGTCTCAGGTCCCGAACAACAACCTCCGGTTCCGGCCTTTGCCCCAAGTGGGGCCCCCGGGGGAGGGGCGGCTGCGGGGCTTTCTCCCGGTGACAGGCCGGCATCTTGCTGGGGCAGGGGCAGCAGGGCGCATGCGCGGCCTTTCCCTGGGCCAGGAACCAGGAGGAGAGAATGTTGTGAATTTCTATCCTGGACTCACAGTCAGGGCTTTTGTAAAGTGCTGTTCCAGGCTGTGAGAAGGGCAGCATTTACAGACCGCAAACTCAAACCCAACATCACATCCACATCTCACACAGTCACTCCATTCATCAGGGCCTGAATATCAGCCGCCTTTCAATGTGGAAGGAGAAATGTTTGTCTCTTCTGTCTGGGAAAACATTACAAACATCCGTGTGACTGGAAAAGCCCCGAGACACACACACACCTGAGTGAGAGTGTTCCAGTGCAGATTGTGGAAAGAGCTTCAACCTGTTACACAGCCTGAAAAATATCGCACCATTCACAGCGGGGCGAAACCATACACATGTTCTGTGTATGGACGACGCTTCAACTGATCATCAAACCTGGAGAGATACAAGGACACCCCCACCATGGAGAAACCGTGGATATGTGGAGACTGTGGGAAGGGATTCAGCTCCCCCTCCCGGCTGGAAACTCATCGACGCAGTCACACCGGGGAGAGGCCATTCACCTGCTCTGTGTGTGGGAAGGGATTCAGTCAGTCATCCCACCTTCTGACACACCAGCGAGTTCACACTGGGGAGAGGCCATACAGTTGCTCTCACTGCGGTAAGAGGTTTGGGCAGTCATCTAGCCTCACTGAACACCAGCGAGTTCACACTGGAGAGAGGCCGTTCACCTGCACTGAGTGTGGAAAGGGATTCACTCAATTAGCCAACCTCGCGAAACACCAACTTGTTCACACTGAAAAGAGACCTTTCAGATGTTCTGAGTGCGGGAAGTACTTCAAAAGCACAAGAGATCTGCTGACACACCAACACAGTCACACGGGGGAGAAGCCGTTCACTTGTTCCGTCTGTGGGAAGGGATTCGCTAACTCATCCCACCTGCTGACACACCAGCGTGTTCACACTGGAGAGAGACCATTCACCTGCTCCGTGTGTAGGAAAGGATTCATTCAATCATCCCACCTGCTGACACACCAGCGAGTTCACACTGGGGAGAAGGCATTCATCTGCTTCTTGTGTGGAAAAGGCTTCACTCAATCATCCACCCTGCTGAGACACCAGCGAATTCACACTGGGGAGAGGCCGTTCACTTGCTCTGTGTGTGGGAAGGGATTCACTCAGTCATCCCACCTGCTGAGACATCAACGAGTTCACAAGTGACTGCAGGGGTTAGATTCTGCTGTTATTGCTGCTGTTAATCATATCCAGGAACCAATCATGTTCATTCTGAGAGTTGGGTTTGTTTCTGCTGATGTTACTAACCCTTATAACTGGACTGGAGTTTAATATTCTAGATATATGTCAAATATATCAACTTTGTTTTAAACACAGAGTGTTTGGCTAAAGAAATAATGGAGGCTTGTAAGAAAGGTATAGCAATAATCTTGGGCGATTTTAATCTTCATATTGATTGGACAAATCAAATTGGCCAAGGTAGCCTTGAGGAAGAGTTCATAACACTGTATTCAAGATGGTTTCTCGTGGAACCAACCAGGGAACAAGCAATCTTAGATCTGGTATTGTGTAATGAGACCGGATTCATTATGTATTTAACCCCTTGTAACCTGTATTACACTACCACCAGAAGGCCTACCTGTTGGAGTCCCAAGGGATCCCAGCATGCCTTGGGAGCACGGTATATAAGCAGCCCACCCACGAGGTACCTGCATTCTGGAGTCTTATTAAAGGAGCTAAGGTCACACTTGCTCATTGTACACAGTACTCAGTTTCATCCTTTATTATGAGTGTACCAATTGGCGATAAGGTAACGAACAACCGAGCGAAAATGCAAAAAACAGTTGGTATCTTGGAGAAGTTCTCAGAAGGGGACGATTGGGGCCTTTGTGGAGAGACTCAACCAATACTTCGTGGCCAACGAGCTGGAAGGGGACGAGAACGCTAAACGAAGGGCGATCCTCCTAACTGGCAGCAACCTATGGCCTCATGAAGAATCTTCTAGCTCCGGCAAAACCAACAGAGAAATCCTATGAAGAATTGTGTACGTTGGTCCGGGAGCACCTAAATCCTAAGGAAAGCGTTTTGATGGCGAGATAGCGGTTCTACACGTGTCAACGATCGTAGGACCAGGAAGTGGTGAGCTATATCACCGAACTAAGGCGCCTTGCAAAACATTGTGATTTTCAGGGATTCCTAGAACAAATGCTTGGAGACTTTTTTGTACTGGGCATTGGCCATGAGACAATCATTCGCAAACTGTTGACTGTAGAAACTCCAAACCTAAGTAAAGCCATAGCGATAGCCCAGGCATTTATGCCCACCAGCGACAGATTTCGCAGAGTAAAGAAGTTTCGGCCAGTACTGTGCATAAAGTAATGTTGGTTTCGAGCAGAAATATACATGGCAGAATGTACACGCTGGCTGCTGCTGCTCGATCTCAGATGACCCAGAGTCCACCATCAATCGTTAAAGCGAGGCTGTTAACACCTTGTTGGTGCTGCGGAGGTGATCAGCGGCCCCATCAATGCAGCTTCAAGCACTATGCGTGCAACAGTTGCAGAACAATGGGACACCTCCAGCAAATGTGCAGGTGAGCTGCAAACCCTGCAAACCACCACGTTGCAGAGGAAGATCGATCAACCGTGGATCAGGCTAAATTGGAGACTCGTACTGAGGAGGCAGAAGTGTACAGAGTACACACATTCACTACGAAATGTCCACCAATAATGTTGAAAGTTGAACTGAACGGTATTCCAGTATCTATGGAACTGGACACGGGTGCAATCAGTCCATAATGAGTAAAAAGGCCTTCGACAGGCTGTGGGGCAAAAAGGTACACAGGCACAAGCTCAGCCCCATTCACACCAAAATCAAGACTTACACCAAGGAACTAATCCCTGTAATTGGCAGTGCAGAAGTCAAAGTCTCCGATGATGGAGCAGTACACGAACTCCCGATGTGGATTGTGCCAGGGGATGGCCCCACGTTGTTTGGCAGAAGCTGGCTGGGAAAAATCCGCCGGAACTTTGACGACATCCGAGCGCTTTCATAGAAACATAGAAAATAGGTGCAGGAGTATGCCATTCGGCCCTTCGAGCCTGCACCATTAGATGCACCATCAGTGAAGGTTCACCAGACTGATTCCTGGGATGGCGGGACTGACCTATCAAGAAAGACTGGATCAACTGGGCTTGTATTCACTGGAGTTCGGAAGAATGAGAGGGGACCTCATAGAAACGTTTAAAATTCTGACGGGTTTAGACAGGTTAGATGCAAGAAGAATGTTCCCAATGTTGGGGAAGTCCAGAACCAGGGGTCACAGTCTAAGGATAAGGGGTAAGCCATTTAGGACCAAGATGAGGAGAAACTTCTTCACCCAGAGAGTGGTAAACCTGTGGAATTCTCTACCACAGAAAGTTGTTGAGGCCAATTCACTAAATATATTCACAGAGGAGTTAGATGAAGTCCTTACTACTAGAGGGATCAAGGGGTATGGCGAGAAAGCAGGAAGGGGTTACTGAAGTTGCATGTTCAGCCATGAACTCATTGAATGGCGGTGCAGGCTAGAAGGGCCGAATGGCCTACTCCTACACCTATTTTCTATGTTTCTATATGGCCCTTACGGCTAAAGGGATCAAGGGGTATGGAGAGAAAGCAGGAATGGAGTACTGAGGTGAATGATCAGCCATGATCTTATTGAATGGTGGTGCAGGCTCGAAGGGCCGAATGGCCTGCTCCTGCACCTAATTTCTATGTTTACCACCATTCAGTAAGATCATGGCTGATTATTCACCTCAGTACTCCTTTCCTGCTTTCTCTCCATACCCTTGATCCCTTTAGCCGTAAGGGTCATATCTAACTCCCTCTTGAATATATCTAACGAACTGGCCTTAACAATTTTCTGAATGAAGAAGTTTCTCCTCATCTCGGTCCTAAATGGCTTATCCCTTATCCTTAGACTGTGACCCCTGGTTCTGGACTTCCCCAGTATCGGGAACATTCTTCCTGCCTCTAATCTGTCCAATCCTGTCAGAATTTTATATGTTTCTATGAGATCCCCTTTCATTCTTCTAAACTCCAGTGAATACAGGCCCAGTCGATCCAGTCTCTCTTCATATGTCAGTCCTGCCATCCCGGGAATCAGTCTGGTGAACTTTCGCTGCACTCCCTCAAGAGCAAGAACGTCGTTCCTCAGATTAGGAGACCAAAACTGAACACAATATTCCAGGTGAGGCCTCACCAAGGTCCTGTACAACTGCAGTAAGATCTCCCTGTTCCTATACTCAAATCCCCTAGCTATGCCATTTGTCTTCACCGCCTGCTTTCAATGACTGATGTACCATGACACCCAGGTCTCGTTGCACCTCCCCTTTTCCTAATCTGTCGCCATTCAGATAATATTCTGCCTTCCTGTTTTTAACCACCAAAGTGGATAACCTCACATTTATCCACATTATACTGCATCTTCCATGCATTTGCCCACTCACCTAACCTGTCCAAGTCACCCTGCAGCCTCTTAGCATCCTCCTCACAGCTCACACCACCACACAGCTTCGTGTCATCTGCAAACTTGGAGATATTACACTCAATTGCTTCATCTAAATCATTAATGTATATTGTAAAGAGCTGGGGTCCCAGCACTGAACCTTGCAGTACCACAGTAGTCACTGCCTGCCATTCTGAAAAGGACCCGTTTATCCTGACTCTGCTTCCTGTCTGCCAACCAGTTCTCTATCCACGTCAATACATTACCTCCAATACCATGTGCTTTAATTTTGCACACTAATCTCTTGTGTGGGACCTTGTCAAAAGCCTTTTGAAAGTCCAAATACACCACATCCACTGGTTCTCCATTGTCCACTCTACTAGTTACATCCTCAAAAAAATTCTAGAAGATTTGTCAAGCATGATTTCCCTTTCATAAATCCATGCTGACTTGGACCGATCCTGTCACTGCTTTCCAAATGTGCTGCTATTTCATCTTTAATAATTGATTCCAACATTTTCCCCACTACCGATGTCAGGCTAACCGGTCTATAATTCTCCGTTTCTCTCTCCTTTTTTAAAAAGTGCTGTTACATTAGCTACCCTCCAGTCCATATAAACTGATCCAGAGTTGATAGACTGTTGGAAAATAATTACCAATGCATCCACTATTTCTAGGGCCACTTCCTTAAGTACTCTGAGATGCAGACTATCAAGCCCAGGAGATTTATTGACCTTCAATCCTGTCAATTTCCCTAACACAATTTCCTGACTAATAAGGATTTCCTTCAGTTCCTCCTTCTCGCTAGACCCTCGGTCCCCTAGTATTTCCGAAAGGTTATTTGTGTCCTCCTTCGTGAAGACCGAACCAAAGTATTTGTTCAATTGGTCTGCCATTTCTTTGATCCCCATTATTAATTCACCTGATTCTGACTGCAAGGGACCTACGTTTGTCTTCACTAATCTTTTTCATTCGTCGACGACGCCTCATGTGCCCAGGTTCTGAGCAAGTTCCCATCGTTGTTCGAGCCAGGCATTGGAATCTTCTCAAGGGCGGAAGTGCAGATCCATTTGGTTCCCGGTACGTGACCCATCCACCACAAGGCACGCACGGTACTGTATATGATGCGTGAGAAAGTGGAAATTGAGCTGGACAGGCTGCAGCGAGAAGGCATCATCATGCCAGTGGAATTCAATGAGTGGGCTAGTCCGATTGTCCCGGTACTTAAGGAGAATGGCACTGTTAGAATTTGTGGGAACTATAAAGTAACAATTAACCGTTTTTCGCTACAGGACCAGTATCCACTACCCAAGGCAGACGACCTATTTGCGACCCTGGCTAGAGGGAAGATGTTCACGAAGCTGGATCTGACCTCGGTCGACAATACGCAGGAGCTGGAGGAGTCTTCGAAAGGCCTCACCTGCATCAACACACACAAAAGTCTGTTCATCTATAACCAATGCCCGTTCGGGATTCGGTTGGCCGCGGCAAATTTCCAATGGAACATGGAGAGCCTGCTAAAGTCGGTTCCTCGCACCGTGGTTTTCCAGGACGACATACTGGTTACAGGTCGGGACACCATTGAGCACTTGAAGAATCTGGAAGAGGTTCTTAGTCTGTTGGATCACGTGGAGCTCAGGTTGAAATGCTCGAAGTGTATTTTCCTGGCGCAGGAGGTCGAGTTCTTGGGAAAAAGAACCGCGGCAGATGGCATCAGAAACACCGATGACAAGACGGAGGCCATCAAGAACGTGCCGAGACCACAGAACGTCACGGAGCTGTGGTCGTTCCTGGGACTCCTTAACTATTTCGATAATTTCCTACCTGGGTTAAGCACCTTGCTAGAACCCCTACATGTGCTACTGCGCAAGGGTGACGACTGGGTATGGGGGAATTCACAAGAGGCTGCCTTTAAGAAGACCAGAAATCTGTTGTGCTCAAACAAACTGCTAGTCTTGTATAACCCTTGTAAACGATTAGTGCTAGCTTGCGATGCATTGTCATACGGGGTCGGGTGTGTGTTGCAACAGGCTAACGAATCGGGGATCTTGCAACCAGTCACTTATGCATCCAGAAGTTTGTCCAAGGCCGAAAGGGCCTACAGCATGATTGAAAAAGAAGCTCTGGCGTGCGTTTACGGGGTAAAAAAAAAATGCACCAGTACTTATTTGGCCTCAAGTTTGAGCTTGAAACTGACCACAAGCCGCTCATAACGCTATTCTCGGAGAGCAAAGGGATTAACACCAATGCCTCTGCCCGGATCCAAAGATGGGCACTCAAATTGTCAGCGTACAACTATGTAATCCGCCACAGACCGGGCACAGAGAACTGCACAGACGCTCTCAGTCGGCTGCCATTGCCCACCACCGGGGTAGAAATGGCACAGCCAGCGGACTTGCTCATGGTCATGGAGGCATTCGAGAATGAAAAGTCCCCCGTTACGGCCCGCTAGATCAGGACCTGGACCAGCCAGGATCCTTTACTGTCCTTGGTAAGAAACTGTGTCCTCCATGGGAGCTGGTCCACTGTCCCAGCGGAGATGCAGGAGGCGATTAAGCCGTTCCACAGGCACAAAGACGAAATGTTTCTGCAGGCAGAGTGTCTATTGTGGGGCAATTGCATGGTCTTGCCCAAGAAAGGCAGAGATACGTTTATATGAGAACTGCACAGCACCCACCCAGGCATTGTAATGATGAAAGCCATAGTCAGATCCCATATGTGATGGCCTGGCATTGACTCAGATTTAGAGTCATGCATGCGAATGCAACACTTGCTCTCAGCTGAGCAATGCACCCAGAGAGACACCGCTAAGTTTGTGGTCGTAGCCCTCCAAACCATGGTCGAGGATCCACATGGACTATGCATGCCCATTTCGAGACAAAATGTTTTTGGTTGTCATGGGCGTTTACTCAAAATGGATTGAATGTGCGATAATGTCCATAAGCACGTTTGGCCACTATTGAAAGCCTACAAGCCATGTTTTCCATGCACGGCTTGCCTGATGTCCTAGTCAGCGACAATGGGCTGTGCTTCACCAGTGCTGAATTCAAAGAATTCATGACCCGCAATGGGATCAAACACGTCACATCTGCCCGTTCAAACCCGCATCCAATGGCCAGGCAGAACGGGCAGTTCAGACCATCAAGCAAAGCTTGAAACGTGTGTCGGAAGACTCCCTGCAGACCCGGCTGTCCCGAGTGCTGCTCAGCTACCGCACCAGACCCCACTCGCTCACCGGGGTGCCCCCAGCCGAGCTGCACATAAAAAGGGTGCTAAAAACAAGGCTCTCCCTTGTCCACCCTGATTTCCATGATCACGTGGATGGCAAGCGGCATCAACAGAGTGTGCACCATGACCGCGCAAACTTGTCACGCGATATTGAGATCAATGATCCTGTGTTTGTGCTCAATTATGGACATGGTCCCAAATAGCTCGCTGGCACCGTCACAGCCAAAGAGGGGAGTAGGGTGTTTCAGGTCAAATTGGCAAATGGACAAACGTACAGAAAACATTTGGACCAAATCAAATTGCGGTTCACCAACAGCTACGAACAACCCGAAGAAGACACCACCAACTTTGACCCTCCAACACACACAGAAGTGACAACTGACATCATGGTTGACCACGAAGCTGAACTCACCATCCGCAGCAGCCCGGCAAGGCCGGCTGCCCATCAGCCCAGTGAAGAACTAACTAACTCACTCACACACGCATATGTACCGAGTCGATTGACAAGGGAGCGAAAAGCCCCAGATCGTCTCACCTTGTAAATAAGTATACTGTTGACTTCACGGGGGAGTGATGTTATGTATTTAATCCCTTGTAACCTGTATAACACCTGACCACCAGAGGACCTACCTGTTGGAATCCCAAGGGATCCCAGCATCCCTTGGGAGCACGGTATATAAGCAGCCCACCCACGAGGTACCGGCACTCTGGAGTCTTATTAAAGGAGCTAAGGTCACACTTGCTCATTGTACACAGTACTCAGTTTCATCCTTTATTATGAGTGTACCAGGATTAATAAATGATCCCATAGTAAAGGATCCTATAGGAAATAGAACATAAGAATATAAGAACATAAGAATTAGGAACAGGAGTAGGCCATCTAGCCCCTCGAGCCTGCTCCGCCATTCAATAAGATCATGGCTGATCTGGTCGTGGACTCAGCTCCACTTACCCGCCCTCTCCCTGTAAACCTTAATTCCTTTATTGCTTAAAAATCTATCTATCTTTGACTTGAAAACATTCAATGAGCCAGCCTCAACTGCTTCCTTGGGCAGAGAATTCCACAGATTCACAACCCTCTGGGAGAAGAAATTCTTTCTCAACTCAGTTTTAAATTGGCTCCTCCGTATTTTGAGGCTGTGCCCCCTAGTTCTAGTCTCCCCGACCAGTGGAAACAACCTCTCTGCCTCTATCTTGTCTATCCCTTTCATGATTTTAAATGTTTCTATAAGATCACCCCTCATCCTTCTGAACTCCAAGGAGTAAAGACCCAGTCTACTCAATCTATCATCATAAGGTAACCCCCTCATTTCTCGAATCAGCCTAGTGAATCGTCTGTGTACCCCTTCCAAAGCTAGTATATCCTTCCTTAAGTAAGGTGACCAAAACTGCACGCAGTAATCCAGGTGCGGCCTTACCAATACCTTATACAGTTGCAGCAACACCTCCCTGCTTTTGTACTCCATCCCGCTCGCAATGAAGGCCAACATTCCATTTGCCTTCCTGATTACCTGCTGCACCTGCAAACTAACTTTTTGGGATTCATGCACAAGGACCCCCAGGTCCCTCTGCACCACAGCATGTTGTAATTTCTCCCCATTCAAATAATATTCCCTTTTACTGTTTTTTTTCCCAAGGTGGATGACCTCACACTTTCCGACATTGTATTCCATCTGCCAAACCTTAGCCCATTCGCTTAACCTATCCAAATCTCCTTGCAGCCTCTCTTGAGTCCTCTACACAACCCGCTTTCCCACTAATCTTAGTGTCATCTGCAAATTTTGTTGCACTACACTCTGCCCCCTTCTCTAGGTCATCCATGTATATTGTAAACAGTTGTGGTCCCAGCACTGATCCCTGTGGCTCACCACTAACCACTGATTTCCAACCGGAAAAGGACCCATTTATCCCGACTCTCTGCTTTCTGTTCGCCAGCCAATTCTCTATCCATGCTAATACATTTCCTCTGACTCCGCGTACCTTTATCTTCTGCAGTAACCTTTTGTGTGGCACCTTATCAAATGCCTTTTGGAAATCTAAATACACCACATCCATCGGTACACCTCTATCCACCATGCTCGTTATATCCTCAAAGAATTCCAGTAAGTTAGTTAAACATGATTTCCCTTTCATAAATCCATGCTGCGTCTGCTTGATTGCACTATTCCTATCCAGATGTCCCGCTATTTCTTCCTTAATGATAGTTTCAAGCATTTTCCCCACTACAGATGTTAAACTAACCGGCCTATAGTTACCTGCCTTTTGCCTGCCCCCTTTTTTAAACAGAGGCGTTACATTCGTTGCTCTCCAATCTGCTGGTACCTCCCCAGAGTCCAGAGAATTTTGTGACATAGCATGGTTAAATTTCAAATTCAGTTGGAGGGTGAGAAAGTTGGATTTCATACCAGTGTCCTCTGAACTCATGTTTGACAAATTTGCTGGAGTTCTTTGAAGATGTAACGAGCAGGTTGGATAAGGGGGAACCAGTGGATGTGGTGTATTTGGATTTCCAGAAGGCATTCGATAAGGTGCCACATAAAAGGTTACTACACAAGATAAAAGTTCACGGGGTTGGGGGTAATATATTAGCATGGATAGAGGATTGGCTAACTAACAGAAAACAGAGAGTCGGGATAAATGGGTCACTTTCCGGTTGTCAAACAGTGACTAGTGGGGTGCCGCAGGGATCAGTGCTGGGGCCTCAACTATTTACCATCTATATTAATGACTTGGATGAAGGGACTGAGTGTAGTGTAGCCAATTTTGCTGATGACACAAAGATGGGTGGGAAAGCAAATTGTGAGGAGGACACAAAAAATCTGCAAAGGGATATACACAGACTAAATGGGCAAAAATTTGGCAGATGGAGTATAATGTGGGAAAATGTGAGGTTATCCACTTCGGCAGAAATAATACAAAAGCAAATTATAATTTAAATGGAAAAAAGTCGCAAAGTGCTGCAGTAGAGAGGGACCTGGGGGTCCTTGTGTATGAAACAGCAAGTAATGAGGAAGGCAAATGGATTGTTGGACGAAGAGGAATTTCTTCTCTCAGAGGGTTGTAAATCAATGGAATTCTCTGCCCCAGAAAGCTTTGGAGGCTGGATCATTGAATATATTTAAGGTGGAGATAGACAGATCTTTGAGCGATAAGGGAGTAAAGGGTTATGAGGAGCGGGCAGGGAAGTGGAGCTATGACCATGATCAGATCAGCCTTGATCTTATTGAATGGCGGATCGGGCTTGCGGTGCCAAATGGCCTATTCCTGCTCCTATTTTTTATGTTCTTATGTTCCTGATCTTAAATAAAGGCGATTACAAAGGCATCAATGCAGAGTTGGCTGAAGTGGACTGGGAAAATAGATTAAAGTGTAAGACAGTTGATAATCAGTGGCAGATATTTAAGGAGATATTTCATAACTCTCAACAAAAATATATTCCAGTGAGAAGGAAAAACTTTAAGAGAAGGGAGAACCATCCGTGGTTAGCTAAGGAAGTAAACGATGGTATCAAATTTTTTTAAATGGCATACAAAATGGCCAAGATTTTAAAAATCGGGATAGGACGACTAAAAAAATGATAAAGAGAGGGAAGATAGAATATGAGAGTAAACTAGCAAGAAATATAAAAACATACAGTAAAAGCTTCTACGGTTATCTAAAAAGGAAGTGAGTAGCTAAAGTAAACGTTGGTCCCCGAGAGGATGAGACTGGGGAATTAATAACGGAGAACAGGGAAATGGCGGAGACTTTGAACAGACATTTAGTATCGGTCTTCATGGTAGAAGACACTAAAAGCAACCCAATAATAGATAATCAAAGGGTTATAGGGAGGTAGGAATTTAAAACAATCACTATCACTAAAGAAAAAGCACTCAGTAAAATAATGGGCCTAAAGGTAGACAAGACCCTGGACCTGATGGCCTGCATCCCAGGGTCTTAAAATATGTGGCTACAGAGATAGTGGATGCATTGGTTGTAATCTGCCAAAATTCCCTGGATTCTGGAGAGGTCCCAGCAGATTGGAAAACTGCAAATGTAACGCCCCTATTTAAAAAAGGCAGACAGAAAGCAGGAAACTATAGACCAGTTAGCCTATCATCTGTTGTAGAGAATTAAGGGATATGGGAAAATGCTGGAGTCCATTATTAAGGAAGCAGTAGCAGGACATTTGGAAAAGCATAATACAGTCAAACAGAGTCAGCATGGTTTTATGAAAGGGAAATTATATTTGATAAATTTGCTGGAGTTCTTTGCAGATATAACGAGCAGGGTGGATAAGGGGGAACCAGTGGATGTGTATTTGGATTTCCAAAAGGGATTCGATTAGGTGCCACATAAAAGGTTACTGCACAAGATAAGAGCTCAAGGTGTTGGGGGTAATATTTTAGCATGGATAGAGGATTGGCTAACTAATAGAAAACAGAGAGTCGGGATAAATGGGTCATTTTCTGCTTGGCAAACAATAACTAGTGGGGTGCCACAGGGATCAGTGCTGGAGCTTCAACTATTTACAATCTATATTATTGACTTGGATGAAGGGAGCAAATGTAATGTAGCCAAGTTTGCTGATGATACAAAGAAGGGTGGGAAAGCAAGTTGTGAGGAGGACACACAAAATCTGCAAACGGATATAGACAGGTGTGTGTGCAAAAATTTGTCAGATGGAGTAGAATGTGGGAAAGTAGGAGGTTATCCACTTCGGCAGGAAAAATAAAAAAGCAAATTATTATTTAAATGGAGAGAAACTGCAAAATTCTGCAATTCAGAGGGATCTCCGGTCCTTGTGCATGAAACACAAAAAGCTAGTATGCAGGTAGAGCAAGTGATCAAGAAGGCAAATGGAATGTTGGCTTTTATTATAAGGGAGATGGAGTATAAAAGCAGGGAAGTCCTGCTACAACTGTATAGGGTATTGGTGAGGCCACACCTAGAGTACTGCATACAATTTTGGTCTCCTTATTGAAGGAAGGATATATTTGCATTGGAGGCAGTTCAGAGAAGGTTCGCTCGGTTGATTCCAGAGATGAGGGGGTTGACTTATAAAGAGCAGATGAGTAGGTTGGGCCTATACTCATTGGAGTTTAGAAGAATGAGAGGTGGTCCTATTGAAACATATAAGATACTGAGGGGGCTTGACAAGGTAAATGCAGAGAGGATGTTGCCACTCGTGGGGAATCCAGAACTAGGGGGCGTAGTTTAAGAATAAGGGGTCACCCATTTAGAACTAAGATGAGGAGGAATTTCTTCTTTCAAAGAGTCATAAATCTGTGGAATTCTCTGCCCCATACAGCTGCGGAGGTGCAGTCATTGAACATATTTAAGGCGGAGATAGACAGATTTCTGATCGATAAGGGGGTAAAGGGTTATGGGGAGCGGGCAGGGAAGTGGAGCTGAGTCCAAGATCAGATCAGCCATTATGTTATTAAATGGTGGAGCAGGCACGAGGGGCCTAATGGCCTAGTCCTGCTCCAAATTCTTATGTTTTTATGTTTTCTGGATTGGGTAACTGTACTCTGTCTGTATTTTTGCAGTGCTGGTTATAAAGTCAGTGAAGGATAATCTGTTGTTGTGAGCTGATAATCTGGTGTCTGAAACAACAAGACTCAATTTTAGAGTCAACAGGATGAAGAAGTAAACACATCACGGCCCAATACTCCAGCTGTACATTCACAGGATATAGTCTGTTACCTAACATGTCGAGTGAACAAAATAAAGAAATATCCTAACTCAAAGAGCCACTTACAACATTTATAAATACAAGAGAGAGGTTGGAGAGTAGGGGTGACAGGAGTTGGGGTGAAAGAGGAATTGGTGTGAGGGGGCTTCACTGCTCATTATTAGACTCTGTTGAACTATGATGGGGTTTATTTTCACTTTAGAATGCTTTGAATTGTGTGTTTAACTGATCAGAGGCGGGGCTGCAGGTACTCGCGGGTCCTGGGCTGTTTCTGGTGAATTAATGTGGCCAGTGTTAATGGGGAATAGATTTGTGTGGGATCATTCTGTGCTGAACACATTGCTGGGCAGCGGGTTTGCCCTCAGTCCCAGTGAAGAACTCCTGTTGGAACACAAACCCGCCGGAGATTTAAATCCCGCGGGCAATCCCTCAGCGACGTCACTGCGGCTGGGTGAAAGATTCCTTCCGGTCTGTCCCGGGCCCCACCACCCGCTCGTGCTCGCTGATCCTCCAATCACAGCCTGACCTTTTCCTGCTCCCTTTCCCCGCGGGGTTTGAGCACTCAGCCCGCACCCGTCCTTCCGTCCCCTTTGCTCACTGCAGCGGGGCCTCGGCTCCTCTGCTCTGCAGCTCAACACTCTTTCCAATGGGAAATATCCCAGCACAAACGGTGCAGCAGGGAGATGGAGCAACAGAGGGGGCTCGGCGGGAGAGGTCCCACTTCACCCCGCATTGAAAGAGCAAAGCACCAAAGTTGGAAAAAGAGGGCCCAGGAAAAGATCAAAAGCTGCTGAGTGAAGGACTGGGACGGGGAGGTGAAGACAGTGAGCTTCCTCCCTGACACCAAATCCAGGGACCACTTACACTGAGACACCAAATCCAGGGACCACATACACTGAGACACAAATCCAGGGAGCACTTACACTGAGACACAAATCCAGGGACCACTTACACTGAGACACCAAATCCAGGGACCATTTACACTGAGACACAAATCTAGGGACCACTTACATTGAGACACCAAATCCAGGGACCACTTACACTGAGATACCAAATCCGGGGACCACTTACACTGAGATACCAAATTCAGGGACCACGTACACTGAGACACAAATCCAGGGACTACTTACACTGAGATACCAAATCTAGGGACCACTTACATTGGGACAGCTATTGTGTATGTAGGCACTCTGTTAATGACTCCATGAGGCAGGGGTATGGCACTTCAACTGTACAGACTGTAGTCCTTTATTGCAGCTCCTAGTGTGAGGACACCAAGAGATGAGATCCCTTTTATACTGGGTTACCTTACTACTAGGGGGATCAAGGGGTTTGGCGAGAAAGCAGGAATGGGGTATTGAAGTTGCATGTTCAGCCATGAACTCATTGAATGGCGGTGCAGGCTCGAAGGGCCGAATGGCCTTCTCCTGCACCTATTTTCTATGTTTCTATGTTTACTTGCAGTGCGCAGGTGATCCTTATGTCTCCAGCAGCAGCACCTTCTGGTGTACAGGTAAGGTATATACAGTTCTAGTGTTACAGTACATCATGACATCATTGGCATGCATACATAACAACCCCCCCCCCCCCCCAAGCCTTTCCCAAGTCCTCATTGCCATGACATGGGGAGGTGATCAGTAGTGAGCTGTGGGAGGTTGTGGTGAGGGTTGTGTGAGT
This sequence comes from Pristiophorus japonicus, assembly GCF_044704955.1. Taxonomy (NCBI): domain Eukaryota; kingdom Metazoa; phylum Chordata; class Chondrichthyes; family Pristiophoridae; genus Pristiophorus; species Pristiophorus japonicus. The sequence goes on along the minus strand of NC_091996.1, from coordinate 73,230,001 downwards.
GCCAGGTGTGATCCCTGTGCTTTAGGCTGCCCTCATTCATTCCGCCCCCCCCCCCCTCACACACAGACCATGTGGGTGTCACTGTTGGAGGATTCCTCAGTGGTGGAGCCAGTGCAATGGGTAAGGTACATACACTGTAGCGTGGGTGAGTGGTGGTGTTTGATGGTGGGCAGGACCACATGGCTGTGTGGGCTCCTTGTCCCCCATTGATGGTGGAAGTCTGGTCATCCCAGGGTCCGCCAGGAAAGTTGGAGGGTATTGGTCTCTCGCTCCTGGTGCTGGCCCTGGTGGCCAGGGGGTGTAGGGCCGATCTGGGGCAGGTTGCCGGTGGTGGTGGCTGTGCTGCCCATTGACCGCTGTCCCTGCAGTGGGTCTGCTCCCACTGGGTGTGTGTGAGCTCTTCCTGGGGCATCACATTTGTCCCAAAAGCCCAGGCTACATGGTCAGGTAGCCCGCTGGACCTTGGGGTCTCCCACAGGGGGATACCTCTGGCATTTACATTGGACCTGCAGAACCCGGTGTCCTTTAACAGTCTATTTTCTTCATACATGACACGTTGGCTCCGATCACAAATAGTCGATTCTATACTGTTATCTCTCTTTACATTAGCACTTTTAGCACTTACAACACTTTCTTGTGTATCGATGTCTCCATACAGGGTTACATTTGTCATATTAAAATTTCTAGCTTCATCGTTTAACAGTACAAACTTGTTGCTAACATCACTTTCACAAGCATTCATTACATTTTTTTCATTAGTTAATCCGGCATCACAATTTAACGTTACATTTGCATACCTGCATTCGTTTACTGCACTTTTAACTTTAAAGTCCTTGGCATCGCTGTGCCTAGAGTAAAACTGTCCCTTTAATTTCTTTGGGTTACCGGTCTCCTTTAAGGGGGCCTTCCAATCCGGTTCGCCGCTCGGTGCCACGTGTCGCTCCTCCAACGCTGTCCCTCGTGGTCTGGCCGTGGCCATTTTGATTCTAGGTTCTTTACCTCGTGGTGTAGCCGCCATCTTCGATGTAGGCTCTGGTGATCTTTTTCTTTTCCGGATCGGCCACAGACGTCAGGAATCCACCTTTTCCACCGATCTTCTTTCCTCGGAGTCCTGCCACAGCCTGGAAGGTGAGGTCTGGACATTCGGGTTGGGTGATCTCGCCATGGTGTTGTGCAGTCGTCGCCGTGCAGTTGAGCTGGACGGTAGGATTTCGAGGTGCAGCGATGGATCCAAGTTCGGAGCGGCGTGGGATGTCGATCGCTGGAGCCCAGAGGCCATCATCACTCCGACCGAATTGGACCTGCTTCATCCAACTTCTTCCCAGCAGCGTTGGACCATCGCTGGCAACAATCCACAAGGGGAGCTTGTTCATCACGATGTCCATGCTACCAACGACTGGGATGGTTCCTTTTGGTGTAGGTGAGCAGCTTTGCCTGGATAGGAGACACCTTTGGTCGTTAGGCGGGATTGTTCCAAAGTTTTTCGAAGGTCATCTGGTTCATCAAAGACTGGCTCACACATGTATCAATCTCCATCGAAACTGGAACTCCGTTGATATCCACTTCCATCTTCCATGGGGAACTCTCGGTGGAGCAGGTATAAATTCCGCACTCTTCTTCCAGGGGTGGAGCAGCTTCGTCTTCGTCAGTGTCAGAGCCCAGGTGATCAGCCAACTCTTCAGCGACGCAGTGAGTAAAGCCTTTTCTGCACATTCTCTGAAGGTGACCTTTCACGTTGCAGCCTTTGCAGGTTTAGTCTTTGTAGTGGCACTGGTGGGCCCTGTGGTTTCCTCCACTGTGCCAGCACGGGGCAAGCCGGTTGGCACCATGTGGCGGACTCAGGGTTACAGGACTCAGGGCAGCATTTCTGCCTTTGAAAGTCGCCATTCTGTTCACTGCGCTTGTCGGTTTAGAGTCCTGGTGTGGGTCATCATTCGTTTGGAGTCGCAGACGGAAATCATGAAGGCCTGGCTCACTTTGATTGCCTTCTGCAGGGTGACTGTGATGTCCGCAGAGAGAAGTTTGTGGAGGAGGCCCTCGTGGCCAATTCCAATAACAAAAATGTCCCTGAGTGCTTCTGTGAAGTGGTCGCCAAAATCACACAGTGCAGCCATCATCATCATAGGCAATCCCTCGGAATCGAGGAGGACTTGCTTCCACTCCAAAAGTGAGTTCTTTGATGGCTGAACAGCCCGATACGAGAACCACAGACCCTGTTACAGGTGGGACAGACAGTCCTCGGGGGAAGGGGTCGGTAGGGCTGGTTTGCCGCACGTTCCTTCCACTGCCTGCGCCTGGCCTCTTCATGCTCCTTGTGTCGAGCCTCAAAGAGCTCAACGCCCTCTTGGATGGACTTTCTACACCTTAGGCGGTCTGTGGCCAGGGTCTCCCAGGTGTCAGTGGTGATGTCGCACTTTACCAGGGAGGCTTTGAGGGTGTCCTTATAACGTTTCCGCTGTCCTCCTTTGGCTCGTTTACCATGAAGGAGCTCCGCATAAAGCATTTGCTGAGGGAGTCTCGTATCTGGCATGTGTACTATGTGGCCTGTCCAGTGAAGATGATCGAGTGTGGTCAGTGCTTCAATACTGGGGATGTTAGCCTGGCTGAGGACACTGATGTTGGTGCACCTGTCCTCCCAGGAGATTTGCAGGATCTTGTGGAGACATCATTGGTGATATATCTCCAGCGACTTGAGGTGCCTTCTGTACATCGTCCATGCCTTAGACCCTTACAGAAGGGCAGGTATTACTACATTCCTGTAGACCATGAGTTTGGTGGTAGATTTGAGGGCCTGGTCTTCAAACACTCTTTTCCGCAGGCAGCCGAAGGCTGCACTGGCACACTGGAGGCGATGCTGTATCTCCGCATCAATGTCTGCCTTTGTTGATAAGAGGCTCCCGAGATATGGGAAATGGTCCACGTTGTCCAAGGCCACGCCGTGGATCTTGATGATTGGAGGGCAGTCCTGTGCGGCGATGACAGGCTGGTGAATGACCTTTGTCTTACGGATGTTAAGCGTAAGGCCTATGCATTCATATGTCTCAGTGAATACATTGACTATATCCTGGAGTTCAGCCTCTGAATGTCCACAGACGCAGGCATCGTCCGCATACTGCAGCTCAACGACAGAGGTTGGGGTGATCTTGGACCTGGCCTGGAGGCGGCATAGGTTAAACAGCTTCCCACTGGTTCTGTAGTTTAATTCCACTCCAGCGAGGAGCTTGTTGATTGTGAGGTGGAGCATGGCGGCGAGGAAGATTGAGAAGAGTGCAGCCAACCTTCTTAAATCTACAGCATACTTAGCAATTTCTTGGCCTTCGGGGCGCTGGTGAGTGTAAAACTGGTGTCTGGCTGTGAGGATGCTTTCTTTGGGTTTCAGTTGTTCTCGTATTAAGGTTACAAGCTCCCCATAGCTCTTGGTTGTTATCTTCGCTAGGGCTAGCAGGTCCCTGACGAGGCCATGGATGGTGGGCCCATAACTACTAAGCAGGATGGCCCTGCGCTTGTTCGCCAGTGTGGCCGGTGAGTCCCCATCCAGGTCGTTGGCGATGAAGAACTGTTCTAACCTTTCCACGAAGGCATCCCAATCTTCCCCATTGGTGAATTGTTGGAAGTTGCTGAGATTAGACATGTTGTGCATGGAATTCGTGACCTTGTTGCCAGTTATTGTGTATGTAGGCACTCTGTCAATGACTCCATGAGGCAGGGGTATGGCACTTGAACTGTACAGACTATTGTCCTTTATTGCAGCTCCTAGAGTGAGGACACCAAGGGGTGAGCTCCTTTTTATACTGTGTTACCTGCAGTGTACAGGTTATCTTTGGGTCTCCAGCAGCAGCACCCTCTGGTGCACAGGTAAGGTATATACAGGTCTAGTGTTACAATACATCATTACATAAGAACATAAGAATTAGGAACAGGAGTAGGCCATCAGATTCACATCCCAAGGTGGATGACCTCACATTTTCCGACATTGTATTCCATCTGCCAAACTTTAGCCCATTCGCTTAACCTATCTAAATCTCTTTGCAGCCTCTCTGTGTCCTCTACACAACCCGCTTTCCCACTAATCTTTGTATCATCTGCAAATGGGGGCAGAGAAGTCAGAGTGGGAATGCAGTGGCTAATTAAAGTGACAGGCTCAGAATCACACTTGCGGACTGAATGGAGGTGCTCCGCAAAGCGGTCACCCAATCTACGCTTGGTCTCCCCAATGTAGAGACCACAGCGTGAGCAGTAAATACAGTATACTAAATTGAAAGAAGTACAAGTAAATCGCTGTTTCACCTGGAAGGAATATTTGGGGCCCTGGATAATGGGAAGGTCCTGGGCAGTGATTGTAACCTACCCTGCCCAGTGGGAAACTGACGGGATTGGTCCGGCTGCCCATCTTACACTCTGCCTGATTTTAGTTTCCATTGACTGCAGGCGGCTGATCTGATTCAGTCAGTTTCCCGCTGGGCAGGTTTGGCTCAACTTACCCCAGAGAAACCTAAACCCCAATTTTAACCAGGAATAGGAATTGGGGTGAAGGAAGTGGGGGCGGCTGTTGGTGGGTAAATGCCAAACCATCCAGACGATTTTAACTCCCGGGCCTGATCTCATACCCCCGTCTGTTGCTCACCCTAAAGGGCAGGAAATGGCAGCTGGCCAGCGAGCAGGAGTGGCATTTTGGGCGTCAGGAGGTTGCCAGCCAGCACCAAAGATAGTCACTGGTAACAAGGCACATCACGGGGTGGAGGTTTCAGGAAGGTCTTGTGGCCTAAACTTTCCTGATGGAGCCAGAGTAGCACTCCTTCTCCTCCTGGCTTCATAAGGAAAGTAAAGAATGTGCTTATTTGTGTCTCTAGTGGTCCCAGATTCTCTTCCCGCGGTCCCCCTTCTGGGAAAGCCACAATGGCTTCCAGTCTCAGGCCACAGTTTCAGTCACTGCCGGCTTCAGGCGGGTGTCCTTGTCACCTGCTTCGATGAGCAGGTTCAAATGGAAGCCAGACGGATCAGTGTGTGGCGTCATTGGGCAAGTCACCCGGCCCAGTTTAACTCCCCGCCTGTATTAGGGTTAAAATTGGTCCTCACAGCCGGAAAATCGAGGGCGGAAACCCACTTCTACCCGGGGCTCCTGCCGACCTTTTCTTAACGTTACAGTGGCCAATCGGGAGAACACCTGAGGAAATTCCTGCGCAAATCTGCAGCAACCAAAGTAAAGTGGCTACCAAGATCCCACATTGAAAAATGTAGTTTTCTACGATTTGAAATGTGACAGGCCTCCCCTCCCCCACAGTAGCTCTTGAGGGATTTTTGTCCATTTTAAAATTAGCCCCTTTACTTTGACCTTATTGCCCACCTTAAATCAAATTTTTTTTCTAGCACAGGAGAGGGAAGGTTATTCAGTTTGTGGTCACTGCTGTACTTGGCTTGATGCACAGAATAGAGAAAAACAAACTGCACTTTTACCTGCCTTGTGAAAGTACGTGGGAAAAGTTGCAAGGCATGCATACATAACAGCAAATCCAGGGACCACTTACACTGAGACACCAAATCCAGGGACCACTTACACTGAGACACCAAATCCAGGGAACACTTACACTGAGACTATAAATGGGAATCAGAGAGCCTCAGTATGGGGATTGATCATGGTGGTGAATCCAGCTCTAGCGAGGGTGAAAGGCGGGTAATGGATGAAGATATGACGGTGAAATCAGAAGGCGACTGGTGGGGCCTGGGCACAGGTTATTGTCAGAAGCCTTTTTCAGGTAGGCCGATGATTGGATGTAACCAGTGCAACACCTGGATCCGCCTGTTCTTGTCCCAAATTCCCAAAGTCTAACATTGTCTAATATCGAAGTATGAAAGAAGGAAGGAAATCAAAGAGGTTCCTTGAATGAACAATTCAGAGGCTGTTTTGTGACTCGGCTGCGTGACTGCTGCCAAAGACCCGGAAGTCATTGCGCCTTCGCAGATCCAGTGTTCTTTTTTGATTTGTTGTCTCCAGACTTCCCAAAATGAGAAATAAAAGCGGATTTAGAGAATTCTGTTAGAAACGTTAATTCGAACTGTGAGTTTATTTTCAAAAGCTGTTGTTTGTCCTTCGAGACAGCGGTTCTTAAACAGGAAAAATCACCAGTAACATTAACCCAACTATAGTAACATTAATAAAGCAAAGATAAATTAAACCAACTTCAGTAACATTAATGAAACTTTATTAGTGATGTGCTTCAGCACTTCTCAGATGCTCCGTCTGTTGTGGTCAACGTTATTTTTAACATTTGGGGCCTGATAGTTATCCGCAGAATGCTTCTGCACTGCTTCCTGTTCGTTGGCAGGAGTCACTCCATTGGGAAAAGGGGAGCTAGGTCAGCTCCCTATCCATTGCGGGAACAATCCCTGACTCTATTGAGCTGTTTAAGATACGGGCAAGGGGCTCACAGAGCACTGTCAGCTCCAAGTTCACCTCCAAGCCACTTTACCATCCTGTGGACAGATATCGCTGTTTCTACATAGTCGCTGAATGAACATCCTGGAACTGTTTACCAAACAGCATTGTGGGAATACCTTCACCACACGGACTGCAACGGTTCAAGAGGCCCACCACCACCTTCTCAACGGGAAGCTGGGGATTGGCAATATATGATGGCCTTGCTAGCAACACCCACATCCCAAGAATGAAATAAAACAAATCTGTATATGCAAAATGGTTAAAAGCCTCTGCTGAAATACTATTTCCTAAAATGATACTCTTTTACATTGCACGAACAGTCTGTTTAGCAACCTAATCTCCCTTCGAATCTACTTCCATTGACAAGTCTCACCCTGGAAATTGTTGCGCCCGACTGGCCTAAAAAACACAAGCAAACTACTGCGGATGCTGGAAATCTGACATTTTTAAACAATTTTTCAGGCCATTCAACAGGTGAAAGCTCTTTCCACAGTCAGTGCACTGGAACACTCTCACTCAGGTGTGTGTGTCTCGGTAGTTTTCCAGTCACACTGATGTTTGAAATGTTTTCCCACAGACAGAAGAGACAAACATTTGTCCTTCCACATTGAAAGGCCGCTGATATTCAGGCCCTGATGAATGGAGTGAGTGTGTGAGATGTGGATGTGATGTTGGGTGTGAGTTTGCGGCCTGTAAATGCTGCCCTTCTCACAGCCTGGAACAGCAGTTTACAAAAGCCCTGACTGTGAGTCCAGGATAGAAATTCACAACATTCTCTCCTCCTGGTTCCTGGCCCAGGGAAAGGCTAGGAACCAGCATGCGTCCTGCTGCCCCTGCCCCAGCAAGATGCCGGCCGTTCCCCGGCCTGTCACTGGGAGAAAGCCCCGCAGCTGCCCCGCTCGAGGCAAAGGCCGGAGCCGGAGGCCCACAGCGGGTGTGTGTGAAGCACAGTTTGCTCTGGGGCCTCCGCCCATCTTTCACCTGCTGCCTCACCCACCGACCACGCATGCTCAGGTCACACTGCTCGGGCGATTGACGGCAGCTCCGGTCCAATAGGAAGAGCGGGGGCGGGGCCTGAGGACCGAGCGGGCGGTTGGTCCTCCAACCAATCGGAGTGTGTGAGGGGCGGGGCTGAGCCCGGATCTCCCTCTTTGGCTGAAACTCTGTCCCATTGGCAAACTCCAAGAGGGAACTGGACCTTTGTGTTGTGGGTGGAGCAAACATAGCAACATTTGGGAATGGAATGGATTCATTCAGGATAGACAGCAGGGAGTATTTCAGGAAATAATAGTGTAGTAAGAAAGGAAATGCAGTGGATGTTGTGTAGATGGATTGTCTAAAGGTGTTTGATAAGGTGCCGGACCGGAGGCTTGTTGATCAAATTAAGGCTCACGGTATTAAAGGGAGTGGGGCAGCGTGGTTAGGAAATTGGCTAAAGGTCACAAAACAGAGTATTGATTCATAGAGGTTCTTCAGACTGGAGAGATGTAAACAGTGGTTTCCCATAGGGTCAGTGATTGTAGTGCTGTCCTTAATGATCCTTTGTAACCTCATGCTCCCATCTCTGCTGCTGACTGCCCCTGCTCTAGAAGTGGAAGATGTGGGCTGACACAAAGTGCGATTGGCCATGAGTCCCAGACCATGGTGGTAAAAACAGAGAGACAGACTATTATCTGAATGGTGACAGATTAGGAAAAGGGGAGGTGCAAAGAGACCTGGGTGTCATGGTACATCAGTCATTGAAGGTTGGCATGCAGGTGCAGCAGGCGGTTAAGAAAGCAAATGGCATGTTGGCCTTCATAGCAAGGGGATTTGAGTACAGGGGCAGGGAGGTGTTGCTACAGTTGTACAGGGCATTGGTGAGGCCACACCTGGAGTATTGTGTACAGTTTTGGTCTCCTAACCTGAGGAAGGACATTCTTGCTATTGAGGGAGTGCAGCGAAGGTTCACCAGACTGATTCCCGGGATGGCGGGACTGACCTATCAAGAAAGACTGGATCAACTGGGCTTGTATTCACTGGAGTTCAGAAGATTGAGAGGGGACCTCATAGAAACATATAAAATTCTGACGGGGTTAGACAGGTTAGATGCAGGAAGAATGTTCCCAATGTTGGGGAAGTCCAGAACCAGAGGTCACAGTCTAAGAATAAGGGGTAAGCCATTTAGGACCGAGATGCGGAGGAACTTCTTCACCCAGAGAGTGGTGAACCTGTGGAATTCTCTACCACAGAAAGTTGTTGAGGCCAATTCACTAAATATATTCAAAAAGGAGTTAGATGAGGTCCTTACTACTAGGGGGATCAAGGGGTATGGCGAGAAATCAGGAATGGGGTACTGAAGTTGAATGTTCAGCCATGAACTCATTGAATGGCGGTGCAGGCTAGAAGGGCCGAATGGCCTACTCCTGCACCTATTTTCTATGTTTCTATGTTTCTATATCAACCTGCCACTAAGATCTGTTGTGGGAGGCACCTCATTTCTCCACTCGACATCTCAGGAGGGCATCAAATGGATATCCAAACTTTACATCCCATTATAAGCTTTTCCCATCATACGAAACAACATTTTGGTAGAAAGAATGAGAAGCAATATAAAATTAAAGGGTACAATCGTACAGGGGGTGCATGAAACTCTTTTTGGAGTTTATCTGCAAAACAAAAACATTAATCGGTGCCACCCGACCTGGATGACACACCAGACATTTACAAGGCCCTCTTTTTTGGGGTTCTTTGTTTTTTTTTGTGTTTTACAGGGGGTGCATGAATCCCAAAAAGTTAGTTTGCAGGTGCAGCAGGTAACCAGGAAGGCGAATGGAATGTTGGCCTTCATTGCGAGAGGGATGGAGTACAAAAGCAGGGAGGTCCTGCTGCAACTGTACAGGGTATTGGTGAGGCCGCACTTAGAGTATTGTGTGCAGTTTTGGTCGCCTTACTTAAGGAAGGATATACTAGCTTTGGAGGGGGTACAGAGACGATTCACTAGGCTAATTCCGGAGATGAGGGGGTTACCTTATGATGATAGATTGAGTAGACTGGGTCTTTACTCGTTGAAGTTCAGAAGGATGAGGGGTGATCTTATAGAAACATTTAAAATAATGAAAGGGATAGACAAGATAGAGGCAGAGAGGTTGTTTCCGCTGGTCGGGGAGACTAGAACTAGGGAGCACAGCCTCAAAATACGGGGGAGCCAATTTAAAACCGAGTTGAGAAGGAATTTCTTCTCCCAGAGGGTTGTGAATCTGTGGAATTCTCTGCCCAAGGAAGCAGTTGAGGCGAGCTCATTGAATGTATTCAAATCACAGATAGATAGATTTTTAACCAATAAGGGAATTAATGGTTATGGGGAGCGGGCGGGTAAGTGGAGCTGAGTCCATGGCCAGATCAACCATGATCTTGTTGAATGGCGGAGCAGGCTTGAGGGGCTAGATGGCCTACTCCTGTTCCTAATTCTTATGTTCTTATGTAACAGAGAGACCTAGGGGTATATGTGCACAAATTGTTGAAGGTGGCAGGGCTGGTTAGGAATGCACTGAAGAAAGCTTGTGCGATCCTGGGCTTCATGAATAGAGGTATAGAGGTAGACATTGCCCCCCCGTCTGAAATGGGGCTCTCCCACCCCCTTCGATGGTTTTCAGCGCAGCTGAAGTTCAGGTCGACTCTTGCACGACATTCGGCTCTTTGTTGTTTTTTTTCCAGGCATCCAGAACTCGATCATAATGTGGGCGGTGATAGTACCTGAGGGGCGGAGCGGAGTCACTGCCATGATGACGTCATCACGGCGCCGCATAACCACATCTCACCCCTTCACTTAAAGGGGCGAGCCTCTGCAATTTTTAAACTTTGGACCACTGGGCCACCAGGGAGGGGTTCGGCCAGGCCAGTGGCTTGGCACCCAAGAGGGGTTGCCAGGCTGCCTGTTGGTGGCCTGGCCATGCCCGAGGGCTTATTTATTGGGTTGACATGGCAGTCGGCTGACAAAATAAAAACATGGTGGCAGCAGCAGTAGGTCCTCCCCTTTAAGGGAAGTTGCACTACTGATGCAGGAGGCCACAGCCTCACTGGACCATCGGGAAAGGCTTGTTTTGGTGCCGGGGGCCGAAGATTTTCGGAGGGGAATGTCGCCGTTGGCGGGGGGTGGCGTAGATCGATGGTGCGCACAGGGATGACACTCTTACGACAGATCAGCGGTGGGTGATCGGGGCAATTGGGCCAGCAACGGCCACTCCACTCCGTAGCCGCCGATTTGCGGAGGTTACATGCCTTAAGGAGAGGGGCAATTTCTGCCCCATAGAGTACAAAAGCGTGGAAATGATCATGAACCTCTATAAAACACTGGTTTGGCCTTAACTGGAGTGTGGTGTCCAATTCTGAGCACTGCATTTTAAGAAGGATGTGAGGCCTTACAGAGGGTGCTGGAAAGATTCACGAGAATTATTCCAAGGATGACAGACTTGCGGTTACATGGATAGACTGCAGAAGCTAGGGTTGTTCTCTTTAGAGCAGAGAAGATTGATAGGAGATTTGATAGAGGTGTTCAAAATCATGAGGGGTCTGGACAGAGTGAAACTGTTCCAATTGGCAGAAGGGTCGAGAACCAGAGGACACAGATTTAAGGTGATTGGAAAAAGAACCAAAGACAAGTCATATTTATATAGTGAAATGTCCCAAGGCGCTTCACAGGAGTATTATGTGACAAAAATTTAATGCTGCGCCGCATAAGTAGAAATTAACGCAGGTGACCAAAAGCTTGGTCAAAGAGGTATGTTTTAAGGAGCGTCTTGAAGGAGGAGAGGAAAAGAGGTGCAGAGGTTTAGCCAGGGAGTTCCAGAGCTTGGGGCCTAGGCAACAGAAGGCATAGCCACCAATGGTTGAGCAATTATAATCAGGGATGCTCTGGAGGGCAGAATTAGAGGAGTGCAGACATCTCGGGGAGGGTGGGGGGCGGGCATGGGGCTGGAGGAGATTACAGAGATAGGGAAGGGAAGGTCATGGAGGGATTTGTAAATAAGGATGAGAAAAAACGTTTTTACGCAGCGAGTGATTAGGATCTGGAATGCACCGCCTGAAAGGGTGGTGGAGGCAGACTCAATCAGGGCTTTCAAAAGGGAGTCAGATAAGTACCTGAAGAAAAACAATTTGCAGGGCTACAGGGCAGTGGGACGAGCTGAGGTGCTCTTGCAGAGAGCCGACACAGGCTTGATGGGCCGAATGGCCACCTTCTGTGCTGTAACCATTCTATGAACTGCACCATCCTTAATTTAGCGTCATCTGCAAACTTGGCTATAAAACGATTTAAAAAAAAATGTTTGTTCATGGGATGTGAGTGTCACTGGCTAGGCCAGCATTTACTGCCCATCCCTAACTGCCCTTGGGAAAGTGGTGGTGAGCTGCCTTCTTGAAGCGCTGCAGTCCGTGTGGTGAAAGTACACCCACAGTGGTGTCTTCCTCCAAGCCATTCATAAAGGGGAAAGTTGAGGCCCCATAACAGATCCCTGGGCAACTCAACTTTGTAAAATGTGGCCAATCTGAATACATAACTTTCATCCCCACTGTCCTAACCAATTCCCTCCCCCCATCAAAAGGTTGTCTTCAATTCTGAGCATTCCCAATTTTAACAATCTTTTGTGTGACACCTTATGGAACATCTTCTAGAACTCCCTCTAGGCTGGTGGGTTTTTTAAATTGGCTGAAGGACCAATTTTCAGATGGATTAGTAATCACTGGCCCCCCCCCTTCTAAAATACAAATATGATAAACTCCTTGCACATTGACATTTCTGAATGTAACGTTCATCAGTGTCCTGTTAAAGGGACTGCCATGAAATGTTGCCAGAGCTGTCCGATATACTGAACGTTTGTGATTGGTGATGTGAAAACTTTTATCTTCCTTCAGCCAGAGATTTATCGATCTTAAAAGCCATTACTTTCCCCATTACTATCTTTTTCAAAAACTAATATCAAATGATTTCTCTCATTGATTTATTTTTAGTATCGTTTCAATCACCGGTATTTTTCCGATACTTTCCCTGGATACCAAGGCTAGAAGAGGCACTCTGGAAGAAATGGAGAGCTGGGACTTGTCCATGAGAGTAACCAAAGGTCTGAGAACTGAAATAATCTACAGTGAGAAAGGAGAAATGGCCCAAAGCTGGAACAGTGGGTAACAGGACTTCAATTAGTCTCTTATCTCGGAGGCACAAAGGACACGATATAAAGTGTGTTTGAAACAAAACTAATTTATTTGACATTTATCCAGAATATTAAACTCCAGCCCAGTTACAGGAATTATTATCAGCAGCAACAAACACCACCGTCATGGCTCAGTCCTGGATGTGATTAACAGCAGCAGTAGCAGCAGAATCCAACTTGTGAACTCGCTGGTGTCTCAGCAGGCTGGATGACTGAGTGAATCCCTTCCCACACTCTGAGCAGATGAACGGCCTCTCCCCAGTGTGAACTCGCTGGTGCCTCAGAAGGTGGAACGTGCTGTTGAATCCCTTCCCACATATGGAGCAGGTGAACGGCCTCTCCCCAGTGTGAACTCGCTGGTGACTCAGCAGGTTGGAAACAGCAGAAAATCTCTTTCCACACTGAGTGCAGGCAAACGGCCTCTCCCCAGTGTGAACTCGCTGGTGTATGAGCAGTGTGGATACTCGCGGGAAACCCTTCCCACACATGGAGCAGGTGTATGGCCTCTCCATGGTGTGAGTGCGTTGGTGCTGCAGCAGAGCAGTTCTGCTTTTAAAGGTCTTCTCACAGTCAGAACATTTAAATGGTCTCTTATCAGAGTGCACAAGTTGGTGTTCAGTGAGATGGGATGATCGAGTGAATCCCTTCCCACACACAGAGCAGGTGAACGGCCTCTCTGCAGTGTGAACTCGCTGGTGTGTCAGCAGGTTGGATGACTGAGCGAATCCCTTCCCACACACGGAGCAGGTGAACGGCCTCTCCCCAGTGTGAACTCGCTGGTGTGTCAGCAGGTTAGATAACACGGTGAAAGCCTTCTCACACATGGAGCAGGAAAACGGCTTCTCCCTGGTGTGAATGAGCTCATGTGTCTGGAGCTTATCTAACACAGTGAATCGCTTCCCACCCACAGAGCAGGTGAACGGCCTCTCCCCAGTGTGAACTCGCTGGTGTGCCTGAAGGTTGAATGATTTAGTGAATCCTTTCCCACACACGGAGCAGGTGAATGGTCTCTCCCCAGTGTGACTGCGTCGATGAGTTTCCAGCTCAGACGGGTAATTGAATCCCTTCCCACAGTCCCCACATTTCCACGGTTTCTCCATGGTGTGGGTGTCCTTGTGTCTCTCCAGGTTGGACGATCAGTTGAAGCCTCGTCCACACACACAACACGTGTACGATTTCTCCCCGCTGTGAATGGTGCGATGTTTTTTAGGCTGTGTAACTGGTTAAAGCTCTTTCCACAGTCAGTGCACTGGAACACTCTCACTCGGGGGGTGTTTCGGGGCTTTTCCAGTCACACTGATGTTTGAAATGTTTCCCCACAGACAGAAGAGACAAACATTTCTCCTTCCACATTGAAAGCCTGATGATATTCCCTGTAAAAGCAGTTTATAAAAGTCATCACTGTAAGTTCAGGATTAAAATTGAGAACAGATAATTCTAGTTTATGTGGAACATTCTTTCCTCTCTTGTTACATAGAATTACACATACGGTGAAGTCAGTGCATTGTGATTGCCCTGTGGGCGGAAACTGGAAAATATATAAATATGTCCAAAATAACACATTTTCCCCATAAGCTACAAATGCCCGTCCCTGAGCTCAAACCCAACCATCGCACCATCTCCAGCATTGCTCCCTCCCCGGGGGTTTGAATGTTCCCCTCCCTGTCCCCGGGAGGAAGCCTCGCTCCGCTCCGCTCCGCAGCTGCTGGCCGGCGGTGATTCAGCTCCTACCCGTCCCGCTCTCTTCCCACCGCCATCGTCCTCCAGCAGGCCCGCAACCAGGCTCCACTGCGCCTGCGCACTGGGCCCGCTCATTCAGATAGGGCGTATTCCGGACCGCACAGCATTCTGGCAACGCACTGCTGCCATTGAGGGGTGAAGCAATTCCGGGTACATTATTATGTCACGCTTATCAGCGGCCTGTCCTCGAATGCTAATATTTTGGGTCTTGGCGAATGGAGCGGTTGAGGACCTGATCGGCGCAGTTGGACCAGGAAGTGAGGAGAGGAAAATATATTTAAAAAATAACCTGGCCGTTAAAATTCTGATGGGTTTAGACAGGTTAGATGCAGGAAGAATGTTCCCAATGTTGGGGAAGTCCAGAACCAGGGGTCACTGTCCAAGGATAAGGGGTAAGCCATTTAGGACCGAGATGAGGAGAAACTTCTTCACCCAAAGAGTGGTGAACCTGTGGAATTCTCTACCACAGAAAGTTGTTGAGGATAATTCACTAAATATATTCAAAAAGGAGTTAGATGTAGTCCTTACTACTCGGGGGATCAAGGGGTATGGCGAGAAAGCAGGAATGGGGTACTGAAGTTGCATATTCAGCCATGAACTCATTGAATGGCGGTGCAGGCTAGAAGGGCTGAATGGCCTACTCTTGCACCTATTTTCTATGTTTCTGTGTTTCTATGTTTGACCTCTGCATCCCCGCTTACAACACATTCACTGTTGAGACCGGGTTCTTTACGGTTCAGTGATAGACGTGAGAACTGTGGTTCGGGTGATACAGAGGGGGTGGGAGTTACGTTAGTGATTCGGGTTAGGATCTTACCATTTCGGGTTCAAGGTTCGGGACTGGTGTTCCAGTTCGGGTGAAAGAATTAAGGTTGGGGTACCAAGGCTAGCAGAAGCATTCTGGAAGGTATGCAGAGATTACATAGAAACATAGAAAATAGGTGCAGTAGTAGGCCATTCAGCCCTTCGAGCCTGCACCGCCATTCAATAAGATCATGGCTAATCATTCCTTCAGTACCCCTTTCCTGCTTTCTCTCCATACCCCTTGATCCCCTTAAACGTAAGAGCCATATCTAATTCCCTCTTGAATATATCCAGTGAACTGGCATCAACAGCTTTCCGTGGCAGGGAATTCCACAGGTTAACAACTCTCTGAGTGAAGAAGTTTCTCCTCACCTCAGTCCTAAATGGCCTACCCCTTATCCTAACACTATGTTCCCTGGTCCTGGACTTCTCCAACATCGGGAACATTCTTCCCACATCTAACCAGTCCAGGCCCGTCAAAATCTTATATATTTCTATGAGATGCCCTCTCATCCTTCTAAACTCCAGTGAATAAAGGCCCAGTTGATCCAATCTCTCCTCATATGACAGCCCAGCCATCCCTGGAATCAGTCTGGTGAACCTTCGCTGCACTCCCTCAATAGCAAGAACGTCCTTCCTCAGATTACGAGACCAAAACTGAACACAATATTCCAGGTGAGGCCTCACTAAGGCCCTGTACAACTGCAGTAAGACCTCCCTGCTTCTATATTAAAATCCCCTAGCTATGAAGGCCAACATACCATTTGCCTTCTTTACCGCCTGCTGTACCTGCGTGCCCACTTTCAGTGATTGATGAACCATGACACCCAGATCTCGTTGCACCTCCCCTTTTCCTAGTCTGCCGCCATTCAGATAATATTCTGCCTTCGTGTTTTTGCCCCCAAAAATGGATAACCTCACATTTATCCACATTATACTGCATCTGCCATGCATTTGCCCACTCACCTAACCTGTCCAAGTCACCCTGCAGCCTCTTAGCGTCCCGCTCACAGCTCACACCGCCACCCAGTTTAGTGTCATCTGCAAACTTGGAGATATTACACTCTATCCCTTCATCCAAATCGTTAATGTATATTGTAAAGAGCTGGGGTCCCAGCACTGAGCCCTACGGCACTCCACTAGTCACTGCCTGCCATTCTGACTTGTGCATGAGGGTAACTAAATTTTTAAGGACTGAAATAATCCAGAGTAAGACAAGAGAAAAGGCCTAAAAATGGAACAATCAGTAGTGTCCTCTTATCATGGAAAAAAACCCCAAGGAATTGACAGAGCATTTAAAACAAAGCTGATTTATTTTGCATTTAGCCAGAATCAACATCACTAAAACAGATTATCATATTGCTGTTTGTAGGAGCTTGCTGTGCCCAAATTGGCTGTCACATTTCCTACATTACAACAGTGACTACACTTAAAAAAAAAGTATTTAATTGGCTGTAAAGCTCTTTGGGACATCCGGCGGTCGTGAAAGATGCTAAATAAATGCAAGTTTTTATTTTCTTTTCATATTAAATTCCACCCCATTTAGAGGGATTATTAACACCAGCAAAAAAAAAAATCCCAACTGCCTGAGTGAACATGTTCAAGTTCAGACCTGAATGTGATTAACAAGAGCAGAAACAGCAGAATCCAACCCCTGCAGTCACTTGTGAACTCGCTGGTGTGCCAGCAGGTTGGCTGACTGGGAGAATCCCTTCACATACACGGAGCAGATGAATGGCCTCCCCCTCGCGTGAACACAACTCTTCCTGCACTGAGAGCAACAAATCGGTCTCTCATCAGTGTGAACTCGCTGGTGTTTCATCATTCTGTCTGAACTGTTCCCACTGTCAGAGCATTGAATGGTCTCTCCTTAGTATGAATACACTGTTGTCGAAACAGATCCTCAGATCTTTTAAAGGTGTTCCGAAATTCAGAGCATTGAAATGGTTTCTCCCCAGTGTGATCGAGCTGGTGTCTAATCAATCCCTGAAAGCTTTTAAATTTGTGCCCACTATCAGAGCATTTAAATGGCCTCTCATCAGTGTGAACTCGCTAGTGTTCAATCAGACCTGCAGAGCGTTTAAAGTTGTTCCCGCAGTCCAAGCATTTAAAAGCTTTCTCATCAGTGTGAACTCTTTGGTGTCTTATCAGGTGATATGAACAAGTGACTCACTCCCCACACACGGAGCAGGTGAACGGCCTTTCCCCAGTGTGACTGTGTCAATGAGTTTCCAGCTGGGACTTGGAACTGAATGCCTTCCCAGTCTCCACCTTTACACGGTTTCTCCGTAGCGTGGGCGTCCTTGTCTCTCTCCAGGTTGGATGATCAGCTGAAGTCTCGTCCACACACAGACCATGTGTACGGTTTCTCCCTGCATTTGGCAAAAGTCTCATTTTCTGCCTCATTTTTACCTCTATATATTTAGTCATCGAGGGAGCTCTAGCTTTGGATGCCCCTCCTTGGGAATGTGTCTTCTCTGTACTCAAACTATCTCCTGGTTGAAGGCCTCCCATTTTCAATTACACAGAAACACAGAAAATAGGTGCAGGAGTAGGCCATTCGGCCCTTCGAGCCTGCACCGCCATTCAATGAGTGCATGGCTGAAAACATGCAACTTCAGAATCCCATTCCTGCTTTCTCGCCATACCCTTGATCCCCTTAGTAGTAAGGACGACATCTAACTCCTTTTTGAATATATTTAGTGAATTGGCCTCAACAGCTTTCTGTGGTAGAGAATTCCACAGGCTCTCTGGGTGAAGAAGTTCCTTCTCATCTTGGTCCTAAATGGCTTACCCCTTATCCTTAGACTGTGACCCCTGGTTCTGGACTTCCCCAACATTGGGCGCATTTTCCTGCATTTAACCTGTCTAAACCCGTCAAAATTTTAAATGTTTCTATGAGATCCCCTCTCATTCTTCTGAACTCCAGTGAATACAAGCCCAGTTGATCCAGTCTTTCTTGATATGTCAGTCCCGCCATCCCGGGAATCAGTCTGGTGAACCTTCGCTGCACTCCCTCAATAGCAAGAATGTCCTTCCTCAAGTTAGGAGACCAAAACTGTACACAATACTCCAGGTGTGGCCTCACCAAGGCCCTGTACAACTGTAGTAACACCTCCCTGCCCCTGTACTCAAATCCCCTCGCTGTACCAGCATGCCAAACTTCAATGAAGAATGTTCCCAATGTTGGGGAAGTCCAGAACCAGGGGACACAGTCTAAGGATAAGGGGGAAGCCATTTAGGACCGAGATGAGGAGGAATTTCTTCACCCAGAGAGTGGTGAACCTGTGGAATTCTCTACCACAGAAAGTTGTTGAGGCCAATTCACTAAATATATTCAAAAAGGAGTTAGATGAAGTCCTTACTACTAGGGGAATCAAGGGGTATGGTGAGAAAGCAGGAATGGGGTACTGAAGTTGCATGTTCAGCCATGAACTCATTGAATGGCGGTGCAGGCGAGAAGGGCCGAATGGCCTACTCCTGCACCTATTTTCTATCTATGTTTCTATGTACCATGACACCCAGGTCTCGTTGCACCTCCCCTTTTCCTAATCTGTCGCCATTCATATAATAGTCTGTCTCTCTGTTTTTACAACCAAAGTGGATAACCTCACATTTATCCACATTATACTTCATCTGCCATGCATTTGCCCACTCACCTAACCTATCCAAGTCACTCTGCAGTCTCATAGAATCCTCCTCGCAGCTCACACTGCTACCCAACTTAGTGTCATCCGCAAATTTGGAGATACTACATTTAATCCCCTCATCTAAATCATTAATGTACAATGTAAACAGCTGGGCCCCAGCACAGAACCTTGCGGTACCCCACTAGTCACTGCCTGCCATTCTGAAAAGTATCCATTTACTCCTACTCTTTGCTTTCTGTCTGCCAACCAGTTCTCAATCCATGTCAGCACACCACCCCCAATCCCATGTGCTTTAACTTTGCACATTAATCTCTTGTGTGGGACCTTGTCGAAAGCCTTCTGAAAATCCAAATATACCACATCAACTGGTTCTCCCTTGTCCACTCTACTGGAAACATCCTCAAAAAATTCCAGAAGATTTGTCAAGCATGATTTCCCTTTCACAAATCCATGCTGACTTGGACCTATCATGTCACCTCTTTCCAAATGCGCTGCTATGACATCCTTAATAATTGATTCCATCATTTTACCCACTACCAATGTCAGGCTGATTGGTCTATAATTCCCTGTTTTCTCTCTCCCTCCTTTTTAAAAAAAGTGGGGTTACATTGGCTACCCTCCACTCCATAGGAACTGATCCAGTGTCTATGGAATGTTGGAAAATGACTGGCAATGCATCCGCTATTTCCAAGGCCACCTCCTTAAATACACTGGGATGCAGACCATCAGGCCCTTGGGATTTATCGGCCTTCAATCCCATCAATTTCCCCAACACAATTTCCCAACTAATAACCAATTTCCCTCAGTTCCTCCTTCTTACTAGACCCTCCAACCCCTTTTATATCCGGAAGGTTGTTTGTGTTTGTGTCCTCCTTAGTGAATACTGAACCAAAGTACTTGTTCAATTGGTCTGCCATTTCTTTGTTCCCCGTTATGACTTCCCCTGATTCTGACTGCAGGGGACCTACGTTTGTCTTTACTAATCTTTTTCTCTTTACATATCTATAGAAGCTTTTGCAGTCCATCTTAATGTTCCCTGCAAGCTTCCTCTCGTACTCTATTTTCCCTGCCCTAATCAAACCCTTTGTCCTCCTCTGCTGAGTTCTAAATTTCTCCCAGTCCCCGGGTTCGCTGCTATTTCTGGCCAATTTGTATGCCACTTCCTTGGCTTTAATACTATCCCTGATTTCCCTTGATAGCACGGTTGAGCCACCTTCCCTTTTTTATTTTTATGCCAGACAGGGATGTACAATTGTTGTAGTTCATCCATGCGGTCTCTAAATGTCTGTCATTGCCCATCCACTGTCAACCCCTTAAGTATCATTCGCCAATCTATCCTAGCCAATTCACGCTTCATACCTTCAAAGTTACCCTTCTTTAAGTTCTGGACCATGGTCTCTGAATTAACTGTTTCCTTCTCCATCCTAATGTAGAATTCCACCATATTATGGTCACTCTTCCCCAAGGAGCCTCGCACAAGATTCCTAATTAATCCTCTCTCATTACACAACACCCAATCTAAGGTGGCCTCCCCCCTAGTTGGTTTCTCAACATATTGGTCTAGAAAACCATCCCTTATGCACTCCAGGAAATCCTCCTCCACCGTATTGCTTCCAGTTTGGTTAGCCCAATCGATATGCATATTAAAGTCACCCATGATAACTGCTGCACCTTTATTGCATGCACCCCTAATTTCCTGTTTGATACCCTCCCCAACACCACTACTACTGTTTGGAGGTCTGTACACAACTCCCACTAATGTTTTTTGCCCTTTGGTGTTCTGCAGCTCTACCCATATAAATTCTACATCATCCAAGCTAATGTCCTTCCTAACTATTGCATTAATCTCCTCTTTAACCAGCAATGCTACCCCACCTCCTTTTTCTTTTATGCTATCCTTCCTGAATGTTGAATACCCTTGGTTGTTGAGTTCCCAGCCCTGTTCATCCTGGAGCCATGTCTCTGTAATCCCAATCACATCATATCTGTTAACATCTATTTGCAAGTTAATTCATCCACCTTATTACGGACACTCCTTGCATTAAGACACAAAGCCTTCAGGCTTGTTTTTTTAACACCCTTTGTCATTTTAGAATGATGATGTAGTGTGGCCCTTTTTGTTCCTTGCCTATGTTTACTCGGCCTTCCACCATTGCTTTTTACCTTTCTACCATCTGTTTCTGACTCCATATTACTTCGCCATGTCTCGCTGCATAGGTTCCCATCCCACTGCCATATTAGTTTAAACACTCCCGAACTGCATTAGCAAATGTTACCCTCAGGACATCAGTTCCAGTCCTGCCCAAGTGCAGACCATCCCTTTTGTACAGGTCCCACTTCCCCCAGAACTGGTTCCAATGTCCCAGGAATTTGAATCCCTCCCTCTTGCACCACTGCTCAAGCCACGTATTTATTCTAACTATCCTGCTCCCTCTACTCTGATTAGCATGTGGCACTGGTAGCAATCCAGAGATTACTACCTTTGAGGTCCTACTTTTTAATTTAACTCCTAACACCCTAAATTCAGCTTGTAGGACCTCTTCCCGCTTCTTTCCTATATCGTTGGTACCTGCATGTACCACGACAACTGGCTGTTCACCCTCCCTCTCCAGAATGCTCTGCAGCCACTCTGAGACATCCTTGACCCTTGCACCAGGGAGGCAACATACCATCCTGGAGTCTTGGTTGCGGCCGCAGAAACTCCTATCTATTCCCCTTGTAATAGAGTCCCCTATCACTGTAGCTCTCCCACTCTTTTTCCCGCCCTTCTGTGCAGCAGAGCCACCCATGGTGCCATGAACCTGGCTGCTGGTGCCTTCCCCTGGTAAGTCATCTCCCCCAACAGTATCCAAAACGGTATATCTGTTTTGGAGGGA
The DNA here is from genome assembly GCF_044704955.1 of Pristiophorus japonicus. NCBI lineage: Eukaryota > Metazoa > Chordata > Chondrichthyes > Pristiophoridae > Pristiophorus > Pristiophorus japonicus. The sequence continues at coordinate 73,208,307 of NC_091996.1, read as the reverse complement.
GATGAATGCAGGGGACTCCTGCACTATCTTCCTGCTCTTGCCTTGTCTCTTGGTCACCCATTCACTCTCTGTTCTAACCCTTACCTGCGGTGAAACCAACTCACTAAATGTGCTATCCACAACATTCTCAGCATCGTGCATGCTCCAGAGTGAGTCCATCCGCAGCTCCAGTGCCGTCATGCGGTCTGTCAGGAGCTGCAGCTGGACACACTTCCTGCACACATAGTAGTCAGGGAGACTGGAAGTGTCCCTGACTTGCCACATAGCACAGGAGGAGCATGACACGGGTCCGAGCTCTCCTGCCATGACTTAACCCTTAAATTAATTTACTTACTAAAATTTACTTAAACACCAAACAGCTACTTAGTAGTTCGCTGCCAATTAAACCAATCTAAAAGTCAGTCTAAAAGAGAGTTATACTTACCAGTCGAACAGCCAACCACTTACCAGCTTGGCTGTGACGTCACCTCTCGATTTCGCACCCCTCTATCTTTGTCTGCAGCTGGTTGGGCTGGTCTCTGGGCCTCTGTCTCCTACTCTCGCACTCCTTATCAGCTGCTCTAGTGTCAGCACTGGTAGGAAAAACAAGACAAAACAGCACCTGCCACCCCCACTTGCCCAAACTCTCCCACTTACCAAACTCACGAATGCCACTCTATACTGCTGCACTCCGTGCTCTGCACGAGCTGCCTCTTTTTAAACTGTATCTAGGTCAGCTGACTCACTACTGGTCAGTTGTTACAGAACTGGTTTTAACTAGCTGATAATTGCCACCTACTGGAGAGTTACCTTGTTTTTCTCTGCCTAAACTTGAAAGATTCCCAACTATTTAACTTTTCCCCTTTAAATTAAACTGCTACTTACTTAGAAGCTACTGGCAATTGCCACTAACAATTTACTCCAACCTCCAAATGGTTTAAAGAGAATAACCCTTAAAACTCACCCACTTACCAAACTCACGAATGCCACTCTTTGCTGCTGCACTCCGCGTTACAGTTTTGATGCAAATTTTTGAATCCAATCCACCTAGGCCACATCCCTTTTGAACTCACTTAAGTTAGCTCTGCTCCAGTTAAATATTTTTGTGCTTGATTGTTGCTTGTTCTTTTCTGTAACTATTCTGAACCTGGTGATATTATGATCAGTGTTCCCCAAATGCTCTCCCACTGAAACATGCTCCAATTGCCCCATTTCATTCCCCAGATCTAGATCCAGCACTGCTTCCTTCCTCATTGGGGTGGGAACACCTTTAAGAAAGTTCTCTTGTACACATTTCAGGAATTTTCCCCCTCGGTGACCTTTACGATGTTACTATCCCAGTCTATATTACAATAATTCAAGTCTGCCATTATCAATACACTGTAGTTCCTGAATCTTTCTGTGATCTGCCTTCATGTTTGCTTTTCTACCTTCTTCCCACTATTTGGTGGCCAATAGTATACACCCAGTAGCGTAAGAGCTTCTCTGTTGCATAAGAACATAATAAATAGGAGCAGTAGGCCACTTGACCCTTCGAGCCTGCTCCACCATTCAATAAGATCATGGCTGATCTGATATTGGCCTCAACTCCATTTCCCTGCCCGTTCCCCATAACTCCTGACTCCCTTATCTTTCAAAAATCTGTCTATCTCCACCTTAAATATATTCCATGACCCAGCCTCCACAGCTCTCCGGGGTAGAGAATTCCAAAGATTCATGACCCTCAGAGAAATTCCTCCTCATTTCCGTTTTAAATGGGTGACCCCCAATTCAGAAACTATGCCCCCTAGTTCTAGACTCCCCCATGAGGAGAAATATCCTCTTGGCATCTACTCTGTCAAGCCCCCTCAGAATCTTATACGTTTAACTAAGAACACCTCTAAGTTTTCTAAACTCCAATAATTATAGGCCCAACCTGCTCAACTTTTCTTCATTAGACAACCCTTTCATCTCAGGAATCACCCTTGTGAACCTTCTCTGTACTGTCTCCAGAACAATCGCCAAGAAGGATCAACTTGTCGTCCATTGGAATTCAGCACAAGGATTGTTCAAGCAGAAGACAACCCCTGTAGTCACACGTGAACTCGCAGGTTGGCTGATTGATTAAATCCCTTCCCATACACTGAGCAGGTGAACGACCTCTCCCCAGTATGAACTCGCTGAATGAGGTTGAATGGCTGCTTGAACCTCTTCCCACAGTGAGTGCAGCTGAATGGACTCTCGTCAGTGTGAACTAGAAAATAGGTGCAGGAGTAGGCCATTCGGCCCTTCGAGCCGAATGTCACTGATGTGTCTGGAGAATGGACGACTGAGTGAATCACTCACACATGGAGCAGGAACTCAATTGGTTGTTTTAATCACTCAAACAAAATGCATCCTCTCCTTTCAGAAAAAATGTGCATTGAATTTTTATTCAGAAATATGCAAATGTTTAGGTTTTTGAAATGCAATTTGCTTAATAATTTTCTCCATCTCCAGGCCTCTTCATGGTGTGTAAGAGAAAAATTTGGCATTAGGGGTACCAGCGGGACAAGGGTTAAAGTGCTGGTTCCTCCACCGACCCATAAGGAGGTAAAAGGCCTCTCTTTGGCCTTGTGCATTCCAGTACCAAGGATCCAGAAGTTATTAATTCAATATGTACCAGGACATTAGATAATATTCCAACAGGATACGATGTGAGAACCTAAACAGACATTGATAAGACCTTGCGAAGAGGCTCGAGGCAGACTCACAGGCACCAAGGAGAATCAACAAATTCTGACCTAATGAAGTCATTCTAGTCACGGCCTAAGGTGGTCACGAGGGTCTTGGCCTGTCAATCCAAAGTAGCACTAATAAGGTAGTCCAATTAGAGAAGTAGCACTGATAAGGTAGTCCAATTAGAGATCTAGGGAGGTCCTACCAGATTTTGAAATGTATAAAAGTTGTATGATTGTGCTGTTCGGAGAGCATCTCCACTCACAGGCGGTTGTGATGAGAGATGTTCGCGGATGTTCGTAATAAAAGATCGTTATACCTTGCCATCCATCTCTGTCTGCTAACTTCGAGAACTGCTACGCGGGTTGGGGCGAGCGTCGACCCTCTATATCAGGGGGCCCGCTCGCAGGAGGAGAAGCTTTCCCATTTTCCCCTTACATGGTGTGTCAGAAGGTAGGCTGACTGAGTGAATCCCTTCCCACACATGGAGCAGGTGAACGGCCTCTCCCCAGTGTGACTGTGTCAATGAGATTTCAGCTCAGACGGTAATTGAATCCCTTCCCACAGTCCCCACATTTCCACGGTTTCTCCATGGTGCGGGTGTCCTTGTGTCTCTCCAGGTTGAACGATCCAGTGAAGCCTCATCCTCATACAGAACACGTGTACGGTTTCTCCTGCTGTGAATGGTGCAATGTTTTTTCAGGCTGATTAAAGCTCTTTCACAGTCAGTGCACTGGAACACTCTCACTCGGGTGTGTGTGTGTCTCGGGGCTTTTCCAGTCACACTGATGTTTGAAATGTTTTGCCACAGACAGAAGAGACAAACATTTCTCCTTCCACATTGAAAGGCCGCTGATATTCAGACCCTGATGAATGGAGTGACTGTGTGAGATGTGGATGTGATGTTGGGTTTGAGTTTGCGGTGCGTAAATGCTGCCCTTCTCAAATCCTGGAACAGCAGTTTACAAAAGTCATCACTGTGAGTCCAGGATAGAAATTCACAACGTTCTCTGCTCCTGGTTCCTGGCCCAGGGAAAGGCCGTGCATGCGCCCTGCTGCCCCCTGAGCCGATCATCATCATCATCATCATAGGCTGTCCCTCGAAATCGAGGAAGACTTGATTCCACTCAAAGTGAGTTCTCAGGTGACTGTACATCCAATATTGCAATTACAGTCTCTGTCACAGGTGGGACAGGCAGTGGTTGAAAGAAAGGGTGGGTGGGAAGCCTGGTTTGCTGCAAGCTCCTTCCTCTGCCTGTGCTTGCTTTCTGCATGCTCTCAGCGACGAGACTTGAGCTGCTCAGCGCCCTCCCGGATGCGCTTCCTCCACTTTGGGTGGTCTTGGACTAGGGATTCCCAGGTGCCAGTGGGGATGTTGCACTTAAACAGGAGGCTTTGAGGGTGTCATTGAAACATTTCCTCTGCTCACCTGGGGCTCGCTTGTTGTGTAGGAGTTCTGAGCAGAGCGCTTGCTTTGGGAGTCTCGTGTCGGGCATGTGAACAATGTGGCCCGCCCATTGGAGCTGGTCAAGTGTGGTCAGTGCTTCGATGCTGGGGATGTTGGCCTGAGCGAAAACACCGACATTGGTACGTCTGTCCTCCCAGGGGATTTGCAAGATCTTGTGGAAGCAGCGCTGCTGGTACTTACCCAGTGCTTTGAGGTATCTACTGTATATAGTCCACGTCTCGGAGCCATACAGGAGGCCGGGTATCACGATTGCCCTGTAGACCGAAGGCTGTGCTGGCACACTGGAGGTCAACCTCGTTGTCGATGTCTGCCCTTGTTCATAGTAGGCTCCCGAGGTATGGAGAGTGGTCCACGTTGTCCAAAGCTGTGCCGTAGAATTTGATGACCGGGGGGGGGGGGGGGGGCAGTGCTGTGCGGTGGGATCAGGTTGGAGGAGGACCTGTGTCTTACGAATGTTTAATGTAAGGCCTATGCTTTCGTACGCCTTGGTGAAGATATTGACGATGGCTTGGAGTTCACCCTCTGAATGTGCGCAGACACAAGTGTCATCCAGGTACTGTAGTCCGATGGCAGAGGATGGGATGACCTTGGATCTAGCCTGGAGGTGACGAAGGTTGAACAGGTTCCCATTGGTTCTATAGTTTAGTTCCACTCCAGCAGGGAGCATGTTGAGAGTGAGATGGAGCATTGCAATGAGGAAGATCGAGAAGAGGATTGGTGCAATAACACAGCCCTACTTGACGCCAGTTCGGACGTGGATTGGATCCGTTGGTCAGGATTATGGCTTGCATGTCATCATGGAGCAGGCGGAGGATGGTGACAAACTTTTGGCAACAACCGAAACAGAGGACACTCAAAAGTCCCTCGCGGTTGACAATGTCACAGGCATTTGTGAGGTCAAAGAAGGCCATGTATAAGGGTTTAGTGCTGTTCCCTGCATTTCTCTTGTAGTTGTCAAGATGGCGGCTGTCCCCAGGCCTGTCACTGGGAGAAAGCCCCGCAGCTGTCCCCCGAGGGCCCCACTCGGGGCCAACGCCAGAGCGGGAGGTTGTTGTTCGGGGCCTGAGGCCCACAGCGGGTGTGTGTGAAGTGGATAATGCAGCATTTGCTGTGGGGCTTGGGCCGCATTCGGTGTGTGTAGAGCCTGCGTCCCCCCCTGCCCGGGATTTATTAACCTGCTCCCTCAGCCCAGCTCTCACCTGCTGCATCACCCATCGGCAGACCGACCGCGCATACTCAGCTCACACTGCGTGTGGGATTGACAGCAGCTCCGGACCAATAGAAAGAGTGGGGCGGGGTTAGAGGACCGAGCGGGCGGTTGGTCCTCCAACCAATCGGAGTGTGTGTGGGGCGGGGCTTGTGGCACCCAGTGGGCGGGGCTGAGCCCAGATCTCCCTCACTGTCTCAGCATGCACGGGCGGTGGAGACGGACTTTGGTTGGTCAGGCGGTTCCAGGAGGCGGAAGGAGATTGAGGGCGCTGGGGAGAAATTAGACCCGCGGGTGGGCTGGCAATCCCTATAAACACCTGGTGTAAGCCTCAGGCCCTGAACAATTGCCCGCAGGCCCCATGTTTGCATCGCGGTGATAGGCCCGGCTGGTATCATTCTTGTAAATCTTCTCTGCACCCTTTCCAGTGCCTCGATGTCCTTTTTATAATATGGCGACCAGAACTTTACGCAGTACTCCAAGTGTGGTCTAAGCAAGGTTAGGTACAGGTTTAGCATAACATAGACATAGAAAATAGGTGCAGGAGTAAGCCATTCGGCCCTTCGAGCCTGCACCACCATTCAATAAGATCATGGCTGATCATTCCCTCAGTACCCCTTTCCTGCTTTCTCTCCATACTCCTTGATCCCCTTAGCCGTAAGGGCCATATCTAACTCCCTCTTGAATATATCCAATGAACTGGCATCAACAACTCTCTGCGGCAGGGAATTCCACAGGTTAACAACTCTCTGAGTGAAGAAGTTTCTCCTCATCTCAGTCCTAAATGGCCTACCCCTTATCCTAACACTATGTTCCCTGGTTCTGGACTTCCCCAACATCGGGAACATTCTTCCCGCATCTAACCTGTCCAGTCCTGTCAGAATCTTATACGTTTCTATGAGATCCCCTCTCATCCTTCGAAACTCCAGTGAATAAAGGCCCAGTTGATCCAGTCTCTCCTCATATGATAGTCCAGCCATCCCTGGAATTAGTCTGGTGAACCTTTGCTGCACTCCCTCAATAGCAAGAACGTCCTTCCTCAGATTAGGAGACCAAAACTGAACACAATATTCAAGGTGAGGCCTCACTAAGGCCCTGTACAACTGCAGTAAGACCTCCCAGCTCCTATACTCAACTCCCCTAGCTATGAAGGCCAACATACCATTTGCCTTCTTCACCGCCTGCTGTACCTGCATGCCAATCTTCAATGACTGATGAACCATGACACCCAGGTCCTGTTGCACCTCCCCTTTTCCTAATCTGCCGCCATTCAAATAATATTCTGCCTTCGTGTTTTTGCCTCCAAAGTGGATAACCTCACTTTTATCCACATTATACTGCATCTGCCATGCATTTGCCCACTCACCCAACCTGTCCAAGTCACCCTGCAGTCTCTTAGCGTCCCGCTCACAGCTCACACCGCCACCCAGTTTAGTGTCATCTGCAAACTTGGAGATATTACACTCAATTCCTTCATCCAAATCATTAATGTATATTGTAAACAGCTGGGATCCCAGCACTGAGCCCTGCGGCACTCCAATAGTCACTGCCTGCCATTCTGAAAAGGACCCGTTTATCCCGACTCTCTGCTTCCTGTCTGCCAACCAGTTCTCTATCCACATCAGTACATTACCCCCAATACCATGCGCTTTGATTTTGCACACCAATCTCTTGTGCAGGACCGTGTCAAAAGCCTTTTGAAAGTCCAAATACACCACATCCACTGGTTCTGTCTTGTCTACTCTGATAGTTACATCCTCAAAAAATTCCAGAAGATTTGTCAAGCATGATTTCCTTTTCATAAATCCATGCTGTCTTGGACCGATCCTGTCACTGCTTTCCAAATGCACTGCTATTTCATCCTTAATGTTTGATTCCAACATTTTCCCCACTACTGATGTCAGGCTAACCGGTCTTTAATTACCCGTTTTCTCTCTCCCTCATTTTTTAAAGTGGTGTTACATTAGCTGCCCTCCAGTCCACAGGAACTGATCCAGATTCGATAGACTGTTGGAAAATGATCGCCAATGCATCCACTATTTCTAGGGCCACTTCCTTAAGTACTCTGGGATGCAGACTATCAGGCCCTGGGGATTTATCAGCCTTCAATCCCATCAATTTCCCTAACACAATTTCCCGCCTAATAAGGATATCCTTCAGTTCCTCATTCTCACTAGACCCACTGTCCCCTAGTACATTCGGAAGGTTATTTGTGTCTTCCTTCGTGAAGACAGAACCGAAGTATTTGTTCAATTGGTCTGCCATTCCTTTGTTCCCCATTATAAATTCACCTGAATCTGACTGCAAGGGACCTACATTTGTCTTTACTAATCTTTTTCTCTTCACATATTTATAGAAGCTTTTTCAGTCAGGTTTTATGTTCCCTGCAAGCTTCCTCTCTTAATTTTCCCCCTCTTAATTAAACTCTTAGTCCTCCTCTGTTGATTTCTAAATTTCTCCCAGTCCTCAGGTTTATTACTTTTTCTAGCCAATTTATATGCCTCTTCCTTGATTTTAACACTATCCTTAATTTCCCTTGTTAGCCACGGTTGGGCCACCTTCCCCGTTTTATTTTTACTCCAGACAGGGATGTACAATTGCTGAAGTTCATCCATGTGATCTTTAAATGTTTGCCATTGCTTATCCACCGTCAACCCTTTAAGTATCCTTTGCCAGTCTACTCTAGCCAATTCACGCCTCATACCGTTGAAGTTACCTTTCCTTAAGTTCAGGACCCGAGTTTCCGAATTAACTGTGTCACTCTCCATCTTAGTAAAGAATTCTACCATATTATGGTCATTCTTCGCCAAGGGGCCTGGCACAATAAAACTGTTAATTAGTCCCTTCTCATTACACATCACCCAGTCTAGAATGGCCAGCTCTCTAGTTGGTTCCTCGACATATTGGTCGAGAAAACCATCCCTAATACACTCCAGGCAATCCTCCTCCACTGCGTTGCTACCAGTTTGGTTAGCCCAATCAATATGTAGATTAAAGTAGCCCATGATAACTGCTGTACCTTTATTGCACACATCCCTTATTTCTTGTTTGATGCTGTCCCCAACCTCACTACTACTATTTGCTGGTCTTTACAAAACTCCCACTAGCGTTTTCTGCCCTTTGGTATTCCGCAGCTCCACCCAAACTGATTCCACATCATCCAGGCTAATGTCCCTCCTTACTATTGCATTAATTTCCTCTTTAACCAGCAACGCCACCCCATCTCCTTTTCCTCTCTGCCTATCCTTCCTAAATGTTGAATACTCCTGGATGTTGAGTTCCCAGCCTTGGTCACCCTGGAACCATGGATACAATTACCTCATATCCGTTAACTGCTATCTGCGCAGTTAATTCGTCCATCTTATTCTGCATACTCCTCGCATTGAGGCACAGAGCCATCGGGCATGTCTTTTTAACACACTTTGCCCCTTTAGAATTTTGCTGTAATATGGCCCTTTTTGTTTTTTGCCTTGGGTTTCTCTGCCCTCCACTTTTACTATTCTCTTTTCTATCTTTTGCTTCTGCCTCCATTTTATTTCCCTCTGTCTCACTGCATAGGTTCCCATCCCCCTGCCATGTTAGTTTAACTCCTCCCCAACAGTCCTAGCAAACACTCCCCCTAGGAGAATGGTTCCGGTCCTGCCCAGGTGCAGACCATCCGGTTTGTACTAGTCCCACCTCCCCTAGAACCGGTCCCAATATCCCAGGAATTTGAATCTTTCCCTTTTGCACCACTCTCAAGCCATGTATTCATCTGGGCTATCCTGCGATTCCTACTCTGACTAGCACGTGGCACTGGTAGCAATCCTGAGATTACTACTTTTGAGGTCCTACTTTTTAAATTTAACTCCCAGCTTCCTAAATCCGTCCCATAGGACCTCATCCCATTTTTTACCTATATCGTTCATACCTTCATGTACCACGATAACTGGCTGTTCACCCTCCCTTTTCAGAATATCCTGCACCCGCTCCGAGACATCCTTGACCCTTGCACCAGGGAGGCAACATACCATCCTGGAGTCTCGGTTGCGGCCGCAGAAACGCCTATCTATTCCCTTTACAATCGAATCTCCTTTTCCTCTCCCACTCTTTTTCCTGCCCTCCTATGCAGCAGAACCACCCACGGTGCCATGAACTTGGCTGCTGCCCTCCCCTGATAAGTCATCCCCCTCAACAGTACCCAAAGCGGTGTATCTGTTTTGCAGGGGGATGACCGCAGGGGATGCCTGCACTACCTTCCTTGCACTGCTCTTCCTGTTGGTTACCCATTTACTATCTGGCTGTGTACCCTTTACCTGCGGTGAGACCAACTCGCTAAACGTGCTATTCACGTCATTCTCAGCATCGTGCACGCTCCAGAGTGAATCCACCCGCAGCTCCAGTGCCGCAATGCAGTCTGTCAGGAGTTGGAGGCGGATGCACTTCCTGCACACGTAATCGTCAGGGACACCGGAAGCGTCTCTGACTTCCCACATAGTACAGGAGGAGCATAACACGTGTCCGAGCCGTCCTGCCATGACTTAACCCTTAGATAAACTTAATTTGGCAACAACAATGCTAAATGTTACTTACTGATATAGAAAAGAAAAAGAAAAACTACTTACCAATCACCAGCCAATCACTTACCCACTTGGCTGTGACGTCACCTTTCAATTTCTTTCTACTTCTTTTTTGCCTTCTCTCCCCGCTGCAACTGCACCAGCTGCCTCCCGCTGCCGCTGGGCCTTTATAGGCCTCTCCATGAACTTCGAACTCCCGCCTCTCCTCTGCTGCTGCCTCCCGCTGCCGCTGGGCCTTTACAGGCCTCTCCACGCACCTCGAAGTCCCACCTCTCCTCTGCTGCTGCCTCCCGCTGCCGCTGGGCCTTTACAGGCCTCTCCATGAACTTCGAACTCCCGCCTCTCCTCTGCTGCTGCCTCCCGCTGCCGCTGGGCCTTTACAGGCCTCTCCACGCACCTCGAAGTCCCACCTCTCCTCTCTACTTTTAAATTCTATACCTCCAGAAATAACTTCTAGTGCTTAGCTTGTTTTTTTTTTATTACAGCCTTGCTAACCTGTGTCACAACTTTTAGTGAATTGTGTATTTGTACTCCGAGATCCCTTTGTTCCACTCACCCACTGAGACTCGCACCCTCCAAGTAACAAATGACCTCCCTATTCGTCCGACCAAAATGTAATATCTTTATCTGTGTTGCACTTTATTTACCAATTATATGCCCATTCTCCAAGTTTATTAATGTCGTCCTGTAATTTGTTGCAGTCCTCCTCAGTATTGACTATCGCTCCCAATTTGGTGTCATCTGCAAATTTAGAAATTGTGTTTTTGATTCCAAGGTCTCAATTGTTAATATAAGTTGTGAACAAGAGTGATCCCAGCACTGATCCTTGTGGAACACCACTGCCCAACTTCTCCCACTGTGAATAGCTACCTTTTATCTCTACTCTTTGCATTCTGTCTTGAAGCCAGCTAGCTATCCATTCTGCTACTTGTCCCCTGACACTGACCTTGTTCATCAGTCTATTATGTGGTACCGCATCGAAGGCCTTATGAAAATCTAGATAAATTACATCTACTGCATTACAATTGTCTACTCTCTCTTCAAAAAAATTCAATGAGGCTGGTCAATCAAAACTTTCATTACTATTGGTTTCGAGATGTTCTGGACCAAGAGAGAAAATCATTGACTGATTGATTTTATTCTCACTCTGCACACAGGGGGTTTCTCAGCTGTTGAACACAAAAGAAAAATACCATGGATGCTAGACATCTGAAATAAAACAGAAAATGCTGCAAATACTCAGCAGGTCAAGCATTGCCTGTGGAGAGTGTACAACACGTGCACATTTATATAGCACCTTTCATGACCACCGGATGTCCCAAAGAACTTTACAGCCAATTAAGTGCTTTTTGGAGTGTCGTCACTGTTGTGATATAGGAAATGAGGCAGCCAATTTTTGCACAGCAAGCTCCCACAACAGCAACGTGGCAAATGACCACATAATGTTTTTTTTGTGTGACGTTGATTGAGGGATAAACATTGGCCAGGACACCGGGGTTAACTTTCCTGCTGTTCTTTGAAATGGGATCTTTTACATCCACCTGAGAGAGCAGTCGAGGCCTTGGTTTAACGTCTCATCCAAAAGACGGCACCTCCGACAGTGCAGCACTCCCATAGTACTGCACTGGAGTGTCAGCCTAGATTTTTGTGCTCAAATCTCTGGAGTGAGACTTGAACCCACAACCTTCTGACTCAGAAATGAGAGTGCTACCCACTGAGCCACAGCAAAGCTTTAGACCCAGCGGGAACTACAACAAGAGACAACCCGAGACCAGACCCAACGGGAATTACAACAAGAGACAACCGGAGACCAGACTCAGCGGGAACTACAACAAGAGACAACCCGAGACCAGACTCAGCGGGAACTACAACAAGAGACAACCGGAGACCAGACTCAGCGGGAACTACAACAAGAGACAACCCGAGACCAGACTCAGCGGGAACTACAACAAGAGACAACCGGAGACCAGACTCAGCGGGAACTACAACAAGAGACAACCCGAGACCAGCCCCAGCGGGAACTACAACAAGAGACAACCCGAGACCAGCCCCAGCGGGAACTACAACAAGGGACAAGCCAAGACCAGACTCAGCGGGAACTACAACAAGAGACAACCCGAGACCAGACCCAACGGGAACTACTACAAGAGCCCGAGACCAGGCCCAGCGGGAACTACTACAAGAGACAACCCGGAGCGGCGCCAACCGATGTGGGAGGGTAAGAAGTAAAAACAATTAAAATGTGACATCACAGGAAAGCAGGGAGGTGATTGGTTGATCAGTATTTCTCTCTTTTCCTTGGGCAGTGGTTTAAATTAAGAGCCGGGATTAAAAAACAAATCATTAAAAACTTATTTAATGAAATAAAATACATTAGAGATGCCAGGCAGGAGATGTGTTGCTGCTGCTGCATGTGGGAGCTGGTGGACAGGATTGAGGTCCACGGCAACCACACCTGCAGTAAGTGTCTGCAGCTTGAGGAACTTCGGCTCCATGTTGATGAGCTGGAGTCCGAGCTTCAAACACTGCGACACATCAGGGAGGGGGGAGAGTTACCTGGAAACTTTGTTCCAGGAGGCAGTCACACCCCTTAGGTTAAATAATTCAAATTTGGTCCGTGGTCAGGGACAGGAGGGTATGACTATGAGCGAGGCAGGTATGGGGATTCAGAAGATAGCATTGGAGAAGCCTCAGCCCGTGCTCTTGTCCACCAGGTTCGAGGCTCTTACTCCCTGTGTGGACGGGAGCAGGGACTGCAGGATGAGCAAACTGACCACAGCACCATGGTACAGGGGGGCATTCAAGAGGGGGGAGTAAAAAGAAATGTTGTCGTGCTAGTATAGTTAGGGGGATAGATACTGTTCTCTGCAGTCGAGAGCATGAGTCCTGAAGGCTGTGTTGCCTGCCCAGTGCCAGGGTTAAGGACATCTCCTCAGGGCTGGGGAGGAACTTGAAGTGGGAGGGGGACTATCCAGTTGTCATGGTCCATGTAGGTACCAATGACATGGATAGAACAAGGAAAGAGGCTCTGTCGAGGGAGTATGAGGAGCTAGGGGCTAAATTAAAAAGCAGAACCACAAAGGTAATAATCTCTGGATTACTACCTGAGCCACGAGCAAATTGGCATAGGGTAAATAAGATCAGCGAGATGAACGCGTGGCTCGAAGACTAGTGTGGGAGAAATGAGTTTCGATTCATGGGGCACTGGCACCAGTACTGAGGTAAGAGGGAGCTGTTCCGTTGGGGCAGACTTCACTTGAATCATGCTGGGACTAGTGCCCTGGCAAATCGAATAACTAGGGCTATAGAGAGGGGGGAAGGGTTCAGGTGAGCGGAAATTTAAAAAGTCAAAGAGCAAGGAGAAGGCAATAGAGCAGGGTAGTGTTGGGGGAAATGATAACCAGAATGTGACAGGGGCAGAATGTATAAAAATAAAGGTGTATCTGAAAGTGGGGTCAAACCAGGGAAAAATGGGAAAAAGACAAAATTAAAAGCTCTTTGTCTGAGTGCACGCAGCATTCGTAACTAGATGAGTTGATGGCACAAATAGATATAAATGGGTATGATCTGATAGCCATTGCAGAGACGTGGTTGCAAGGTGACCAAGGCTGGGAACTGAATATTCAGGGGTATTTGACAATTCGGAAGGATAGACAGAAAGGAAAAGGAGGTGGGGTAGCTCTGTTAATAAAGGATGAGATCAGGGCAATAGTGAGAAATGATATTGGCTCCTTCTGCATTAGGATGGAGAATGAAACAGTTAATTCAGAGACCATGGTCCAGAACTTAAAGAAGGCTAACTTTGAAGGTATGAGGCGTGAATTGGCTGAGATGGATTGGCGAATGATACTTAAGGGGTTGACTGTGGATGGGCAATGGCAGACATTTAGAGACCGCATGGATGAACTACAACAATTGTACATTCCTGTCTGGCATAGAAATAAAAAAGGGAAGGTGGCTCAACCGTGGCTATCAAGGGAAATCAGGGATAGTATTAAAGCCAAGGAAGTGGCATACAAATTGGCCAGAAATAGCAGCGAACCTGGGGACTGGGAGAAATTTAGAACTCAGCAGAGGAGGACAAAGGGTTTGATTAGGGCAGGGAAAATGGAGTATGAGAAGAAGCTTGCAGGGAACATTAAGACGGATTGCAAAAGTTTCTATCGATATGTAAAGAGAAAAAGGTTAGTAAAGACAAATGTAGGTCCCCTGCAGTCAGAATCAGGGGAAGTCATAACGGGGAACAAAGAAATGGCGGACCAATTGAACAAGTACTTTGGTTCGGTATTCACGAAGGAGGACACGAACAACCTTCCGGTTATAAAAGGGGTCGGGGGGTCTAGTAAGGAGGAGGAACTGAGGGAAATCCTTATTAGCCGGGAAATTGTGTTGGGGAAATTGATGGGATTGAAGGCCGATAAATCCCCAGGGCCTGATGGACTGCATCCCAGAGTACTTAAGGAGGTGGCCTTGGAAATAGTGGATGCGTTGACAGTCATTTTCCAACATTCCATTGACTCTGGATCAGTTCCTATGGAGTGGAGGGTAGCCAATGTAACCCCACTTTTTAAAAAAGGAGGGAGAGAGAAAACAGGGAATTATAGACCGGTCAGCCTGACATCGGTAGTGGGTAAAATGATGGAATCAATTATTAAGGATGTCATAGCAGTGCATTTGGAAAGAGGTGACATGATAGGTCCAAGTCAGCATGGATTTGTGAAAGGGAAATCATGCTTGACAAATCTTCTGGAATTTTTTGAGGATGTTTCCAGTAGAGTGGATAAGGGAGAACCAGTTGATGTGGTATATTTGGACTTTCAGAAGGCGTTCGACAAGGTCCCACACAAGAGATTGATGTGCAAAGTTAGAGCACATGGGATTGGGGGTAGTGTACTGACATGGATTGAGAACTGGTTGTCAGACAGGAAGCAAAGAGTAGGAGTAAATGGGTACTTTTCAGAATGGCAGGCAGTGACTAGTGGGGTACCGCAAGGTTCTGTGCTGGGGCCCCAGCTGTTTACACTGTACATTAATGATTTAGATGAGGGGATTAAATGTAGTATCTCCAAATTTGCGGATGACACTAAGTTGGGTGGCAGTGTGAGCTGCGAGGAGGATGCTGTGAGGCTGCAGAGCGACTTGGATAGGTTAAGTGAGTGGGCAAATGCATGGCAGATGAAGTATAATGTGGATAAATGTGAGGTTATCCACTTTGGTGGTAAAAACAGAGAGACAGACTATTATCTGAATGGTGACAGATTAGGAAAAGGGGAGGTGCAAAGAGACCTGGGTGTCATGGTACATCAGTCATTGAAGGTTGGCATGCAGGTGCAGCAGGCGGTTAAGAAAGCAAATGGCATGTTGGCCTTCATAGCAAGGGGATTTGAGTACAGGGGCAGGGAGGTGTTGCTACAGTTGTACAGGGCATTGGTGAGGCCACACCTGGAGTATTGTGTACAGTTTTGGTCTCCTAACCTGAGGAAGGACATTCTTGCTATTGAGGGAGTGCAGCGAAGGTTCACCAGACTGATTCCCGGGATGGCGGGACTGACCTATCAAGAAAGACTGGATCAACTGGGCTTGTATTCACTGGAGTTCAGAAGAATGAGAGGGGACCTCATAGAAACATATAAAATTCTGACAGGGTTAGACAGGTTAGATGCAGGAAGAATGTTCCCAATGTTGGGGAAGTCCAGAACCAGGGGTCACAGTCTAAGGATAAGGGGTAAGCCATTTAGGACCGAGATGCGGAGGAACTTCTTCACCCAGAGAGTGGTGAACCTGTGGAATTCTCTACCACAGAAAGTTGTTGAGGCCAATTCACTAAATATATTCAAAAAGGAGTTAGATGAGGTCCTTACTGCTAGGGGGATCAAGGGGTATGGCGAGAAAGCAGGAATGGGGTACTGAAGTTGAATGTTCAGCCATGAACTCATTGAATGGCGGTGCAGGCTAGAAGGGCCGAATGGCCTACTCCTGCACCTATTTTCTATGTTTCTATGTTTCTATGTTTCTATCTCTCAGCCGCTGCCTCACCCACTGACCGACCGACCGCGCATGCTCAGCTCACACTGCCCGGGGAATTGACGGCAGCTCTGGACCAATAGGAAGAGTGGGGGCGGGGCTGGAGCATCGAGCGGGCGGTTGGCCCTCCAACCAATCGGTGTTTGAGGATCAACGAGGTGAGCTGAGCATACGCGGCCAGTGGGTGGAGCCAGGAGGCAGAGCGGTGACAGCGGGTGAGAGATGGATGGAGAGAGCAGGTTAATACACCCCGGGCGGGCTTCACACACACCGAGTGCGGCCCAGACCCCACAGCAAACTCCACATTATCTGCCTCCCTACAACTGGTGCCAGGTTAATGCCCAAACTCCGGGACAACCTGACAGTCAGGGAGCGTCTGTCAATGGGGACTGGTCAGGGAGCGTCTGTCAATGGTGAATGGTGAGGGAGCATTTGTAAATGGAGGAGAAATGGGAATTATTTAGGGAGCGTCTGTAAATGAAGGCGAAATACGGTGAACATTATCCACTCCTGACGATCCACCGGTTTCCAGTTTCAGTCTGGTCCGAGTCTGAATGATTTTCGGTTAATCTTTGTAGCAGCAGCTCAAAGATCTGAATCTGGGGAAGTGAGGATGAGATTATGCTAACATGAATTGCAAAAGAAAATAGACCAAGGTCCACCTTCCACCATCCGCACTATGTGACAATGAAGTTGTTGGCTAATTATGACAAACAATCTATCAATTAGTCCACAAGAGACCAATGAACCGTTGTATTGGCTCTGCTTTTTTTACCAGATGTTTCTCCCAGTGTGAGCTTGGGTTGTGGACTGTAAAATCCTGGTCTATTGTGGAGAAGGGGGAGGTGTAGCTTGAGGTCACTGGTCTGCAACGTACGGTCTATGTGATAGTGATATTGTGTCATAGTTCAGTGAGACCCCATCACTTACTGAGTGAGTGAGTAAGTATAACTGTAACTCAGAAAGCCGCAGCTTGGTGGAACAGACCTGGGGAGAAGGGAGCTCCGAACTAACCCCTGGATTTTCTGTTCTCCACATCTGGGCAATGATGTCGCTGTCTGCTCAAAGCTGCTAATAAAGCCATTAAAGATCATTTGTTGTGAGCTGGGTTATTTGGTATCAGAAACTGCTATAATTTGAGTCAACGAGTGACACTGACCTACAGTCAGAGTCAGCACTTTAAGGAGAGGTAGAGAGAAAATCTGGAGAATAGAAAAGAAATAGTAGGAGACTTGGCGATGAATCTCTCACAATGAGCTGAGAGTGGGAGGAGCGTGTCAGATGGGAGATTTGCAGCTTTGGGGAACAAAAGGGGAAAGGATGTTCCATAGACACTACAATTGTCTGTTCTGAATATCTTGTATTTACAGTGATAACTTTTGTAAACTCCTTTCACAGGTTATTAGAAGGGGAGGATTTGCAGACGGGAAGCTCAAACCAAACTTCTCATCAATATCTTACACAATCACTTAATTTGTATATGATCGGCATCTGATTATGGAAGCAGAAATCTTTGTCTGTGGCAAAAGATTTCATTCATCATTGAGGCTGGAAAAGCACCAAGACACACACACACACACGTGTGTTCCAGTGCACTGACTGTGGAAAGAGCTTTAACCAGTTAGACAGCCTGAAAAAACATCGCACCATTCACTGCGGGGAGAAACCATACACGTGTTCTGTGTATAGACAAGGCTTCAACCGATCATGCAACCTGTTGATTCACAAGGACACCCACAGCAGGGAGAAACGGTATAAATGTGAGGACTGTGGGAAGGGAGTCGGTTCCCCATCAGAACTGGAATCTCATCGATGCAGTCACACTGGGGAGAGGTCATTTACCTGCACCGTGTGTGGGAAGGGATTAATGACGTCATCCACCCTGTTGGGACACCAACGAGTTCATACTGGAGAGAGGCCATTCACCTGCTCCGTGTCTGGGAAGGGATTCAGTCGGTCAGCCAAGCTTCTCATACACGAGCGATTTCACACTGGGGAGAGGCCATTCCAACGTATGGGAAGGGATTCATTACTTCATCCAACCTTCTGACACACCAACGTGTTCACAGTGATAACAGACCGTTTAAATGTTCTAATTGTGAGAAGGGCTTTAAAAGCAAACAGGAACTGGTGACACACCAACACATTCACACCGGGGAGAAGCCGTTCACCTGCTCGGAGTGTGGGAAGAGATTCACTACATTAACCACACTTCTAATACACCAGCGAACTCATACAGGGGAGAGGCCGTTCATCTGCTCCGTATGTGGGAAGGGATTTACTCGTTCATCCAACCTGCGGAAACACCAGCGGCTTCACACATGATTTCAGGGGTTGGATTTCGCTGTTAATCACATCCAACAACAACAACTTGCATTTATATAGTGCCTACAACATTGGATAATGTCCTAAGGCTCTGCACAGGAGCGTTATATAACAGAATTTGACACCGAGTCACATAAGGCGTTATTAGGACAGGCTTGGTCAAAGAGGTAGGTTTAAAAGAGCGTCTTAAAGGAGGAAAGAGAGTCAGAGAGGATTAGGGAGAGAATTCCAGAGCCAACGGTGGAGAGATTAAAATCAGGGATGCACAAGATGCTAGAATTGGAGGAGCGTAGGAGCGTAAATATCTCAGAGGGTTGTGGACTGGAGGAGGTTACAGAGATAATGAGGGGTGAGGTCATGGAGGGATTTGAAAACAAAGATGAGAATTTTAGAATTGAGGCGTTGCTGGACCAGGAGCCAATGTAGGTCAGCGAGCACAGGGGTGATGGGTGAGCGGGACCTGGTACTAGTTAGGATACGGTCACCGAGCACAGGGGTGATGGGTGAGCGGGACCTGGTACTAGTTAGGATATGGGCAGTGAGCACAGGGGTGATGGGTGAGCGGGACCTGGTACTAGTTAGGATACGGTCAGCGAGCACAGGGGTGATGGGTGAGCGGGACCTGGTACTAGTTAGGATACGGGCAGTAGAGTTTTGGATGAGCTCCAGGTTAGGGAAGGTGCAGTGTGGGAGGCGGGCCAGGAAAGCATTGGAATAGTCGGGTCTCGAGGTAACAAGGGCATGGATGGGGGTTTCAGCAGCACATGTTCTTTCTGGCAGTTTGGGGTTTGTTTCTGTTGATGTTAATAACATCTATAATGGGGCTGGAGTTTAATGTTCTGGATATATATTAAATAAATCAACTTTGTTTCAAACACAGCGTGTCAACTACTTGATGTCTTCAAGGTAAGAGACTGATTGATGTCCTAGTTACTGATCATTTGTGTTTTTGCTCCTTTCTAACTCTAGATTGTTTCAGTTCTCAGATCTTGGGTTACTCACATGGAAAAGTGCCAGTTCCCCGTACCTCCCAGTGTGCCTCTCCTAGCCTTGGTATCCAGGGAAGGTGTTGGAAACATGCCCGGGATCACTAAACACAAAACCCAGTCTGTTAATCACTTTCAGCGACTGGGCTTAGCGTGTGCCTGGCAGCATCTCTCTCACCTTTGATGTGTGAATAGAGCATCTCGCCTGCAAACCTGGTTTTAAATTTAAATCCACTCAGCAAATTAAACAAAAGACAAACAAGTAAACACATGCCGGCCCAATAATCCAGCTCTGTATTCACAGGAGAAAGTCTGTTATCTAACTCCTCGAGTGGACGGAATAAAGAAAGATCACAAATGTAAGGGCCCCTCGATTCCATTGTAAATACCTTCTACATCCTGACAGTAATCAAGGCGGCTAACCGATTGTTGGCCTTTATCTCGAGGGGTTGGAATACAGAAGTGATGCTCCAGTTGTACAGAGCCTTGGCCAGACCCCATCTGGTGAACTGGGCAACGAACCTCAGGGAAAATATGTTGGCCTTGGAAAAGGTACAGCACAGATTGAGTGCAATGAGACTGGCTAAGGGACAGAAAGCAGAGAGTGGTGGTGAATAGTGTACGGGAGAATGAGAGGCAATATGGGGTAGGTGGGACCATTTTAATGGGGATGTAGGAACAGAGAGACCTGGGGATGCATGTACACAAATCTTTGAAGGTGGCAGGACAAGGTGGGAAGGCTGTTAAAAGAGCAATGGGACCCTTGGCTTTATTAATAGAGGAATAGAGTGCAAAAGCAAGGATATAATGCTAAACCTTTATAAAACAGTTGTTTGGCCTCAGCTGGAGTATTGTGTACAATTCTGGGCACCACATTTTAGCAAGGATGTCGAGGCCGGAGGGAGCAGAAGAGATTTACTAGAACGGTACATTTACAGACGTTCCCTGACCAGTCACCATTTCATAAAATGATACAGTACAGGAGGAGACCATGTGCCCACCGTGCTTGTCCCAGGGGTTTGAAAGAGTGATCCATTTAATCCACTGCCCTGCTCTTTCCCCATAGCCCTGTAAATGTTTTCCCTTCCAGTATTTATCCAATTCTCTTTCGGATGTTACTCTTCAATCTGCTTCCACCACAATTTCAGGCAGTGCATTCCAGGTCACAACAACTTACTGTGTTTCCTCAAGTCGCCTCTGATTCGTTAATCTGTTTCTCTAGTTACCGACCCTTCTACCACTCAAAACAATTTCTCCTTATTTACTGTCAGAACCGATCTTGAACACCTCTGTCAAATCTCCTCTTAACCTTCTCCAGCTTCTCCAGTCACCCCACGTAACTGTAATCCCTCATCCCAAGGAACCATTCTAGTAAATCTCTCCTGTACCCTCTCCAAAGCCTTCACATCATTCCTAAAGTGTGGTGCCCAGAATTGGACACAATATTCCAGCTGAGGCCGAACTAATGTTTTATATCGGTTTAGCAGAACCTCCTGGCTTTTGTACTCAATGCCTCTATTTATTAAGCCCAGGCTCCCAAGTACTTTATTAACTGTTTTGTTAACTTGTTCTGCCACTTTCAAATAATTGTGTACAAACACCCCCAGGTCTCTCTGTTCTTGCACCTCCTTAAAATCCTTACAACCATTTAGTTTGTATGGTCTCTCCTTATTCATCTACCAAAATGTATCAGCTCACACTTTACTGTGTTGAATTTCATCTGCCACATGTCTACCCATTCCACCAGCCGGTCTCTGTCCTCTTGAAATCTATTACTATCTTTCTCAATGTTTACTACACTTCCAAGTTTTACGTTATCTGCAAATTTCAAAATTGTGCCCTGTACCCCCAAGTCCAAGTCATTAATGTGTATCAAACAGCAGTGGTCCAAGTACTGAACCCTGGGGAGCATCACTGTATACCTCCCTCCAGTCTGACAATAGCCATTCACCACAACTTTGATTTCTTGGCCACTTTTGTATCCATGCTGCCACTGCCCCTTTTATCCCTTGGGCTTCAATGTTGCTAACAAGATATTATGTGGTACTTTATCAAATGCACTTTGAAAGTCCATATACACAACATAAACTGCACTGCCCTCATCCACTCTCTCTGTTACCGCATCAAAAAACAGTTCGTCAAACACGATTTGCCCTTAACAAATCAATGCTGGCTCTCCTTCATTAGTTCATCTTGTCCAAGTGGCTGTTACCTTTCTCCTGGATTATTGTTTCTAAAAGCATCCCCACCACCGACGTTAAATTGACTGCCCTGTAATTGCCAGGTTTATCTTTCTCCCTTTTTTGAACAACTGTGTAACATTTGCAAACCTCCAGTTCTCTGGCATCAGCCCTGTATTTAAGGAGGATTGGAAAATTGTGGCCAGCACCTCTGCTGTTTCTACCCTTACTTACCTCGGTAACCTAGTATGCTTCCTATTTGGACCCTGTGACTTATACACCTAAAGTAATCCCACCTTTCTAGTATCTCCTCTATATCTACTGTTATCTGACCCAGTATCCCAGCAACCTCCTCGTTGACCGTAGATTTGTCGAAGTCGCCTTCCTCGGTAAACACCTGGGTAAAAGGAACACTTGTTATTGAGATTGTTGGAATAAATTTACCTCGGAGACAATTGGCGGCGAGAAAATATAAAAGATAGATTGATTGATTTGCATTTATATAGCGCCAAAACGGTTTCCAGCCAATCAGTTACTGTTGTAATGTGGGAAATGCAGCAGCCAAATTGCACACAGCAACTACAACACCAATGTGAGAATGTCCAGATAATCTGTTTTTTGTGATGTTGGTTGAGGGATAAATATTGGCCAGGACACCGGGGAGAACTCCGAAGGTCTTGGGACATTTCTTTCCTACATTATAGGCACTATATAAATGCAAGTTGTTGTTGTTGACTGTGGGAACAGATTCAGTTGCCCCTCTGAGGTGGAAACTCATGGATACAGTCACACTGGGGAGAGGCCGTTCACCAGTTGTGTGTAGAAAAGAGATTCACTCGCTCATCTCACTTAGTGACACAATAGCATGTTCACACGGAGGGAGGAGAGACTGTTGGCCAGCTGTGTGTGTGAAAAGGGATTCACTCGGTCATCCCAGTTACTGACACACCAGCACTGTCACACCAGGGAGAGATCGGTCAGATACTTCATGTGTGGGAAGGAATTTACTCTTTTCCCACCTATTAACACTCAGCGTTCTTAGTGCAGGAACAATGAGTGGGCGGGGCTTCAGGGGACCTGTACCTAACCGGATCCAAGTGCCCGGGAGTGAAGACCATTGGCTGATTGGGGGTTATGTGTATGTCCAGCTGCCGGTTTGACTGTCAGTGATTGGCCCGGGTTACCCAGGGGTTTATAGTCACAGCAGGGCGCATGCGTGGCCCCCTTGGACAGGGCCCAGGAGGAGAAAATGTTCCCAATTTCTATCCTGGACTCACAGTGATGGCTTTTGTAAACTGAGAGGTTGCAGCTATCGGCAAAGATTGAACAGGTTGGGGCTTATTTCTTCAGAAAAAGGGAGACTTAGAGGTGCCCTGATAGAGGTCTTTAAAATTATAAATGGGTTTGTCAGGGAAGGTGTGGAGAGAATTGTTTCCACTTGTGGGAGAAATCAAAACTAGGGCCATGCATACAAGATAGTTACGAATAAATCCAATCGGGGAAATAGGGAGAAATTTGGATGTGGAACGCTCTCCCGCTGGAAGTGTTTGAGACAAATAGCTTTGCTGCCTTCAAAAGGAAATGAGGTGAGTACTTGGGAATAGAAACAAAGGCTGAGGTGAGGCAGAGGGAATGGGAGGACACTTGTGTGAAGTACAAACTCAAGCACAGACTAGATGGGCTGAATGGCTTGTTTTTGTGCAGTATATTCTATATAATTCTACGTAAACTCCTTTTACAGGTATTAGAAGGCCTTTGAATGTGGAAGGAGAAATGTTTGTCTCTTCTGTCTGTGGGAAAAAATTTCAAATATCAGTGTGATTGGAAAAGCCCCGAGACACACACATCTGAGTGAGAGTTTTCCAGTGCACTGATTGTGGACTGGAACACGAGCAGGCATCGACGACGAGATGCAACAGAACCTCCAGTGCGCCAGTGCAGCCTTCAGTCACCTGAGGAAAAGACCAGGCCCTCCAAACTGCCACCAAGCTCATGGTCTACAGGGCTGTAGTAATACCTGTCCTCCTGTATGGCTCAGAGAAAAGGACAACAGTAGACACCTCAAGTTGCTGGAGAAATATCACCAACGATATCTCCACAAAATCCTAGAAATCCCCTGGGAGGACAGGCGCACCAACATCAGCGTCCTCATTCAGGTTAGCATCCCCAGCATTGAAGCACTGATCACACTCGATCAGCTCCACATAGTCCACATGCCAGACACGAGACTCCCAAAGCAAGTGCTCTACTCGGAGCTCCTTCATGGCAAACGAGCCAAAGGTGGGCAGCGGAAATGCTACATGGACACCCTCAAAGCCTCCCTGACAAAGTGAAGCATCCTCACTGGCACCAGGGAGTCCCTGGCCCAAGACCACCCTAAGTGGAGGAAGTGCATCAGAGAGGGGGCTGAGCAACTCGAGTCTCAACGGCGAGAGCATGCAGAAATCAAGCGCAGACAGCAGACAGAGCATGCGACAAACCAATCCCACTCACCCCTTTCCTCAACGACTATCTGTCCCACTTGTGAAAGAATCTGTGACTCTCGTATTGGACTGTTCAGCCACCAAAGAACTCACTTCAGGAGTGGAAGCACATCTTCCTCGAGTCCGAGGAACTGCCTATGATATGATGATGATGTGGAAAGAGCTTTAACCTGTTACACAGCCTGAAAAAACAACACCATTCACAGTGGGGAGAAACTGTACACGTGTTGTGTGTGTGGGCGAGGCTTCAACTGATTGTCCAATCTGGAGAGACACAAGGACACCCCCACCATGGAGAAACCATGGAAATGTGGGGACTGTGGGAAGGGATTCAATTACCCATCTGAGCTGGAAACTCATTGACGCAGTCATATCGGGGAGAGACCGTTCACCTGCTCCGTGTGTGGGAAGGGATTCACTTAATTATTCACCCTGATGAAAGACCAGTGAGTTCACAAGTGGCTGCAGGGTTTGGATTCTGCTGTTAATCAGATCCAGGATTGAACCATGTTCATTCTGTCAGTTATAGGAACAGGAGGAGGCCATTTAGCCCCACGAGTCTGTTCCACCATTTATGAGGTCATGGCTGATCTGTGAGCTAACTCCAAATAACCGCCTTTGCCTCATATCTGTTTTACCTTTCTCCTGGCCCTGGCATCCAGGGAGGACATGGTCTTTACCAACACCGAGTACAGCCCCAGGCCCGAATCCCAAACAATGAATATTTAGCATTGGGAGAGGAACCAGTGAGTGTAGAACTGAACCCAGCCAGAGTCAGCACCTTCAGGGCAGAAGAGGCACCACGTAGAGGGAGATTTACTCTGTGTCTAACCTTTGCTGTACCTGTCCTGGGAATGTTTGATGGGACAGTGTAAAGGGAGCTTTACTCTGTATCTAACCCGTACTGTACCTGTCCTGGGAATGTTTGATGGGACAGTGTAGAGGGAGCTTTATTCTGTACCTAACCCATGCTGTATCTAACCCATGCTGTATCTGTCCTGGGTGTTTTTGATGGGACAGTGTAGAGGGAGCTTTACTCTGTATCTAACCTGTGTTGTACCTGTCATGGGAATGTTTGATGGGACAGTGTAGAGGGAGCTTCACTCTGTATCTAACCTGGCTGTACCTGTAGCTTGACCAGGTCCTATACAAGTTTAACAGAACCTCACTACCTTTGAATTCTACACACCTAGAAATAAATCCCAATGCTTTAACATTTTTAATTGCTTTGCTGACCTGCGATGCTGCTTTCAAATGATTTGTTCACCTGTATCCCCAGATCCCTTTGCTCTTTTATCCTTTTCAGTTTCTTATTTTCTAAGCTGTAGGTGATATTTCTGTTTTTCCAACCAAAGTGCATCACCTCATATTTATCTATGTTATAGTTCATTTGCCACTTAACTGCTCAGTCTGCAAGTTTTTAATATCTTCTTGTATTATGTTGCATTCTTTCTCTGTGTTAGCTATACCCTCTAGTTTGGTATCATCTGAAAATTGAGTTATTCCAAAGTCCAAATCATTAATACAGGCGGAAATATTAAAATCTGTTGTTAGGGATGTGGTAACAGGTCACTTGGAAAATGATAATATGATTAGGCAGAGTCAACACGGATTTAAGAAAGGGAAATCATGTTTGACAAATCTAAAAGCTTTTTGAGATTGTAACTAGCAGGGTAGATAAGGGGAGAACCAGTGGATGTAGAGTATTTGGATTTTCAAAAAGATTTCAATGAGGTGCCACACACGAGGTTATTCCACAAAATTCAAGCTTTGGGGGTAATGTATTAGAATGGATTGAGGATTAGTTAACAAACAGAAAACAGAGAGCAGGAATAAACAAGTCATTTTCGGGTTGGCAGGCAGTAACTAGTGAGGTACCGCAAGGACCAGTGCTTGTGCCTCAACATTTTACAATCCATATCAATGACTTGGATGAGGGGAGCAAGTGTAATGTATACACGTTTGCTGATGATACAATGTTAGGTGGGGGGGTATGCTGTGAGGAATACAAAAGAGCCTGCAAAAGGGATATAGACAGGTTAAGTGAGTGGAGAAGTGTGAAGTTATCCACTTTGCTCAGAAAAATAAAACATCCGAATTTATTTTAAATGGTGGCCAGTTTATTTGGGGGTTAAAATCTCCCATGATTATTATTCTATGCCTGCTACTCACTCATAGATTTGCCTCCATATTTATTCCTCCAATTCCCTTCCACTATTTGGTGGTCTATAGTATACCCCTATTAGGGTGATGGATCCCTTCTTATCTTTTAACCCAATCTGTATAGATTCTGTAACGACCTTACTGCTGGTTACATCCTTTATTTCTAACACCATTATGTTATCTTTCACAAGTACAGCTACGCCACCTCCCCTCCTTCCTTCCCTTTCCTTCCTAAATGAGCAATATCCGGCATTATTTAGTTGCCAATCCTCTTCTCCATGTAGCCATGTTTCAGTCATCCTATATCCGGATCCTCTCTACAAATTATTGCCTTCAGTTCATCCATTTTGTTTTGAACACCTCGTGCATTGCTGTACAACAGTTTAAATTGTTTTATTTATTATTCATCTCTTTGTATTTAGTCGTTAGTTTACCTTTATGCTCTTTGACTTCATCTGATTTCTGGTCATTCATGTTATCCTTATTCCTTCCTGTAGTTTGTTCTTTACTCTCTTTTCCTGATTCCTTTGTAAGGTTTCTTTCATTTCTAGCAGTTGTCTCCGCCGATGTTATTGGTCTTATTTACAGCCTGAGTTATCCTTTCCGATAGGACGTTGTTCCGAGCCCGGTTTGGGTCCCAGTAGTACAGCTCCCTCCTGTTCCAGTACTGGTGCCAGTGTCTAATGAAATGGAACCCTTCTTTCCCACACCACTCCTTTAACCATGTGTTGACTTTCCTAATCTGTTTGTCCCAATCCCAATTTGCACGTGGCTCGAGCAATAATGCTGAGATTATTATCCGTGAGGTCCTAACCTAGGAGTTAGCTCCTAACTCCTGAAACTTCATTCGCAGGACCTCTTCCCTAACCATTCCTATGTCATTGGTTCTGACATGGAGCACATTAGCTGGAGCCTCCCTCTCCCTTTCCAGGTTATTTTACAGTCGTTTCGAGATGTACCTTACCCTGGCACTGGGGGCAACACACCCTTCGGGGCTCTCGATCCTGAATGCAAATGAATACAATCTATCCTCCTAATGATAGAATCTCCTATAACTACAATCTTTCCTCTCTGCACCTCCTCCCCTTGAACTCCCCCTCCCTGTTTCATGGTGCCTTTGGCAGCATTCCGGCTGTCCTTCCCACTGTCTTTTTCCTGATCCTCCCAGATATCGAATACTTTATACCTATTGGGCAGGAGCAGAGTCTGTTGACCCTCCTTCACTCCCTCTCCTATGTTCCCCATACCCTGGTTGACTGACAGTCACACTCTCACCTTCCTGCACCTATGCTTTCTTCTGGTCTGTGACTGTACTCGAGTAAATTATACAGTCATTCTTGCACCTCCCTTTTATGTTGGAGTGTCTCTAGCTCGGATTTCAGCTCACCGACTCTGAGATGGACTGGTCGCTGAGACATGAGTCCGGGGATCGGCAGAGACCTGTAAAGGCAGCGAGAGGCAGCGGGAGTTCGTGGTCGCTGAGGTGTGATTCCACGGATCGGCAGAGGCCTATAAAGGCCGCGAGAGGCAGTGGGAGTTCGTGGTCGCTGAGGCCTGAGTCCGGGGATCGGCAAAAGCTTATAAAGGCCGCGAGAGGCAGCGGGTGTTCGTGGTCACTGAGGTGTGAGTCCGGGGATCGGCAAAGGCTTATAAAGGCCACGAGAGGCAGCGGGTGTTCGTGGTCGCTGAGGTGTGAGTCCGGGGATCGGCAGAGGCCTGTAAAGGCCGCGAGAGGCAGCGGGAGTTCGTGGTTGCTGAGGCCTGAGTCCGGGGTCGGCGAGAGGCCTACAAAGGCCGCGAATTCAGCAGTCGGGAGGTGTGTCGCTGAGGCGTGAGTCTGGGGTCGGCGAGAGGCCTATAAAGGCCGCGAGTTCAGCAGTCGGGAGGTGCGTCGCTGAGGCGTGAGTCCGGGGATCAGCAGAGGCCTATAAAGGCCGCGAGTTCAGCAGTCGGGAGGTGCATCGTTGAGGCGTGAGTCCGGGGATCAGCAGAGGCCTGTAAAGGCCGTGAGTTCAGCAGTCGGGAGGTGCGTCACTGAGGCGTGAGTCTGGAGTTGGCGAGAGGCCTATAAAGGCCGTGAGTTCAGCAGTCGGGAGGTGCGTCGCTGAGGCGTGAGTCCGGGGATCAGCAGAGGCCTATAAAGGCCGCGAATTCAGCAGTCGGGAGGTGTGTCGCTGAGGCGAGTCTGGGGTTGGCGAGAGGCCTATAAAGGCCGCGAGTTCAGCAGTCGGGGGGTGCGTCGCTGAGGCGTGAGTCCGGGGATCAGCAGAGGCCTGTAAAGGCCGTGAGTTCAGCAGTCGGGAGGTGCATCGCTGAGGCGTGAGTCCGGGATCAGCAGAGGCCTGTAAAGGCGTGCTTGTGCAGCTACAGGGAGAAGGCAAAAAAGAAGTAGAAAGAAATAGAAAGGTGACGTCGCAGCCAAAGGGGTAAGTGATTGGCTGGTGATTGGTGAGTAGTTTTTCTTTTTTCTTTTCTGTATCAGTAAGTAACTTTTAGCACTGTTGTTGCCAATTTACGTGTATCTAAGGGTTAAGTCATGGCAGGAGAGCTCGGAAATGTGTTATGCTCCTCCTGTACTTTGTGGGAAGTCAGGGACGCTTCTAGTGTCCCCGACGACTACGTGTGCAGGAAGCGTATCCGCCTCCAGCTCCTGATGAACCGCGTTGTGGAACTGGAGCTGTGGGTGGATTCACTCTGGAGCATACACGATGCTGAGAATGACGTGAATAGCACGTTTAGTGAGTTGGTCTTACCGCAGATAAAGGGTACACAACCAGATAGGGAATGGAATACCAACAGGAAGAGCAGTGCAAGGAAGGTAGTGCAGGGATCCCCTGTGGTCATCCCCCTGCAAAACAGATACACCGCTTTGAGTACTGTTGAGGGGGATGACTCATCAGGGGGGAGCAGCAGCAGCCAAGTTCATGGCACTGTGGCTAGCTCTGCTGCACAGGAGGGCAGGAAAAAGAGTGGGAGAGCGATAGTGATAGGGGATTCAATTGTAAAGGGAATAGATGGGCGTTTCTGCGGCCGCAACCGAGACTCCAGGATGGTATGTTGCCTCCCTGGTGCAAGGGTCAAGGATGTCTCAGAGCGGGTGCAGGACATTATGAAAAGGGAGGGTGAACAGCCAGTTGTTCATATAGGTACCAATGACATAGTTAAAAAATGGGATGAGGTCCTACAAGATGAATTTAAGGAGCTAGGAGCTAAATTAAAAAGTAGGACCTCAAAAGTAGTAATCTCAGGATTGCTACCAGTGTCACATGCTAGTCAGAGTAGGAATCGCAGGATAGCTCAGATGAATACGTGGCTTGAGGAGTGGTGTGAAGGGAGGGATTCAAATTCCTGGGACATTGGAACCGGTTCTGGGGGAGGTGGGACCAGTATAAACCGGACGGTCTGCATCTGGGCAGGACCGGAACCAATATACTATGGAGAATGTTTGCTAGTGCTGTTGGGGAGGAGTTAAACTAATATGGCAGGGGGATGGGAACCTATGCAGTGAGACAGAGGGAAATAAAAAGGAGGCAGAAGCAAAATATAGAAAGGAGAATAGTAAAAGTGGAGGGCAGAGAAACCCAAGGCAAAAAACAAAAAGTGCCACATTATAGCAAAATTCTAAAGGGGCAAATTGTGTTAAAAAAAACAAGCCTGTAGGCTCTGTGCCTCAATGCGAGGAGTATTCAGAATAAGGTGGATGAATTAACTGCGCAGATAGCAGTTAACGGATACGATGTGATTGGCATCACGGAGACATGGCTCCAGGGGGACCAAGGCTGGGAACTCAACATCCAAGGGTATTCAGCATTTAGGAAGGATAGACAGAAAGGAAAAGGAGGCGGGGTGGCGTTGCCGGTTAAAGATTAAATCAATGCAATGGTAATGAAGGACATTGGCCTGGATGATGTTGAATCGATATGGGTGGAGCTGCGGAATTCCAAAGGGCAGAAAACGCAAGTGGGTTTTATGTACAGACCACCAAATAGTAGTCGTGAGGTTGGGGACAGCATCAAACAAGAAATAAGGGATGTGTGCAATAAAGGTACAGCAGTAATCATGGGCGACTTTAATCTACACATTGATTGGGCTAACCTAACTGGTAGCAATGCGGTGGAGGAGGATTTCCTGGAGTGTATTCGGGATGGTTTTCTAGACCAATATATCGACGAACCAACCAGGGAGCTGGCCATCATATTGTGTAATGAGAAGGGACTAATTAGCAATCTTGTTGTGCGAGGCCCCTTCGGGAAAAGTGACCATAATATGGTAGAATTCCTTATTAAGATGGAGAGTGACACAGTTAATTCAGAAACTAGGGTCCTGAACTTAAGGAAAGGTAACTTCGACGATATGAGGCATGAATTGGCTAGAACAGACTGGCAAAGGATACTAAAAGGGTTGACGGTGGATAAGCAATGGCAAAACATTTAAGGAACACATGGATGAACTTCAGCAAATGTACATCCCTGTCTGGAGTAAAAATAAAACTGGGAAGGTGGCTCAACCATGGCTAACAAAGGAAATGAAGGATAGTGTTAAAGCCAAGGAAGAGGCATATAAATTGGCTAGAAAAAGCAACAAACTTGAGGACTGGGAGAAATTTAGAATTCAACAGAGGAGGACAAAGTGTTTAATTAAGGGGGGAAAATAGAGTACGAAAGGAAGCTTGCAGGGAATATAAAAAGCTTCTATAAATATGTGGAGAAAAAGATTAGTAAAGACAAACGTAGGTCCCTTGCAGTCGGATTCAGGTGAATTTATAATGGGGAACAAAGAAATGGCAGACCAATTGAACCAATACTTCGGTTCTCTCTTCACGAAGGAAGATACAAATAACCTTCCGAAGATACTAGGGGACAGTGGGTCTCGTGAGAAGGAGGAACTGAAAGATATCCTTATTAGGCGGGAAATTGTGTTCGGGAAATTGATGGGATTGAGGTCGGGAAATCCCCGGGGCCTGATCGTCTGCATCCCAGAGTGCTCAAGGAAGTGGCCCTAGAAATAGTGAATGCATTGGTGATCATTTTCCAACAGTCTATCGACCCATGGACTGGAGGGTAGCTAATATAACACCACTTTTTAAGAAAGGAGGGAGAGAGAAAACGGGTAATTATAGACCGGTTAGCCTGACATCAGTAGTGGGGAAAATGTTGGAATCGATCATGAAGTACGAAATAGCAGCGCATTTGGAACGTGGTGACAGGATCGGATCAAGTCAGCATGGATTTATGAAAGGGAAATCATGCTTGTTGAATCTTCTGGAATTTCTTTGAGGGTGTAACTAGCAGAGTGGACAAAGGAGAACTCGTGGATGTGGTGTATTTGGACTTTCAGAAGGCTTTTGACAAGGTCCTGCACAAGAGATTGCTGTGCAAAATCAAAGCACATGGTATTGGGGGTAATATATTGACGTGGATAGGGAACTGGTTGGCAGACAGGAAGCAGAGAGTCGGGATAAACAGGTCATTTTCAGAATGGCAGGCAGTGACTAGTGGAGTGCCGCAGGGCTTAGTACTGGGACCCCAACTCTTTACAATATACATCAATGATTTGGATGAAGGAATAGAGTGTAATATCTCCAAGTTTGCAGATGACACTAAACTGGGTGGCGGTGTGAGCTATGAGGAGGACGCTAAGAGGCCGCAGGGTGACTTGGACAGGTTAGGTGAGTGGGCAAATGCATGGCAGTTGCAGTATAATGTGGATAAATGTGAGGTTATACATTTTGGGGGCAAAAACACGAAGGCAGAATATTATCTGAATGGCGGCATACTAGGAAAAGGGGAGGTGCAACGAGACCTGGGTGTCATGGTACATCAGTCACTGAAAATGGGCACGCAGGTACAGCAGGTGGTAAAAAAGGCAAATGGTATGTTGGCCTTCATAGCTAGGGGATTTGAATATAGAAGCAGGGTGGTCCTTACTGCAGTTGTACAGGGCCTTAGTGAGGCCTCACCTGGAATATTGTGTTCAGTTTTGGTCTCCTGATCTGAGGAAGGACGTTCTTGCTATTGAGGGAGTGCAGCGAAGGTTCACCAGACTGATTCCAGGGATGGCAGGACTGACATATGAGGAGAGACTGAATCAACTGGTCCTTTATTCACTGGAGTTTAGAAGGATGAGAGGGGATCTCATAGAAACATATAAGATTCTGATGGGACTGGACAGGTTAGATGCAGGAAGAATGTTCCCGATGTTGGGGAAGTCCAGAACCAGGGGACATAGTCTTAGGATAAGAGGTAGGTCATTTAGGACTGAGATGAGGAGGAACTTCTTCACTCAGAGAGTTGTTAACCTGTGGAATTCCCTGCCGCAGAGAGTTGTTGATGCCAGTTCACTGGACATATTCAAGAGGGAGTCAGATATGGCTCTTACGGTTAAGGGGACCAAGGGGTATGGAGAGAAAACAGGAAAGGGGTACTGAGGGATGATCAGCCATGATCTTATTGAATGGCGGTGCAGGCTCAAAGGGCCGAAAGGCCTACTCCAGCACCTATTTTCTATGTTTCTATGTCATGAGGCAGAGACATTTGCTACAGATGAGGCAGTGTGGGATCGTCTCGTTTTTCACAAGCTCCCAGATACTACAATCTCGACACATTGCCTGGTCTTTATCAATGAATGAATCGTTTTATTTTGTTATCTGTAGTTTATTTCTTCAACTGATTAATTAATTTGCTATTTATCACTTTTGAGCATCTTTAAATGCAGTTAGAACTGAGTCATTTACCTCATTTTCTTTTGCCTTGCACTAATAAATCCTTACTAAGTCAAGCTTAACACTAACCACTAAAGAGACTAAATACACAAAGGTATATCGATGTACTTACCGATATACTTATCCTAATTTGCTCGGGTTCCTCTCGGTGTGTTGATCATGACGTCACTTTTTCGTTGTCCTCCAGTGCGATTACCTATTATTTACTGTTGCTCCTGGGTTTAAATTACTGAGCACCTCCCTCTCCCTCAGCATCCAATTTGCGCTCTGTTTAGCAAGCCACTCACTTGCTAAGAAGAATCTCCAGCTCTGTGCTGCACAGCTCCTCCTCTTATTCCCTTCTCCAAAGGTATCTCTGTACTCCTCAGCTATTCCACTCACATTGGTGAACAAAATGGTGCCGGATATTACCCGGGATCCACCGCGTGCTGGAACAGGCCCTATCAACGCTGCAGGGGCCGAGTGCGCAGGCGCGGGGAGGGCTCGGGGCGGGTCCCGCGGCTGCGCAGTGCCGCCAGTCGGGCGATGTAGACGGAGGGCGGAGAGAAGCTTCCGGAGCGGGGAGGAGGTGGCAGGGGAGCGATGGAACCGGCGGGAAGGCTTTATAAAGACCCGCTGTGGGCCTCAGGCCCCGATCAACAACCTCCGGCTCCAGCCTTTGCCCCGAGCGGGGCCCCCGGGGCAGGGGCAGCTGCGGGCTTTCTCCCGGTGACAGGCCGGGGAACGGCCGCCATCTTGCTGGGGCAGGGGCAGCAGGACGCATGCGCGGCCTTTCCCTGGGCCAGGAACCAGGAGGAGAGAATGTTGTGAATTTCTATCCTGGACTCACAGTCAGGGCTTTTGTAAACTGCTGTTCCAGGCTGTGAGAAGGGCAGCATTTACAGACCGCAAACTCAAACCCAACATCACATCCACATCTCACACACTCACTCCATTCATCAGGACCTGAATATCAGCCGCCTTTCAATGTGGAAGGAGAAATGTTTGTCTCTTCTGTCTGTGGGAAAACATTTCAAACATCAGTGTGACTGGAAAACTACCGAGACACACACACCCGAGTGAGAGTGTTCCAGTGCACAGATTGTGGAAAGAGCTTTAACCAGTTACACAGCCTGAAAAAACATCGCACCATTCACAGTGGGGAGAAACCGTACACGTGTTCTGTGTGTGGACCAGGCTTCAACTGATCGTCCAACCTGGAGAGACACAAGGACACCCACACCATGGAGAAACCGTGGAAATGTGAGGACTGTGGGAAGGGATGCAGTTACCCGTCTGAGCTGGAAACTCATCGACGCAGTCACACCGGGGAGAGGCCGTTCATCTGCTCCGTGTGTGGGAAAGGATTCACTCAGTCATCCAGCCTCTATACACATGAGCGAGTTCATACTGGAGAGAGGCTATTCACCTGCATTGCATGTGGGAAGGGATTTAATGCTTTATCAAACCTCCTGACACACCAGCAAGTTCACTCTGATAAGAGACCTTTTAAATGTTCTGACTGTGACGAGAATTTTAAAAGCACAAAGGATCTGCTGACACACCAACGCACTCACACTGGAGAGAGGCCATTCACCCGCTCCGTGTGTGGGAAGGGATTCACTCAGTCATCCCACCTACTGAGACACCGGCAAGTACACAAGTGACTGCAGAGGTTGGATTCTGCTGTTATTGCTGCTGTTAATCACATCCAGGACTGAACCATGTTCATTCCGGCAGTTGGAGTTTTTATCAGCTGATGTTAATAACACCTGTAATGGGGCTGGAGTTCAATATTGTGGATAAATGTCAAATCAGCTTTGCTTCAAAAACACTTTTTATGGATTCTGTGGTGTCTCCATGTTAAGAGGAGACCAATTGATGTCCTGTTACTGACTGCTCCATTTTTGGGCCTTTTCTCCTTCCTTACTCTGGATTGTTTCAGTTCTCATCTAATTGCCCTTCTACCATCCTGGTAGTCCCATGATACAGCAGTATTGGAGTGTTGACCAATCACAGTAATCAGTCGCTATCAATGAGTGTACAACAGACCCAGACATGAGGCGAGGAATACCCCAGGGATGGAGAGCTTTAGGACCCAGAGGACCAAAGTCACCTGTTCCTTCCCAGCATTCTACACTTACCACACGGCACATCTCAAATTACTCTCACACTATGTCCCAAAATGGCATTCTATGAATGAAATTGGACCAATTTCCATTGAATGAATCAACACGAACTGTCTCCCGAGGGAGTCTGTCCCATAGATTGACCACTCTCACTGAAATATTGTTCCCACAGATTGGATTTGAATTTACCCCCTTTAAGCACAGGCCGTGCCCTCTGGTTCTACTGTTCTGGACAAGGTGAAATAACTTGTCGTGCTCTACATTATCCAGTCCCTTTAGAATCCCACAAACAGTAATCCTATCACCTCTCAACCTCTGTCCCAGTGTGAACATGTCCAGTTTACATAACCCAGACACGTTGGCTCGATACTCAGTTACATTCTCACACAAACTCTCTGATGCTTCTGTAATTGCAATAAACTGACACTTCATAGAATCACAGAATTATACAGCACAGAAGGAGGCCATTCGGCCCATCGTGCCTGTGCAGCTCTCTAAAAGAACCTTCCAATTACAGAAACAAAATACTGCGGATGCTGTCAATCTGAAATCAAAACAAAATGCAGGAAATATTCAGCAGGTCAGGCAGCGTCTGTGGAGAGAGACCTTCTGTCAGAACCTTTCATCACACATTATAATTGAATCTATTACTCACTCTGTATGATGCTTATATTGTGGTTAATAACGGAAAACTCTCTGTTTCCCCTGATCTGATTACAGTTTCCAGTCAGTGGGTTCAGTGGAATGGAATGTCTTATCAGTGTTGTCATGGTGACCTGTCTGCAGTGAAGCTCCTGTTTGACTTTCTAACTCAGAATCAACTTCTCTCCCATAATACACATTATATCAGACGTTTCATGGCAATGGATTTCAGCCACCTGATGTTAATATCTTTAAAACCGACAACGTGTTCATTTACACAAATCGTTAAATATGGGAGGACAAGTTAATCAAGTTGTTTAAAAATGTTATCCTTGGTTTTATAAATCGGGTGTCGAGCACAAATCATTGATTAGGCTGTATTTAGAATATTGTGTCAAGTTTTGGGGCATTTTACTGTGAGGTGACTGTCAAGGTCATTGAGCGGGTGCAGTGGAGATTCACTGAGATGATAGCAGGGACAAGAGGCTTTAGTTATGGGGAGAGAGATTCGAGAACCTGGGGCTCTTCTGATTAGAACAAAGGATGAGGAGATGTTTAAAATGTTCGGGACACTCAGTGACCCTCAGGACCTGCGTCCAGGGACAAGCTGATGGGTTTATCTTTCAGTTGAAAGGTGTGTTCATCGATGTGAGCAACTCGTGTCAGCATCAAATACACTCAAAGCAGGTACAGCACGGGTTAGATACAGAGTAAAGCTCCCTCTACACTGTCCCATCAAACACTCCCAGGGCAGGTACAGTACGGGGTTAGATACAGAGTAAAGCTCCCTCTGCACTGTCCCATCAAACACTCCCAGGGCAGGTACAGCACGGGTTAGATTCAGAGTAATCCGCCCTCTATATTGTCCATCAAACACATCTAGGGCAGTCTAGAGGGAACTTTACTGACATCCTTCTCCCCCAAACACAGATACCGAGGGACAGGGAGTGTCCGGGACACTGACATTTCTCACTCAATAAGGTATAAATTGATCCTGTACCTCTCCCCATTAATCCTGGGCTCCACACGGGTCAAATCCTGCTCCTATTTCCCTTCCTGTAACAACACTGAGATAAACCCAGCCCATAATGAGCAGGACTGAGGCAGATTGGTTGCTAGGCACTACAATGATGTCATAAAGCAGTGCCATTCTGCCCAGCTGGCCCTCTCCTTGTCCCTTTAAAGGAGGAGAGCTGTCTCAACACACATCCCCCTGTTCATACTGAGAATTCCCGGGGAAGGGCCAGGGCCCAGAGTGTGCAACACATCCAAAGGGGAGAAAGGGAGGTTAAAGCATGGAGTCAGGACTGAGGGACACCAAGCTTCAGTTTTGGAGCCTGTAGACGTCAGGAGGGAAAGACTGAGTTCAGTAGTTTTAGGTCCAGGGGAAGAACAAGGCACAAGGCCCAACTTAATACTATTTACCCTCCTCACCTCTCCTCCCCTGAAGGTGCTGACTCTGGCTGGGTTCAGTTCTACACTCACCAGTTTCTCTCCAATATGTGACTCAAGTGCCCAATCTCCATTGACAGTGAGTGTCAATGGGCTATTCCACTGTACTCACCTGAGGCCTCACACGTGCATTTCCCAGCAGGTTCACTGGGCCCTCCTCCCAATGGCTCAGTCCATAAAGGCACCGTCCATTGAAACTGAGTGCTAGGAACAGGAGGAACCCAGGATTAATCCTGTCTGTATATCCTCCCCTTCTAATACCATGTAAAAGTAGTTTACAAAAGTCAGGATTATAAGTAGAAACAAAGGAACTGGAGTCGGCCATTTTGCCACTTGAGCCTGTTCCACCATTCAATGTGATCACGGCTGATCTTAACTCCATCTTCCCACCTTCATTACCTAACCCTTGGTACCCTTGCCTAACAATCTAACGCACAGTTTTGACATTTTCAGTTTTTGGGGAACAGAATTCCAGATTTGCACTACCTTTTAAGAATATTAGAAATAGGATCAGGAGTCGGCTATATGGCCCCTCAGGCCTGCTTTCCCGCCCTATCCCCAGAATCTTTGATTCCTTTGGTGTCTAACATTCGATCTCAGTCTTGATTATTCTCAATGACTGAGCATGTACAGCTCCCTATGGTAGAGAATCCCAAAGATTCAAATGCTCATCTCATTCCTGAATGGCTGAATCCTTATCCTGAGACTATGACCCTAGTTCCAGCTCTCAGCATCTGTGTGAAGAAGTGCTTCCTGACATCATTCCTGAATGGCCTCGGGCTAATTTCAAGATTCTGCCCCCTTGCTGTGGACTCCTCCACCAGAGGAAATAGTATCTCTCTCGTTACCCTATCAACTCTTTAATCATTTTAAGCACCTCAATTATATCACCTCTTCGTCTTCTATATTCCAGTGAATACAAGCCTAGTCTGTGCAATCTGTCCTCATTATTTACAAATGCCATCACTCTAAGTACAGGATAGAAATTCTGAACAGTTTTAGTTTCATTGAAACATTCTTTCCTATCTAGCCCCTCCTAAGCTGCAAATCCCCCGTCCCACGCTCTCCCACTTCTCCACATC
The DNA here is from genome assembly GCF_044704955.1 of Pristiophorus japonicus. Taxonomy (NCBI): domain Eukaryota; kingdom Metazoa; phylum Chordata; class Chondrichthyes; family Pristiophoridae; genus Pristiophorus; species Pristiophorus japonicus. The sequence continues at coordinate 73,170,231 of NC_091996.1, read as the reverse complement.
CTCGCTGTTTGAAATCCAGATACATTGGAGGATCTGACTGTTGTCCCTTTCTCTCCTGAAGGTGCTGTGTAATGGTGGGGTTTGGCCACAGTCACAGTTTCCCCTCCAGTATCTTGCCAAGTGGTCATTCTGAGCTTGTGAGCCGATATAGCTTGCTGCCAGCATTTCGCCCAGGGGGAGCAGCACAGCCAGCATTTACATAGCGCCTTTAACATCGTAAAACGTTCCGAGGCGCTTCACAAGAGCGTAATCAGTCAGAAATTGACACCGAGTGGAAATCCACATAATCGGCTTGGCAGCAAAAGTGACGTCCATGGAATAAAAGGGAGAGTGGCAGCTGGGAAACTAAATGGGCTCAGTGACAGGAAACAGTGGTGGACTGTAGTGTTCGACCGAAGGTATACAGTGGTGTTCCCCAGGGGTCGCTTCTGGGACCACTGCTTTTCTTGATATATAAATGACTTGGAAATGGGTGTACAGGCATCTTCCACTTCGTCAGTATGAAGTTCGGGACCTGGAACGTCAGGACCCTCATGGATAATCCCAACAGCAACAGGCCGGAACGCCGCACCGCCATAGTTGCCCGGGAACTCAGACACTTTGACATTGACATCGCCGCCCTAAGCGAGACCCGGTGGGCAGGGGAAGGCCAGTTGAAAGAACATGGTGGAGGTTACACCTTCTTCTGGAAAGGGAAACCAGAGGCAGAACACCGCCTTCAAGGAGTCGGTCAACTGCCTCAAAGACTCTCTCTGTGGGGTTAATGAATGCTTCATGACTCTCCGTATCACCCTATCTCGGAACCAATGCACCACAGTCATCAGTGCGTACGCCCCTACACTCGATGCAACGGATGAGGCTAAAGAGGGTTTTTATTCCAACCTCGAGACATCCTTGTCCCACGTCCCCACGGGTAACAAATTGATCCTCCTGGGTGATTTTAATGCCAGGGTTGGCAAAGACCCAGGCCTCTGGGGAGGCGTGATTGGCAGAGGTGGTAGGGAAAGCCAACTCCAGCAGTACCCTACTCCTGACAAAATGTCTAGAACATGAACTCCTCATCACCAACACCCTGTGCTGCCAGAGGAACAAATACAAAGCATCGTGGCAACACCCTCGCTCCAAACACTGGCACCTGTTCGATTATGTCATCGTCCGAGCCAGGGATCGCAAGGATGTGCGCATCACCCGTGCCATGACAGGAGCTGACGACTGCTGGACGGACCACCGCCTAATCCGATCCATCATTGACATCAACATAGCCCTAAAGCAGAGGGGGCAGTAGAAGCAGTGCCGCAAAAAAGTGAATGATGGGGCACTTAGAGACCCAGCTAAGAGAGCCCTATACAGCCAGTGCCTCACAGCCAATCTGACGTGCCTTGATGACCCTGAGATGCTGAATGCCCACAGCGCTTGGTCTGCCCTCCAGGCCTCTATAACCAGTTCCTGTGAAAAGACACTTGGTCACTCAACCAGGAAACATCAGGACTGGTTTGATGAAAATGACCAGGAGATTGAAGAACTAATAGATCGCAAGCACAAAGCATTTCTGAGCCTCAAGCAACAGCCCAACTCGGGAGCTGCAAAACAACATTACAGACGGCTCGAGGCTCACGTACAACAAAAAACTCGGGACTTAAAAAACAGGTGGTGGATGGAGAAAGCGCAGGAGATACAACAACTGGATGACAGCCACGATATGCGAGGATTCCTCGCTGCAGTCAAGGCCATCTCCAGTCCAAACTCCCAAGGCCCCACCCCACTCCCTCAAGAACGGGGGAACACTTATCAAGGACACCGAGGCTGTCAGGGCCCGATGGAAGGAGCACTTTGAAGATCTCCTCAATCAAGACTCTGCCTTTGACTCGAGTGTTCTCGACTCCATCCCACAGCATGCAACCCGCCACCAACTCAGTGAAACCCCAACGTTGCACGAGGTAGGCAAAGCCATAAAACAGCTCAAAAATAACAAAGCTACGGGTGCGGATGGAATCCCTGCTGAGGCGCTAAAGTATGGTGGAGAGGCGCAGATACGTGACCTCCTCTCTCTCATCTGGAGGGAGGAGAGCATGCCGGGAGATCTCAGAGATGCAGTGATTGTGACCATTTTTAAACAGGGGGGCAAGTCCGACTGCGGCAACTACAGGGGAATCTCCCTCCTTTCAGCCACTGGGAAAGTTGTCGCTAGAGTTCTCCTCAATCGTCTTCTCCCTGTGGCCGAGGAGTTCCTCCCGGAATCACAGTGCAAATTTCGTCCCCTACGGGGCACAACAGACATGATCTTTGCAGTGCGCCAGTTGCAGGAAAAATGCAGGGAGCAGCACCAGCCCTTATACATGGCCTTTTTCGATCTTACAAAGGCCTTTGGCACTGTCAACCGTGAGGGTCTATGGAGCATCCTCCTCCGTTTTGGATGCCCCCAAAAGTTTGTCAACATCCTTCACCTGCTTCACGATGACATGCAGGCCGTGATCCTTACCAACGGATCCATTACAGACCCAATCCACGTCTGGACTTGGGTCAAACAGGGCTGCGTCATCGCCCCAACCCTCTTCTCAATCTTCCTCGCTGCCATGCTCCACCTCACAATCAACAAGCTCCCTGCTGGAGTGGAACTAAACTACAGAACCAGTGGGAAGCTGTTTAACCTATGCCGCCTCCAGGCCAGGTCCAAGATCACCCCAACCTCTGTCATTGAGCTGCAGTATGCGGACGACGCCTGGGTCTGTGCACATTCAGAGGCTGAACTCCAGGATATAGTCAATGTATTCACTGAGACATATGAATGCATGGGCCTTACGCTTAACATTCGTAAGACAAAGGTCCTCCACGAGCCTGTCCCCGCCACACAGTACTGCCCTCTAATCATCAAGATCCACGGCGCGGCCCTGGACAACGTGGACCATTTCCCATATCTCGGGAGCCTCTTATCAATAAAGGAAGACATTGATGCGGAGATTCAACATCGCCTCCAGTGTGCCAGTGCAGCCTTCGGCCATCTGAGGAAAAGAGTGTTTGAAGACCAGGCCCTCAAATCTACCACCAAGCTCATGGTCTACAGGGCTGTAGTAATACATGCCCTCCTGTATGGATCTGAGGCATGGACAATATATAGAAGGCACCTCAAGTTGCTGGAGATATATCACCAATGATGTCTCCTTAAGATCCTGCAAATCTCCTGGGAGGACAGGTGCACCAACCTCAATGTCCTCAACCAGGCTAATATCCCCAGTATTGAAGCACTGACCACACTCGATCAGGTTCGCTGGGCAGGCCACGTAGTACGTATGCCAGATACGAGATTCCCTAAGCAAATGCTTTATGCGGTGCTCCTTCATGGTAAACGAGCCAAAGGAGGACAGTGGAAACGTTATAAGGACACCCTCAAAGCCTCCCTGGTAAAGTGCGACATCACCACTGATATGTGGGAGACCCTGGCTGTAGACCGCCTAAGGTGGAGAAAGTGCATCTGGGAGGGCAAAGAGCATGAAGAGGCCAAGCGCAGGCAGCGGAAGGAGCGCACGGCAAACCAGTGCCACCGATCCCTTCCCTCGACAAATGTCTGCCCCACCTGTAACAGGGTCTGTGACTTTCGTATCGGATTGTTCAGCCATCAAAGAACTCACTTTGGGAGTGGAAGCAAGTCTTACTCGATTCCGAGGGACTGCCGATGATGATATGATGACAGGGCACAATTTCAAAATTTGCAGAGGACACAAAACTGGGAAGTGTAGTGAACAGTGAGGAGGAAAGTGATAGACTTCAAATGACATAGTCAGGCTGGTAGAATGGGCGGGCACATGACAGATGAATTTAATGCAGAAATGTGTGAAATGTGAAAAGGGAGAAAGGGATAGACTGAGCAATTACAGGCAAGTCAGCCTAACCTCGGTGGTGGGAAAATTATTGGAAAAAATTCTGAGGGACAGGGTAAATCTTCATTTAGAATGACACGGATTAATCAAGGACAGTCAGCATGTATTTGTTAAAGGAAAGTTGTGTCTGACTAACTTGATTGAATTTTTTGAGGAGGTAACAAGGAGGGTTGACGAGGGTAGTATGTTTGATGTGGTGTATGAGGATTACAGCAAAGCTTTTGATAAGGTTCCACATGGCAGATTGATCACGAAAGTAAAAGCCCATGGAATCCAGAGCAAAGTGACAAGTTGGATCCAAAATTGGCTCAGAGGCAGGAAGCAGAGGGTAATGGTTGATGGGTGTTTTAGTGACTGGAAGGCTGTTTCCAGTGGGGTACCACAGAGCTCAATACCAGGTCCCTTGCTTTTTGTGGTAAATATCAATGATTTAGGCTTGAATGTAGAGGGTATGATTAAGAAGTTAGTAGATGATACAAAAATCAGCTGTGTGGTTGATAACGAAGAAGAAAACTGTAGACTGCAGGAAGATATCAATGAACTGGTCAGGTGGGCAGAACAGTGGAAAATAGAATTCAATCTGGTGAAATGTGAGGTCATGCATTTGGGGAGGGCTAACAAGACAAGGAAATACACTTTAAATGGTAGGACACTGAGAAGTGTAGAGGAACAAAGGGACCTTGGAGTGCATGGCCACAGATCCCTGAAGGTCGCAGGCCAGGTGGTTAAGAAGATATACGGAATACTTGCCTTTATTAGCTGAGGCTTAGAATACAAGAGCAGGCAGGTTATCCTTGAACTGTATAAAACACTAGTTAGGCCACAGCTAGAATACTGCGTGCAGTTCTGGTCACCACATTACAGGAAAGATGTGATTACTCTAGAGAGGGTACAGAGGAGATTTATGAGGATGTTGCCTGGACTGGCAGATTGTAGCTATGAGGAAAGATTGGATAGGCTGGATTTGTTTTCTTTGGAACAGAGGAGGCTGAAGGGAGACCTTATTGAGGTGTATAAAATTATGAGGGGCCGAGATAGAGTGAATCGGATGGACATATTTCCCTTCGCAGAGGGGTCAAGAACCAGGGGTCATAGATTTAAATTAGGAGGTTTAGAGGGGATTTGAGGGGGAATTTCTTCATCCAGAGGGTGGTGGGGGTCTTGAACTCACTGCCTGAAAGGGTGTTAGAGGCAGAAACCCTCACCACATTTAAAAAGTACTTGGATGCACACTTGAAGTGCCATAACCTGCAGGGCTATGGACCAAGAGCTGGAAAGTGGGATTAGGCTGGATAGCTCTTTGTTGGCTGGAGTGGACACGATGGGCCGAAATGGCCTCCTTCTGTGCTGTAAATTTTTATGATTCTATGATGCATTTTGGTAGAAAGAATGAGGAGATATAAATTAAATGGTACAATACTAATAGAGGTGCATGAATAGGGAGACTTGGGGGTATATGTGCATAAATCGGTGAAGATGGCAGGGCAGGTTGAGAAAGCAGTTAAAAAGGCTTACGGGATCCTGGGCTTCATAATTAGAAGCACAGAGTACAAGAGTGTGGAAATTATGAGGAACCTTTATAAAACACTGGTTCGGCCTCAACTGGAGTATTGTGTCCAATTCTGGGCACCGCACTTTAGGAAGGATGTGAAGGCCTTAGAGAAGGTGCAGAAACGATTTATGAAACCCAATTTCACGAATCTGGTCATCCCAGGAACCAGTCTAGTGAACCTTTGTTTCACTCCCTCTGAGGCAAGTCTGTCTTTCATAGAAACATAGAAACATAAGAAATAGGTGCAGGAGTAGGCCATTCGGCCCCTCTAGCCTGCACCGCCATTCAATGAGTTCATGGCTGAACATGCAACTTCAGTACCCCCTTCCTGCTTTCTCGCCATACCCCTTGATCCCCCTAGAAGTAAGGACTTCATCTAACTCCCTTTTGAATATATTTAGTGAATTGGCCTCAACAACTTTCTGTGGTAGAGAATTCCACAGGTTCACCACTCTCTGGGTGAAGAAGTTTCTCCTCATCTCGGTCCTAAATGGCTTACCCCTTCTCCTTAGGTAAGGAGACCAGAACTGTACACAGTATCCAGGTGTGGCCTCACCAATGCCCTGTATAATTGTAGTAAGACTTCTTTACTCTTATACTCTAATCCCTTTGTAACAAAAGCTAACATACCATTTGCTTTCCTAATTGTTTGCTGTCCCTGCATGTTAACTTTCTGTGTACAAGGACACCCAGGTCCCGCTGAATGCAAAAAATTCCTAGTCTCTCACCATTCAATAAATATTGTTTTTTTGTTTCTCCTACCAAGATAACTTCACACTTCTCCACATTATACTCCGATTGCCATGTTCTTGCCCACTCAGACAACCTGTCTATATCTCTCTGTAGCCTCTTTGTGTCCTTCTCACAGCTTGCTTTCCCACCTAACTTTGTTTCATCAGCAAACTTGGATATGTTACATTCAATCCCTTCACCTAAGTCATTGATATAGATTGCAAATAGCTGAGGCCCAAGCACTGATCCTTGCGGTACCCCACTAGCTAACCCGAAAAAGTCCATTAACCAATCTTCAATCCATTCTAATATATTACACACAATCCCATAAGTCCTAATTTTGTGTACTAACCTCTTGCATGGCACCTTATCGAATGTTTTTTGAAAATCCAAATACATTACATCCACTGGTTCCCCCTTATCTATCCTACTAGTTACATCTTTGTCAAACATGATTTTTCCTTTCTCTGCTGAATCATGCGCCTGATACCTTCTGTGACCAATGGGCATGGAAGGAATCATGAGGTGACAATCGATTCTCACAATCACATTATGATTTCATTATTAATTGTGTGTGTCACAAATAGATTTTTTCTAGTTTGCATAGAAATACAAATGATGTATGAGACATGTTAAAGTACTAGTTATTTAAATCAGGGCTGCAGCTACTGAAAGGTTGACTGTACTGAGGTTTGTGGCAAGAGCTAGCAGACATGTTGTTCTGAAGTATGATATCTCACACCTGAAGAGTCTGTTTATGTCGTGTTGTAATTACCTTTTTCTCTTGCTTGGTGTCAGAAATAGAAATCAAAGGGAGATGATGTCCCACTCTGTTAATAGACTCTTTGACTCATTTCCATGCATTTCCTTTCTTAATTTACCAAGATCACAACTCCATTAGTGAACAATGGATTGTCAGTCTGCCAGTCTTTAGGGAGGTTTGAAAGGATTCGCTGTGAAGCTGCACTTGCCCATCGGCCTGTGTGTCACTGTGTTTGGATTGTGTTAGACAACAATGCTAATATCTCGCCTACATCCATTACAGTTTTGAAGTGTTAGATTGCACTTGGAAGAAGTTTGAGTTTGAATCTGACAATTCTGAAAGTAGGAGCAGTTAATGATTTTTTTTCCCACATAACTATATAGTGATATAATCAGTCAAAGCAAATTAAAAGCTGATGCTGCTATTTACTGAACACAACTGAATAATTCTACAAGGATGCTATCGCAGTGTTCCTCAGTATTAACTACATCCCCCAATTTTGTGTCACCTGCAAATCTTGAAATTGTATTTCTGATTCCCAAGTCCAAATCATTTATGTAAATGGTGAACAACAGTGGTCCCAGCACCGATCCCTATGGAACACCGTTTCCCACCTTCTGCCCATCTGAGTAAATATCTTCAACTCATTCCGTTACTTGGACAGGACTTGTCTCCATTGCCGGGCCGAGGGGATTGCTGTACCAGACGGGAGGGGCAACATTTGGGGGCTCTCGATTTCCCACCAATTCCCAATCCCCTTTCTGGTGGATAATGGAGGGGCCACTGTGTGTAATGTACAAGTCAATGAGAATTGTCAGCAAGGATTAATCAGCACATTCTAATTGAAGCTGTTAATCAGTGGAACCTTTCAGACACTTAATTGTAGATTTTGTACCAAAGATCAATTTAGGATTGAAGTAAAAGTTCATCATTGTATTGTAAAATAATTTAGGGTTCTCATCAGAAATGAAGGGGAAAGATCAGACAGCGGTTCTTAAAGCCCCAACAACTCAATCAGTTATCTATCCAGAATATTAAACTCCAGCCCAGTTATAAGGGTTATTAATATCAGAATGGAGATGGTTCAGTCGTGGATGTGATTAAGAGCAGAATCCAAACCCTGCAGTCACTTGTGAATTCGCTGGTGTGTCAGCAGGTGGGATGATCGATTAAATCCCTTCTCACACACACAACACGTGTACAGTTTCTCCCTGCTGTGAATGGTGCGATGTTTTTTCAGGCTGTGTAACTGATTAAAGTCTTTCCACAGTCAGTGCACTGGAACACTCTCACTGTGGTATGTGTGTCTCGGTGCTTTTCCAGTCACACTGATGTTTGAAATGTTTTCCCACAGACAGAAGAGACAAACATTTCTCCTTCTACATTGAAAGGCGGCTGATATTCAGGCCCTGATGAATGGAGTGACTGTGTGAGATGTGGATGTGATGTTGGGTTCGAGTTTGCGGCCTGTAAATGCTGCCCTTCTCACAGCCTGGAACAGCACTTTACAAAAGCCCTGACTGTGAGTCCAGGATAGAAATTCACAACATTGTTAAGGGAAGGTTGTGTCTGACTAACTTGATTGAATTTTTTGAGGAGGTAACAAGGAGGCCCCGAATAATAGCCCACAGGCCCCGTGTTTGCACCGCAGTGACAGACCCGGCCACCAGGGTCAGCGAGGTCACTGGCCGCCATCTTGGATAGGGCGGGGTCACGGCGCTTGTGCAGCCATCCTGGCCAGGAAAAGAGAGTGGGCGGGGCTTCAGGGTCTCTGTTCCCAAAGCCCGGGAGATGGAGTATCACGGGTAACAGGTGTTTAATCCTCTTCACCCACTCCCAGGCCGCAGATGATGTTTGCTGCTAGAGGGGTCCGCGGGCCATGGAGATATTCAGTGTGAGAAGTTGCAGCCCCTGGATAGTTACCTGAAGAGCTGCTCCTCAACTCTTGGTTACTCATTCGCCGCACGTTCCTAATCTTTGGCTTCCCGGTGCGGCCGGGGGAGGGTAAAACGGAAGATCTTCTTCTGGGCCTGCTCTTGGGCCTGGCTCAAACAGCAACTTGTAGGATCCAGGATGGACAGGATCCATGGGTGGTCACTCTGGCTGCCTGCCTCTCTTTCACGGCCAAGAAAGGAGGCGGAGAGAAAAAGGGAAACTGCCGGACAGTTGGAAAAATGTTGGAATCCATTATTAAGGAAGTGGTAACAGGGAAAGTGGTAACAGGGAAAATCATAGTATGATCAGGCAGTGTCAACATGGTTTTATGAAAGGAAAATCGTGTTTAACAAATTTATTAGAGTTTTTTTGAGGATGTAACTTGCAGGGTGGATGAAGGGGAACCAGTGAAGCTAGGTGGGAAAGTATGCTGTGAGGAGGATGCAAAGGGATATATACAGGTTCAGTGAGTGGCAGATGGAGTATAATGTGGAGAAATGGGAGATTATTCACTTTGGTAGAAAGAATAGAAAAACAGAATGTTTTTTAAATGGCAAAAAATTACTAAATGTTGGTGTTCAGATTCAGGTGTCCTCGTACAGGAAACACAGAGAGCCGGCATACAGGTCCAGCAAGCAATTAGGAAGACATGTTGGCCTTTATTGCAAGGTGGTTGGAGTACAAGAGTAAGGAAGTCTTACTAGAATTATAAAAGGCCTTGGTGAGACCACACCTGGAGTATTGTGCGCAGTTTTGGTCTCCTTATCTGAGGAAGGATATATTTGTCATAGAGGTACGGCAACAAAGGTTCACCAGACTGATTCCTGGGATGGGGGGATTGTCCTATGAGGAGAGATTGAGTAGAGTAGGCCTATATTCTCTGGAGTTTAGAAGAATGAGAGGTGATCTCATTGAAACATACAAGATTCTGAGGGGATTGACAGGGTAGATGCTGAGAGGTTGTTTTCCCGGGCTGGTGAGTCTAGAACTAGGAGGCATAGTCTCAGGATAAAGGGTCAGCCGTATAAGACAGAGATGAGAAGGAATTTCTTCACTCAGGGGAATGTGAATCTTTGGAATTCCCTACCCCAAACGACTGTGGGCGCTGAGGCGTTGCGTATATTCAAGGCTGCGATAGATAGATTTTTGGACTCTAGGGGAATCGAGGGATGTGGAGATCGGGCGGGAAATTGGAGTTGAGGTTGAAGATCAGCTATGATCTTATTGAATGGCGGAGCAGGCTCGAGGGGCCATATGACCTATTCCTGCGTCTAATTCCTATTGTCTTTTGTCTTGTCCGTGCCTGGATGGCCCTGGAGAGGGAGCATTCGGTATCCACCGGTTCGCTTAATGCCTTGTGCATCAGGTGGCCCCTCAGGGTACAGGGTGTTTCATACACACTGCTAACAACATTCTGGTTTAGTTGGGAAGACGATTTACTTGTACTTCTTTCAATTTAATATATTGTACTTGCTGCTCACGATGTGGTCTCCTACATTGGGGAGACCAAACGCTTTGCTGAGCACCTCCGTTCAGTCCGCAAACGTAACCCTGAACTTCCTGTCGCTTGCCATTTTAATTCTCTGTCTCAATCGCACTCTGCCCTCTCTGTCCTCGGCCCCCTACACAGTTCCAATGGAGCTCAACGCAAGTTCCAGGAACAGAGCCTCATCTTTCGATTGGGCACTTTACGGGTCGCACGACCTCCTGTGCTGTAAGTTTCTATGATTCATGACTGATCTGTGACCTAACTTCATATACCTGCCTTTGTCCCCTGTCCCTTACTATCTTTGATTGACAAAACTCTATCAATCTCAGATTTAGAATGAACATTTGACCCAGCATCAACTGCTGTTTGCAGAAGAGAATTTGAAACTTCTACCACCCTTTGTGTGTAGAAGTGTTTTTGAACTTCACTCCTGAAAAGCCTGGCTCTAATTCTTAGGCTATGTCCCCCAGCCCTAGATTCCCCAATCAAAGGAAATCGGTAATCTCTATCTACCCTATCTGTGCCAATTCATATTTTGAAAACTTCAACTCCTGTGTGCAAAGTGAGACTAAAATAAATAAGAACATAGGAAATAGCAGCAGGAGTAGGCCATTAGGATGTTTCCCCTGGCTGGTGAGTCTAGAATGAGGTTGCATCATCTCAGGTTAAGGGGTCAGCCATTTGGACTGAGATAAAGAGGAATTTCTTCAGAGGGCTGTGAATATTTGGAATTCTATACCGCAGAGGGCTTTGGATGCTCAGTCGTTCAAGACAGAGATTGATAGATTTTTGGGGCTAGATTTTACACTTTTGTGCAGATGGCCCAAAAATGGGTGTTATTTCTGGCGTGAGCGGTAAAAATGGGTTTTCACATCGCCGGCTTGTCGCCCATTCTCAAATCCCCTAGTCTCTATTTTTGAAATTGGGCATTACCACGAGCGATATGAAATGGGCGGTAGTGTTAAATTTCTCTGACCTTCTACTATAAAGTGTCGCCGTCCTTAGCAACGGCATGGCAACGCTCGATTCCCGTGATTCAAGAGGTCAAGGGTCATCATGACATGAGCAGAAGAGAAGACAAAGAGAGAGGGAGCTGAGAGGGACTGAAGGTGTGGCTACTTTGGGAGGAAGGAGGGAGAGTTTAGAGCTTTAGAGCAAATAGGGAAAATAAATTAGCCGTTACCACCAAATATTTGCCTGAAGTTGACCTATAATGGAGGGAGAGGAGGAAGCGTTACAGCACGCTGTGGAGACTGACGCTGGACAGAGCAGTGAGCTGGGAGAGGAGCACATTGGAGGGCGCAAAAGAGTGAGGAGGTTCTCGGACGAAGCAAATGCCTGCTTCCTGCAGGAGTTCGAGTCACACTGGGGTGATTTGACCCAGGGCGGGGGTGGAAAGCCTACCCCAAAGGCCTACAAGAAGATATGGGCTGAGATAGCAGAGGTGGTCTCGTCGGCGATAACGAGGTGCCTGAGGGAAACCAATGCCGCAAACGATGTAACGAGCTTGTGGGATCCGCAAGAGTAAGTATTACATTTATTTACATGTATTTATGTATTTATATAATTTGATTTGTAACAGTCATGAGTGACTATCATCAGATGTCACTTTTACCGGGAATGTTGTAGACAAAGCCTGCGGTCACGGTGCATGTCTTTAGGTAAAGAATGATAATTATCATAATAATCATGATTACTTCTGTCGGTTATGTATTGTATCAGTCTCTGTGACAGTACCTAGCAATGATATCACACAATGATCTCATGCCATGTCGTCCTGTCACCTTTTACAGAAGAAGCTATTGATGATGAGGTCCGTGCAGAGGCAAACGGGTGGGAGGCCACCAGTCTCCAGCGACATCACTGAGACGGAGGAGCAGGTGCTCGCACTTGTGGGGAAGCACTCCCGGACAACCACGCAAGCATCTGCAGACCCTGAAGTCTCTACGGATGAGAGCACGGACTTCGAGGGACCTGCATCGCCACACTCCAGAAGCCATTCCACCCCAAGGCCATCTAGTGCTCCTCCGGTCATTCCCGCCTCCACTCTGGAGGTACTAGTCCCAAGCACCTTGTCACAGGTGGCACCCCATTTGTCCCCAGGACGGCGCCGACCCCGTGGAGGTTTTGTGGACGCGGCAGGTCTGGTCCACGAGCGCGACATGAGAGCGGAGAGATTGTAGACTTGTCTAGGAGGACTGTAGACATTGGTGACCAGCTCCTCGATGCATTGGGGGGGCATATCCCGACAGCTGGCCACCATGACTGAGTATGTTCTGCGGATGGCAGAGGGCCTGGAGGCGATAGCCAGGAACACTGCTGGCACAGGCCTCCCAATGGTCCCGGGGCACGGCACTCCACCTCTAGGTTCCGCACCACTACTGCGAATGACAGATGAGAGGCACGATCAGAGAACGTTTCCCCTCGGCACCCCGCGCTCCCGTACCCATGCAACCACCGCCTCTGCCTCCAACCTCCCCCGCAATGAACACCGCCTGAGGAGCTCTTCAGCCAGATGGCATGGAGTGAGGAGGGGGAGGGGTAGAGGTAGGGAGAAGAAGGGAAGGGGGAAAGGAAAGTGAGGTGCATCTCTGCAGGTGATGGCTGTGTTTTTTGTGTATGCAATTTGTTGTAATGTATGGGGGGAGGGGACCACCTCCTGCTTTGTCTTTGTATTCTGTGTTGCTGGACATGTTGACCATTTGATTGATGTCAATGGTAGAAAAAATGGGGTGTGGGCGGGGATGGGGTGTTTTTGCCCGTGATACTTATGATTTCAGACCAATGTTGGTATAAATGTTTTTATTGAACATAACCTTGTTGCGCATTGTCTCAGCCAGCTGGACCGTTACACACTGGTGATTCCTTAACATGAAAGGGTTAAATAAAACTTAACTCCATTCAACGTAAACTTTAACTGGCACCAAGGTGATGGGCACCATTGATGTCTGAGCTGCACACACACAATAGTGTGTCAGCGTTGTCACTCACAGCAACATTCTTTCAGGCAAATCGTTCAGATATCAGCTCCTCACGTAAGAATCTTGCAGCTATGTAGCCACCACGGGCCCTTTCCTGCGGTCTGGAGAGGGTCGTGGGCATGGTTGCATAGTCAGCCTGATTGTCTGGCCCTAGGTCGGCGTCCAGCACCTCATCATCCTCTTCCTCTCTCTCCTGAGGTGGAACATCAGTCCCTTCTAGCAATTCTTGGCCCCTCCCGATAGCCAGGTTGTGCAGCATGGAGTACACGACCACGAATTGAGCTACTTGCTCAGGGTTGTATTGTAGCTCCCCTCTGAGTGCTCCAAGCATCTGAAGCGCTGCTTAAGCACAGTTATTGTTTTGTGGACCACATTGCATGTGTCTCTGTGGCTCTGGTTGTATCGCTTCTCGGCCTCAGTGTGGGTGTCACGCAGGGGTGTCACCAGCCAGGTGGCTAGGCCATATTGGTTATCACCAAGCATCCGGCATTGTCCTTGTGCCTGACTCTTAAACATGTCAGAGACAGCGCTCTCACGCAGGATGTGAGCCTCATCGAAGCTGCCCGGACATTTGGCATTCACTGCCATTATGATCTGGTTGTGGTCGACAACTAGTTGGACCTTCAGGGAGTGAAATCCTTTTCTGTTATGAAAAAGCTCTGGGTCATGAGAAGGTGCCCGCATGGCGATGTGAGTGCACTGTATTGCTCCCTGCACCTTGGGGAACTTAGCAATGCGGTAGAATGCTCCAGCCCCCGTCAGTCTGAGCCTCTGTGGTCATGGGGAAGCTGATAAAATCCATCCTTCGTGCGTACAGGGCCTCCGTGACCTGTCTAATGCAGCAATGGGTGGCATGGTGAGACAGAGGGGAAATCTCGACCGTGGAGGCCCGAAAGGAACTGGACGTGTAGAAATACAGTACCGCGGTGACCTTGACCTCGACCGACACTGATATCCTGATGGCAGGCTGCATATGTGGCCTGATGAGCTCACATATTTCATTGATCACCACCCTGTGGAAGCACAGTCTCTGAAGGCAGGTGTGCTTGGACATGTCGAAGTAAGACCTCTTTTCCCTGTAAGTGCGGGATGTGTATGGTCTGGACCTCCTCCTCATTCTGGCACATCTTAAATTAGGTACATCATGATGTGCATCACACATTGAGCCATCTGCACTCTGCAGCATCTGCATATTAATCGATGCAGACCGAGAAATGGCTGGCCCTATTGCAATGAAATTATAATAGTAATTGATCAGAAGCAATAATTTCCTCACTAAAATACACCTACAGTAAACCCCCAATAGTCCAGAGTCTGAAAAGATGTCTGTTGAGATGGTCACTTCACCTGAGAAGAACTCCAGAGTCAATCCAAACTCCCCTGAAGGTGAAGCAGCCTTTTGAATAAAGCGACCTACGATTTTAAAAATGGCCCACACCGCTGTGATTCGTTCAGAACATTTCCACTTTTTCTGAGCGGTGTTTTGGGTGAGCGATATTGTGGGCGAGATGTGTGTGAGGTGGTGAAAGTGACGCTGGCCGATATATTGGGCGTTAGTTTCGGCAAATGTGATCTTCATGACAAAAAAAAAATGGGCAGGCGGTATTATTGAATCTCGCCCATTAATTCCGTGCGAAACGTAACGCTGGGCGATATTATGGGCGTTGATTTCGTCCATTCTGATGATTCCACCTAAAAAAATGGGCGGGCAGTATTATTTTTTCCCGGCGTAATGCACACGGGGAAAGTAACGCTCGGCGATAAGTGTCAGTTTCCATTTTTTGGCTAAATGGGCGATATATGGGCATTATATGCCATTTCAGCGGTAAAATAGGCGTTAATTGGGCGCTAAGTATGCAAAAAAAGCGGAAAATCTAGCCCCTAGACTCTAGGGAATCAAGAGATATGGGGGCTTGACTGGGAAAGTGGAATTGAGGTCGAAGATCAGTCATGATCTTATTGAATGTCAGAGCAGGCTCAAGGGACCATATGGCCTACTACTGCTCCTAATTCTTATGTTCTTACAATGAATTTGAGGGGTTGCAGGAGTTGGGAGCTTTCTTTATTCTGTCCACTTGAGTTAGATAACTTACTTTCCTCTGTAAATATAGAGCTGCAGTATTGTAGTTACTTATTCATCTTTTGCTAAATATATTTTCTGAGTGAATTTAAATTTAAACCAGGTTTTCAGGCGTGATTATCTATTCACACATCGAGAGAGAGATGCTGTGGGGCACACGCTAACCTCTGTAGCTGAAAGATTTTAAACAGACTGGGTTTTGTGTTTAGTGATCCCAGGTGCATTACTGATACCTTCCCTGGATACCAAAGCTAGGAGAGGCACTCTGGAAGGTATAGGGAGCTGGCACTTGTCCATGAGAGTAACCGAAGGCATGAGAAGTGAATTAATCTCAACTTATAGAAGAGAAAAGGCCTAAAAGTGGAACAGTCGGTAACAGGACATCAATCAGTTTCCTCTCATCTTGGAGACTCTGCGTGTTTCACACAAAGCTGATTTATTTGACAAATATGCAGAAAATTAAACTCCAGCCCAGTTATACGAGCTGCTAACATCAGATCAAAGCACAGCTAGCAGAATGAACATGGTTCAGTCCTGGATAGAAACAGATTATCGGGTCGTTATCACATTCTTCTTTGTGGGAGCTTGCTTTGTGCAAATTGGCCGCTGTGTCTCCTACATTGCAACAGTGACAAGACTTCAAAAGTACTTCACTTTTGGTGTGAAGCACATTGGGACATTCTGAGGTCGTGGCGCTATATAAATGCAATTCTTTCTTTTTGGATGCGATTAACAACAGCACGAACAGCAGAATCCAACCCCTGCAGTCCCATGTGAACTTGCTGGTGTGTCAATAGGTGGGATGATTGAGTGAAACCTTCCCACGGTCAGTGCAGGTAAATGGCCTCTCCCCAGTGTGTCCTCGCTGGTGAATCAGCAGATTCCTTGTGCTTTTAAAGCTGCTCCCACAGACAGAGCATCGAAAACGTCTCTCTCCAGTGTGAACTAGCTGGTCGCTCAGCAGATTGGATAAATGAGTGAATCCCTTCCCACACTCTGAGCAGGAGAATGACCTCTCTCCAGTGTGACAGCAGCGATGAGTTTTTAGCTGGGACGGGAAATTGAATCCCTTCCCACAATCCCCACATTCCCACGGTTTCTCCATGGTGTGGGTGTCCTTGTGTCTCTCCAGGTTGGACGATCAGTTGAAGCCTCGTCCACACACAGAACACGTGTACGGTTTCTCCCCACTGTGAATGGTGCGATGTTTTTTCAGGATGTGTAACTGGTTAAAGCTCTTTCCACAGTCAGTGCACTGGAACACTCTCACTCGGGGGGGTGTGTCTCGGTGCTTTTCCAGTCACACTGATGTTTGAAATGCTTTCCCACAGACAGAACAAACATTTCTCCTTCCACATTCAAAGGCCGATGATATTCAGATTCTGATGAATTGAGTGACTGTGTCAGATCTTGATGTGATGTTTGGTTTGAGTTTCCATCACACCATCTCCCAACAGCTTTTCCTCCTCTCCCAGTTTTCTTCCCTGACTCTGGCTGGGCTCAGTTCTACACACACTGGTTCCCCTCCCTCTCCCTCCCCTGAAGGTGCTGACTCTGTCTGGGTTCAGTTCTACACACACTGGTTCCCCTCCCTCTCCCTCCCCTGAAGGTGCTGACTCTATCTGGGTTCAGTTCTACACACACTGGTTCCCCTCCCTCTCCTCCCCTGAAGAAGCTGACTCTGGCTCTACCACTTTCCCCAATACTCTGTCCTTCGCTGTAAGCTAGCCCTCTGTAATGTTGGTGAGGGGATCTCCTCGACCAGTCACCACTTTGCCTTTATTTACGGATGCTCCCTGACCCGTCACCAGTTCGCCTTCATTTACAGACTCTCCCTGACTCGCTTCCTGTTCCGGAGTTTGCCGTGGGGCCGCTTTGTTGTGCTTCGGGCTGGAGTGAAACAGGAGAAGCCAGAAACCGGCAGGTGAGGGATGGCTCATGTTAGATACAGGGTAAAGTTTCTTCTACACTGTCCCATCAAACACTCTCAGGACAGGTACAGCACGGGTTAGATACAGAGTAAAGCTCCCTCTACACTGTCCCATCAAACACTCCCAGGACAGGTACAGCACGGGTTAGATACAGGGTAAAGCTCCCTCTACATTGTCTCATCAAACACTCTCAGGGCAGGTACAGCACAGGTTAGATACAGAGTAAAGCTCCCTCTACACTGTCCCATCAAACACTCCCAGGGCAGGTACAGCACGGGTTAGATACAGGGTAAAGTTCCTTCTACACTGTCCCATCAAACACTCTCAGGGCAGGTACAGCACGGGTTAGATACAGGGTAAAGTTCCTTCTACACTGTCCCATCAAACACTCTCAGGGCAGGTACAGCACAGGTTAGATACAGGGTAAAGTTCCCTCTGCACTGTCCCATCAAACACTCC
Organism: Pristiophorus japonicus; assembly: GCF_044704955.1. Lineage (NCBI taxonomy): Eukaryota > Metazoa > Chordata > Chondrichthyes > Pristiophoridae > Pristiophorus > Pristiophorus japonicus. The sequence continues at coordinate 73,152,434 of NC_091996.1, read as the reverse complement.
CAGGGCAGGTACAGCATGGGTTCTAGACTGAGTAAATATCCGTCTATGATTCTGTAATTATTTACACAGGAAATCTCCATTAGCCACATTCCCGACTATCCATTAGAATTTTCACACGGCAAAAGCTTGCAAGAGATGTTGCTGCATTTACACTAATCTCCCGTCTCATATAAACCAACTCCATAGGCCCAGAAAGATTAAACTCATCCCGTTACTTGGACAGGACTTGTCTCCATTCCCGGGCCGAGGGGATTGCTGTACCAGACGGGAAGGGCAACATTTGGGGGCTCTCGATTCCCCACCAATTCCCATTCCCCTTTCTGGTGGATAATGGAGGGGCCACTGTGTGTAATGTGCAAGCCAGTGAGAATTGTCAGCAAGGATTAATCAGCACTTTCTAATTGGAGATGTTAATCAGTGGAACCTTTCAGACACTGAATTGTAGATTTTGTACCAAGGATTAATTTAAGATTGAAGTAAGATTCATAATTTTGTTGTAAACTAATTTCTGATGAGAGTCCCTGAATTAAGGAGAAAGATCACATCACATCACAGACAATGGTTCTTAAAGGGATACTGCAGCCCCAAGAACACAATCAGCTATATATCAAGAATATTAAACTCCAGCCAAGTTATAGGGATTAATATCAGTAGAAACAAACCCTAACTGACAGAATAAACATGGTTCAGTTCTGGATGTGATTAACAGCAGCAATAACAGCAGAATCCAACTCCTGCAGTCACTTGTGAACTCGCTGGTGTCTCAGCAGGTTAGATGACTGAGTGAATCCCTTCCCACAGTTGGAGCAGGTGAACGGCCTCTCCCCAGTGTGAACTCGCTGGTGTGTCAGCAGATTGGATCACTGAGTGAATCCCTTCCCACACACACAGCAGATGAATGGCATTTTCCCAGTGTGAAGTCGCTAGTGTCTCCAAAGGCCAGATGACTGAGTGAATCCCTTCCCACACATGGAGCAGGTGAACGGCCTCTCCCCAGTGTGAACTCGCTGGTGTCTCAGCAGGTGAGATAACTGAGTGAATCCCTTCCCACATACGGAGCCAGTGAACAAACTCACCCCAGTGTGACTGTGTCGATGAGTTTCCAGCCTGTTCCCACTCTCTGAAAGATGCATTCAATTAGTCACACTCTCTGTTTTTTTCCCACTGGCTGGGAAAATATTCCTTTGGAAGTATTGATCCAATTCCCTTTAGAAAGTTACTATTGAATCTGCTTCCACCAGCCTTTCAGGCAGTGCATTGTAGATTATAACAAATCATTGATTTAAAAAATCTCTCCACACCACCTCCCTGCCTTTTGCCCAATTATTTTAATTCTTTGTCCTCTGGTTACTGCCCCTCCCGCCAGTGGAAACATCTATTATTCAATCTACTCTATGAAAAACCCTCATAATTTTGGTCACCATTATTAAATCTCCCCTTAACCTTCTCTGTCCTAAGGAGAACAATCCCAGCTTCGCGAGTCTCTCCAGATAACTGAAACCCCTCAGCCTGGCACCATTCTAGTAAATCTCCTCTGCACCCTCTCCAAGGCCTTGAGGTCTTTTCTAAAGTGTGGTGCCCAGAATCGGACACAATACTCTAACTCGTGATTTATAAAGGGTTAGCATAACTTCCTTGCTTTTGTACTCTATGCTTCTATTAATAAAGCCAAGGGCCCTGTATACTATTCAACAATTAACCTGTCCTGTCACTTTCAGGATCCCTCTGCTCCTGCACCACATTTAAAATGGTACCATTTAATTCATATTGCCTCTCCTCTTCCTACCTTCCAAACTGCATTACAGCCCCTCCTTGACCAGGCACCATTTCTCCTCCATTTACAGACGCTCCCTAACCAGTCACCATTTCTCCTCCATTTACAGACACTCCCTGACCAGGCACCATTTCTCCTCCATTTACAGACACTCCCTGACCAGGCACCATTTCTCCTCCATTTACAAACACTCCCTGACCAGGCACCATTTCTCCTCCATTTACAGACACTCCCTGACCAGGCACCATTTCTCCTCCATTTACAGACGCTCCCTAACCAGTCACCATTTCTCCTTCATTGACAGACACTCCCTGACCAGTCACCATTTCTCCTCCATTTACAGATGTTCCCTAACTCGCTGGGGATTTCCCAGATTTTAAAAAAGTGTTCATGGGATGTGGGTGTCGCTGGCAAGGCCAACATTTATTGCCCATCCCTAATTGCCCTTGAGAAGATGGTGGTGAGCTGTCGCCTTGAACCGTTGCAGTCCGTGTGGTGAAGGTACTCCCACAGTGCTGTTAGGGAGGGAGTTACGAGATTTTGATCCAGTGACAATGAAGGAATGGCAATATACTTCCAAGTCAGGATGGTGTGTGACTTGGAGGGGAATGTGGAGGTGGTGGTGTTCCCATACGCCTGCCGTCCTTGTCCTTCTAGGTGGTAGAGGTCGGGGTTCGGAGGTGCTGCCGAAGAAGCCTTGGCGAGTTGCTACTGTGCATCTTGTAGATGCGTATCAAGCGTGTTATTTTGCCTGGATGGTGTTGAGCTTCTTGAGTGTCGTTGGAGCTGCACTCATCCAGGAAAATAGAGAGTATTCCATCATATTCCTGACTTGTGCCTTGTAGATGGTGGAAAGGCTTTGGGGAGTCAGAAGGTGAAACACTACAGAATACCCATCCTTTGACCTGCTCTTGTTACCACAGTATTTAAGTTAGGGAGAGGGATGGAGTCAGTCGCTAGGGAATGGAGTTTGTGGCAGGGAACTGAAAACAATAGCTTCAGTCTTCCCAGTACTTAATTGGAGAAAATCTCTGCTCATCAGAGCTGGATGTTGGACAAGCAGTCTGACAATTTCGAGACCGTGGAGGGGTCGAGAGAAGTGGTGGTGAGGTAGAGCTGGATGTCGTCAGCGTACATGTGGAAACTGACACTGTGTTTTCAGTAAATGCTGCCAAGGAGCAGCATATAGGTGAGAAGTAGGAGGGAGCCAAGGATAGATCCTTGGGGAACACCAGAGGTAACGATGTGGGGGCAGGAAGAGAAGCCGTTGCAGGAGATTCTCTGGTGATGATGAAATGGAATGGAACCAGGCGAGTGCAGTCCCACCCAGCTGGACGGTGGTGGAGAGGCATGTAGGAGGATGGATCGCGGCCTTCCGCGAGAGGTGGGCGCCAGAGGGACTGGAGTGCATCATCACGCCCGGCAACCAAATTTTAATTTGATTTTATGTTTTAAAGTTTAATTTGTTTTAATTGCCAGTGTTTTTAGAATCCCCCTCCCCTTTTATAGGGGGCACTTGTAAAATATGGAATTTTAATGCCCTTAAAAAAAAACACTAAAAAAAACCTACAAAAAAAATACAAAAAAACCCCAAAAAAGGGTCTTGGGAAATGTTTGGAGTGTCCCCCAGATCGGGGGGCACGTGATTTAATGTTTATGTTTGCTCCCAAAAAAGTTGTAGAGCTGTTGGCTTGCTCTTGCTGTGGCTCAGTGGGTAGCACACTCACCTCTGGGTCAAGAAGGTCATGAGTTCAAGTCCCACTCCAGCGACTTGAGTACAAAAATCTAGGCTGACACTCTAGTGATGTACTGGTGGGGTGCTGCACTGCCGTCTTTCAAATGAGACATTAAAATTGAGGCCCTGTATGGCCTACTTCTGCTCTATCCAAGCCAATATGTTAGTGTCTGGAGTGTCCCCCAGATCGGGGGGCACTTGATCTAATGTCTATTTTGTGTCCCCCCCCCCCCCCCGCCCCCAAAAGAGTTGTAGGAGGATGGAGTGGGCAACCGTGTCAAAGGTTGCAGACAGGTCGAGAAGGACAAGGAGGGGGTCGCTTACCTTTGTCACAGTTACAAACAATGTAATTTGTAACTTTTATAGAGCTGTTTCGGTATTGTGGCAGGGGTGGAAACTTGATTGGAGGGATTCAAACATGGAGTTGCGGGAAAGATGGGCACGGATTTGGGAGGCGACAACACGTGCAAGGAGTTTGTAGAGGAAAGAGAGATTGGAAATGGGGTGTTGGTTGCAAGGACGGAGGAATCAAGGTTTGCTTTTTTGAGAGGGGGTGATGACATCAGATTTGAGGGGGAGGGGGGCAGTATCTGAGGAGAGAGAACCATTAACAATGTCAGCTAACATGGGAGTCAGAAAAGGAAATTGGGTGGTCAGCGGTTTGGTGGGAATAAGGTCGAGGGAGCAGGAAGTGGGTCTCATGCACCAGATGAGCATGAAGAGGTCAGGAGGGGAAATCGGAGAGAAAGTGGAGAAAGATGTGAGTTCAGGGCTAGGGCAGGGGGAACCTGAGAGGAAGTTTGGCCCATTGGGCTAGGGGAAGGAAGGGAAGTGGCAGAGGCAACTGAATGGATGGTCTCAATCTTTGAGACAAAGAAGGCCTCAATTTCAAAATGATCATCCCTCCATGGCCTCACCCCTTCCCTATCTCTGTAATCTCCTTCAGCTCACAGGCACCCCCCCCCCCCCCAAGATCTCTGCGATCCTCAAATTCTGCCCTCTTGAGCATCCCTGATTATAACTGCTCAACCATCGGAGGCTGTGCCTCCAGCTGCCTAGGCCCCAAGCTCTGGAACTCCCTCCCTAAACCTCTCCACCTCTTTCCTCCTTCAAGATGCTCCTTAAAACCTGCATCTTTGACCAAGCTTTTGGTTAACTGTCGCGATATCTGGCTCGGTGTAAGAATTTTTTTTTTGTCTTATAACACTCCTGTGAAGCGCCTTGGGACGTTTTACTACATTAGAGGCGCGATATAAATACAATTTGTTGTTGTTGTTGGAGGTAGCATGCTGTGGACAAGGCTAAGTGATCCCACAACCAACGGATTAGATTAAAGTTCTGTATTGCTGCCACATACAGTCGTGAATGGTGGTGGATCATTAAACAATTAACGGGAGGAGGAGGCTCCATGAATATCCCCATCCTCAATGAAAGCAGAGCCTAGCACATGAGTACAAAAGAAAAGGCTTAAGTGTTTACAACCATCTTCAGCCAGAAATGCCGAGTGGATGATCCATATCGGCCGCCTCCTGAGGTCCCCACCATCACAGAAGTCAATCTTCAGCCAATTCGATTCACTCCAAATGATATCAAGAAATGGCTGAGCGCACTGGATACAGCAAAGGCTATGGGCCCCAACAACATCCCGGCTGTTGTGCTGAAGACTTGTGCTCCAGAACTAGCCGCACCTCTAGCCAAGCTGTTCCAGTACAGCTACAACAAGGGCATCTATCCAACAATGTGGAAAACTGCCCAGGTATGTCCTGTCCACAAAAAGCAGGACAAATCCAATCCGGCCAAATACCACCCCATCAGTCTACTCTCAAACATCAGCAAAGTGATGGAAGGTGTTATCAACAGTGCTATCAAGCAGCACTTACTCACCAATAATGTGTTCACTGATGCCCAGTTTGGGTTCTGCCAGGACCACTCGGCTCCAGACCTCAATATACCCTTGGTCCAAACATGGACAAAAGAGCTGAATTCCAGAGGTGAGGTGAGAGTGACTGCCCTTGACATCAAGGCAGCATTTGACCGAGTGTGGCATCAATGAGCCCGAGTAAAACTGGTCAATGGGAATCAGGAGGAAAACTCTCCACTGGCTGGAGTCATACCTAGCGCAAAGGAAGATGGTTGTGGTGGTTGGAGGTCAATCATCACAACCCCAGGACATTACTGCAGGAGTTCCTCAAGGCAGTGTCCTTGGCCCAACCATCCTCAGTTGCTTCATCAATGACCTTCTTTCCATCATAAGGTCAAAAGTGGGAATGTTCACTGATGACTGCACAGTGTTCAGTTCCATTCGCATCTCCTCAGATAATGGAGTAGTCCATGCCTGCATACATAGAAACATAGAAACATAGAAAATAGGTGCAGGAGTAGGCCATTCGGCCCTTCTAGCCTGCACCGCCATTCAATGAGTTCATGGCTGAACATTCAACTTCAGTACCCCATTCCTGCTTTCTCGCCATACCCTTTGATCCCCCTAGCAGTAAGGACCTCATCTAACTCCTTTTTGAATATATTTAGTGAATTGGCCTCAACAACTTTCTGTGGTAGAGAATTCCACAGGTTCACCACTCTCTGGGTGAAGAAGTTCCTCCGCATCTCGGTCCTAAATGGCTTACCCCTTATCCTTAGACTGTGACCCCTGGTTCTGGACTTCCCCAACATTGGGAACATTCTTCCTGCATCTAACCTGTCTAACCCCGTCAGACCCCAGCAAGACCTGGACAACATTCAGGCTTGGGCTGATAAGTGGCAAGTAACATTCGCGCCACACAAGTGCCAGGCAATGACTATCTCCAACAAGTGAGAGTCTAACCACCGCCCCTTAACATTCAATGGCATTACCATCGCCGAATCCCCTACCATCAACATCCTGGGGGTCACCATTGACCAGAAACTTAACTGGACCAGCCACATAAATACTGTGGCAATAAGAGCAGGTCAGAAGCTGGGTATTCTGCGGCGAGTGTCTCACCTCTTGGGAAGGAAGGGTAGCAGTTGCATGGGAACACCATCACCTCCACGTTCCCCTCCCAAGTCACACACCATCCTGATTTGGAAGCATATCGCCATTCCTTCATCGTTGCTGGGTCAAAATCCTGGAACTTCCTCTCTATCAGCACTGTGGGAGAACCATCACCACACGGACAGCAGCGGTTCAAGAAGGTGGCTCACCACCATCTTCTCAATTAAGGATGGGCAATAAATGCTGGCCTTGCCAGCGACGCTCACATCCTGTGAACAAATATTTTAAAAAGTGAGGGTAGAAGAGAGCGGTTTAAGAAGATGGTTAGCAATGGAGAATAGAAGCTGCAATTTATCTTTGCATTCCACAATGACTCTGGAACAGTATTCCTGGAATTAATCACAACACAGAGACAGAGACGGAGTCCCTTTAAATGTCCAGCTCACCTGCTCGGCGCCGCACATGCTCAGTTGTCCCACAATCCGGCCTCTCCTCTCCTGCGCCTGTGCATTGGGCTTGGTCGCCGCGCCGGGGCTCCTGGGAAAGATCGGCCATTGAGGCGGAATCACCGACGGAAAGTGAGTTTTCGGAACTGATTTAACTGGAGGTGGGGGCAGAGAGAGGGAGAGTGAATAAAGTAAAATCCATACACGAGAGTGGCCGGGAGCCCCCTGGACACTGAATGGAGCGGATTCAGCTGCGCCGGTCACCGGGTGTTGCGAGGGGGTGGGGTGACCTGTAGCATGTGACCCCGGGGCTCGACCGGACTGACGAAAGCTAGACCAATAGGAACAGCCGGTGGAAGTGGGCAGAACGAGCTGGCAGTGGGTCGTCCAACCAATGGTGATGCACCACGGGGGCGGGGCCTGGTGTCCAGCTCAGGTGCGCTGGGGCCGATTGTGACGCGCCGTCCCCAGGTGAGAGCAGCTAAGTGAGCACAGAGCTGGGGCTGGAATCTGGGAGAGGGGCCACAGTGAGCACAGAGCTGGGGCTGGAATCTGGGAGAGGGGCCACAGTGAGCACAGAGCTGGGGCTGGAATCTGGGAGAGGGGCCACAGTGAGCACAGAGCTGGGGCTGGAATCTGGGAGAGGGGCCACAGTGAGTGGCCTTTCAAAGGGCCAGAGGGACAGCAGCTTCACAACACGAGCTTATTTAAATACAAATTTCCTGCAGTGTCAGAGACAGCCTCGGTCACTGTGCAAAAATCTGAAATGTTTAATAATGAAAGAAGGGAGTCAAAAACATCAGGTGAGGCAGTTTAAGAAGACAGTCCCTGACCAGAGATTGCTGGATGCTGACACTCGGTGTTCACAAGGATAGAATGTTCCAATCCCCAGGCACAGACATCTTTCTTTGTTCCCCATTATAAATTCACCCGAGTCTGACTGCAAGGGACCTATGTTTGTCTTCACTAATCTTTTTCTCTTCACATATCTATAGAAGCTTTTGCAGTCAGTTTTTATGTTCCCGGCAAGCTTCCTCTCGTACTCTATTTTCTCGCTCCTAATTAAACCCTTTGTCCTCCTCTGCTGAATTCTAAATTTCTCCCAGTCCTTAGGTTTGCTGCTTTTTCTGGCCAATTTATGTGCCTCTTCCTTGGATCTAACACTATCCTTAATTTCCCTTGTTGAGCCACCTTCCCTGTTTTATTTTTACTCCAGACAGGGATGTACAATTGTTGAAGTTCATCCATGTGATCTATAAATGTTTGCCATTGCCTATCCACCATTAATCCTTTAAGTATCATTTGCCAGTCTATTCTAGCCAATTCACGCCTCATGCCGTCGAAGTTAGCTTTCCTTAAGTTCAGGACCCTAGTTTCTGAATTAACTATGTCACTCTCCATCTTAAGAAAGAATTCTACCATGTTATGGTCACTCTTCCCCAAAGGGCCTCGCACAACAAGATTGCTCATTAGTCCCTTCTGATTACACATCACCCAGTCTAGGGTGGCCAGCTCTCTAGTTGGTTCCTCGACATATTGGTCAAGAAAACCATCCTTAATACACTGCAGGAAATCTTCCTCCACTGCATTATACCAGTTTGGTTAGCCCAATCTATATGTAAATTAAAGTCGCCCATGATAACTGCTGTACCTTTATTGCACACATCATTTATTTCTTGTTTGATGCTGTCCCCAACCTCACTACTACTGTTTGGTGGTCTGTACACAACTCCCACCAGCATTTTCTGCCCTTTGGTATTCCGTAGCTCCACCCATATCGATTCCACATCATCGAAGCCAATATCCTTCCTTACTATTGCACTAATTTCCTCTTTAACCAGCAACGCCACCCCGTCTCCTTTTCCTTTCTGTCTAGCCTTCCTAAATGTTGAATACCACTGGATGTTGAGTTCAAAGCCTTGGTCACCCTGGAGCCATGTCTCTGTGATGCCAATTACATCATATCCATTAACTGCTATCTGCGCAGTTAATTCGTCCACCTTATTCCGAATACATAGAAACATAGAAACATAGAAAATAGGTGCAGGAGCAGGCCATTCAGCCCTTCTAGCCTGCACCGCCATTCAACGAGTTCATGGCTGAACATGAAACTTCAGTACCCACTTCCTGCTTTCACGCCATACCCCTTGATCCCCCGAGTAGTAAGGACTTCATCTAAATCCCTTTTGAATATATTTAGTGAATTGGCCTCAACTACTTCCTGTGGTAGAGAATTCCACAGGTTCACCACTCTCTGGGTGAAGAAGTTTCTCCTTATCTCGGTCCTAAATGGCTTACCCCTTATCCTTAGACTGTGACCCCTGGTTCTGGACTTCCCCAACATTGGGAACATTCTTCCTGCATCCAACCTGTCCAAACCCGTCAGAATTTTAAACGTTTCTATGAGGTCCCCTCTCACTCTTCTGAACTCCTCACATTGAGGCACAGAGCCTTCAGGCTTGTCTTTTTAACACATTTTGCCCCTTTAGAATTTTGCTGTAATGTGGCCCTTTTTGTTTTTTGCCTTGGGTTTCTCTGCCCTCCACTTTTACTATGTCTTTCTTTTATTTCCCTCTGCCTCCCTACATAGGTTCCCATCCCTCTGCCATATTAGTTTAACTCCTCCCCAACAGCACTAACAAACACTCTCCCGAGAACATTGGTTCCGGTCCTGCCCAGGTGCAGACCGTCCGGTTTGTACTGGTCCCACCTCCCCAGAACCGGTTCCAATGCCCCAGGAATTTGAATCCCTCCCTTCTGCACCACTGCTCAAGCCACGTATTCCTCTGAGCTATCCTGTAATTCCTACTCTGACTAGCACGTGGCATTGGTAGCAATCTGAGATTACTACTTTTGAGGTCCTACTTTTTAATTTAGCTCCTAGCTCCCTAAATTTGTTTCGTAGGACCTCATCCCGTTTTTTACCTATATCGTTGGTACCTATATGCACCACGACAACTGGCTGTTCACCCTCCCTTTTCAGAATGTCCTGCACCCGCTCCGAGACATCCTTGACCCTTGCACCAGGGAGGTAACATACCATTCTGGAGTCTCGGTTGCGGCTGCAGAAACACCTATCTATTCCCCTTACAATTGAATCCCTTATCACTATCGCTCTCCCACTCTTTTTCCTTCCCTCCTGTGCAGCAGAGCCACCCATGGTGCCATGAACTTGGCTGCTGCTGCCCTCCCCTGTTTTGCAGGGGATGACCGCTGGGGACCCCTGCACTACCTTCCTTGCACTGCTCTTCCTGTTGGTCACCCGTTCCCTATCTGGCTATATACCCTTTATCCGCAGTGTGACCAACTCACTAAACGTGCTATTCATGTCATTCTCAGCATCATGGATGCTCCAGAGTGAGTCCACCCGCAGCTCCAGTGCCGCAATGCGGTCAGTCAGGATCTGCAGGCGGATGCACTTGCTGCTCACGTAGTCGTCAGGGACATCGGCAGCGTCCCTGAGTTCCCACATAGTACAGGAGGAGCATAACACGTGTCTGAGCTCTCCTGCCATGGCTTAACCCTTGAGCACTTAATTGGGCAACAACAATGCTAAAAGGTTACTTACTGATAAAGAAAAAAAAAGAAAAACTACTTACCAATCACCAGCCAATCACTTACCCCCTTGGCTGTGACGTCACCTTTCGATTTCTTTCTACTTCTTTTTTGCCTTCTCCCTGTAGCTGCACAAGCCGCCTCTCCACGCACCTCCCGAGCCTCTCCGACTCACCACGAACTCCCGAGCCTCAGCGACGCGTTAGGCCTTTTTATAGGCCTCACCAACGCACCTCCCGAACCTCTCCAACTCACTATAAACTCATCTGTTGTTGGGAAAATGCTGGAGTCCATTATTAAGGAAGTAGTAGCAGGACATTGGCAAAAGCATAATACAGTCAGGCAGAGCCAGCATGGTGTTATGAAAGGGAAATCATGTTTGACAAATTGCTGGAGTTCTTTGAGGATGTAACGAGCAGGGTGGATAAGGGGGAACCAGTGGACGTGTTGTATTTGGGTTCCCAGAAGGCATTCGATAAGGTGCCACATAAAAGGTTATTGCACAAGGTAAGAGCTCATGGGGTTGGGGTAATATATTAGCAACGGTAGGAACTTGGCTAACTCGCAGAAAACAGAGTTGGGATAAATGGGTAATTTTCTGGTTGGCAAACAGTAACTCGTGGGGTGCCACAGGGATCGGTGCTGTGGCCTCAACTATTTACAATCTATATTAATGACTTCGATGAAGGGACCGTGTGTAATGTAGCCAAGTTTGCTGATGATACAAATGTGGGTGGGAAAGCAAGTTGTGAGGAGGACACAAATAATCTGCAAAGGGATATAGACAACGCTAAGTGAGTGGGCAAACATTTGGCAGATGGAGTATAATGTGGGAAAATGTGAGGTTATCCACTTTGGCAAGAAAATTAAAAAAATGATAAATAATTATTATTTAAATGGAGATTACAAAATGCTGCAGTACAGACGGACCTGGGGGTCCTTGTGCATGAAACACAAAACGTTGGTATGCAGGTACAGCAAGTAATCAGAAAGGCAAATGGACTCTTGGCCTTTATTGCAAGGGGGATGGAATATAAAAGCAGGGAAGTCCTGCTGCAATTGTACAGGGTATTGGTGAGACCACACATAGAGTACTGCATACAGTTTTGGTGTCTGTATTTAAGGAGGGAGATACTTGCATTGGAAGCAATTCAGAGAAGGTTCACGAGGTTGATTCCTGAGATGAAGGGGTTGACTTATGAAGAAAGGTTGAGCAGGTTGGGCCTATACTCATTGGAGTTTAAAAGATTGAGGTGATCTTACTGAAACATATAGATACTGAGGGAGCTCCACAGGGCAGATGCAGGGAGGATGTTTCCACTCATGGGAGAATCAAACCTCTGGGGCATAGTTTAAGAATAAGGGGCCGCCCATTTAGAACTGAGATGAGGAGGAATTTCTTCTCTCAGAGGGTTGTAAATCTATGGAATTCTCTGCCCCAGAGCGCTGTGGAGGCTGGGTCATTGAATATATTTAAGGTGGAGATAGGCCGGTTTTTGAGCGATATGGGAGTGAAGGGTTTGGGGATCAGGCAGGGAAGTGGAGCTGAGTCCATGATCAGGTCAGCCATGATCTTATTGAATGGCGGAGCAGGCTCGAGGGGCAAAATGGCCAACTCCTGCTCCTATTTCTTATGTTCTGATGTATTGGTCTACGAAACTGTCCCGAATGCATTCCATGAGCTCGGCCTCCAGTGTACCTTTACCAATTTAATGTGTCTATGATGTTCCAGGTCTCACCAGCAGCCTGGTCTGCCTGATGGGTGATTGACAACTGAGTCCGCGCATGCGCAGCCGCATCCGGCACAGCACTCCCTCTTGGTCACCATAGGTAATAACCGCGTATGCCCAGAGGACACCAGCTGCGCCCCCTCCCCCCGCCGGATCAGAGCTGAGCCTGCGCGCTGGGACCCTGTGATGCGGAGTGGGCGCGAGCCTTCTGGGGAAAGTGTTTGTGCCCGTTGGAGTCGCGACCAGTGACGTAGTGAGTTTCCTCCGCTCCGATTGGGCAGCGAGTCACGCGGGGAGGTGGGGGGGGAGGGGGAGAATAAAGGGAAATGCTGCCAACCTGAGAGCCACCGGTTCGGGCCCCGGGCGGAGCTGCTGCAGTTTGGCGGAGCGCGCTCCAGGGACACGTGACCTGGGCCCGCCGCCTGATGGACGGGAGCTTCCAACCAATGGCAGCAAGGGGGCGGGGTTGGAGGAGCGAGCCGGTGGCGGGTACTCTAATCAATCAGGGAACCTGAGGGGCGGGACTTGCGTCGCTGATTGGCTGAGCCGCAGGGCAGCCACTTTGTGCCGCCCCTTGTTCAGGGTCCGGGGCCTGGGGAGGCTGTGGGCCTTTGTTCAGGGCCCCGGGAGGCTGTGGGCCTTTGTTGCCCTTGTTGGACACAAGGCTCTTTGTTCACAACCCACGGGCTCACATTCTAAGTGCGGGCCGGGGCTCAGTTGGGAGCACTCTCTCTCGCCCTGAGTCAGAAGGTTAGAATCATCGTGTAATGCCTGTAAGTTTGTAATGTTTGTAGCTCCACACTGTGGATGTGGACGTATTGTGTACTGCAATTGCAGAGTTAATCATTAAACAGAACCAGGCAATTCTGGAGACTTCCAAGAGAGCTGCCTGCCATGTTAGGAAGCTTTTTGTGCTGTGCTCTGTAAAGATATCACATTTGGCGACGGAAAATGGGATTTTTCGGATGATTTAAAGCTTAAATTTTGTTGGTGAAAGATTCAGCTAGCCGACAGAGAGACTTTGGAAGTTTCTGTCTTTGGAAAAAAGCTACAAAATCCAAGGTAAAATACAGCACACGGTGTGAACAGTTAGAGATTAAAATGGCAGCACCCGCAGGTGTATTGGGACATTTGGGAGAATATAGACACGACCGGGAACGTTTTAAAGCATATGTGGATCGGCTAGAAATGTATTTCACTGCAAATAACATAATCGAAGTTCCAGACAATGCAGTCCAGAACCAGGCTGTGTTGGAATGTAAGAAAGCGATCTTCTTATCGGAGGCAGGTCCGACATTATACGAAACCCTTGTAAATCTGCTTGTGCCTGACGAGCCAAAGAATACAATGTATGAAGAGATTTTAATGAAGCTGGAGCAGCACTATAACCCCAAACAGTTAGAAATTGCTGAAAGCTATCGTTTCGGGATTCGGAATCAAAAGGCTGATGAAAGTATCAGTGATTACATCGTAGCATTAAAAAAGCTATCGATGCACTGTAATTTTGGAAACTTTCAAAACCGAACATTATGGGATCGTTTTGTTTGTGGGGTGAAAAATGATGCGATCAGAAGGAAGTTATTGATGATGGATGGCTTGACTTTTGAGATTGCTTGTCAGATAGCGAGGTCGATGGGTATGGCCGAACAATATTCCCGAGAATTAAATAATGATTATGGTTGTCAGTCAACCGAGGTAAATCACCTGCAGGTTCAAAGTAAAAGACGGGCATGGCCGAAAGTCTCAGAAACTGGAAATTCTACCAGAGCGTCAAAGTCTTGCTATAGGTGCCTGGGACAACACATTGCTCAAAGTTGTCCATACGTGAAGGCAGAGTGTTTCTTCTGCAGAAAGACTGGGCAGCTTGCGAAGGCATGGTGATTGAAGGGTAAACCAGTTTTTAAAGCTATGAGTCCAGCGTTCAAAGTTATGATTAGAAATCCCAAGAGACTACATAGCATGGAAGAACAACAACAGAACAAGGAGATGTTAGAGTTACACGTCATCAAGAGCACGAGGTTAAAGGACAGCGATTCGGAAAGTATCAAAATCCACATAGATGTTGCGGGATTCAAGATACCAATGGAAATTGACACGGGTGCATCCATGAGTGTAGTACCGGAGTCACTATACCGCGACAAATTGCGTGATTTCCAACTGGAGAAATCCAAGATTGAGCTGCGAGGCTACTCGGGAGAGAAAATTCCTGTGGTAGGTCATATCACCGTATTGTTGAAATATAAAGATCAATTTCAGAACTTGCCTCTAATAGTAATGAAAGAAGACAAGTCTGCCTTATTAGGAAGAAATTGGTTGAGCTCACTGAAGCTGGATTGGAGTAAGATTTTCTGTGTGGAAGCGAGATTTTCATCAACGGATGAAGTTATCAAGAAGTATCTGAAGGTGTTCTGCGAAACGGGCAGTCCGATCCAAGGCTTCAAGGCGAGTGTCAGGGTACAGAATGACGCTAGATCGGTTTGCTACAAGCCATGTTCCGTACCATATGCACTCAAGGAGAAAGTTGAGCAAGAACTCAAAAGACTAGAGACTCAGAACATTATTTGTAAGATAGATCGATGGGTGTAGCCCAATTACATTGTTGTTGTACCTAAGTCCGATGGTAAGGTAAGATTGTGTGGTGATTATAAAGTAACCGTAAGCCAGGTTCTAGAGGGTAATATCCTCAATACATTGCCAAATATAGAAGATTTGTTCACAACACTGACAGGTGGTCAGATCTTCTCAAAACTGGATCTTACAAATGCCTACTTATAGTTTGAACTAGATGAGGAGTCCAAGTCATGTTTGACTATAAATACTCATCTAGGCCTATATAAATTTAATAGGCTACCGTTTGGAGTGTCTTTCGCCCCTGCTATATTCCAAGGGGTGATGAACCAGATTTTGCAAGGTATTGAAGGGGTAGTATGTTATTTGGATGACATACTAATTTCAGCACCAAATAGGCAAATTCATAATAACATATTGAATGAAGTCCTCAAACGGCTAGAGAAGCACAGAGTACGAGTGTCTGCTCGTAAGTGTGAGTTATTTAAAAACTCAGTGGAGTACTTTAGGGTACAGAGTAGACAAAGATGGCTTACATCCAACCATGGAAAAATTGGATGCAATTAGAAATGCATCCACTCCCAGGAATGTCACTGAACTTCGTTCATTCTTGGGTCTTTTGAACTATTATGGGAAGTTCCTACCAAATTTGGCTACAGTATTACATCCACTGAATGAACTTTTGAAAAAACAGGTCCATTGGAAGTGGTCAAAAGAATGTGATACAGCATTCAAGGAGTGTAAAAGCAAATTGGTAGAGAGCACCATGTTAGTTCACTATGACATATCTAAGGAGATTAAGCTAGCATGTGATGCCTCTCTGTATGGAGTTGTGGCAATAATCTCTCATGTATTAAGTAGTGGGGAGGAGAGACCAATTGCTTTTGCTTCACGCACTCTCAGTGCCAGTGAAAGTAATTATGCGCAAATTGAAAGGGAAGCTTTGGCATTAATTGTTGGGGTCAAGAAGTTTCACAAATACTTGTATGGTCGTAAGTTTACCATTGTTACGGACCATAAGCCCCAACTGCAATCCTCCATCCAAAGTCCCCAGTTCCAACATTAGCTGCAGCCCGAATGCAGAGATGGCTTTGATTTTGTCAGCATATATATATGATATTGAATACAGACGATCAGCTGATCACAGTAATGCTGATGCAATGTCTAGATTGCCTTCCCCATCACAAGTTACACCCGATGAGGAAGAAGTGTTTTATTTTTCATGCATTGATGAACTGCCAGTCACAGCTGAAGAGATTGGTAGAGCAACCAAACGTGACCCAGTGATGTCAAAGGTGTATGAGTATATTGCAAATGGATGGCCAAACCAGGTAACAGACAAAGATACACATCCATTCTTCATTCGTAGGAATGAATTATCAGTCGATAAGGATTGTATCATGTGGGGTGTAAGATTGGTTATACCAAATAAATTCAGGTCCAAATTATTAGGAGACCTCCATGACCAGCCCTAGGAATGTGCTTGACCAAGAGTTTTGCACGCAGTTATTTATGGTGGCCAGGTCTTGATAAAAATATAGAGTACATCGTGAGTCAGTGTACGACATGTCAACCGGTAAGCAAGCAACCACCACCAGTACCATTACAGCCATGGAAATGGCCACCCAGGGTGTGGCAAAGGCTACATATTGATTTTGCTGAGTTAGAAGGACAACAATTGTTCATTCTGATTGATAGCCATTCGAAGTGGGTTGAGGTGTTCCCAATGTGGAAAATAACAACAAGTAAAACATTGGACATTTTACGAAAATTATTTTCTTCATTTGGCCTCTCTGAAGAGATTGTTTCGGATAATGGACCACAATTTCATTCAAAAGAATTTGCACAATTCACGAGCAAAAATGGTGTGAAACATACCAAGGTTCCACCATACCACCCTGCTTCGAATGGTGCAGCAGAGCACACTGTACAAATTGTAAAACGTGCCCTCATAAAACAAATGTTAGATCCAAATCCAAGGAAACAACAGTTGTCATTGGATCACCAATTGGCTAATTTTGTGATTACATATCGAAATACTCCTCATACAACTACTGGTAGAACACCAGCAGAGCTGTTTCTCAAACGACAGCCACGAACCAGATTCTTGTTGTTAAAGCCAAATTTGGCACAGTCCGTAGAAGAGACACAATTAAGCCAGAAAGAGAATCATGATAGAGGTAGAGTAAAAGAGACAAGTGTGAAATTAAACCAGAAGGTGAGAGTGAAGAACCATCACCATAAATGATTAAAGTGGGTACCAGGAAGAGTGGTGAAGATATGTGGTCCTCGCACATATTTGGTAAAAATGTTTGATAATGGTCAGGTTAGGTTTGTTCATATTGATCATATTTTACCTACAGACATGGAAGGAGTTGAAGGTGGGAATGATTCAATTATTTCTGACTCATCAGATAGTTTTGATACACCAGTAGCAAATCCTAAATCCAATGTACTGGAAACAAATCCAGGAGAGAATCAGAATGAAAGTCTGAGTCCGAGTCAGGAAAACAAAGAGCCGGAAGTTAGAGCGAGTTTAAATGAAAATCAAGGAAATTCCGTGGAGGAAAATGTTCCTCAGGATGAGCCACGAATGAGTGTGAAATCGACACCATGTTTGGAAGGTTCTGTTTGAGAGTGAAGGTATCCTCTTCGAAACAGAAAACAAGTGGTAAAGTTAAATTTGTAAATATGGAAAAAAATAAGTTTATATCCTGTGTTATGTGTAAACATGAAAGTTATGTATGATTTTTGTTATAATAACTTCTTCATTAAGGAGGGGGAAGTGTAATGTCTGTAAGCTTGTAATGTTTGCAGCTCCACAGTGTGGATGTGGACGTATTGTGTACTACAAGTGCAGGGTTAATAATTAAACAGAATCAGGCAATTCCGGAGACTTCCGAGAGAACTGCCTGCCATGTTAGGAAGCTGTGTGTGCTGTGCTCTGTGAATATATCACACATAGAAAGGTTACAGCACGGAAGGCCATTTGACTCGTCGAGTCCGTGCCGACCCTCAGCTAGTCCCACTCCCCGCCCTTTCCCCACAGCCCAGAAAATTTTTTGCCTCAGGTACTTATTCAACTCCCTTTTGAAAGATAAAATTGAGTCAACCTCCACCACCTGTTCAGGCTGTCAATTCCAAATCTTAACCACTCGCTGCGTAAAAAAGTTTTTACTTGCGTTGCCTTTGGTTCTTTTGCCAATCACCTTAAATCTGTGTCCTCTGGTTCTCGACCCTTCTGCCAATGGGAACAGTTTCTCTCTACTGTCCAGACCCCTCATGATTTTGACCACCTCTATCAAATCTCCTCTCAATCTTACAAAAACAAAATTAAATCTGAAATAAAAACAGAAAGTTCTGGAAATCTCAGAAGGTCAAGCACCATCTCCTCTCAATCTTTGCAGCTCCAAGGAGAACAACCCCCGCTCAATATAACTGAAGTCCTTCATTGCTGGAATTATTCTTTTTAATCTTTTCTGCATCTTCTTTGAGGCCTTCATATCCTTCCTAATGATGACACAAAGATTAGTGGGAAAGCGGGTTGTGTAGAGGACACAGAGAGGCTGCAAAGAGATTTAGATAGGTTAAGTGAATGGGCTAAGGTTTGGCAGATGGAATACAATGTTGGAAAGTGTGAGGTCATCCACCTTGAAAAAAAAACAGTAAAAGGGAATATTATTTGAATGGGGAGAAATTACAACATGCTGCGGTGCAGAGGGACCTGGGGGTCCTTGTGCATGAATCCCAAAAAGTTAGTTTGCAGGTACAGCAGGTAATCAGGAAGGCGAATGGAATGTTAGCCTTCATTGCGAGAGGGATGGAGTACAAAAGCAGGGAGGTCCTGCTGCAACTGTACAGGGTATTGGTGAGGCCGCACCTAGAGTACTGCGTGCAGTTTTGGTTGCCTTACTTAAGGAAGGATATACTAGCTTTGGAGGGGGTACAGAGACGATTCACTAGGCTGATTCCGGAGATGAGGGGGTTACCTTATGATGATAGATTGAGTCTTTACTCGTTGGAGTTCAGAAGGATGAGGGGTGATCTTATAGAAACATTTAAAATAATGAAAGGGATAGACAAGATAGAGGCAGAGAGGTTGTTTCCACTGGTCGGGGAGACTAGAACTAGGGGGCACAGCCTTAAAATACTGGGGAGCCAATTTAAAACCGAGTTGAGAAGGAATTTCTTCTCAGAGGGTTGTGAATCTGTGGAATTCTCTGCCCAGGGAAGCAGTTGAGGCTAGCTCATTGAATGTATTCAAATCACAGACAGATAGATTTTTAACCAATAAGGGAATTAAGGGTTACGGGGAGCGGGCGGGTAAGTGGAGCTCAGCCACGATCTTGTTGAGTGGCGGAGCAGGCTCGAGGGACTAGATGGCCTACTCCTGTTCCTAATTCTTATGTTCTAAAGATCGGTGCACACAATTAGACACAGTGCTCCAGTTGGGGCTGAACCAGTGTTTTCTTATTGTCTTTTACCATGAAGGCCGATGCAAAATATTTGTTCAAAGTCTCTGCCATTTCCCTGTTTCCCATTATTATTAAGTCCCTCATTCCTGGAATCATTCTTGTAAATTCTTTCTGTACTTCTCTGAGGCATTCACATCCTTCATAAAGAGCGGCCACAATACTCCAGTTGGGGCCGAACCAGTGTTTTATACAAGTTCATCATAATTTCCACACTTTTGTACTTTAGAACTCTACTTATGAAGCCCAGGATCCCGTAAGCTTTTTTAACTGTTTTCTCAACATGCCCTGCCACCTTTAACTATTTATGCACACATACCCCCAGCTCTCTCTGTTCGTGTACCGCATTTAGGATTGTACCATTTAGTTTATATGCCCTCTCCTCATTCTTTCTCCCAAATGCATCATTTCACATTTTTTGCATTAAATTTAATCTGCCACATGTCTGCTAATTTCACGAGCCTGTCTATGACTTCCTGAAGTCTATCACGCTCCCCCTCACTGTTCACTATACTTACAAGTTTTGTGTCATTTGTAAATTTTGAAATTGTGCCCTGTACACCCACATTCAAATCATTAATATATATCAAGAAAAGCATTGGTCCTAGAACAGACCCCTGGGGGACACCATTGTATACCTTCCTCCAGTCCGAAAAACAACAATTCATCACTACTCTCTGTTTCCTGTCATTCAGCTAATTTTGTATACAGGCTGCCACCATCCCTTTTATTCCATGGGCTTCAATTTTGCTGGCAAGCCTATTATGTGGCATTTTGTCAAACCCCTTTTGGAAATCCATGTACACTACGTCAACCGGATTACTCTCATCAACCCTGTCTGATATTGCATCAAAAAACTCGATCAGGTTGGTTAAACACGATTTGCCCAGTACCTGGGAGACTAAATTATTGCAGCAGTTATTTTATTCGCACTCTCCACACGTCGGATATCATACTATCTCTCCTAAAAGCGCTAGTCGGTAGTGAGCTTACGGTTTACATCACACACAATAGTAACAGTCTCAGTGTTAGAATCCCCATGTACAGTCCCAGGGTTAGAATTCCCATGTACAGTCCCAGGGTTAGAATTTCCATGTACAGTCCCAGGGTTAGAATCTCCACTTGTGCTGTATCTGCTCTGGGACTGTTTTGACAGGACAGTGTAGAGGGAACTTTACTCTACATCTAACGCATGCTTTACCTGCCCTGGAAGTGTTTGATGGGACAGTGTAGAGGGATCTGCATCCTGTATCTAATGCATGCTTTACCTACCCTGGGAGTGTTTGATGGGACAGTAGAGGGAGTTTTACTCTGTATCTAACCCGGACTGTACCTGTCCTGGGAGTTTTTGATGGGTTGGGTCACTGCAGAAGGAGCTTTACTCTGTGACCCATGCTGTACATGCCTGTTCTCATTTTGCTGAAATTGTCCTTCTCCAATTTAGTATTTTTACTGTAGATTGCTCCCTGTCCTTTTTCATAGCTAATCTGAACTTTATGATATGATCGCTGTTCCCTAAATGTTCATCCAGTGTCACTTGCTCCACTTAACCCACCTCATTTCCCAGAACCAGATCCAGCAATGCCTCCTTCCTCATTGGGCTGGAAACATACTGATCAAGAAAGTTCTCCTGAACACAATTCAGAAATTCTTTCCCCTCTCTGCCCTTCACACCATTGCCATCCCAGTCTATATTAGGCTAGTTGAAGTTCCCCATTATCACTACTCTGTAGTTCTTGCATCTCTCTGCAAATTTGCTCCTCCATAAATCATAGAATTATAGACCCATTGGGCCCATCATGTCTGTGCCAGTGTACATCGTGTCCTATATTTTTAGCATTAGTTGGTGGCCTATAGAATACATCGAATAGTGTAAAGACCCCTCTATTATTCCTTAACTGTAGCCATATAGATTCTGTCCATGACCCCTCTAGGACATCCTCTCTCTCCAGCACTATAACATTCTCCTTAACCAATACTGCCACACCACCTCCTGTCTTTCCTTCCCTATCTTTCATGAACACCCTATATACAGGAATATTTAATACTCAATCCTGCCCCTTTTTGAGCCAGGCCTTCATTTACATACATACACTGTAAACCTATCTTAGATCATCCTGTGTTCTCTCTTAGTCTGACCCCACCGAATATCTTGTTATTTCTTGCTTTGATGCTATCCGTCTCTCCCAATCCTTTGTACCCTATGTTTCTCCTTTGTAATGCTACATCCTGGTGCCCATCCCCCTGCCAACTTAGTTCAAATCCTTGCCAATAGCACTAGCAAATCTCCCCGTGAGGATATTCCTCCCGGCTCTGTTGAGGTGCAAATCGTCTGGTCTGTACAGGTCCCGCCTCCCCCAGAACCGACCCCAATGCCCCAGGAATCTGAAGCCCTCCCTCCTGCACCATCTCTCCAGCCACTTATTCATCTGCTCTATCCTCCTATTTCTATACTCGCGTATGGCACCGGGAATAATCCGAAGATTACTACTTTAGAGGTCATGTTTTTTAATCTCTTTCTTCGCTCCCTAAAACCTGCTTGCAGGACCTCATCCCTTTTTCTACCTATATTGTTGGTACCAATATGGACCATGACCTCTGGCTGTTTACCCTTCCCCCTCAGAATGTTCTGCAATTACTTTGTGACATCCTTAACCCTGCAATCATGGAGGCAACATACCATCCTGGAATCACATCTGCGGCTGCAGAAACGCTTGTCTGCTCCCCTAACTATCGAATCCCCTACCACTATTGCTTTCCCAACTTCCTCCTCGCCACACCCCCCCTCCCCCCGCCCAGTACAGCTGAGCCACCCTTGGTGACATGTGTTATGTATGCATGTTAATGTATGTACTGTAACACTAGACCACTGAATGTACCTTCACCTTGTATACACTATATGTGTACACCAGAGGGTGCTGCTGCTGGAGACTGAAGGGTCACCTGTACACTGCAGGTAACACAGTATAAAAGGGAGCTCACTTCTTGGTGTTTTCACTCTAGGAGCTGCAATAAAGGACTAAGGTCACTACAGTTCAAGTACTATACCCTTACCTCGTGGAATCATTATTAGAGTGCTTGCATACACAATAACTGGCGACGAGGTTATGAATTTCCACGCACAACATGTCCAACCTAAGCAACTTCCAACAATTCGCTGATGGGGAAGATTGGGATGCCTTGACGGAAAGGCTAGAACACTTTTTCATCGCGAGCGACTTGGATGGGGACTCACCGATCTCGCTGGTGAACAAGCACAGAGCCATCCTGCTCAGCAGTTGTGGGCCCACTATCCATGGCCTCGTCAGGGACCTGCTAGCCCCAGTGAAGACGACAACCAAGACATATGCAGAGCTCGTAACTTTAATACAAGAACAACTTAAACCTCAAGAGAGCAGCCTCACAGCCAGGCACAGGTTCTACACCCACCGGCGGCCCGAAGGCCAAGAAATTGCTAAATATGCTGCAGATCTGAGAAGATTGGCTGCACCGTGTGATTTTGGCGACCACTGAAGCACTAAGGGACATCTTCGTTATTGGCACACCAGCCAGTTCACACGGATGAGAGAACTTTAAAATCTTGTGAGTGTGGGAAGAACTTTAAAATCTACAAGTACCTGAAGAGACACCAGCGAGTTCACATTGGGGAGAGCCCATTGTGTGTGAGGGAAGGGATTCACTCAGTCATGATTAACACCAGCAAATTCACACGAGAGATCTTTAACCTGCTCCATTAGTGGGGAGGGATTCATTGCACCATCCATGCTTCTGAGACACCAGCTTGTCCACTCCGATGAGGGACCGTTGACCTGCTCTGTGTTTTTGAAGTGACTCACTCATTCTTCCACCTTCCTGAGACATCAGCTTGTTCATTGTGGAGAGAGGCAGTGAATCCCTTCCCACACACAGAGCAGGTGAACGGAATCTCTCCTGCTCTCTCCCACTGGTGTCTCTTCAGATCCTGGGACATTTCAAATCTCTTCCCAGTCAGAACATTTAATTGGTCAGTCATCCCACCTGCTGAGACACCAGCGAGTTCACACTGATGAGAGACCATTTCAATGTTCTGACTGTGGGAAGAGCTTCAAAAGCTTTGGGAATCTGATGACACACCTGCGTACTCACAGTGGGGACAGACCATTTCACTGCTCCATGTGTGGGAAGCGTTTCACTCGGTCATCCACCCTGCTGACACACCAACGGGTTCACACTGATGAGAGACCGTTCAGCTGCCCCGTGTGTGGGAAGAGATTCACTCAGTCCTCGAGTCTGCGGACACACCAGCGAATTCACACTGGGGAGAGGCCATTCACCTGCTCTGTGTATGGGAAGAGATTCACTCAGTCCTCGAGTCTGCGGACACACCAGCGAATTCACACTGGGGAGAGGCCATTCACCTGCTCTGTGTGTGGGAAGGGATTCACTCAGTCATCCCACCTGCTGAGACACCAGCAATATCACACTGATGAGAGAGCATTTAAATGTTCTGACTGTGGGAAGGGCTTTAAAAGCCCCGGCGAACTGTCGCGACACCAGCGAGCTCACACTGACGAGAGACCGTTTACATGTTCTGTTTGTGGGATGAGCTTTAAAGACTCCAAGAATCTGAAGGGACACCAGCTTGTCCATAAGAACATAAAAAACAGAAGCAGGAGTAGGCCATTAGGCTCCTCGAGCCTGATCTGCCACGCAATGAGATCATGGCTGATCTTCTAATGTGGGAAGAGCTTTAAAAGCTGCGGGGCTATGAAGAAACACCAGCCTGTTCACACTGATGAGAGACCATTTACATGTTCTGACTGTTTACAAAAGGAGGCAGACAAAAAGCAGGAAACCATAGACCAGTTAGTCTAACATCTGTGGTTGGGAAAATGTTGGAGTCCATTATTAAAGAAGCAGTACCGAGACATTTGGAAAAGCAAAATTCGGTCAGGCAGAGTCAGCGTGGATTTATGAAGGGGAAGTCGTGTTTGACAAATTTGCTGGAATTCTTTGAGGATGTAACGAACAGGGTGGATAAAGGGGAACCAGTGGATGTGGTGTATTTGGATTTCCAGAAGGCATTTGACAAGGTGCCACATAAAAGGTTACTGCACAAGATAAAAGTTCAAGGGGTTGGGGGTAATATTAGCATCGATAGAGGATTGGCTAACTTACAGAAAACAGAGAGTCGGGATGAATGGTTCATTCTCGGGTTGGCAATCAGTAACCAGTGGGGTGCCGCAGGGATCAGTGCTGGGACCCCAACTATTTACAATCTATATTAACGACTTGGAAGAAGGGACTGAGTGTAACGTAGCCAAGTTTGCCGACGATACAAAGATGGAAGGAAAAGCAATGTGTGAGGAGGACACAAAAAATCTGCAAAAGGACATAGACAGGCTAAGTGAGTGGGCAAAAATTTGGCAGATGGAATATAATGTTGGAAAGTGTGAGGTCATGCACTTTGGCAGAAAAATTCAAATTGCAAGTTATTATTTAAATGGAGAAAGATTGCAAAGTGCTGCAGTACAGCGGGAGCTGGGGGTACTTGTGCATGAAACACAAAAGGTTCGTATGCAGGTACAGCAAGTGATCAGGAAGGCCAATAGAATCTTGGCCTTTATTGCAAAGGGGTTGGAGTATAAAAGCAGGGAAGTCATGCTACATTGGTGAGGCCACACCTGGAATACCGCGTGCAGTTTTGGTTTCCATATTTACGAAAGGATATACTTGCTTTGGAGGCAGTTCAGAGAAGGTTCACTAGGTTGACTCCAGAGATGAGGGGGTTGACTTATGAGGAAAGCTTGAGTAGGTTTGGCCTCTACTCATTGGAATTCAGAAGAATGAGAGGTGATCTTATCGAAATGTATAAGATTATGAGGGGGCTTGACAAGGTGGATGCAGAGAGGATGTTTCCACTGATAGGGGAGACTAGAACTAGAGGGCATGATCTTAGAGTAAGGGCCCACCCATTTAAAACTGAGATGAGGAGAAATTTCTTCTCTCAGAGGGTTATGGATCTGTGGAATTCACTGCCTCAGAGAGCTGTGGGAGCTGGGACATTGAATAAATTTAAGACAGAAATAGATAGTTTCTTAAATGATAAGGGAAGAAGGGGTTATGGAGAGCAGGCAGGGAAGTGGACCCGAGTCCATGATCGGATCAGCTATAATCGTATTAAATGGCGGAGCAAGCTCAAGGGGCCATATGGTCGACTCCTGCTCCTATTTGTTATGTTCTTCTACCTCAACTCCATTTTCCCATATTCTTTGATTCCCTTAATATCTAAAAATCTGTCAATCGTTGTCTTGAATATACTCAACGACTGAACCTCCACAGCCCTCTGGAGTAGAAAATTACAACGATTCACCACCCTGTATGTGAAGAAATATCTCCTTATCTCAGTCCTAAATGGCCGACCCCTTATTCTGAGACTGTGACCCCTGGTTTGAGACTTCATAACCAGGGGAAACATCCTTCCTGCATCTACCCTGTCAAACCCTGTAAGAATTTTTTAATTTTTCAATGAGATCACCTTTCATTCGTCTAAACTCGAGAGAATGTAAGCCTAATCTACTCAATCTCTCCTCATAGGACAATCCCCCCAGCCAAGGAATCAGTCCAGTAAACCTTCATTGCACTCCCTCTATGGGAAGTATATCCTTCTTTTGGTAAGGAGACCAAAACAGTGCACAATACTCCAGGTGCGGTCACACCAGGGCCCTATATAATTGCAGTAATACATCAATTACTCTTAGACTCAAATACTCTTGGAATAAAGGCCAACATACCATTTGCTTTCATAATTGCTTTTTGTAACGGCATTTTAACTTTCACTGATTTGTGTACAAGGACACCCAGGTTCCTTTGAACACCAACATTTCCTAATCTCTCACCGTTTAAAAAATACTCTGCTTTTCTATTTTTCACACCAAAGTGGATAACTTCACATTTCTCCACATTATATACCATTTGCCATGTTCTTGCCCACTTATTTAGCCTGTCTGTATCCCCTTGAAGTTTCTTTGCAGCCTCCTCACAATTTATATTTCCACCTAGATTTGTATCATCAGCAAACTTGGATAAATTACATTTGGTCCCTCATCCAAATCATTGATGTAGATTGTGAATAGCTGGGGCCCAAGTACTGATCCTTGCGGCACCCCACTAGTTACAGCCAGCCAACCCCAAAATTACACATTTGTTCCTAATGCACACACTGATGAGAGATTTTAAATGTTCTGACTGTGGGACGAGCTTTAAAAGTTTTGGGATTCTGATGGCACACCAGTGTGTTCACACTGGGGACAGACCATTTCATTGCTCCGTGTGTGGGAAGAGATTCACTCGGTCCTCGACTCTGCTTAGACCCCAACGAGGTGACACTTGGAGAGGCCGTTCACCTGCTCTGTGTGTCGGAAGGGATTCACTCGGCCGTCCCAACTGCGAGTTCACACTGGGGACAGGCCAGTGAAACGTGTGGGCTGTGGGAAAAACTTTAAAAGGTCCCAGGAGCTGAAGAGACACCAGCTGGAGAGAGCTGGCAAGAGACTGTTCACCTGTTCCGTGTGTGGAGAGGGATTCCCTCAGTCCTCGACTCTGCTGACACACCAGCGAGTTCACGCTGTTCTGTAGCACAGGGCCCTGCAGAAAGCTGGGGCGACATGAATGTGGAACGGATTAATGTTTTATAAATTCTTGTACTGCTGTTTAATCTTTCAAACTGTTATTCTGATGATTCCCTTTACTTGACCTTTCATGGTATCACAGAGAATGTACGGCACAGAAACAGGCCTTTTGGCCCAACTGGTCCGTGCCGGGGTTTATGCTTCACACGAGCCTCCTTTCATCCTACTTCAATTAACCCGATCAAAGTAACTTTGTGTTGCTTTGTCCCTCGTGTTTATCTGGCTTCCCCTTAAATGCATCGATACTATTGGCCTCAACCACACCATGTGGTGGCAAGTTCCACATTCTAACCACTCTCTGGGAAAGATGCTTCTCCTGAATTCCTGACTGGACCATAAATATGAGGAGATTCTGTTAAGGTGACCAGTATGTTGTTGTACTTTGTCTTTTCCTGATGAATGAAACATTTCTGAGCCTCTGTACCCGTGTTAGGAGATGAAGTACCAGACAAGTAAAGGCACAATGTCTGGGTGAGTCTAATAATAACATCACGGGCCATATAAATGTGATAACCAGATGGGCTTGTGGTTATAGTCTGGTCACAGATGGACTAAATTCCTGGAATTAGCAGGGGTTCAGGAGGCAGTCAACAGACGGGTCCAAACAATCCCATTTCCTGAACGGTAACCAAGCTTGTGTGTAAGAACAGGTCACTTAAGCTGTTGTCAGTGGAACAGACTCGAGAAGATGGCGCGGGAATCCACTGTACGCCTAATCTGCAGACTGAGGGAATTATCACCCGATCTGTGTTATGCAGCGCTCTTAATAAAGCCTGGAGAGACAATTGTGTTCTTGTGAGGTTCATTATCTGGTATTAGAAACTCTAGGTGAGGGCCTTCGATGATTCCTCCAGTTCCTGGTCATGTAGGCTGAAGTCAGATCCAGCTTCATGAACGTCTTTCCTCCCACCAGCGCCGTCAGTTTTTGGTAGTGGGTATTGGTCCTGCAGGGAGAAACGATTGATAGTTACTTTGTAATCGTCACAGATTTCTGATGGTGCCATCTCCCTTGAGGACTGGGACAATAGGACTGGCCCACTCGCTGAACTCGATTGGTGAAATGATGCCCTCTTGTTGTAGCCGGTCTAGCTCAATCTCTACCCTTTCTCTCATCATGTTTGGTACTGCTCTCGCCTTGTGATGGATGGGTCGTGCCCCCAGAATTAGGTGGATCTGCACTTTTGTTCCTTGGAATTTCCCGATGCCTGGTTCGAATAGCGAAAGAAATTTGTTTAACACCTGGGCACACAAAGTGTCGTCAGTGGGCAATAGCGCTCGGACGTCGTCCCAGTTGCAGCATATCTTTCCCAGCCAGCTCTTGCCGAGCAGCGTGGGACCATCGCCCGGTGCCACCCAGAGTGGTAGCTTGTGCACCGCTCCATCGTAGGAGACCTTTACGGTACACTGCCAATTACAAGAATCAGTTCTTTAGCTTCGTGCGAACTGGAGTTAAGACTGGCCTTGAGGCCTTGTTGTACCACAACCTTTCGAAAGTCTTTTTGTCCATGATGGACTGGCTCGCGCCTGTGTCCGGCTGCACTGACACCGGGAGTTCATTTAGTTCAACATTCAGCATTATTGGGGGACAATTCGTGGTGAATGTGTGCACCCCATGTACCTCTGCCTTCTCTATCTGAGGCTCTGGTTCGTAGTGATCCTCCGTAGATCTGTCCTCCTCTGCAACGTGGTGGTTTGCAGGTTTAACTGGCTTAGCAGCTCGCCTGCACACTCGTTGGAGGTGTCCCATTGTTCCAAAGCCCTTGCAAATGTATCCTTTGAATCGGCATGAATGGAAACGATGATCACCCCTGCAGCGCCAACAAGGTGTTAATGGCCTTGCATTCATCACCCTTGAAGGTGGACTCTGAGACATCTGTGGACGTGCAGCTGCAGGCATGTGTGACCTGCCCTGGACATTACGATTTGAAAACACTTTGTTCACAGTACTTGTAGCAGCACTTGTGTGCTGAGAAATTTGCTTAGAATTGTCACTGGTAGCAATGAACGCCTGGGCTATCGCTGTGACCTTACTCAAGGTTGGGGTCTCTACAGTCAAAACCTTGTGAAGTATGGTTTCGTGGCCAATGCCAAGTACGAAAATGTCTCTGAGCATGTGCTCCAAATGTCCTTCAAATTCGCAATGTCCTGCAAGGCGTCTCAGCTCGGCGACATAACTCGCCACTTCCTGACCTTCAGACCTTTTGTAGGTATAGAACCGGTACCTCGCCATCAGAATGCTTTCCTTTGGGTTCAAATGCTCTCGGACCAGTGTGCACAAATCATCGTACGATTTCTCCGGGGGTTTCGCTGGAGTGAGCAGATTCTTCATGAGGCCATACGTTGGTGCCCCACAGACGGTGAGGAGGATCGCTCTACGTTTGGCAGCGCTCTCTTCCCCATCTAGCTCGTTGGCCACGAAGTATTGGTCGAGTTGCTCCACAAAAGTTTCCCAATCATCTCCCTCTGAAAATTTCTTCAGTATGCCCACTGTTCTCTGCATCTTTGGGTTCGCTATCTGTATCTCGTCACCAGTTGTATATGGGGAAAGAGTCAGACTGAACACTGTGAGCTCAAAGTAAAGTGTGACCGTAGTCTTTTATTGCAGGTCTCCAGAGTGCCCCTCCAACCTGTGAAGCCTTCTTAAATACCTGTGCTCCCAAGGGATTATGGGATCCCTTGGGACTCTGGGGAATGAGCCCTCTGATGGCTGTACAGAGTAAATACAAGTCCACATATATAACAGGTATCATCTGCAAATTTGCAAATTGTGCCGGCAACCCCTGAATCCTGATCACTGTGGTCTTGGGCCAGGGATTCCCAGGTGCCGGGGGGGATGTTGTACTTTTTCCAAGGAGGCTTTGAGGGTGTCCTTGAAGTGTTTCCTCTGCTCACCTGGGACTCACTTGCCATGTCGGAGCTCTGAGTAGATTGCTTGTTTTGGGAGTCTTGTATCGGGCATGCAGGCAATGTGGCCCGTCCATCGGAGCTAATCGAGTGTGGTCAATGCTTCAATGCAGGGGCCTGAGCGAGAACACTGATGTTGGTGCACCTATCCTGCCAATGGATTTGCAGGATGTTGCGGAAGCAGCGTTGGTGGTACTTCACTGCTTTGAGGTGCCTACTGTCCATAGTCCATGGACTAGATTTTACACTTTTGTGCTTATCGCCCAAAAATGGGCGTTATTTCCGGGCGTGGGCTGAAAAAGGGTTTTCAGATCGCCGGCTTGTCGCCCATTCTCAAAGCACCTAGTCTCCATTTTTTAAAATAGGCGTTACCATGAGCGATATGAAATGGGCGGTAGCATTAAATCTCGCTGACCTTCTGCCATAAAGTGTCACCGTCCTTAGCAATGGCATGGCAACGCTGATTCCCGCGATTCAGGAGGTCAAGGGTCATCATGACATGCGCAGAAGGGGAGACAGAGAGGGGGCTCAGAGGGACAGAAGGCATGTGTGGCAGTGGTGTGTGCTTGTTTGGCTGTTGTGGGAGGCATGAGGGAGATTCACCAGCAGTAAAAATCCTACTAAGCACCAAGAACATAGTTGGCACCGAGTTTTTGTCCAACAAATAAGATATAACATGGAAGGGATGGTGGAGGCCCTGGAGATGGTAGCCAGGGACACTGGTGGCAGAGGGCTCCCAGTGGTCCCGGAGCGTGGCACTGCACCCCAAGGTGCCACACCCCCATTGCCAACCACAAATGAGAGCTAGCAGCAACATCTTGCTTCTGGCCCGGAGCACGTTCCCACCTCGGGACCATCTTCTCCCGTATCCGTCCAAGCAGCTTTCGGCCGTCACCCCCACCCCCCAATGAAGTATTGCCTCAGGAGATCCTCGGCCAGGCGGCTTGGAGTCAGGAGGAAAAGGGGAAGGGGTAGAGGTGGGGAGGAGCAGCGGGGAGTGGGGGAAGGAGGGGTGTGGAGGGAAGGGTTGTTTTTTTACAGAAATACTGACGATTTCAGACAAATGTTCGGTTTAAATGTTTTTTATTTAACAAAACCTTGTAGCACATTGGCTCAGATAGCTGCACCATTACACGCTGGTGATCCCTTAACATCAAAGGGTATATTGACACTTAACTTCAATCAACTTAAACTTTAACTGTCACCAAGGTGATGTCCACCATTGATGTATGACCTGCATACCTAGCAATGTGTCAGCCTTGTAAATAACACCAATGTTCTTTCAGGCAAAGCGATCATTGATGAGCTCCTGACGTAAGGCTCTTGCAGCTATCATGCCACCACGGGCCCTTTCATGTGGTCTACAGGGGGGCGGGGCATGGCTTCAGCATCAGACTGATTGTGTAGGCTGATGTCAGCATCCACCTCCTCGTCCTCCTCTTCCTCTCTCTGGTGAGGTGGACTGTCAGACTCATCAGGCAATTCTTGTCCCCTCCTGATAGCCAAGTTGTGCATCATGGAGCACGCCACAACGAATTGAGCTACCTGCTCAAGGATTGGAGCTTGCCTCCTGAGTGGACCAGGCATCTAAAGCGCTGCTTAAGCACTCCAATGGTTTTCTCCACAATATTGCGAGTGGCTCTGTGGCTCTCGCTGTATCGCCTCTCGGCTTCGGTGTGGGTGTCACACAGGGAGGTCATCAGCCAGGTGGCGAGGCCATATCCTTTATCACCAAGCATCCAGCATTGACCTTGTGGCTGATTGTTACAGTGCTCTCACCCAGGATGTGAGCATCATGGATGCTGCCCGGAAATTGAGCATTCACTGCCAGTATAATTTGCTGGTGGTTGACAACCAGTTGGACATTCAGTGAGTGGAATCCATTGCGGTTCCTGAAAACCTCCGCATCTTGAAAACGTCCCCATATCACGATGTGCGTACAGTCTATTGCTCCCTGCACCTTGGGGAAGTTTGCAATTTTGGAGAATCCTAGAGCCCTCTCACTCTGTGCCTCTCTGGTCATAGGGAAGCTGATCAAGTCCGTCCTGCATGCGTACAGGGCTTCAGTGACCTGTCTAATGCAACAATGTGTGGCATGCCGAAAAAGTCCGCAAATATCGCCAGCTGTGGCCTGAAAAGAACCCGAGGCATAGAACGACAGTGTCGCGGTGAATTTGATCTCGACAGACAGTGCAGTACTGATGATGCTGGCATGCTGCAGATCTCCCTTATCAGCTAGCATCTCTGTGATAACCTCTTTGTGGAAGCGCAGTCTCCAAAGGCAGGTGGTGTCGGGCAAGTCAAGGTAAGACTGCTTCTCACTGTACTTGCGGGGGTGTAATGTCTGGTCCTCCTCAACAGTCTGGCATGTCTTACATTGGACACATAATGCTGTGGAGCATATCTTTGGTGATCTCGAGTCTGCTGCATGTAATTGGTCATCAAGAGAGGGTGAGAAAGGAAAAGCCCCATTGCAGTAGCTCTCTGTTTTCCACCAATTGGTCACAAACAATGAATGTTCCGACGAAGACACCTATTCAATTCCAATCGGTCACAGTATGGTCAAGATATTTGCACAGATATTCACATCAACTCCAATGACCCCCAGAGTAGATACAAATTCCCCTGAGGTTGAAACATAGCAGCCTTTTAAAGGATGCGACATGTGTTGTAGAACATGGCGTCTATAACGCTGCGGTTAGTTCCACTTTTTCTGGGCGGTTTTTTGGGCGAGCGATATTGTGGGCGATGAGTGCGCGAGGTGGTGAAAGTGACGCTGGGCGATCTTATGGCTGCTAGTTTCGGTAAATATGCTCTTTACAATAAAAAAAAAGTGGGCAGACGGTATTGTTGAATCTCGGCATTAAATCCGTGCGTAAATTACCACTGGTTGATATTACGGTCGTTGATTTTGCCCATTCTGTTGATTCTGCCCCAAAAAAGTGGGCGGGCGGTATTATTTTTTTCCCAGCATTAAGCACATGGGGAAAGTCACGCTTGGCGATAAGTTTCTGAAAAATGCCCGTCAGTTTCCATTTTGTGGCTAAATGGGTGATATATGGGCGTCATACATCATTTCAGCGGTAAAATGGGCGTTAAGTGGGCGTTATGCATGCAAAAGAAATGGAAAATCTAGCCCCATGTCTCTGAAGCATACAGGTGGGTGGGTATCACTGTTGCTCTGTAGAGCATGAGCTTGGTGCCGGGTTTAAGGTCCTGCTCTTCAAACCTGAGGACACTGCACCGGCACACTGAAGGTGATGTTGGATTTCGTCATCGACAGCTGTCCTTGTTGGCAGTAGGCTCCCAAGGTATGGAAAATGGTCCACGTTGTCCAAGGCCTCGTCGTGGATCTTGATAATTGGGGGGTAGTATCGTGTGGTGGGAGCAGGTTGGTATGGAACCTTTGTCTTAAGGGTGTTTAGTGTAAGGCCCATACACTCATACGCTTTTGGTGAAGGTGTTGATGATGGTTTGGAGTTGGACCTCTGAGTGTGCGCAAACGCAAGCATCGTCCGCATACTGTAATTCAATGACAGGATAGGCGACTTTGGATCTGGACTGGAGGCGACGAAGATTGAACAATTTCCTGTTTGTTCTGTAGATTAGCTCCACTCCAGTGGGGAGACCATTACTGCCACAGTTGTCTACAATCCTTTTTTCCATTAGCCTTTTTGCTGATCTAATAGCAGTTTCATTTTCTTTAGTTGTTCTTTGTATTCAACCCTATTTATTTGAGTGTTAAATTTCTTTAATTTATAGAAACATTTCTGTTTACATCTTATTTGTCTTTGTACAGACCTAGTCAGCCACCTTGGCTTTTTCTTACCACATATCCTGCTTTTGATTTTAGGTACATGTTTGTTTTCCACATTTTTAATCTTATTCTTAAAAACTTTCCATTTATATTCAACATCGGTCGCGTCATTACTGAGAAGGGTTTGTCAATTTACCCGTTCCAAACCATCTGCTATTTTGGAGAAGATTGCTCTCCTGGAATCCGGGGCGAGTTGCAGGTTCTCTGTACCTTTAGATCCATGAGCCAATTGGAACCGTATAATGTTGTGATCACTGTTGCCCAGATGTTCCCCACATGGAGGCCTGATACGAGGTCAGGCTCACTACGAAACACCAGATCCAATATATGATTGTCCCTAGTTACTTCATTAACATGTTGAGTCAAGAAACAGTCTTGTATATTTTCAATCATTTTTTCAACTACACTTCCCACCACAACAGCGGGTAAACCATCGTGCCACTGAATGCCAGGAAAATTAAAATCACCCACCAGACTAAGGTGGCATTTAATATTAAAAACATCAGTGATTTGTTTCCATAATATCTCATCACGTTCAAGTGTTTGACCCGGGGGCCTATATCACTTACCGATAATTAATCCCTGCCCGTGAGCTTGGTCCAATTGAACCCAGACAGCTCCAGCTGAGCCTGATGAGGCATTATCAAGTCTCTCTCTAGCTGTTAGATTCTCACTGATTAAAAATAGCAACCCCACCTCCCCTTTGACCTACCCTATCCTTTCTCAAACCCTTGTAGCCCTTTCGGTGAATGTCTGTGCCATCATTGTCATCTAGCCATGTCTCAGAAATACGCAATACATCTAAATTCTCCAACACAGCATAGGATTGCAATTCTAACAATTCGCTTCTTCTTGCATTTACATAATTTAAAGGTCTCATATCTAATTTCTTAAAGTTATTCATTCTTATTTGCTTCCTACCTGGTTTCTCTTTATGCTGAGCATCGATATAGTTATGACGTTCAGTAAGCCTAACTTTGAACTGATCTGCACTATCCCTGTGATGAATGAGTTTAAATGCTTTCTGAAAGCCTGCTCAACACCCTCTGCCAGCCTTTGTGCTCCCACGAAGTTAAGATGGAGGCCATCCCTCCTAAACAACTTGCCTTGCCCAGCGAACACCTCCCAATTATCGATGAAGTGAAGCTTCTTCTTTTTGCAGAGGTCCCGAAGCCAGATGTTGAACCGTACGATTGGACTATTCATCTCCATCGATGTGGACATGACCGGCACTAGCCCGGAGACTACAGCCCTCGCATCCCTTTGCTGACGGGCATCAATGATGCTTTTGTAGGAATCCTGCAAAACAAATGTTCTTCTATCCATAATATCGTTAGTTCCAATATGTAAACCTACTCCAGTATCTTTACACTCACCTTTCATCAGTTTATCCACACGATCCCGGAGATCAGCTACCTTGGCCCCTGGTAAACAGAAACCTGCTGTTGACAGAGCCTTACCTGTACACAGGGTGCTGTCTGTGTGCCTGATGACGGAGTCCCCTTTGAGGATTGCACGTTGCCTCTTGCTATTCTTTTGCTGTTGAACCGACGTCCTCTTGGACTTTGCAGCCTTCCCCTTACCTTTTCCAAGATGCTGATATGAGCATTGAGGTTTGGTGTCACTGGTGCTGACCTCACTGCCTGTTGTGTTATCCAAATCACAAAGCGGGGCATACCTGTTTGAAGTAATAAGCGAATCCCAAGTGGTAAGAGATCTGGTGCTTTCAATATCCAACAATAAAGACTTACTTTTCATCACAGTCAGGAAGTCGTCAAAATCCAATCTTCTCCTTTAGGGAAACAATCTCCTGCTGTAGAGACAAAACCTGGACACATTTCCTGCAGGTGAAGGTCCCACAATGCTTCACTTTGACACCATTTCTCTGTAACGAGACCTTTCAGGTGTACATGGTGCACACCTCACATTGGGGTCGTCCTCCTTCCCTCCGGGAGCCGGGGTTCGCCATCCTTATTTCTCCAAGGAATCTACAAAGAAAGCAAAAAAGGAAACTAGCAGCAGAAGTAACGGACAAAAAAAAGAGTATTCCCAGCTCCCTCAGCCCCAACTCCCTCAGCCCCAAACTCCCTCAGTCCCAACTTCCTCAGCCCCCTCATCCCCAGCTCCCTCAGTCCCAGCTCCCTCCGTTCCAGCTCCCTCCGTTCCAGCTCCCTCAGTCCCAGCTCCCTCAGTCCCAACTCTCAGCAACAGATGCCAACACTCTGCTCAAGACACACTCCGCTGAGTCACTTATATTACACTGGGCCCTGTCTTAGTTATTGCTGCACTAGATCCTGTCTCTGTTTATATTACATTAGACCCTGTCTCTGTTTATATTAAACTCAGCTCGTTCTCAGTTAATACTGCACTAGATCCTCTCGCTGTTTATATTACACTAGACCCTGTCTCAGTTATTATTACACTAGACCGTTTCTTTGTTTATGTTACAGTAGACCCTGTCTCAATTATTACTACATGAAACAGAGTTAATTAGCAATCTCAGAGTAAAGGATCCTCTGGGGCAGAGTGATCATAATACAATAGAATTTATAAGAAATTAGTAATGCAAAACAGGAAAATGGCAAAGATTTTGAACAAATATTTTGTATCGGTCTTCACGATAGAAGACACTAAAAGCATCCCAATAATTGATAATCAAGGGGCTTTTCGTGAGGTGGGGTATCTTAAAACAATCACTATCACTTGAGAAATAGTACTGGGCAAACTAATGGGACTAAAGGTGGACAAGTCCCCTGGATCAGGTGGCCTGCATCCTAGGCTCTTAAAAGAAGTGGCTGCAGAGATAGTGGATGAATTGGTTGTAATCTACCAAAATTCCCTGGATTCTGGAGAGATCCCAGCTGATTTAAAAACCACAAATATAATGCCCCTATTTAAGAAATGAGGGAGACAGAAAGCAGGAAACTATAGACCAGTTAGCCTAACATCTGTCATTGGGAAAATGCTGGAGCCCATTATTAAGGAAGTAATAGCACATTTAGAAAATCATAATGCAGTCAAGCAGAGTCAGCATGGTTTTATGAAAGGGAAATCATTTTCACAAATTTTCAGGAGTTTTTTTGAGGCTGTAACAAGCAGGGTGGATAAAGGGGAACCAGCAGATGTCATGTATTTGGATTTCCAGCAGGCATTTGATAAGGTGCCACATAAAAGGTTACTGCACAAGATAAGAGGGTAAAATATTAGCACGGATAGAGGATTGGCTAACTAACAGAAAACAGGGAGTCGGGATAAATGGGTCATTTTCAGGTTGGCAAACTGTAACTAGTGGGATGCCCAGAGATCAGTGCTGGGTCCTCAACTATTTACAATCTATATTCATAACTTGGATGAAGGGACCGAGTGTAATGTGACCAAATTTGCTGATGATACAAAGATAGGTGGGAAAACAAGTTGTGAGGAGGGCGCAAAGAATCTGCAAAGGGATATAGACAGGCTAAGTGAGTGAGCAGTAAGATGGCAGATGGAGCATAATGTAGAGAAATGTGAGGTTATTCACTTTGGTAGAAAGAATGGAAAAACAGAATATTTTTTAAATGTGAGAAACCTTTCAATGTTGGTGTTCAGAGAGATTTGAGTGTCCGTGTGCAAGAAACACAGAAAGCTAGAATGCAGGTACAGCAAGCAGTAAGGAAGGCAAATGTCGTTGTCCTTTATTGCAAGGGGGTTGGAGTATAAGAGTAAGGAAGTTTTGCTACAATTGTACAGGGCCTTGGTGAGATCACATCTGGAGTACTATGCACAGTTTTGGTCTCCATATCTAAGGAAGGGTATACTTACTTTGGAGGTGGTACAACGGAGGTTCACAGGATTGATTCCTGGGATGAAAGGGCTGTTTTATAATGAGAGACTGTGTAGAATGGGCCTATACTCTCTGGAGTTTAGAGAATGAGTGAACATCTCATTGAAACATACAAGATTCTGAAGGGGATTGACAGGGTAGAGGCTGAGAGGTTGTTTCCTTTGGCTGGAGTGTCTGGAACTAGCAGGTCACAGTCTCAGGATAAGGGGAAGGTCATTTAAGACAGTGATGAGGAGAAATGTCTTCATTCAGATGGTTGCGAATCTTTTGAATTCTCTGCCCCACAGGACTGTGGATGCTGAGTGTCTGAATATATTCATGGCTGAGATCGATAAATTTTTGGAGTCTAGAGGAATCGAGGGATATGGAGATCAAGTCGGAAAGTGGAGTTGAGGTCGATGATCAGCCATGATCTTATTGAATGGCGGAGCAGGCTCGATGGGCT
Source organism: Pristiophorus japonicus (assembly GCF_044704955.1). Classification (NCBI taxonomy): domain Eukaryota; kingdom Metazoa; phylum Chordata; class Chondrichthyes; family Pristiophoridae; genus Pristiophorus; species Pristiophorus japonicus. The sequence goes on along the minus strand of NC_091996.1, from coordinate 73,114,521 downwards.
GTAGGGACTACTCCTGCTCCTATTTCTTATGTATCTTATGTTCTTATTAGACTCTGTCTCAATTATTACTGCACTAGACCCTAGCCCTATTTATATTACATTAGACCCTGTCCCTGTTTGTATTACACTAGACCCTGTCCCTGTTTTTATTAAACTAGACCCTGTCCCTGTTTATATTACACTAGACCCTGTCCCTGTTTGTATTACACTAGACCCTGTCCCTGTTTGTATTACACTAGACCCTGTCCCTGTTTTTATTACATTAGACCCTGTCCCTGTTTGTATTACATTAGACCCTGTCCCTGTTTATATTACACTAGATCCTGTCCCTGTTTATATTACACTAGACCCTGTCCCTGTTTATATTACACTAGACCCTGTCCCTGTTTGTATTACACTAGACCCTGTCCCTGTTTGTATTACACTAGACCCTGTCCCTGTTTGTATTACACTAGACCCTGTCCCTGTTTATATTACACTAGACCCTGTCTCTGTTTGTATTACACTAGACCCTGTCTCTGTTTATATTACACTAGACCCTGTCCCTGTTTGTATTACACTAGACCCTGTCCCTGTTTTTATTACATTAGACCCTGTCCCTGTTTGTATTACATTAGACCCTGTCCCTGTTTATATTACACTAGATCCTGTCCCTGTTTATATTACACTAGACCCTGTCCCTGTTTATATTACACTAGACCCTGTCCCTGTTTGTATTACACTAGACCCTGTCCCTGTTTGTATTACACTAGACCCTGTCCCTGTTTGTATTACACTAGACCCTGTCCCTGTTTGTATTACACTAGACCCTGTCCCTGTTTATATTACACTAGACCCTGTCTCTGTTTGTGTTAGACTCGACCCTGTCTCTGTTTATATTACACTAGACCCTATCCCTGTTTTTATTACACTAGACCCTGTCCCTGTTTATATTACATTAGACCCTGTCCCTGTTTATATTACATTAGACCCTGACCCTGTTTGTATTACATTAGACCCTGTCCCTGTTTGTATTGCACTAGACCCTGTCCCTGTTTGTATTACACTAGACCCTGTCCCTGTTTATATTGCACTAGACCCTGTTTCAGTTTATATTACACTAGAACATGTCTCAGGTATTACTGCACTAGACCCTATCAATGATCTGGTCAGGTTGGCAGGACAGTGGCAAATGAATTCAATCTGGAGAAGTGCAAGCTAATGCATTTGGGGAGGTCTAACAAGGCAAGGGAATACCCATTAAATGGTACCACACTGAGAACGTGTGGATGAACAAAGGGACCTTGGAGTGCATGTCCACAGATCCCTGAAGGTAGCAGGCCATGTATATAAGGTGGTTAAGAAGGTATACGGAATACTTGCCTTTATTAGCCGAGGCATAGAATACAAGAGCAGGGAGGTTATGCTTGAACTGTATAAAACACCTGTTAGGTCACAGCTAGAGTAGTGTGTGCAGTTGTGGTCACCTCATTATAGGAAAGATGTGTACTGGAGAGGGTACAAAGGAGGATTACGAGGATGTTGCCTTGTCTGTAAAATTTTAGCTATGAGGAAAGATCGAATAGGCTGGGTTTGTTTTCCTTGGAACAGAGGAAGCTGAGGGGGGACCTTACTGAGGTGTATAAAATTATGAGGGGCCTAGATAGAGTAGATAGGAAGGACCTGTTTCCCTCAGCAGAGGGGTCAACAACCAGGGGACATAGATTTAAAGTAATTGGTGAGAGGTTTAGAGATATGAGGGGAATTTTCTTCAACCAGATGGTGGAGGGGGTCTGAAACACACTGCTTGAAAGGGTGGTAGAGGCAGAAACCCTCACCACATTTAAGGGGTGCTTGGATGTGCACTTGAAGTGCTGTAACCTGCAGGGCTACAGACCAAGAGCTGCAAAATGGGATTAGGCTGGATAGCTGTTTGTCAGCTGGTGCTGACACGTTGGTCAGAAATGGCCTCCTTCCGTGCTGTAAATTTGTATGATTCTATGAAAGGTTGGTCCAGAACTTAAAGAAGGCTAACTTTGAAGGTATGAGGCGTGAATTGGCTGGGATGGATTGGCGAATGATACTTAAGGGGTTGACTGTGGATAGGCAATGGCAGACATTTAGAGACCGCATGGATGAACTATAACAATTGTACATTCCTGTCTGGCGTAAAAATAAAAAAGGGAAGGTGGCTCAACCGTGGCTATCAAGGGAAATCAGGGATAGTATTAAAGCCAAGGAAGTGGCATACAAATTGGCCAGAAATAGCAGCGAACCCAGGGACTGGAAGAAATTTAGAACTCAGCAGAGGAGGACAAAGGGTTTGATTAGGGCAGGGAAAATGGAGTATGAGAAGAAGCTTGCAGGGAACATTAAGACGGATTGCAAAACTTTCTATAGATATGTAAAGAGAAAAAGGTTAGAAAAGACAAACGTAGGTCCCCTGCAGTCAGAATCAGGGGAAGTCATAACGGGGAACAAAGAAATGGCGGACCAATTGAACAAGTACTTTGGTTCGGTATTCACGAAGGAGGACACAAACAACCTTCCGGTTACAAAAGGGGTCGGGGGGTCTATTAAGGAGGAGGAACTGAGGGAAATCCTTATTAGCCGGGAAATTGTGTTGGGGAAATTGATGGGATTGAAGGCCGATAAATCCCCAGGGCCTGATGGACTGCATCCCAGAGTACTTAAGGAGGTGGCCTTGGAAATAGTGGATGCATTGACAGTCATTTTCCAACATTCCATTGACTCTGGATCAGTTCCTATAGAGTGGAGGGTAGCCAATGTAACCCCACTTTTTAAAAAAGGAGGGAGAGAGAAAACAGGGAATTATAGACCGGTCAGCCTGACATCGGTAGTGGGTAAAATGATAGAATCAATTGTTAAGGATGTCATAGCAGTGCATTTGGAAAGAGGTGACATGATAGGTCCAAGTCAGCATGGATTTGTGAAAGGGAAATCATGCTTGACAAATCTGGAATTTTTTGAGGATGTTTCCAGTAGAGTGGACAAGGGAGAACCAGTTGATGTGGTATATTTGGACTTTCAGAAGGCGTTCGAAAAGGTCCCACACAAGAGATTGATGTGCAAAGTTAGAGCACATGGGATTGGGGGTAGTGTGCTGGCATGGATTGAGAACTGGTTGTCAGACAGGAAGCAAAGAGTAGGAGTAAATGGGTACTTTTCAGAATGGCAGGCAGTGACTAGTGGGGTACCGCAAGGTTCTGTGCTGGGGCCCCAGCTGTTTACATTGTACATTAATGATTTAGATGAGGGGATTAAATGTAGTATCTCCAAATTTGCGGATGACACTAAGTTGGGTGGCAGTGTGAGCTGCGAGGAGGATGCTGTGAGGCTGCAGAGCGACTTGGATAGGTTAGGTGAGTGGGCAAATGCATGGCAGATGAAGTATAATGTGGATAAATGTGAGGTTATCCACTTTGGTGGTAAAAACAGAGAGACAGACTATTATCTGAATGGTGACAGATTAGGAAAAGGGGAGGTGCAAAGAGACCTGGGTGTCGTGGTACATCAGTCATTGAAGGTTGGCATGCAGGTGCAGCAGGCAGTTAAGAAAGCAAATGGCATGTTGGCCTTCATAGCAAGGGGATTTGAGTACAGGGGCAGGGAGGTGTTGCTACAGTTGTACAGGGCATTGGTGAGGCTACACCTGGAGTATTGTGTACAGTTTTGGTCTCCTAACCTGAGGAAGGACATTCTTGCTATTGAGGGAGTGCAGCGAAGGTTCACCAGACTGATTCCCGGGATGGCGGGACTGACCTATCAAGAAAGACTGGATCAACTGGGCTTGTATTCACTGGAGTTCAGAAGAATGAGAGGGGACCTCATAGAAACATTTAAAATTCTGACGGGGTTAGACAGATGCAGGAAGAATGTTCCCAATGTTGGGGAAGTCCAGAACCAGAGGTCACAGTCTAAGGATAAGGGGTAAGCCATTTAGGACCGAGATGCGGAGGAACTTCTTCACCCAGAGAGTGGTGAACCTGTGGAATTCTCTACCACAGAAAGTTGTTGAGGCCAATTCACTAAATATATTCAAAAAGGAGTTAGATGAGGTCCTTACTACTAGGGGGATCAAGGGGTATGGCGAGAAAGCAGGAATGGGGTACTGAAGTTGAATGTTCAGCCATGAACTCATTGAATGGCGGTGCAGGCTAGAAGGGCCGAATGGCCTACTCCTGCACCTATTTTCTATGTTTCTATGTTTCTATGTACTCTGGCATTTAGAAGAATGAGAGGTGATCTTATTGAAATATATAAGATTCTGAAGGGGCTTGACAGGGTAGATGCTGGATGTTTTCCCACGTGGGGGAATCTAGAACTAAGGGGCATAATTCCAGAATAAGGGGTCGCCCTTTTAAAATGGAAATGAGGATGAATTTCTTCTCTGAGGGTCGTGAATCTTTGGAATTCATTGCCCCAGAGAGCTGCCCAGGCTGGGTCATTGAATATATTTAAGGCAGAGATAGACAGATTCTTGAATGATAATGGAGTCAGGGATTATGGGGAGCGGGCAGGGAAGTGGAGTTGAGACTAAGATCAGATCAGCCATGATCTTATTGAATTGCGGAGCCGGCTCGAGGGGCCAAATGGCTGACTCCTGCTCTTATTTCTTATGTTCTTATGTTGAGGTGCGACCCATCTGGCTTGTACAGGTCCCACCCCCTCAGAACCGGTCCCAATGCCTCAGGAATCTAAAGCCCTCATTTCAGCCACACAGTCACCTGCTCTATCCTCCCATTGCTATACTCACGCGTGGCACAGTGAGTGATCCAGAGATTACTACCTTGAGTTCCTGCTTTTTAATCTCCTCGCTCCCTAAAGTTTTCCTGCAAGGCCTCATCCCTCTTTCTACCTATGTCATTGGTTCCGATATGGACCATGACCGCTGGCTGTTTACCCTCTGCCCTCAAAATAAAAACATAGAAAATAGGAGCAGTAATAGGCCATTCGGTTCTTTGAGCCTGCACCACCATTCAATATGATCATGGCTGATCCTCTATCTCAACACCATATTCCCGCTTTTTCTCCATACCCCTTAATGCCTTTTGTGTCTAGAAATCTATCTCCTTCTTAAATATATTCAGTGACTCGACCTCCACAGCCTTCTGTGGTAGAGAATTCCAAAGGTTCACCACCCTCTGAGTGAAAAAAATTCTCATCTCAGTCCTAAATCTCCTACCCCGTATCCTGAGAATGTGACCCCCTTGTTCTAGACTTCCCAGCCAGAGGAAACATCCTCCCCGCATCCAGTCTGTCCAACCCCGTCAGAATTTTATACGTTTCAATGAGATCCCCTCTCATTCTTCTAAACTCTAGTGAATACAGGTCTAGTCGACCCAATCTCTCCTCATATGACAGTCCTGCCATTCCAAGAATCAGTCTGGTGAACCTTCGCTGCACTCCCTCTATCACAAGTATATCCTTTCTTGGGTAAGGGGACCAAAATTGCACACAATACTCCAGGTGTGGTCTTACCAAGGCCCTGTATAACTCTAGTAAGACATCCTTGCTCCTGTACTCAAATCATCTTGAAATGAAGGCCAACATACCATTTGCCTTCCTAACTGCTTGCTGCATCTGCATGTTTGCTTTCAATGACTGGTGTACAAGGACACCCAGGTCCCTCTGTACATCGACACTGCCCAAGCCATCACCATTTAAATAATACTTTGTCCTTCTGTTTTTCCTACCAAAGTGGATAACTTCACGTTATACTGCATCTACCATGTGTCTGCCCACTCACTCAGCCTATCTAAATCACCTTGCAGCATCTTTGCATCCTCCTCACAACCCCACCTAGTTTTGTGTCATCAGCAAACTTGGAAATATTACATTTGGTTCCCTCATCCAAATCATTTATATATATTGTGAATAGCTGGGCCCAAGCACTGATCCCTGTGGTACCCCACTAGTCACTGCCCGCCACCCCGAAAAAGACCCGTTTATTCCTACTCTCTGTTTTCTGTCAGTTAACCAATTTCCAATCCATGCCAATACATTACCCCCAATCCTATGTGCTTTAATTTTGCACACTAACCTTCTTTATGGGACTTTATCAAAGGCCTTCTGAAAATCCAAATACACGATATCCACTGGTTCTCCCTTATCTATTCTATCAGTTACATCCACAAAAAACTCCAGTAGGTTTGTCAAACATTATTTTCCTTTCAGTAAATACAGTAAATTTGCACGCCCTGTCAGGAACCCCGTTAACGCCCCCGCCCTCCCCCCACCGACCGCAGTGGCTAACAGGAGGAGCAAACCAGGCCCAAGTTCTCCCCCAAGTTATTGGATCTTTGATGGTTCTTCCCACGGTCAGATTATTTAAACAGTCTCGTCAGTGTGAACTCGCTGGTGTGTGCGCAGGATGGTCGACAGAGCGAATCGCTTGTTAGGGCCCGGGCCTAGGGGAGGCTGTGAGGGTATATTCTGCTTATTTTATACAAGGCTTTTAGTTTCACAATGACTGGCTCAGTTTTTAAGAATAGATTTACAGGAAATGAGTGGAATCGAACCACCAGTCACGATTTTGCTTCCAATTTCCACCCCTCCCTCACCTTCACATGGTCCATGTCCGACTCTGCCCTTCCTCAACTCCTCTATTGTCATTTCAGGGGTTAGGCTGTCGACCAATATCTGTAATCAGCCCATTGACTCCCACAGCTACCTCGATTACACTTCCTCCCACCTCTCTTCCTCTTTTGTCGCCTCTGTTCTGATGATGCGACCAACCATAACAGTGCTTTTCCTTTTTCCTCAACCAAGGATTCCCCTCCACCATGGTTGGCAAAGACCCTCAACCATTTCCATCCCATTTCCCACAGTTCTGCTCTCACCCCTTCCCCCTCCCTCCCAGAACCACACTAGGGTTCCCCTTGTCCTCACCTTTCACCCCACCAGCTTCCACGCTCAACGGATCATATTCTGCACACCTTCCCCTCCCCTCCCCTTTCAGCACTCCGAAGGGACCGTTCCCTCTGTCACACCCGGATACACTCTTAAATCACCCTCTCCATGTCCCCCGGCATCCTCTCGTGCAAGCACAGGAGATGCAACACCTGTCCTTTTACCTGTTTCTACGTTCCAGTGGAATCGAACCACTGCAGTCACAATGTGGACACTGTGGTGTGTCAGTGGGTGGAATATACCAGGAATCCCTTTCCACACACTGAGGTTGACTCTAATGATCCGAGTCCCCGGGTTTCTAATACCAGATAATCAACCTCAAGAACACAACTGTCTCTCCAGGCTTTATTAAGAGTGCTGCATAATACAGGTCAGGTGATAATTCCCTCAGTCTGCAGAATAGAAGTACAGTGGATTTACACCTAAACTTCTCGAGTCTGTTCCAACTGACAACAGCTTAAGTGGCCTGTTCTTACACACAAGCTTGGTTACCGTTCAGAAAATGGGATTGTTTGGACCCGTCTGTTGACTGCCTCCTGAACCCCTGCGAATTCCAGGAATTTAGTCCATCTGTGACCAGACTATAACCACAAGCCCGTCTGGTTATCACATCTATACGGTCCTTGGGGTTCTTATTGGACTCACACCCAGACATTGTGTGTTTACTTGTCTGGTACTTCATCCCCTAACACGGGTACAGAGGCTCAAAAATGTTTCATTCATCAGAAAAAGACAAAGTACAACAACATACTGGTCAGCTTAACAGAATCTCCTCATATTTATGGGGCCATATATATATATAATATAGTTATTAATAAATCCAGTCAGGAATTCAGGAGTAGCATCTTTCCCAGAGTGGTTAGAATGTGGACCTCGCCACCACATGGTGTGGTTGAGGCCAATAATATCAATGCATTTAAGGGAAAGCCAGATAAACACATGAGGGACAAAGCAACACAAAGTTACTTTGATAGGGTTAATTGAAGTAGGGTGAAAGGAGGCTCGTGTGGAGCATAAACCCCAGCACAGACCAGTTGGGCCAAAAGGCCTGTTTCTGTGCCGTACATTCTCTGTGCTACCATGAAAGGTCAAGTAAAGGGAATCATCAGAATAACAGTTTGAAAGATTAAACAGCAGTACAAGAATTTATAAAACTTTAATCCGTTCCACATTCATGTCGCCCCAGCTTTCTGCAGGGCCCTGTGCTACAGAACAGTGTGAACTCGCAGGTGTTTCAGCAGAGTCGAGGACTGAGGGAATCCCTCGCCACACACGGAACAGGTGAACAATCTCTTGCCAGCTCTCTCCAGCTGGTGTCTCTTCAGCTCCTGGGACCTTTTAAAGTTTTCTCCACAGCCCACACGTTTCACTGGCCTGTCCCCAGTGTGAACTCGCAGGTGGGACGGCCGAGTGAATCCAGTCCCACATACAGAGCAGGTGAACGGCCTCTCCCAGTGTCATCTTGCTGGTGTCTAAGCAGAGTCGAGGACCGAGTGAATCTCTTCCCACACACGGAGCAATGAAATGGTCTGTCCCCAGTGTGAACACACTGGTGTGCCATCAGAATGCCAAAACTTTTAAAACTCGTCCCACAGTCAGAACATTTAAAAGGTGTGTACATTAGGAACAAATGTGCCATTTTCGGGTCAGCAGACTGTAACTAGTGGGGTGCCGCAAGGATCAGTGCTTGGGCCCCAGCTATTCACAATCTACATCAATGATTTGGATGAGGGACCAAATGTAATTTATCCAAGTTTGCTGATGATACAAATCTAGGTGGGAATGTAAATTGTGAGGAGGCTGCAAAGAAGCTTCAAGGGGATATAGACCGACTGAGTGGGAAGGACATGGCAAATGGAATATAATGTGGAGAAATGTGAAGTTATCCACTTTGGTAGGAAAAATAGAAAAGCAGAGAATTTTTTTAAACGGTGAGAGATTGGGAAATGTTGGTGTTCAGAGGGACCTGGGTGTCCTTGTACACAAATCATAAAGTTAACATGCAGTTACAGAAAGCAATTAAGAAGGAAAATGGTATGTTGGCCTTTATTACACAAGTATTTGAGTATAAGAGTAAAGACATATTACTGCAATTATATAGGGCCCTGGTGAGACCGCACCTGGAGTATTGTGCACTGTTTTGGTCTCCTTACCCAAGGAAAGATATACTTGCTATAGAGGGAGCGCAACGAAGGTTCACCAGGCGGATTGCTTGGCTGGGGGGGGGATTGTCCTATTCGGAGAGATTGAGTAGATTAGGCCTATATTCTCTAGAGTTTAGAAGAATGAGAGGTGATCTCATTGGTGCAGGCTCGAAGTGCCGAATGGCCTACTCCTGCACCTATTTTCTATGTTTCTATGAAACATACAAAATTCTTACAGGGATTGACAGGGTAGATGCAGGGAGGATGTTTCCTCTGGCTATGGAGTGTAGAACCAGGGTCACAGTCTCAGAAAAGGGGTCGGCCATTTAGGACTGAGATGAGGAGAAATTTCTTCACTCAGACTGGTGAATCTTTGTAATTTTCTATCCCAGAGGGCTGTGGAGGCTGTGTCGTTGAGTATATTCAAGACAAAGATCGATAGATTTTTAGATATTAAGGGAATCAAAAGATATGGGAAAGTGGAGTTGAGGTAGAAGATCAGCCATGATCTCATTGCATGGCAGAGCGGGCTCGAGGGGCCGAATGGCCTACTCCTGCTTGTATTCTTATGGACAAGCTGGTGTCTCTTCAGATTCCCGGAGCTTTTAAAGCTCATCCCACAAACAGAACATGTAAATGGTCTCTCGTCAGTGTGAGCTCGCTGGTGTCGCGACAGCTCCCTGGAGCTTTTAAACCTCTATCAACAGTCAGAACAGTGAAATGGTTTCTCGTCAGTGTGAGCTCGCTGGTGTCCCTTCAGATCGCCGAAGCTTTTAAAGCTCTTCCCACAATCAGAACATATAAACAATCTCTCATCAGTGTGAACAAGCTGGTGTCTCTTCATATCTCTGAAGCTTTTAAAGCCCTTCCCACAGTCAGAACATTTAAATGGTCTCTCATCAGTGTGAACAAGCAGGTGTTGCTTCATATCCCCGAAGCTTTTAAAGCTCTTCCCACAGTCAGAACATGTAAACGGTCTCTCATCACTGTGAACTTGCTGGTGTCTCTTCATATTCTCGAAGCTTTTAAAGCTCTTCCCACAGTCAGAACATTTAAATGGTCTCTCATCAGTGTGATATTGCTGGTGTCTCAGCAGGTGGGATGACTGAGTGAATCCCTTCCCACACACAGAGCAGGTGAATGGCCTCTCCCCAGTGTGAATTCGCTGGTGTGTCCGCAGACTCGAGGACTGAGTGAATCTCTTCCCACACACGGGGCAGCTGAACGGTCTCTCATCAGTGTGAACCCGTTGGTGTGTCAGCAGGGTGGATGACCGAGTGAAACGCTTCCCACACATGGAGCAGTGAAATGGTCTGTCCCCACTGTGAGTACGCAGGTGTGGCATCAGATTCCCGAAGCTTTTGAAGCTCTTCCCACAGTCAGAACATTGAAATGGTCTCTCGTCAGTGTGAACTCGCTGGTGTCTCAGCAGGTGGAATGACTGAGTGAATCCCTTCCCACACACAGAGCAGGTGAATGGAATCTCTCCTGCTCTCTCCCACTGGTGTCTCTTCAGATCCTGGGGCATTTCAAATCTCTTCCCAGTCAGAACATTTAATTGGTCTCTCTCCACAATGAACAAGCTGATGTCTCAGGAGGGTGGAAGAATGAGTGAGTCACTTCAAAAACATGGAGCAGGTCAATGGTCCCTCATCGGAGTGGACAAGCTGGTGTCTCAGAAGCATGGACGGTGTAATGAATCCCTCCCCACTAATGGAGTGGGTTAAAGATCTCCCCAGTATGAATTTGCTGGTGTTAATCGGAGCGGATGACTGAGTGAATCCCTTCCCTCACACTGAGTGGGTGAACAGGCTCTCCCCAGTGTGAACTCGCTGGTGTCTCTTCAGGTACTTGTAGATTTTAAAGTTCTTCCCACATGCACAAGATTTAAAAGTTCTCTCATCTGTGTGAACTGGCTGGTGTGCCGTATGATTCGAGGACTGATGGAATCAGGGCCTGAGGAATCGTGTGACTGTCAGATCTTGACGTGATGTTTGGTTTGAGCTTCCTGTCTGTAAATGCTTCACTTCTAAAACCCTGTAAAAGGAGTGAAGATAAAACTCAATATAGAGAAGTGTGAGGTAATACATTTTGGTAGGAAGAATGAGGAGAGACAATACATGATAAATGATTGTAAGAGAGACCTGGGGCTGGCTGTGCACAATTCTTTGAAGGTGGCAGGACAGGTTAACAAAGACAGGAATTTATGCTAAACCTATATAAAACACCAGTGCATCTCGCTCTCCAACCAGTATTCTGTTCTGAGTACTGATGGGGGCGATGGTTCCTCTGGAGAGTACAGCCAGAGCCAAATCCATGTCACCACAGGTGGCTCAGCTGTACACCGGGGGGGGGGGGGGGGGGGGGGGGTGTGGGGGGAGCAAGTTGGGACAGCAATAGTGGTAGGGGATTCGAGAGTTAGGGGTACAGACAGGCATTTCTGAGGCCGCAGATGTGATTCCAGGATGGTATGTTGCCTCCATGGTGCCAGGGTTAAGGATGTCACTAAGCGATTGCAGAACATTCTGGAGGGAGAAGGGTGAACAGCCAGAGGTCGTGGTCCATATCGATACCAACAAGTAGAAAAAGGGATGAGGTCCCGCAGGCAGATTTTTGGGAGCTTGGAAAGAGATTAAAAAACATGACGTCAAAAGTGCCATGCGCGAGTATAGAAATAGGAGGATAGAGCAGATGAACGTGTGGCTGGAGAGATGGTGCAGGAGGGCTTCAGATTCCTGGGGCAGTTCTGGGGGAGGCGGGACCTGTACAGACCAGACAATTTGCACCCCAACAGAGCCGGGACCAATATCCTTGCGGGGAGGTTTGCTATTGCTATTGGGGAGGGTTTAAACTAAGTTGGCACGGGAATGGACACCAGGATATAGCATTAGAAAGGAGAAACAAAAGGCACAAAGGATTGGGAGAGACGGATAGCACCAAAGCAAGAAATAGTAAGGTATTAGGTGGGGTCAGACTAAGAGAGAACACAGGATGGTCTAAGATGTGTTCACATACATACACTGTAAACCTATGAAGCATAGCAAACAAGATTGGTGAGCTGTAGGTACAAATAGCCACATGGGAATCTGATGTCGTGGCAATTATGTAGACCTGGCTCAAAAAGGGGCAGGAGTGGGTATTAAATATTCCTGTATATAGGGTGTTCATGAAAGATAGGGAAGGAAAGATAGGAGGTGGTGTGGCAGTATTGATTAAGGAGAATGTCACAGTGCTGGAGAGAGGATGTCCTGCAGGAGTCATGAACAGAATCTATATGGCTACAGTTAAGGAATAATAGAGGTGCCATTACACTACTCGATTTATTCTATTGGCCACCAACTGGTGCTAAAAATATAGGACACGATGTACATCGGCACGGACATGATGGGCTCAATGGCCTCCTCCAGTGTTGTGATATTTCTATAATTCCATGATTTATGGAGGAGCAAATTTGCAGAGATATGCAAGAACTACAGAATAGTGATAATGGGGAACTTCAACTATCCTAATATACACTGGGATGGCAATAGTGTGAAGGGCGGAGAGGGGGAAGAATTTCTGAAGTGTGTTCAGAACTTTCTTGATCAGTATGTTTCTAGCACAATAAGGAAGGAGGCATTGCTGGATCTAGTTCTGGGGAATGAGGTGGAGCAAGTGACACTGAGTGACTGTACGTGGGGATCCCAACCCTGGGACTTTACGTGGGGATCCTAACCCTGGGGCTTTTCTGTTACAATTGTGTTCGATGTAAACCGTAAGCTCGGTACTGACCAGCACCTTTAGGAGAGATGGTGTGAAATTCGATGTGTGGAGAGCGAGAATAAAACAACTGCTGCAATAATTTAGTCTCCCACGCACTGGGCAAATCACGTTTAACCAACTTGAACGAGTTTTTTTAACGAGATAACAGGCAGAGTTGATGAGGGTAATGCGGGTGATGTAGTGTACATGGATTTCCAAAAGGCGTTTGACAAAGTTCCAAATAGGCTTGCCAGCAAAATTGAAGCCCATGGAATAAAATGGATAGTGGCAGCATGGATATAAAATTGGCTGAGTGACAGGAAACAGAGAGTGGTGGCAGACAGTTGTTTTTGAGACTGGTGGAAGGTATACAGTGATGTCCCCCAGGGGTCGGTTTCTAGGACCAATGCTTTTCTTGATATATATTAATGACTTGGCTGTGGGTGTACAGGGTACAATTTCAAAATTTGCAGATGACACAAAAATTATAAAAAACAGTGAGGAGGAGAGTGATAAACTTCAGGAAGTCAGACAGGCTGGTGAAATGGGCAGACATGTGGCAGATTAAATTTAACACAGAAAATTGTGAAGTGCTGCATTTTGGTTGAAAGAATGAGAAGAGGACATATAAACTAAATGGTACAATCCTAAAGTGGGTGCACAGACAGAGAGATCTGCAGGTATGTGTGCATAAATCATTGAAGGTGGCAGGGCATGTTGAGAAAGCAATTAAAAAGGCTTACGGGATCCTGGGCTTTGCAAATAGAGTGTACAGTAAAAAAAGTGTGGAAATTCGATGAACCTGTATAAAACATTGGCTCGGCCCCAACTGGAGTAGTGTGTCCAATTTGGACCACCACATTTTATGAAGGATGTGAACGCCTTAAGAAGTACAGAAAGGATTTACGAGAATGATTCCAGGAATGAGGGATTTTCTGGGCTGTGGGCAAAGGGCAGGAAGTGGGACTAGCTGAGGGTCGGCATGGGCTCGACGGGCCGAATGACCTTCCGTGCTGTAACCTTTGAGATTCTAACCTTCTGACTCAGGCGAGAGAGAGTGCTCCCAACTGAACCCCGGCCCACACTTAAAATGTGAGCCCGTGAGTTGTTAACAAAGAGCCTTGTGTCTAACAAGGGCAACAAAGGCCCACAGCCTCCCCGGGCCCCTGAACAAAGGCCCACAGCTTCCCCGGGCCCCGAATAAAGGGCGGCACAAAGTCGCTGTCCTGCGGCTCAGCCAATCAGCGGCGCAAGTCCCGCCCCTCGGCCTCCCCGATTGGTTGGAGGACCCGGGCCTCCCCGATTGGTTGGAGGACCCGCCGCCAGTTCGCTCTTCCAGCCCCGCCTCCTCGCTCCCCATTGGTCGGAAGATCCCGTCAATCAGGCGGCAGGAGCGCGCTCCGCCAAAATACAGCAGCAAGGCCCGGACCGGCGGCTCTCCGGTTGGCGGCATTTCCCTTTCTTCTCCCCCTCCCACCCCACCCCTGCGCGACTCGCTGCCCAATCGGAGCAGAGGAAACTCACTACGTCACCGATCGCAACTCCAGCGGACACAAACGGCTTTCCCCAGAAGGCCCCGCGCCCACTCTGCGCCACAGGGTCCCAGCGCGCAGCTCCGAGCGGGGGAGGGGCAGTTGGTGTCCTCTGGGCATGCGGGGTTATTACCCATGGTGACTAAGAGGGGGCGCTATGCCGGAGGCAGCTGCGCATGCGCGGACTCAGCTGTCAATCACTCATCAGACAGACCAGGCTGCTGGTGAGACCTGGAGCATCATAGACACATTAAATTGGTAAAGGTAGACTGGAGGAAGAGTTCATGGAATGCATTCGGGTCAGTTTCCTAGAGCAATACATCAGAACATAAGAAATAGGAGCAGGAGTTGGCCATTTTGCCCCTGGAGCCTGCTCCGCCATTCAATGAGATCATGGCTGATCTGATCATGGACTCAGCTCCACTTCCCTGCCCACTCCCCAAACCCTTCACTCCCTTAATCGCTCAAAAATCTGTCTATCTCCACCTTAAATATATTCAATGACGCAGGCTCCCAGCACTGGGGGTACAGAATTCCACAGATTTACAACCCTCAGAGAAAAAATTCCTCATCTCAGTTCTCAATGGGCAGTCCCGTATTCTTAAACTATGCCCCAGAGGTTTGAATCCCCCAGGAGTGGAAACATCCTCTCTGCATCTACCTTGCTGAGCCCCCTCAGTATTGATATGTTTCAATAAGATCACCTCTCAATCTTCTAAATTCCAATGAGTATAGAGGCCCAACCTGCTGAACCTTTCTTTATAAGTCAACCCCTTCATCTCAGGAATCAACCTCGTGAACCTTCTCCAAATTGCCCCAATACAGGTATATCCCTCCTTAAATATGGAGACCAAAACTGTACGCCGTACTCTAGGTATGACCTCATTAATACCCTATACAGTTGTAGCAAGACTTCTCTGCTTTTATACTGCATCCCCCTTGCAATAAAAGCCAAGAGTCCATTTGCCTTCATGATTACTTGCTGTACCTGCATACATACCAACTTTTTGTGTTTCATGCACAAGGACCCTCAGGTCCCTCTGTACTGCAGTATTTTGTAATTTCCATTTAAATAATAATTATTTTTCCTACCAAAGTGGATAACATCACATTTTCCCACGTTATACTCCATCTGCCAAATCTTTGCCCATTCACTTAGCCTTGTCTATAACCCCTTTGCAGATTATTTATGTGCTCCTCAGAACTTGCTTTCCCACCCATCTTTGTATCATCAGCAAACTTGGCTACATTACACTCGGTCCCTTTATCATTAATATAGGTTGTAAACAGTTGAGGCCACAGCACCGATCCCTGTGGCACCCCACGAGTTACCGTTTGCCAACCTGAAAATGACCCATTTATCCCGACTGTGTTTTCTGCTAGTTAGCCAATCTCCTACCGTTGCTAATATATTACCCCCAACCCTATGAGCTCTTACCTTGTGCAATAACCTTTGATGTGGCACCTTATCGAATGCCTTCTGGAAATCCAAATACACCAAGTCCACTGGTTCCCCCTTATCCACCCTGCTTGTTACATCCTCAAAGAACTCCAGCAAATTTGTCAAACATGATTTCCCTTTCATAACACCATGCTGACTCTGCTTGACTATTATGCTTTTGCCAATGTCCTGCTACTACTTCCTTAATAATGGACTCCAGCATTTTCCCAACAGCAGATGTTAGGCTAACTGGTCTATAGTTTCCTGCTTTTTGTCTCCCTCCTTTTTTAAATAGGGACATGACCTTTGCAGTTTTCCAATCCACTGGGACCTCTCCAGAATCCAGGGAATGTTGGTAGATTACAACCAATGCATCCACTATCTCTATAGCCACTTCTTTTAAGACCCTAGGATGTAGGCCATCAGGTCCAGGGGTCTTGTCCACCTTTAGTCCCATTATTTAACCAATAATTTTTTCTCTGGTGACAGTGATTGTTTTAAGATTCCCCCTCCCTATAGGCCCTTGATTATCTATTATTGGAATGTTTTAGTGTCTTCTACCATGAAGACCAATCCAAAATATTTGTTCAAAGTCTCTGATGGACTGCATCCCAGAGTACTTAAGGAGGTGGCCTTGGAAATAGCGGATGCATTGACAGTCATTTTCCAACATTCCATTGACTCTGGATCAGTTCCTATGGAGTGGAGGGTAGCCAATGTAACCCCACTTTTTAAAAAAGGAGGGAGAGAAAACAGGGAATTATAGACCGGTCAGCCTGACCTCAGTAGTGGGTAAAATGATGGAATCAATTATTAAGGATGTCATAGCAGTGCATCTGGAAAATGGTGACATGATAGGTCCAAGTCAGCATGGATTTGTGAAAGGGAAATCATGCTTGACAAATCTTCTGGAATTTTTTGAGGATGTTTCCAGTAAAGTGGACAAAGGAGAACCAGTTGATGTGGTATATTTGGACTTTCAGAAGGCTTTCGACAAGGTCCCACACAAGCGATTAATGTGCAAAGTTAAAGCACATGGAATTGGGGGTAGTGTGCTGACGTGGATTGAGAACTGGTTGTCAGACAGGAAGCAAAGAGTAGGAGTAAATGGGTACTTTTCAGAATGGCAGGCAGTGACTCGTGGGGTGCCGCAAGGTTCTGTGCTGGGGCCCCAGCTGTTTACATTGTACATTAATGATTTAGACGAGGGGATTAAATGCAGTATCTCCAAATTTGTGGATGACACTAAGTTGGGTGGCAGTGTGAGCTGCGAGGAGGATGCTATTAGGCTGCAGAGTGACTTGGATAGGTTAGGTGAGTGGGCAAATGCATGGCAGATGAAGTATAATGTGGATAAATGTGAGGTTATCCACTTTGGTGGTAAAAACAGAGAGACAGACTATTATCTGAATGGTGACAGATTAGGAAAAGGGAAGGTGCAACGAGACCTGGGTGTCATGGTACATCAGTCATTGAAGGTTAGCATGCAGGTACAGCAGGCGGTTAAGAAAGCAAATGGCATGTTGGCCTTCATAGCGAGGGGATTTGAGTACAGGGGCAGGGAGGTGTTGCTACTGTTGTACAGGGCCTTGGTGAGGCCACACCTGGAGTATTGTGTACAGTTTTGGTCTCCTAACTTGAGGAAGGACATTCTTGCTATTGAGGGAGTGCAGCGAAGATTCACCAGACTGATTCCCGGGATGGCGGGACTGACCTATCAAGAAAGACTGGATCAACTGGGCTTGTATTCACTGGAGTTCAGAAGAATGAGAGGGGACCTCATAGAAACGTTTAAAATTCTGATGGGTTTAGACAGGTTAGATGCAGGAAGAATGTTCCCAATGTTGGGGAAGTCCAGAACCAGGGGTCACAGTCTGAGGATAAGGGGTAAGCCATTTAGGACCGAGGTGAGGAGAAACTTCTTCACCCAGAGAGTGGTGAACCTGTGGAATTCTCTACCACAGAAAGTAGTTGAGGCCAATTCACTAAATATATTCAAAAGGGAGTTAGATGAAGTCCTTACTACTCGGGGGATCAAGGGTTATGGCGAGAAAGCAGGAATGGGGTACTGAAGTTGCATGTTCAGCCATGAACTCATTGAATGGCAGTGCAGGCTAGAAGGGCTGAATGGCCTGCTCCTGCACCTATTTTCTATGTTTCTATGTTTCTATGGCATTTCCCTGTTTCCCCATTATTAATTCCCCAGTCTCATCCTCCATGGGAACAATGTTTACTTTAGCTACTCCCTTCTTTTTTATATACCCGTAGAAGCTCTTACTGTCCATTTATTTATTTATTGTTTGCTCATAATCTATGTGCTTCCTCTTTATTTTTTTTAGTCGTCCTTTGCTGGTTTCTAAAAACGTCCTAAATCTCTGGCCTACCACTAATCTTCGCAACATTGTATGCCTTTGTTTTAATTTGATACCATCCTTTACTTCCTTAGTTAGCCACGGATGGTTCATCCTTCTCTTAGAGTCTTTCCTTTTCATTGGAATATATCTTTGCTGAGAGTTATGAAATATCTCCTTAAATGTCTTACCCATTAATTAATTTCCCAGTCCACTTTAGCCAACTCTGCCTTCATACCTTTGTAATTGTCTTTATTTAAGTTCAGGACAGTAGTTTGAGACCTAACTGTCTCACCCTCAGACTGAATTTGAAATTCTGCCATGCTATGATCATTCTTCCCTAGAGAATCCTTTACTATGAGATTATTAATTAATCCTGTCTCATTACACATTACCAGATCTAAAATAGCCTGCTCCCTGGTTTTACAGAGTTCTGTTGGTTACAGACAAGAAGCTCAGACCAAACATCACATCAAGATCTGACAAAGTTGCTCGATTCATCAGGAGCTGAATATCATCGGCCTTTGCACATGGGAGGAGAGAGCAGCGATCGCAGCGTGGACAAACTGCACACGTGTTCCGTGTGTGGACCCGGATTCAGCCGATCGCCTGACCTGGCGAGACACAAGCACCGTCACACCAGGGAGAAACTGGGTAAAGGCGGGGATGGCGGGGAGGGAATCAGTTCCCAGTCTGCGCTGGAAGTTCATCGGAGCAGTGTCACCAGGGACAGTCCGTTCACCTGCTCCGGGTGTGGGGAGGGATTCGTTTGTTCATTCCACCTACAAACACACCAGCGAGCTCACACTGATGAGAAACCATTTCAGTGTTCTGACTGTGGGAAGAGTTTTAAAAAGCCCCCAGCAACTGAAGCGATACCAGCGTGCTCACACTGATGAGAGGCCGTTTACATGTTCTGATTGTGGGAAGAGCTTTAAAAGCTTCGGCGATCTGAAGGGACACCAGCGAGCTCACACTGATGAGGCCGTTTATACTGCACTACCTTCATCAACCCTCTGTTACTTGCTGTACCTGCATACTATCTGTTATATATGTATACTTGTATTTGCTCTGTACAGCCACCAGAGGGCTCATCCCCTGGAGTCCCAAGGGATCCCATAATCCCTTGGGAGCTTCATAGATTGGAGAGGCACTCTGGAGACCTGCAATAAAAGAGTAAGATCACACTTTACTTTGAGCTCAGTGTTCAGTCTGACTCTTTCTCCATACACAACAACTGGTGACGAGATACAGATAACGAACCCAAAGTTGCAGAGAACAGTGGGCATCCTGGAGAAACTCTCGGAGGGAGATGATTGGGAAACTTTTGTAGAGCGACTCGACCAATACTTTGTGGCCAACGAGCTAGATGGGGGAAGAGAATGTTGCCAAATGAAGGGCGATCCTCCTCACCGTCTGTGGGTCACCAACGTATGGCCTCATGAAGAATCTGCTCACTCCAACAAAACACACGGAGAAATCGTACGACGATTTGTGCACACTGGTCCGAGAACATTTGAACCCGAAGGAAAGCGTGCTGATGGCGAGGTACCGGTTCTACACCTACAAAAAATCTGAAAGCCAGGAAGTGGCGAGTTATGTCACCGAGCAAAGATGTCTTGCAGGACATTGCGAATTTGAAGGACATTTGGAGCACATGCTCAGAGACTTTTTCGTACTTGGTATTGGCCACGAAACCATACTTCCCAAGGCTTTGACTGTAGAGATCCCAACCTTGAGTAAGGCCATAGCAATAGCCCAGGCATTCATTGCCATCAGTGACAATACGAAGCAAATCTCAGTACACAAGTGATGCACCAAGTACTGTGAACAAAGTGATGTTGTTGTCGAATCGTAACGTACAGGGCAGGTCACACATACCTGGAGCTGCATGTCCGCAGATAACTCAGAGTCCACCATCAAGAGTGATGAATGCAAGGCCATTATCAGCTTGTTGGCACTGCGGGGGTGATCATCGTTTGCATTCATGCCGATTCAAAGAGTACGTATGCAAGTGCTGTGGAACAATGGGACACCTCCAACGAGTGTGCAGGCGAGCTGCTAAGCCTATTAAACCTGCAAACCACCATGTTGTGGAGGAGGACAGATCCATGGAGGATCACGATGAAACAGAGCCTCAGATGGAGGAGGCAGAGGTACACGGGGTGCACACATTCACCACGAATTGTCCCCCGATAATGCTGAATGTTGATCTAAATGGACTCCCGGTGTCAATGGAGCTGGGCACGGGCATGAGCCAGTCCATCGTGGGCAAAAAGACTTTTGAAATGCTGTGGTGCAACAAGGCCTCAAGGCCAGTGTTGACTCCAGTTCGCACGAAACTAAGAACTTACATGAAAGAACTGATTCCTGTAATCGGCAGTGCTACCGTAAAGGTCTCCTACGATGGAGCGGTGCACAAGCTGCCGCTCTGGGTGGTACCAAGTGATGGTCCCATGCTGCACGGCAGGAGCTGGCTGGGAAAGATACGTTGGAACTGGGACAACGTCCGAGCACTATCGCCCGCTGATGACACTTCATGTGCCCTGGTCTTAAACAAACTTTCTTCACTGTTTGAATCAGGCATCGGGAAATTCCAAGGAGCAAAAGTGCAGATCCACCTAATTCCGGGGCCGCGATTCATCTATCATACCGTACATGATGAGAGAAAGGGTAGAGATTAAGCTAGACCGGCTGCAAAGAGAGGGCATAGAAACAAAGAAAATAGGTGCAGGAGTAGGCCATTCGGCCCTTCGAGCCTGCACCACCATTCAATAAGATCACGGCTGATCATTCACCTTAGTATCCCTTTCCTGCTTTCTCTCCATTTCCCTTAATCCCTTTAGCCGTAAGGGCCACATCTAACTCCCTCTTGAATATATCCAACAAACTGGCATCAACAACTCTCTGCGGTAGGGAATTCCACAGGTTAACAACTCTGAGTGAAGAAGTTTCTCCTCATCTCAGTCCTAAATGGCTTACCCCTTATGCTTAGACTATGTCCCCTGGTTCTGGACTTCCCCAACATCAGGAACATTCTTCCTGCATCTAACCTGTCAAGTCCCGTAAGAATTTTATATATTTCTATGAGATCCCCTCTCATCCTTCTAAACTCCAGTGAATAAAGGCCCAGTCGATCCAGTCTCTCCTCATAGGTCAGTCCTGCCATCCCGAGAATCAGTCTGGTGAACCTTCGCTGCACTCCCTCAATAGCAAGAACATCCTTCCTCAGATTAGGAGACCAAAACTGAACACAATATTCCAGGTGAGGCCTCACCAAGGCCCTGTACAACTGCAGTAAGATCTCCCTGCTCCTATACTCAAAACCCCTAGCTATGAAGGCCAACATACAATTTGCCTTCTTCACCGCCTGCTGTACCTGCATGCCAACTTTCAATGACTGATGTACCATGACACCCAGGTCTCGTTGCACCTCCCCTTTTCCTAATCTGCCGCCATTCAGATAATATTCTGCCTTCGTCTTTTTGCCCCCAAAGTGGATAACCTCATATTTATCTACATTATACTGCATCTGCCATGCATTTGCCCACCCACCTAACCTGTCCAAGTCACCCTGCAGCCTCTTAGCGTCCGCCACTCACACCGCCACCCAGTTTATTGTCATCTGCAAACTCAGATATTACACTCAATTCCTTCATCGAAATCGTTAATGTATATTGTAAATAGCTGGGGTCCCAGCACTGAGCCCTACGGCACCCCACTAGTCACTGCCTGCCATTCTGAAAAGGACCCGTTTATCCCGACTCTCTGCCAACCAGTTCTCTATCCACGTCAATACATTACCCCCAATAACATGTGCTTTAATTTTGCACACCAATCTCTTGTGTGGGACCTTGTCAAAAGCCTTTTGAAAGTCCAATACACCACATCCACTGTTTCTCGTTTGTCGATTCTACTAGTTACATCCTCAAAAAATTCCAGAAGATTTGTCAAGCATGATTTCCCTTTCATAAATCCATGTTGACTTGGACCGATCCGGTCACTGCTTTCCAAATGCGCTGCTATTTCATCCTTAATAATTGATTCCAACATTTTCCCCACTACTGATGTCAGGCTAACCGGTCTATAATTACCCGTTTTCTCTCTCCCTCCTTTTTGAAAAAAGTGGTGTTACATTAGCTACCCTTCATAGTATTTGTTCAATTGGTCTGCCATTTCTTTGTTCCCCATTATAAATTCACCTGAATCTGATTGCAAGGGACCTACATTTGCCTTCACTAATCTTTTTCTCTTCACATATCTATAGAAGCTTTTGCAGTCAGTTTTTATGTTCCTGGCAAGCTTCCTCTCATACTCTATTTTCCCCCTCCTATTGTACCCTTTGTCCTCCTCTGCTGAATTCTAAATTTCTCCCAGTCCTCAGGTTTGCTGCTTTTTCTGGCCAATTTATATGCCTCGTCCTTGGATTTAACACTATCCTTAATTTCCCTTGTTAGCCACAGTTAAGCCACCTTCCACGTTTTATTTTTACTCGAGACAGGGATGTACAATTGTTGAAGTTCATCCAGGTGATCTTTAAATGTTTGCCATTGCCTCTCCATCGTCAACCCTCTAAGTATCATTCGCCAGTCTATTCTAGCCAATTCACGTCTCATACCATCGAAGTTACCTTTCCTTAAGTTCAGGACCTTAGTCTCTGAATTAACTGTGTCACTCTCCACCTTAATAAGGAATTCTACCATATTATGGTCACTCTTTCCCAAGGGCCCTCGCGCAATAAGATTGTTAATTAGTCCTTTCTCATTACACATCATCCAGTCTAGGATGGCCAGCCGTCTAGTTGGTTCCTCGACATTTTGGTCCAGAAAACCATCCCTAATACACTCCAGGAAATCCTCCTCCACCGTATTGCTACCAGTTTGGTTAGCCCAATCTATATGTAGATTAAAGTCGCCCATGATAACTGCTGTACCATTATTGCACACATCCCTAATTTCTTGTTTGATGCCGTCCCCAACCTCACTGCTACTGTGGTCTGTACACAACTCCCACTAGCGTTTTCTGCTCTTTGGTATTCCGCAGCTCCACCCATACAGATTCCACATCATCCAGGCTAATGTCCTTTCTTACTATTGCATTAATTTCCTCTAACCAGCAACGCTACCCCACCTCCTTTTCCTTTCTGTCTATCCTTCCTAAATGTTGAATACCCTGGATATTGAGTTCCCAGCCTTGGTCACCCTGGAGCCATATCTCCGTGATGCCAATTATATCATATTCATTAACTGCTGCCTGTGCAGTTAATTCATCCACCTTATTACGAATACTCCTTGCATTGAGGCACAAAGCCTTCAGGCTTGTTTTTTTAAACATACTTTGCCCTTTTAGAATTTTACTGCAATGTGGTCCTTTTTGATTTTTGCCTTGGGTTTCTCTGCCCTCCACTTTTACTTTTCTTCTTTCTATCTTTTGCTTCTGCCCCTATTTTACTTCCCTCTGTCTCCCTGCATAGGTTCTCATCCCCCTGTCATATTAGTTTAACCCCTCCCCAACAAGCACTAGCAAACACTTCCCCTAGGCCATTGGTTCCGGTCCTGCCCAGGTGCAGACCGCCCAGTTTGTACTGGTCCCACCTCCCCCAGAACCGGTTCCAATGTCCCAGGAATTTGAATCCCTCCCTTCTGCACCACTCCTCAAGCCACGTATTCATCTGAGCTATCCTGCGATTCCTACTCTGACTAGCACGTGGCACTGGTAGCAATCCTGAGATTACTACCTTTGAGGTCCTACTTTTTAAATTTAACTCCGAGCTCCCTAAATTCAGCTTGTAGGACCTCATCCCGTTTTTTTATCTATATCGGTACCTATATGCACCACGACAACAGGCTGTTCACCCTCCCTTTTCAAAATGTCCTGCACCCACACCGAGACATCCTTGACCCTTGCACCAAAAAGGCAACATACCACCCCGGAGTCTCGATTGCGGCCACAGAAACGTCGATCTATTCCCCTTACAATAGAATCCCCTACCACTATAGCTCTCCCTTCTGTGCAGCAGAGCCACCCAGTGCCATGAACTTGGCTGCTGCTGCTCTCCCCTGATGAGTCATCCCCCTCAACAGTACCCAGAAAGGTGCATCTGTTTTGCAGTGGGATGACCGCAGGGGACCCCTGCACTACCTTCCTTCCACTGCTCTTCCTGTTGGTCACCCATCCCCTATCTGGCTGTGTACCCTTTACCTGCGGTGTGGCCAACTCACTAAATGTGCTATTCACGACATCCTCAGCATCGCGGATGCTCCAGAGTAAATCCACCTGCAGCTCCAGTGCCGCAATGCAGACTGTCAGGTGCTGCAGGCAGATACACTTCCTGCACATGTAGTCGTCAGAGACGCTACATAGCACAGGAGGAGCATAACATGTCCGAGCTCTCCTGCCATGACTTAACCCCTAGATTAACTTAATTTGGCAACAACAATGCTAAAGGTTACCTACTGATAGGGAAAAGAAAAAGAAAAAGATGAGTTCATTGAGTAGGCCAGTCCTATTGTCCCAGTCTTAAAGGAAGACGGCACCGTCAGAATCTGTGGCGATTACAAAGTAACTATTAATCGTTTCTCCCTGCAGGACCAATACCCACTACCAAAGGCTGATGATCTTTTTGCAAAGCTGGCAGGAGGAGAGATGTTCACAAAGCTGGATCTGACTTCAGCCTACATGACGCAGGAACTGGAGGAATCATCGCAGGCTCTCACCTGCATCAACACGCACAAGGGTCTTTTTGTTTATAACAGATGCCCGTTTGGAATCTGATCAGCGGCGGCGATATTCCAGAGAGACATGGAAAGTTTACTGAAGTCGGTCCCACACACCGTGGTTTTCCAGGACGACATCTTGGTCACGGGTCGGAACACAAGTCGAGCACCTGCAGAACCTGGAGGAGATTCTTAGTTGACTCAACTGCATGGGGCTCAGGTTAAAATGCTCGAAGTGCGTTTTCCTGGTGCCTGAAGTGGAATTCTTGGGAAGGAGGATTGCGGCGGACGGCATCAGGTCCACCAACGTGAAGAAGGAGGCAATCGAGAACGCACCGAGGCTACAGAATGTGACGGAGCTGCGGTCGTTTCTGGGACTCTTGAACTACTTTGGTAAATTCTTACCGGGTCTCAGCACACTGCTAGAACCACTACATGTCTTCCTACAAAAAGGGGGCAAATGGGTTTGGGGAAAAAGCCAAGAAAATGCCTTTGTAAGAGCAAGAAAATTGTTATACTCAAACAAATTGCTTGTGTTGTATGATCCATGTAAGCGTTTGGTACTAGCACGTCATATGGGTGTGTATTGCAACAACCTATGATTTCGGGAAACTGCAGCCGGTTGCTTATGCATCCAGGAGTCTGTCTAAGGCTGAGAGAGCCTACAGCATGATTGAAAAAGAAGCATTAGCGGGTGTCTATGGGGTAAAGAAAATGCATCAATACCTGTTTGGGCTAAAATTCGAATTGGAAACTGACCCATAAGCCACTTATATTCCTGTTTTCCGAGAGTAAAAGGATAAATACCAACACATCGGCCCGCATCCAGAGATAGGCGCTCACCTTGTCCACATACAACTACGCTATCCACCACAGGCCAGGCACAGAAAACTGCGTCGATGCTCTCGGTAGGCTGCCATTGCCCACCACGGGGGTGAAAATGGCGCAGCCCGCAGATCTAGCCATGGTTAGAGTGAGCAATCATCCATCACTGCCTGGCAGATCAAAACCTGGACAAGCCAGGACCCTTATTATCTCCAGTCAAAAGCTGTGTGCTTCACAGGAGCTGGTCCAGTGTCCCAGTGGAAATGCAGGAAGAGATAAAGCCGTTCCAGCGGCGCAATGATGAAATATCTATATAGGCAGACAGCCTTCAGTTGGGCAATCGAGTAGTGGTCCCCAAGAAGGGCAGAGAGACCTTTATCAATGACCTCCACAGTACCCACCCAGGCATCGTAATGATGAAAGCGATAGTCAGATCCCACGTGTGGTGGCCCGGTATCGATGCGGACCTAAGAGTCCTGCGTTCACAGATGTAATACGTGCTAGCAGTTAAGCAATGTACCCAGGGAGGCGCCGCTAAGTTTATGGTCTTGGCCCTCCAAACCATGGTCTATGGTACACATCGACTATGCAGGCCCGTTCGTGGGTAAAATGTTCCTTGTGGTTGTAGACGCGTACTCCAAGTGGATTGAATGTGAGATAATATCGACTAGCACGTCCGCTGCCACTACTGAAAGCCTGCGGGCCATGTTTGCCACACACGGCCGACTCGATATCCTGGTGAGCGACAACGGGCCATGTTTTACCAGTGCTGAGTTCAAAGAATTCATGACCCGTAACAAGATCAAACATGTCACATCTGCCCTGTTTAAACCAGCTTCCAATGGTCAGGCAGAGAGAACAGTGCAAACCATCAAGCAAGGCTTGAAGAGGGTAACTGAAGGCTCACTGCAGACTCACCTATCCCAAGTCTTGCTTAGCTACCGCACGAGACCACACTCACTCACTGGGATCCCACCTGCTGAACTGCTCATAAAAAGAGCACTTAAGACAAGTCTCTCGTTAGTTCATCCTGATCTACATGAACAGGTAGAGAGCAGGCGGCTTCAACAAATTGCATACAATGATAGCGCAAATGTGTCACGCGAGATTGAAATCAATGATCCAGTATTTGTATTAAATTATGGACAAGGTCCCAAGTGGCTTCCCGGCAATGTCGTGGCCAAAGAGGGGAGCAGGGTGTTTCGGGTCAAACTTTCAAATGGACTCATTCACCGGAAACACTTGGACCAAATCACGGACTATCCTGAGCAACCCACCTTGGACCCTACCTTTTTTGATTCCCCCAACACACACACCAGTGGCAACCAGCACCACGGTTGACCACGAAGCAGAACCCATCATCCACAGCAGCCCAGCAGGGCCCAACACACCAGCCAGCCCAGCAAGGCCAGCTGCACAGCAGCCCAGCGAGGGCCCAACAAATGATACAACAACACCAGCTTTCACACCAAGACGATCAACCAGGGCAAGAAGGGCCCCAGATCGACTCACTTTGTAAATAGTTACACTATTGTCTTTGGGGGGGAATATTGTTATATATGTATACTTGTATTTACTCTGTACAGCCACCAGAGGGCTCATCCCCTGGAGTCCCAAGGGATCCCATAATCCCTTGGGAGCACAGGTATTTAAGGGAGCTTCGCAGGTTGGAGAGGCACTCCGGAGACCTGCAATAAAAGACTAAGGTCACACTTTACTTTGAGCTCAGTCTGACTCTTTCTCCATGCACAACACCACTATCCTTTTGTGTTTCATATACAAGTACCCCCAGGTCCCACTGTACTTTACAATCTTTCTCCATTTAAATAATAACTTGCTCTTTGATTTTTTTTCTGCCAAAGTGCATGAGCTCGCACTTTCCAACATTATACTCCTTCTGCCAAATTTTTACCCACTCACTTAGCCTGCCTATGTCCTTTTGCAGATTTTTTTGTGTCCTCCTCACATATTGCTTTTCTTCCCATCTTTGTATCATCAGCAAACTTGGCTACGTTACACTCAGTCCCTTCTTCCAATATAGATTGTAAATAGTGGGGGTCCCAGCACTGATCCCTGCGGCACCCCACTAGTTACTGGTTGCCAGCCAGAGAATGAACCATTTATCCCGACTCTGTCAGTTAGCCAATCCTCTATCCATGCTAATATATTACCCCCAACCCAGTGAACTTTTATCTTGTGCAGTAACCTTTTATGTGGCACCTTGTCAAAATGCCTTCTAGAAGTCCATTGGTTCCCCTTTATCCACCCTGTTCATTACATCCTCGAAGAATTCCAGCAAATTTGTCAAACATGACTTCCCCTTCATAAATCCATGCTGACTCTGCCTGACCGAATTTTGCTTTTCGAAATGTCCTGCTACTGCTTCTTTAATAATGGACTCCAACATTTTCCCAATCACAGATGTTAGGCTAACTGGTCTATAGTTTCCTGCTTTTTGTCTGCCTCCTTTTTTTTTAAATAGGGGCATCACATTTGCAGTTTCCCAATCTGCTGGGACCTCCCCAGAATCCAGGGAATTTCGGTAAATTACAACCAATGTATCCACAATCCTTGCCGCTACTTCTGTTAAGACCTTAGGATTCAAGCCATCAGGTCCAAGGGATTTACCTGCCTTTAGTCCCATTATCTTACTGAGTACCATCTCCTTAGTGATTGTGATTGTGTTCCTCGCCCTTTGACTATCCACTGTTGGAATATTGTTAGTGTCCTCTACTATAAAGACTGATACAAAATATTTGTTCACAGTTTCTGCCATTTCCATGTTCCCCATTACTAATTCCCCCGTCTCGTTCTTTAAGGGACCAACATTTACTTTCTCCACTCTTTTCCTTTTTATATACCGATAGAAAATCTTGCTATCTGTTGTTATATTTTGTGCTAGTTTACTTTCATAGTCTATCTTCCCTTTCCTAATCATTTCTTTAGTCATTCTTTGCTGACTTTTAAAAGCTTCCCAGTCTTCTGTCCTCCCACTAGTTTTGGCCACTTTGTATGCCCTTGTTTTTAATTGGATATCGTCCTTTATTTCTTTAGTTAGCCACGGATGGCTATCTTTTTTCTTACACCCTTTCCTCCTCACTGGAATATATTTTTCTTGAGTTGTGAAATATCTCCAAGGTCATCCAAACCTTGGCAGCCCATGTCCTAACTCGCACCAAGTCCCACTCACCCATCACCCCTGTGCTCGCTGACCTACATTGGCTCGATTTCAAAATTCTCATCCTTCTTTATAAATCCCTTCATGGCCCTCACCCCTTCTTATCTCTGTAACCTCCTCCTGCCCCTACAAATCTCCCTACCTCTGTAACCTCCTCCAGCCTCTTCACCCCTCCCTATCTCTGTAACCTCCTCCAGCCCCTTCACCCCTCCCTATCTCTGTAACCTCCTCCAGCCCCTTCACCCCTCCCTATCTCTGTAACCTCCTCCAGCCCTACACCCCTCCCTATCTCTGTAACCTCCTCCAGCCCCTACACCCCTCCCTATCTCTGTAACCTCCTCCAGCCCCTTCACCCCTCCCTATCTCTGTAACCTCCTCCCGCCCCTACAAATCTCTCTAGCTCTGTAACCTCCTCCAGCCCCACAACTCCCCAAGATGTCTGCGCTCCTCTAATTCTGCCCTCTTGAGCATCCCTGATTACAATCGCTCCACCATCGGTGGCCGTGCCTTCTACTGCCTGGGCCCCAAGCTCAGGAACTCGCGGCCTAAACCTCTCTACCTCTCTTTCCTCCTTTAACACACTCCTGAAAACCTACCTCTTTGACCAAACTGCCGTAATTTGTTCTTTTGTGGCTCGGTGTAAAATGTATCTGCTTTGTCTTAGAACACCGCTGTGAAACGCGTTGGGACATTTTACTCCGTTAAAGGTGCTATATAAATACAAGTTGTTGTTGTTGTTGTTGCAGGTCAACCAATCAGCGGCGCAAGTCCCGCCCCTCTGGCTCCCCGATTAGTTGAAGGACCCGCCGCCGCCTCGCTCCTCCAGCCCCGCCCCCTCGCTGCCCATTGGTTCCCGTCAATCAGGCGGCGGGCTGGGTCACGTGTCCCTCGAGCACGCTTCGCCAAACTGCAGCAGCTGCGCGCGGGGCCCGGACCGGCGGTTCTCAGGTTGGCAGCATTTCCCTTTATTCTCCCCCTACCCCCCGCGAGACTCGCTGCTCAATCGGAGCGGAGAAAACTCACTTTACGTCACCGGCCGCGACTCCAACGGAGACAAACACTTTCCCCAGAAGGCCTCGCGCCCACTCAACCGTGTCCCAGTGCGCAGGCGTAGCTCTCCGAGCGAGGTGATGGGCGGTTATTACCCATGGTGAACGAGAGGGGGCGCTGTGCCGGACGCGGCTGCGCATGCGCGGACTCTGGCTATCAGGCAGACCAGGCTGGTGGTGAGACCTGGAACATCATGGACATTTGCCGCGGTCCAGGGTGTCCTTGGAGATGGAGCACGCGGTGTCCACCGGTACGCTCGCGGCCTTCCGCGAGAGGTGGGCACCGGAGGGACTGGAGTGCATCATCACGCCCGGCAACCAAATTTTAATTTGATTTTACGTTTTAAAGTTTAATTTGTTTTAATTGCCGGTGCTTTTAGTGTCCCCCTTCCCTTTTATAGGGGGCACTGGGGAAAATTGTGATTTTAGTGCCCAAAAAAAAAAACCAAAAAAAAAGAAAAACACAAAAAAAAAACCAAAAAAAAAAAAGGGGGGAAAAAAAGGGCCTTGAAAATGTCTGGAGTGTCACCCAGGTCGGGTGGCACCGTTTATTGTTTTTATGTTTTCACAGGTGAACTCAAAAGAGTTTCATGGACATTTGCCAAAAAAAAATGCCTTGTAAATGGTTGATGTTTCCCCCAGATCGGGGGGGGGGGCACGTTTTAACGTTTTTTGTTCGCTCCCAAAAGAGTTCATGGACATTTGCAGCACAGAAGGAGGCCATTCGGCCCATCGTGCCCCTGCTGGCTGACAAAGAGCTGTCCAGCCTAATCCCATTTTCCAGTTCTTGGTCCGTAACCTTGTAGGTTACAGTACTTCAAAATAAAGACTTGCATTTATATAGACATTGGAGGAGCGACCTAACATCGCGAGGCCGAATCATTGTGGGGCTACAAAAGGCGGCACAGAGTGGGAGATCGGGAGGAGCCGGAGAGTGGAACAGAGCGGGAGATTGGGAGGAGCCGGAGAGTGGGACAGAGCTGGAGATCGGGAGGAGCCGGAGAGTGGGACAGAGCCGGAGATCGGGAGGAGCCGGAGATTGGGAGGAGCCGGAGATCGGGACAGATTGGGAGATTGGGAGAAGCCAGAGGTCGGGAGGAGCGGGACAGAGCTGAAGATCGGGACGAGAATCTGCTACAGCGACAAACGGACCTACGTGGGTAAGAGATAAAAAGTAAAAAGAATTGAAGTATGACGTCACATCCAAACAGGTAAGTGATTGGCTGGTTGGTTGGTGAGTATTTCTCTTTTTTAAAAAACCATGGGCATTGGAGTAAGTTCGGAACCACAATTAAATAAACCAGTGATACCTATTATCTAAAAAAACCTAATTAATTAAATCAACTGTTTGCTGAGTAGCTGCTGGGTGTGTTTTGCTAAGGTTTAGAGTTTATTTCTGCCGGATAATTCCGAGTCTAACTAGAGGCATGGCAGGGCAGCTCATTCCCGTGGACTGCACGTCCTGTGGCATGTGGGAAGTCCTGGACACTGCGTAGCATGGACGACCATGTGTGCAGGAGGTGTCTCCAGCTGCAGCAACTCGAGCTCCGTGTTTCGGAGCTTGAGTGGCGGCTGGAGTCACTGCGGTGCATCTGCGAGACTGAGAGCTACGTGGATAGCACAGCTTAAGAGTGTACATGTAGAGAGGGTATGGGTGACCACCAGACAGAAGTGGAATACTAGGCAGGTAGTGCAGGAGTCCCTCGAATCCATTTCTCTCTCCAGCCTGTATTCTCTTCTGGGTACCAGTGCCTCTGGGGATTGCAGCCTGAGCCAAGGCCACTGCACCAAGGGTGGCTCAGCTGCACAGGGAGGAAGGAAGAAGAATGGAAGAGCTATAGTGGTAGGGGATTCAGTAGTCAGGGGAGTAGACAGGCCTTTCTGTGGTGAGGATGTGACTCCAGGATGATATGTTGCCTCCGTGGTGCCAGGGTCAAGGATGTCGCCGAGCAACTGCAGGGCATTCTGGAGGGAGAGGGTGACCAGCCAGAGGTCGTGGTCCATATCGGTACCAATGAAATAGGTAGAAAGAGGGATGAGGTCCTGCAAGCAGAGTTTAGGAAGCTAGAAGATAGATTAAAATGCAGGATTTAAAGGTAATAATCTCCAGATTACTCCTGGTGCCCTGAACTAGTGAGTACAGAAATAGGAGGCTAGAGCAGATGAATGCGTGGCTGGAGAGATGATGCAGGAGGGAAGGCTTTAGATTCCTGAGGCAGTTGGACCGTTTCTGAGAGAGGCGGGACCTATACAAGCCGGACGGGTTGCACCTGAACAGAGCCGGGAGCAATATCCTCGCGGGGGGATTTGCTAGTGCTGTGGGGAGAATTTAAACTAGCTTGGCAGGGGGATGGTAACCTGAGAATAGATTCAGTAGAGAGGGAAGTAAAGCTGGAATTGGAAAGCAAAAATGTAGATAGTGAATTTGAAGTGCAGAGGAAACAAGGGCTAGACAGTAGTCAACAAGAAGGTCTGGCTGTACTAAATGGTATATACTTCAATGCAAGGATTATAGCCAATAATGCAGATGAGCTGAGAGCACAGGTAGACACTTGGGAGTATGATATTATAGCTATTACAGAGACATGGCTAAAAGAGGGGTAGGTATGGCAGCTCAACATTCCTGGTTACGGGATTTGGGACAGGATAGAGAGGGGGGTCGCGGTATTGATTAAAGAAACTATTACAGCTGTGAGAGGGATGATATGTTAGTGGGATCATCAAACGAGGCCATATGGGTCGAACTCAAAAACACAAAAGGGGCGCTCACACTGCTGGGCATGTACTATGAACCCCCCAAACAGTGAGAGGGAGATAGAAGAGCAAATATGTTGGCAAATTTCTGAGAAGCGCAAAAACTATAGGGCAGTAATAGTAGGGTATTTCAACTATCCTAATATTAACTGTGACAAAATTAATGTGAGGGGTATAGAGGGTGCGGAATTCCTAAAATGCATTCAAGAGAACTTTTTTAGCCAGACTGCAGGAAGACACCAATCAACTTGTCAGGAGGGCGGAACAGTGGCAAATGGATTTTAATCCTGAGAAGTGTGAGGTAATGCATTTGAGGGCTAACAAGGAAAGGTAATT
The DNA here is from genome assembly GCF_044704955.1 of Pristiophorus japonicus. Taxonomy (NCBI): domain Eukaryota; kingdom Metazoa; phylum Chordata; class Chondrichthyes; family Pristiophoridae; genus Pristiophorus; species Pristiophorus japonicus. Next base: position 73,081,542 of record NC_091996.1, on the reverse strand, counting down.
ATAGACCGGTTAGCCTGACATCAGTAGTGGGGAAAATGTTGGAATCAATCATTAAGGATGAAATAGCAGCACATTTGGAAAGCAGTGATAGGATTGGTCGAAGTCAGCATGGATTTATGAAGGGAAATCATGCTTGACGAATCTTCTGGAATTTTTTGAGGATGTAACTAGTAGAGTGAACAAGGGAGAACCAGTGGATGTGGTGTATTTGGACTTTCAAAAGGCTTTTAAAAGATCCCACACAAGAGATTGGTGTGCAAAATCAAAGCACATGGTATTGGGGGTAATGTACTGATGTGGATAGAGAACTGGCTGGCAGACAGGAAGCAGAGAGTCGGGATAAACGGGTCCTTTCAGAATGGCAGGCAGTGACTAGTGAAGTGCCACAGGGCTCGGTGCTGGGACCCAGCTCTTTACAATATATATTAATGATTTAGATGATGGAATTGAGTGTAATATCTCCAAGTTTGCAGATGATACTAAACTGGGTGGCGGTGTGAGCTGTGAGGAGGATGCTAAGAGGCTGCAGGGTGACTTAGACAGGTTCGGTGAGTGGGCAAATACATGGCAGATGCAGTATAATGTGGATAAATGTGAGGATATCCACTTTGGGGGCAAAAACACGAAGGCAGAATATTATCTGAATGGCGGCATACTAGGAAAAGGGGAGGTGCAACGAGACCTGGGTGTCATGGTTCATCAGTCCTTGAAAGGTATGCAGGTACAGCAGGCGGTGAAGAAGGCAAATGGTATGTTGGCCTTCATAGCTAGGAGATTTGAGTATAGGAGCAGGGAAGTATTACTACAGTTGTACAGGGCCTTGGTGATGCCACACCTGGAATATTGTGTTCAGTTTTGATCTCCTAATCTGAGGAAGGACATTCTTGCTATTGAGGGAGTGCAGTGAAGGTTCACCAGACTGATTCCCGGGATGGCTGGACTGACATATGAAGAGAGACTGGAGCAACTGGGCCTTTATACACTGGAGTTTAGAAGGATGAGAGGGGATCTCATCGAAACATATAAAATTCTGACGGGACTGGACAGGTTAGATGTGGGAAGAATATTCCCGATGTTGGGGAAGTCCAGAACCAGGGGACACAGTGTTAGGATAAGGGGCAGGCCATTTAGGACTGGAATGAGAAGAAATTTAACCTGTGGAATTCCCTGCCGCAGAGAGTTGTTGATGCCAGTTCATTGGAAATATTCAAGAGGGAGTTAGATATAGTCCTTACGGCTAAAGGGATCAAGGGGTATGGAGAGAAAGCAGGAAAGGGGTACTGAGGTGAATGATCAGCCATGATCTTATTGAATGGTGGTGCATGCTCGAAGGGCCGAATGGCCTACTCCTGCACCTATTTTCTATGTTTCTACACATTAAATGGTAGGACACTGAGAAGTGTAGAGGAACAAAGGGACCTTGGAGTGCATGTCCACAGATACCTGAAGGTAGCAGGTCCAGTAGATAAGGTGGTTAAGAAGGCATACGGAATGCTTGCCTTTATTAGCTGAGGCATAGAATACAAGAGCGGGGGGGGGTTATGCTTGAACTGTTTTAAACACTGGTTAGGCCACAGCTGGAGTACTGCGTGCAGTTCTGGTCACCGCATTACAGGAAGGACATGATTGCACTGAAGAGGGTAAAGAGGAGATTTACGAGGATGTTGCCGGGAGTGGAGAATCTTAGCTATGAGGACAGTTTGGATAGGCTGGGTTTGTTTTCCTTGGAACAGGAGGCAGAGGGGAGACCGCATTGAGCTGTATAAAATTATGAGAGGCCTAGACATAGTGGATAGAAAGGGCCTATTTCCCTAGCAGAGGGGTCAACAACCAGGGGGCATAAATTTAAAATAATTGGAAGAAGGTTAAGAGGGGATTTGAGAGGAAATGTCTTCACACAGAAGGTTGTGGGGGCCTGGAACTCACTGCCTGAAAGGGTGGTAGAGGCAGAAACCCTCACCACATTTAAAAGGTACTTGGATGTGCATTTGAAGTGCCATAACCTGCAGGGTTACGGACCTAGAGCTGCAAAGTGGGATTAGGCTGGATAGCCTCATGTTGGCCGGCGTGGACACGATGGGCTGAAATGACCTCCTTCCGTGCTGTAAACTTCTATGATTCTATGGGTAGAACTGAACCCAGCCAGAGTCAGCACCTTCAGGGGAGGAGAGGGAGGGGAACCAGTTAGTGTAGAACTGAACCCAGCCAGAGTCAGCACCTTCAGGGGAGGAGAGGGAGGGGAACCAGTGAGTGTTGAACTGAACGCAGCAAGAATCAGTCCATTCAGAGGAGCAGAGGGAGGGGGAACCAGTGAGTGTAGAACTGAACCCAGCCAGAGTCAGCACCTTCAGGGGAGGGAGAGAGAGGGGAACCAGTGAGTGTAGAACTGAACCCAGCCAGAGATGGGGAAGAAAACTGTAAGGGAGGAACAATTGTTTTGAGATATGCAGTTACTGTGGATTTCAGCACAGGGAGGAAGGTCAATGTGTGAGACGGGAATTTACAGCTTTGTGGAACGAGAGGACAGAATGTTCCATAAAAACTGAAATTGTCTGTTCTGACTTTCTATCCTGTACTCATAATGACGGCTTTGTAAACTCCTTTTACAGGGTATTAGAAAGGGAGGATTTACAGACAGGAAACTCAAACCAAACCGCACATCAAGATCTGACAGAGTCACTCGATCCATCAGGACCTGATTATCAGCGGCCTTTTAATGTGGAAGGAGAAATGTTTGTCTGTGGGAAAGGATGTCAAACATCAGTGTGACTGGAAAATCACTGAGACACAACCCCCGAGTGAGAGTGTTCCAGTGCACTGATTGTTGAAAGAGCTTTAACCAGTTACACAGCCTGAAAAACACCGCACCATTCACAGCGGGGAGAAACCGTACACGTGTTGTGTGTGTGGATGAGGCTTCAACCGATCTTCCAACCTGGAGAGACACAAGGACACACGCACCATGGAGAAACCGTGGGAATGTGGAGACTGTGGAAAAGGATTCAATTACACTTCCCAGCTGGAAATTCATCGGCGCAGTCACACCGGGGAGAGGCCATTCACCTGCTCCGAGTGTGGGAAGGGATTCAGTCAGTCATCCCACCTGCTGATACACCAGCAAATTCACACTGGGGAGAGGCCGTTCATCTGCTCTGAGTGTGGGAAGTGTTTCACACGGTCAGCCAGCCTGCTGACACACCAGCGAGTTCACACTGGAGAGAGGCCATTCACCTGCTCCGTGTGTGGGGAGGGATTCAGTCACTCATTCATCCTGCGGAGACATCAGCGAGTTCACACTGGGGAGAGACCATTCATCTGCTCTGTGTGTGGGAAGGAATTCGCTCTGTCATCCAGCCTCTATACACATCAGCGAGTTCATACTGGTGAGAGACCGTTCATCTGCTCTGACTGTGGGAAGGAATTCACTCAGTCATCCCACCTGCTGAGACACCAGCGAGTTCACACTGGGGAGAGACCATTCATCTGCTCTGTGTGTGGGAAGGGATTCACTCTGTCATCCAACCTTCTGACACACCAGCGAGTTCACACTGGGGAGAGGCCGTTCACCTGCTCCGTGTGTAGGAAGGGATTTGATCGATCATCCCTCCTGCTGAAACACCAGCGAGTTCACAAGTGACTACAAGGATTGGTTCTGCTGTATTTGCTGCTGTTAATCACATCCAGGACTGCACCGTGTTCACTCTGATAGTTGGGGAGTTTTTCTGCTGCTGATACTAACATGTATAACTGGGCTGGTGTTTAATATTCTGGATATATTGCTGATTGTGTTCTAGGGGCTCAGTGTCCCTTTAAGAAACACTTTCTGAGATCTTTCCCTCAATTCAGGGACTTTCATCAGAAATTAATTCATAATAAAATTATGAAATATTACTTCAATCCTAAATTGGTCTTTGGTACAAAATCTACAATTCAGTGTCTGAAAGGTTCCACGGATTAACGTATCCAATTAGAAAGTGCTGATTAATGCTTACTGACAATTCTCACTGACTTGCACATTACACACAGTGGCCGGACATTCAATACATGAGACATACATTGATTTGAATGGACACAGCCCCTTGTCACTCAAGGTGAAGATGGTTTCCATCCCGCCTACCCCGGGACCTTTCCCCCAATGTGTTTCTGGCTTGTTTATGCAGCTTTGGAATGTTATGTTATCTCTCCGTGCTCTTGCTCTGCTTTGACCTTTGCTCTACTGGGTACCAGTTTTGCTGATGTGTCGGTTTGAAATCAACTCTCACCATGTTATCTCTTGGGTTGAGACATCAAGGATCTTTGTGTTTCTTCGGCCTTAGGTTGCAAAGGCTGCTTCTATTTGCTGCACGTACACACTTTAACCCTTTATTGCATGTCTGATATGTCCAGTGTGACCTATTGCCCCACTTCAGTGACTGTGGGATGGGTTTGTATCAGACAGGACGGGATTGGTGTCAGTGACTGTGGGGTAGGTTTATATCAGACAGGAGGGGATTGGTGTCAGTGACTGTGGGATGGGTTTGTATCAGACAGGAGGAGATTGGTGTCAGTGACTGTGGGATGGGTTTGTATCAGACAGGAGGGGATTGGTGTCAGTGACTGTGGGTAGGTTTGTATCAGACAGGAGGGGATTGGTGTCAGTGACTGGGATGGGTTTGTATCAGACAGGAGGGGACTGGTGTCAGTGACTGTGGGTAGGTTTATATCAGACAGGAGGGGATTGGTGTCAGTGACTGGGTAGGTTTATATCAGACAAGAGGGGATTGGTGTCATAGAATCGGAGCAGTTTATGGCACAGAAGAAGGCCGTTTGTTCTCGCCACATCTGTGCCGACCAAAAAAGTGCTATCCAGCCTAATCCCTCTTTCCAGCTCTTGGTCTGTAGCCTTGTCGGTTACAGCACTTCAAGTGCATATCCAAGTACAGGCCCGGATGAAATGTATCCCAGGCTGTTAAGAGAGGAAATAGCGGTGGCTCTGACCATCATTTTCCAATTCTCTCTAGTTTCAGATTAATCAAGGGCAGTCAGCATGTATTTGTTGATGGGAGGTCGTGTCGACTAACTTGATTGAATTTTTCTAATGGAAGTAACAAGTAAGGTTGATACGTCCTTACTACACAGTATAAATCCACACGAGGCCCATGCTTGAGAGAAGGTCAGTCTGTGACCTGTCCTTTATTCCTTAGCACTCAAGTGATGAAGGTGGGTGGAGCTTCCCCTTTTATATCTGAAGGTCCAGGTTACGAGTGTCTCCCACCTAGTGGTCAGTGTTCTCACGTTGTACAACTTAGGTCAGTTTATACATGGGTTACAATGCTGGTTGAATACATGACATGACCTCCCCCCCCCTCCACCCCCCCCCCCCCCCCCCCAAAGTCTTATTGGGATCACAGGTTGAGTCTCTCTGGTGGTTTACGCTCCCTTGTAGAGCGCCTGAGTTGGGGCTCCGGTTGTTGGGCGCTGGCCTGAGTGTCTGCTGTTTGCGGTGCCTCAGGCCTGTCCGGACTGCCCACAGTGACTGGGCTCTCCTCCCTTTGGTTCCGGTGTTCGGTCACTTGTGGTGGAGTGAACTCTATATCGTGTTCTTCCTCTGCTTCTTCTATGGGGTTGCTGAACCTCCTTTTTGTTTGATCCACATGTTTGTGGCAGATTTGTCCATTGGTAAGTTTAACTACCAGAATCCTATTTCCCTCTTTGGCAACCACAGTGCCTGCGAGCCATTTGGGCCCTGCAGTTTAGTTGAGGACAAAAACAGGATAATTTACTTCAATACATCACGCCCTCGCATTCCTGTCATGGTAGTGATATTGTGACTGGTGCCTGCTCTCGACAATTTCTTTCATGGTGGGGTGTATAAGGGATAATCGGGTTTTGAGCGTCCTTTTCATTAGTAGCTCTGCGGGTGGAACCCCTGTGAGCGAGTGTGGTCGGGATCTATAGACCAACAGGAATCGCAGGATAGCGCAGATGAATACGTGGCTTGAGCAGTGGTGCAACAGGGAGGGATTCAAATTCCTGGGGCATTGAAACCGGTTCTGGGGGAGGTGGGACCAGTACAAACCGGACGGTCTGCACCTGGGCAGGACCGGAACCAATGTCCTAGGGGGAGTGTTTGCTAGTGCTGTTGGGGAGGAGTTAAACTAATATTGCAGGGGGATGGGAACCTATGCAGGGAGACAGAGGGAAACAAAAAGGAGGCAAAAGCAAAAGACAGAAAGGAGATGAGGAAAAGTGGAGAGCAGAGAAACCCAAGGCAAAGAACAAAAAGGGCCATTGTACAGCAAAATTCTAAAAGGACAAAGGGTGTTAAAAGAACAAGCCTGAAGGCTTTGTGTCTTAATGCAAGGAGTATCCGCAATAAGGTGGATGAATTAACTGTGCAAATAGATGTTAACAAATATGATGTGATTGGGATTATGGAGACGTGGCTCCAGGATGATCAGGGATGGGAACTCAACATCCAGGGGTATTCAACATTCAGGAAAGATAGAATAAAAGGAAAAGGAGGTGGGGTAGCATTGCTGGTTAAGGAGGATATTAAGGCAATAGTTCGGAAGGACATTAGCTTGGATGATGTGGAATCTATATGGGTAGAGCTGCAGAATACCAAAGGACAAAAAACGTTAGTGGGAGTTGTGTACAGACCTCCAAACAGTAGTAGTGATGTTGGGGAGGGCATCAAACATGAAATTAGGGGTGCGTGCAATAAAGGTGCAGCAGTTATAATGGGTGACTTTAATATGCACATAGATTGGGTTAACCAAACTGGAAGCAATACGGTGGAGGAGGATTTCCTGGAGTGCATAAGGGATGGTTTTTTTAGACCAATATGTCGAGGAACCAACTAGGGGGGAGGCCATCTTAGACTGGGTGTTGTGTAATGAGAGAGGATTAATTAGCAATCTCATTGTGCGAGGCCCCTTGGGGAAGAGTGACCATAATATGGTGGAATTCTGCATTAGGATGGAGAATGAAATAGTTAATTCAGAGACCATGGTCCAGAACTTAAAGAAGGGTAACTTTGAAGGTATGAGGCGTGAATTGGCTAGGATAGATTGGTGAATGATACTGAAGGGGTTGACTGTGGATGGGCAATGGCAGACATTTAGAGACCGCATGGATGAACTACAACAATTGTACATTCCTGTCTGTCGTAAAAATAAAAAAGGGAAGGTGGCTCAACCGTGGCTATCAAGGGAAATCAGGGATAGCATTAAAGCCAAGGAAGTGGCATACAAATTGGCCAGAAATAGCAGCGAACCCGGGGACTGGGAGAAATTTAGAACTGAGCAGAGGAGGACAAAGGGTTTGATTAGGGCAGGGAAAATGGAGTACGAGAAGAAACTTGCAGGGAACATTAAGACGGATTGCAAAAGTTTCTATAGATATGTAAAGAGAAAAAGGTTAGTAAAGACAAACGTAGGTCCCCTGCAGTCAGAATCAGGGGAAGTCATAACGGGGAACAAAGAAATGGCGGACCAATTGAACAAGTACTTTGGTTCGGTATTCACTGAGGAGGACACAAACAACCTTCCGGATATAAAAGGGGTCGGAGGGTCTAGTAAGGAGGAGGAACTGAGGGAAATCCTTATTAGTCGGGAAATTGTGTTGGGGAAATTGATGGGATTGAAGGCCGATAAATCCCCAGGGCCTGATGGACTGCATCCCAGAGTACTTAAGGAGGTGGCCTTGGAAATAGTGGATGCATTGACAGTCATTTTCCAACATTCCATTGACTCTGGATCAGTTCCTATGGAGTGGAGGGTAGCCAATGTAACCCCACTTTTTAAAAAAGGAGGGAGAGAGAAAACAGGGAATTACAGACCGGTCAGCCTGACATCGGTAGTGGGTAAAATGATGGAATCAATTATTAAGGATGTCATAGCAGTGCATTTGGAAAGAGGTAATATGATAGGTCCAAGTCAGCATGGATTTGTGAAAGGGAAATCATGCTTGACAAATCTTCTGGAATTTTTTGAGGATGTTTCCAGTAGAGTGGACAAGGGAGAACCAGTTGATGTGGTATATTTGGACTTTCAGAAGGCTTTCGACAAGGTCCCACACAAGAGATTAATGTGCAAAGTTAAAGCACATGGGATTGGGGGTAGTGTGCTGACATGGATTGAGAACTGGTTGTCCGACAGGAAGCAAAGAGTAGGAGTAAATGGGGACTTTTCAGAATGGCAGGCAGTGACTAGTGGGGTACCGCAAGGTTCTGTGCTGGGGCCCCAGCTGTTTACATTGTACATTAATGATTTAGACGAGGGGATTAAATGTAGTATCTCCAAATTTGCGGATGACACTAAGTTGGGTGGCAGTGTGAGCTGCAAGGAGGATTCTATGAGGCTGCAGAGCGACTTGGATAGGTTAGGTGAGTGGGCAAATGCATGGCAGATGAAGTATAATGTGGATAAATGTGAGGTTATCCACTTTGGTGGTAAAAACAGAGAGACAGACTATTATCTGAATGGTGACAGATTAGGAAAAGGGGAGGTGCAAAGAGACCTGGGTGTCATGGTACATCAGTCATTGAAGGTTGGCATGCAGGTACAGCAGGCGGTTAAGAAAGCAAATGGCATGTTGGCCTTCATAGCGAGGGGATTTGAGTACAAGGGCAGGGAGGTGTTGCTACAATTGTACAGGGCCTTGGTGAGGCCACACCTGGAGTATTGTGTACAGTTTTGGTCTCCTAACCTGAGGAAGGACATTCTTGCTATTGAGGGAATGCAGCGAAGGTTCACCAGACTGATTCCCGGGATGGCGGGACTGACCTATCAAGAAAGACTGGATCAACTGGGCTTGTATTCACTGGAGTTCAGAAGAATGAGAGGGGACCTCATAGAAACGTTTAAAATTCTGACGGGGTTAGACAGGTTAGATGCAGGAAGAATGTTCCCAATGTTGGGGAAGTCCAGAACCAGGGGACACAGTCTAAGGATAAGGGGGAAGCCATTTAGGACCGAGATGAGGAGGAATTTCTTCACCCAGAGAGTGGTGAACCTGTGGAATTCTCTACCACAGAAAGTTGTTGAGGCCAATTCACTAAATATATTCAAAAAGGAGTTAGATGAAGTCCTTGCTACTAGGGGAATCAAGGGGAATGGTGAGAAAGCAGGAATGGGGTACTGAAGTTGCATGTTCAGCCATGAACTCATTGAATGGCGGTGCAGGCTAGAAGGGCCGAATGGCCTACTCCTGCACCTATTTTCTATGTTTCTAACAGGAGGTGTGATAAGCGGGTTTGTAGGGAACCCCTTTGGAATCTGAGCATCCCCTGTTTGATTATCTGCACTGCTCGTTCTGCCTGGCTGTTTGAGGCCGGCTTGAACGGTGCCATTCTAACATGGTTAATTCCATTGCCTGCCATGAAGTCCTGGAATTCAATGCTTGTGAAGCACGGGCCATTGTCGCTGACCAAGATGTCCGGTAGACCGTGGGCGGCGAACATTGCCCGTAGACTTTCTACCGTGGCAGAGGATGTGCTTGAATTTAAAATGTCACACTCGATCCATTTGGAGTAGGCGTCTACTACAACCAAAAACATTTTCCCCATGAAAGGACCTGTGTAGTCCACATTGATGCGTGACCAAGGCTTGGTGGGCCAGGGGCTAAGGGGGGCTTCCCTGGGCGCATGGCCCAGCTGGGCACACGTGTTGCATCTGCGAACACAAAGTTCCAGATCTGCGTCTATCCCTGGCCACCAAACGTGTGACCTGGCAATTGCCTTCATCGTGACAATGCCCGGGTGCCCATTGTGGAGTTCTCTGATGAACACCTCTCTGCCCATCTGGGGCATGACTACGCGGTTTCCCCACAGTAGGCAATCGGCCTGAATCGAGAGTTCATCCTTGCGCCTGTGAAATGGTTTAAATTTCTCAGGGCATGCCCTGTATGTGGCTGCCCAGTCCCCATTCAGGACACATTTCTTGACTAGAGACAATAGCGGGTCTCTATTTGTCCAGACTTTAATCTGATGGGCTGTCACGGGTGAGCCTTGGCTTCCGAAAGCTTCAACAGCCATGACCATCTCAGCACCATGCTCGGTAGCCCCCTCAGTGGTGGCTAGTGGGAGCCTGCTGAGTGCATCGGCGCAGTTTTCGGTGCCCAGTCTGTGCTGAATTGTGTAGTCATAGACAACTAACGTGAGTGCCCACCTCTGTATGCGGGCCGATGCGTTTGCATTTATGGCCTTGTTGTCGGCCAAAAGGGACGTTAGGGGTTTGTGATCTGTCTCCAGCTCAAATTTCCTGCCAAACAGGTACTGGTGCATTTTCTTTACCGCATATACACATGCGAGCGCCTCCTTTTCTACCATCCCGTAGCCCCTTTCTGCCTGGGACAGACTCCTGGAGGCATAAGCTACCGGCTGTAACTGACCCTTGGCATTGACATGCTGCAACACACATCCGACACCATAGGACGACGCATCGCACGTTAACACAAGTTTCTTACATGGGTCATACAGCGTTAACAGATTGTTGGAACATAACAAATTGCGTGCTCTATTAAAAGCCCTTTCCTGGCTGTCCCCCCAGACCCATTCGCGACCTTTGCGTAGAAGCACGTGTAGCGGCTCTAGCAGCGTTCTCAATTTGGGAAGAAAGTTACCAAAATAGTTCAGGAGCCCCAGGAACGAACGCAGCTCCGTCGTGTTACGGGGTCTGAGTGCTCTCTGGATCGCTTCTATCTTGGATGCAGTAGGGCTGATCCCGTCTGCTGCTACCCTCATCCCCAGGAATTCTACCTCTGGAGCTAGGAAGACACACTTCGCCTTTTTCAGTCGCAGACCTACCTGGTCCAGTCTGCGTAGCACCTCCTCCAGGTTGTGGAGGTGTTCTTCAGTATCGTAACCCGTAATGAGGGTGTCGTCCTGAAAAACCACCGTCCCTGGAATCGACTTGAGGCTTTCCATATTTCGTTGGAAGATCGCGGCGGCCGAGCGAATCCCGAATGGACATCTGTTGTACTCAAACAACCCCTTGTGTGTCGTGATGGTGGTCAGCTTCTTCGACTCACTCGCCAGCTCCTGGGTCATGTAAGCTGAGGTCAGGTCCAATTTTGAAAAAGGTTTGCCACCGGATAGCGTCGCAAAGAGGTCCTCCGCTCTCGGTAGCGGGTACTGGTCTTGGAGTGACACCCAATTGATGGTGGCCTTGTAATCGCCACATATCCTGACCGACCCATCCGCCTTGAGCACCGGCACAATTGGGCTCGCCCAGTCACTGAATTCGATTGGCGAGATGATGCCTTCCCTCAACAGGCGGTCCAATTTGCCTTCTATCTTTTCCCGCATCACGTACGGCACCGCTCTGGCCTTGTAGTGTACTGGTCTGGCGTCCGGGTTTATGTGAATCACTACCTTGGCCCCCATGAAAGTGCCAATGTCGGGTTGAAATAATGAGTCAAATTTGTCCAGGACCTGTGAGCATGATACTCGCTCCACAGAGGAAATTGCATTGACATCGCCCCATTTCCAGTTCATGACAGCAAGCCAGTAGTGCGGGACCGTCCCCTGGGACAATCCAGAGTGGCAACCTGTTCTCCGAATCTTTGTGGGTCACGACTACCGTGGCGCTGCCTAGCACCGGAATGATCTGCTTTGTGTAAGTCCGTAGCTGTGCGTCAATCGGCGATAATTTTGGCCTCCTGGCCTTGGATGCCCACAACTTTTCGAACTGTTTGATATCCATCAGGGACTGGCTGGCACCTGTGTCTAACTCCATTGATACTGGGATGCCATTGAGGAGCACTTTCATCATTATCGGTGGCGTCCTGGTGTATGAACTGTATACGTGCTCCACATGAACTCGCTGAACTTCAGCTTCCAGCGATTTCCCCCAGTGTCCATTTCTGCAATTTCTGCAGGTATTTTGCTCATCTCTGCAAACTCCGGCTGAATGTATGCCTCCACGTCTCCACGCCTCCAGCATGAGTTGTGGTTTGAAACAAAAGGTCCCTTGCCAGTCGATCGTCCCTGACTGCCCCTGTTATTGTCCTTGAATGCACCATTAACAGGTGTTGATGGCCTCATTACTGGCCGCATTGTCCCTTGCAATGGCGTGAATCGCTGTTCCGCTTGCCATTGTCTCTGTCGAACTCCCCCTCTGGGTTCGACTACATGTTGGGGCATGCCTGACTGCCCTTGTCTGCCTGGAGAACTGTGTGCTGCTTTAACAATGTTGAATCTCTGTCCCAACCATTCCTTAACACAGTACCTCTCGTCTGTTCTGCTGGTGGCCATGCTCGCGTGGTTTAAATCCCAGTTTCTTGTCGCCATTGATACGTCCTTACTACACAGTATAAATGCACACGAGGCCCATGCTTGAGAGGTCAGTCTGTGACCTGTCCTTTATTCCTTAGCACTCAAGTGATGAAGGTGGGTGGCGCTTCTCCTTTTATACCTGAAGGTCCAGGTTAGGAGTGTCTCCCACCTAGTGGTCAGTGTTCTCACGGTGTACAACTTAGGTCAGTTTATACATGGGTTACAATGCTGGTTGAATACATGACAAAGGTCAATAAGGGTAGTGCATTTGATGTGTATCTGGATTTTAGCAAGGCTTTTGATAAGTGTCACATGGCAGACTGGTCACGAAAGTAAAAGTCCATGGAATCCAAGGCAAAATGGCAAAATTGCCTCAGAGGCAGGAAGCAAAGGGTAATGGTCGATGGGTGTTTTTGTGACTGGACGGCTGTATCCAGTGGGGTTCCACAGGGCTCAGTACTAGGTCCCTTGCTTTTGGTTGTAAAAATCAATTATTTGAACTTGAATGTAGGGCGTATGATTACGAAGTTTGCAGATGATACAAAAATTGTCTGTGTGGTTGATAATGAAGAAGAAAGCTGTAGACTGCATGAAGATATTAATGAACTGGTTAGATGGGCAGAACAGTGGCAAATGGAATTCAATCTGGAGAAGTGTGAGGTATTGCATTTGGGGAAGGCTAACATGGCAAGTGAATACACAATAAATGGTAGGACACTGAGAAGTGTAGAGGAACAGAGGGACCTTGGGGTGCATGTCCACAGATCTCTGAAGGTAGCAGGACAGGCAAGTTCGGTGGTTAAGAAGACACACGGAATACTTGCCTTTATTAGCCGAGGCATAGAAAGTAAGAGCAGGGAGGTTATGCTTGAACTGTATAAAACATTAGTTAGGCCGTAGCTAGAGTACTGCGTGCAGTTCTGGTCACCACGTTATAGAAAAGTGTGATTGCACTAGAGAGGGTGCAGAGATTTACGAGGATGTTGCCTGGACTGGACAATTTTAGCTATGAGAAACGATTGGATCGGCTGGGATTGTTTTCTTTGGAACAGAGGAGGCTGAGGGGGGGACCTTGTTGAGGTGTATAAAATTATGAGGGGCCTAGATAGAGTGGCCTAGAAGGACCTATTCCCCTTAGTAGAGGGGTCAACAGCCAGGGGACAGAGATTTAAAGTAATTGGTAGGAGGTTTAGAGGGGATTTGAGGAGAATATCTTCACCCAGAGGACGACGTGGGTCTAGAACCCACTGCCTGAAAGGGTGGTAGAGGCAGAGAACTCCATCACATTTAAAAAGTACTTGGATAATCACTTGAAGTGTCGTAACTTACAAGGCTACGCACCAAGAGCTGGAAAGTGGGATTAGGCCGGCACGGATACGATGGGCTGAACGGCCTCCTCTGTTCCGTAGATTTCTCTGATTCTGTGGGAGTTGGAATCCCTGACTATTACTGCCGGATTGTTTTTGCATTTCTCAGAACTGTGCCTACATGTTTGTTTTACTATCTCCCTCTGACTGTTTGGGGGTCTATAGAACATTCCCAGCATTGTGAGTGCCCCTTTTATGTTCTTCAGTTCAACGTATACGGCCTCATTTGATGATCGTTCTAAAATATCATCCCTCCTCACTGCTTCAATAACACCTCAGCTTTTCTGCCTTATTCACCTGACTCCTTGCACTGACGTATATATCGTTAAGCACTGCCAAACTCCTTTGTTGTCTATTTTCTAGCCTTTGTTTCCTCTGCCTTCCAAACTCACTCACTAATTTTCTGCTTTCCATTTCCAGATTTGCTGCTCTCCCTTCTGAATCTAGGCTCAGGTTCCCATTCCCCTGCCAAGCGAGTTTAACCCCCCCCAACAGTACTAGCAAACCCCCAGCGAGGATAATGGTCCCGGCCCTGGTCAGGTGCGACCCATCCGGCTTCTACATGTCCCACCCCTACAGAACCGGTCCCAATCTAAAGCCCTCCTTCCTGCACCATCTCTCCAGCCACACACTCACCTGCTCTATCCTCCCATTTCTATACTCACGCGTGGCACTGTGAGTGATCCAGAGATTACTATCTTTGAGTTCTTGCTTTTTAATCTCCTTGCTCCCTAAAGTTTTCCTGCAAGGCCTCATCCCTCTTTCTACCTATGTCATTGGTTCCAATCTGGACCATGACCTCTGGCTGTTCACCCTCTGCCCTCAGAATGTCCCGCAGCCGCTCAATGGCATCCTCGACCCTGGCACCAGGGAGGCAACCTACCATCCTGGAGTCATGTCAGCAGCCACAGAAATGCTTGTCTGTTCCCGTAACATTGAATCACCTATCACTATTGCTTTCCTGACCTTCCCCCACCACTGCCCCCTGTACAGCTGAGACAGCCATGGTGCCATGGTCTTGGCTCTGGCTGTACTCCTCAGAGGAATCATCACCCTCACCAGTACCAGTTAGAGAGTGAGATGCACTCAGGGACTCCTGCATTACCTGCTTGGTCCTCCATGTCTGTGTGGGGGTCACCCATTCCCTCGCTGCCTACACACTTAAGCTGCGGGGTGACCGCCTCCTGAAACCTGCTATCCACATAGATCACAGCCTTGTGGCTGGAGTGACGCCAGTCGCTGCTCCAGCTCCGAAACCCGGAGCTTGAGCTCCTCCAGCTGACGACACTTCCTGCACATGTGGCTGTCCAGATACGAGAAGCGTGTTTCCTTCACCCCACAGGATTTTATCTGTTCAAATTGAAACAACAATTACACTGATATTTCCTGAAATAATCCCTTTTGTCTGTCCTGAATGAATCCATTTCATTACCAAATGTTGCAATGTTTGCTCCAACCCACAGAGTTTCATCTGTTTAAAGCCACAAGAGAACGGTCCAGTTTCCTCCTGGAGTTTGAGAGAAATCAGCTTTAACAATGGGACAGAGTTTCAGCCAATGAGGACAATCCGTGCTCAGCCCCGCCCCTCGCTCCAAGCCCCACCCCTCGCAAAGCCTGGAGGACCAACCACACGCTAGGTCCTCCAGCCCTGCCTCCGCTTTTTCTATTGGTCCAGAGCTGCGGTCAGTGTGAGCTGAGCATGTGCGGGCGGCGATGGTGACTGTGGTGAGGCAGCGGGTGAGAGATGGGTGGGGGGAGCGGGTTAATAAACCCCGGGGGGACATGGGCGGCACACTCGCCTTCTTAGGCAGACCCCGGAGTCGAGGATGACTTGCTTCCACATAAACTGAGTTCTAAGGTGACTGATGAGACTAGTGTGGGATCTACAGTCTCTGTCACAGGTGGGGCAGACGGTGGTTGGAGGGACGGGTGGATGGGGTGCTTCATTTGTCGTACGCTCCTTCCGCTGTTTGTACTTGGCTTCCGCAAAGTGATTCAAAGTGTTCAGCGCCTTCTCGGATGCTCCTCCACTTTGAGCGGTCTTGGGCCAGGGATTCCCAAGAGTTGGTGGGAATGTTACATTTTTTCAAGGAGGCTTTGAGGGTGTCCTTGAAGTGTTTCCTCTGCCCTCCTGGGACTCGCTTGCTGTGACGTAGCTCGGAGTAGAGTGCTTGTTTCGGGAGTCTAGTATTGGGCATGCGGACAATGTGGCCTGTCCACCGGAGCTGGTTGAGTATGGTCAATGCTTAGATGCTGGGAATGTTGACCTTAGAGAGAACGCTGACATTGGTGCGCCTATCCTGCCAATGATTTTGCAGGATTTTGTGGAGACAGCGTTGGTGGTACTTCTCCGGTGCTTTGACGTGGTTACTGTACATAGTCCATGTCTCTGAAGTACACAGGAGGGCGGGTATCACTACTGCTTTGTAGACCATAGAAACATAGAAACATAGAAAATAGGTGCAGGAGTAGGCCATTCGGCCCTTCTAGCCTGCACCGCCATTCAATGAGTTCATGGCTGAACATTCAACTTCAGGACCCCATTCCTGCTATGAGCTTGGTGCCGGGTTTGAGATCCTGGTCTTCGAACACTCTTTACCTCAGGCGGCCGAAGGCTGCACTGGCACACTGAAGGCAGCATTGGACTTCGTCATTGATGTCTGCCCTTGCTGATAGTAGGCTCCCAAGGGATGGGAAGTGGTCCACATTGTCCAAGGTCTCATTGTGGATCTTGATAAATGGGGAGCAGTACTGTGTGGTGGGGACTGGTTGGTAGAGAACCTTTGTCTTACTGATGTTCAATGTGAGGCCTAAACACTCGGACGCTTCAGTGAAGGTGTCAACGATGGTTTAGAGTTTGGACTCCCAAGCGTCATCTGCATATTGTAACTCAGTGGCAGAAATAGGAGCAACCTTGGATCTGGACTGGAGATGTCGGAGATTGAACAATTTCCTGCTTATCCTGTAGATTTAACTCCACTCCAGCAGGGAGCTTGTTATTGGTGAGATGAAGCATTGCAGCGAGGAAGATTGAGAAGACTGTTGGTGCGTTGCTTGACCCCGGTCTGAATTTGTATTGTGTCTGTCGTGGATCCGTTGGTAAGGGTAATGGCTTGCATGTCATCGTGAAACAGGCGGAGGATGTTGACGAATGTTTGAGGACAGCTGAATTTGAGAAGGACATTCCATAATCCCTTGATGGAGTTGAACGCCGTTGTCAGGTCAAAGAAAGCCATGTACAGAGGCTGATGCTGTTCCCTACATTTTTCTTGGATTTGTCGCGCGGTGAAGATCATGTCCGTTGTGCCCCTTAGTGGTTGGAATCCGCATTGTGACTCTGGGAGGAGCTCTTCAATCTCCGGGAGGAGAAGATTGAGGAGGATTCTTGCGATGATTTTCTCTGTGGCAGACAGCAGGGAAACTCCTCTGTAATTACCGTAATTGGACTTACCCCCTTGAAGATGGTCATGATTACGGTGTCTCTGAGATCCTCTGTCATCCTCTCCTCCTTCCAGCTAAGAGATGAGGTCATGGATTCACGGCAAGAGTACTTCACCACCAAGCTTTAGTACTTCGACGGAGATTCCATCTGCTCCTGAGGCCTTGTTGTTCTTCAGTTGTTGGACCTTCTGCCGGGCTGGGATTGTGCCGAGGTGGTGACGGGAAGCATGCTGTGGGATGGAGTCAAGGACAGTAACTTCAAAGACAGAGTCTTGGTTGAGGAGATCCTCAAAGTGCTCCTTCCAGTGGGCATTGACTGCCTCTCTGTCCTTGATGAGCACCTATCTGTTCTTGGCTCTCAGTGGAACAGGACCTTGAGTGCTTGGGCCGCAGGTGGACTTGACTGCGCTTAGACTTGACATTTCTTGCTGTTTCTCACTGACGTACATTACACACAGTGGCCCCTCCAATATCCACCAGAAAGGGGAATGGGAATTGGTTGGGAATCGAGAGCCCCCAAATGTTGCCCGTCCCATCTTGTATAGAAATCCCCTCGGCCCGGGAATGGAGACAAGTCCAGTCCAAGTAACAGGATGAGTTAAAGATATTTACTCAGACGGGCAGAAGGTGGGAAGTGATTTTCCACAGAGATCGGTGCAGGGACCACTGTTGTTCACCATTTACAGGAATGATTTGAACTTGGGAATCAGAAATACAATTTCAAAATTTGCAGATGACACAAAATTGGGGGATGTAGTTAATACTGAGGAACACTGCGATAGCATCCTTGTAGAGTTATTCAGTTATGCTCAGTAAATAGTAGCATCAGCTTTTAATTTGCTTTGACTGATCATATCACTATATAGTTATGTGAAAAACAAAAATCATTAACAGCTCTATTTCTATTCTATTTCTAACACCAAGGAAGAGAAAAAGGTAATTACAACACGACATAAACAGACTCTTCAGATGTGAGATATCACACTTCAGAACAACATGTCTGCCAGCTCTTGCCACAAACCTCAGTGTAGTCAACCTTTCAGTAGCTGCAGCCCTGATTTAAATAACTAGTGGTTTAACATGTCTAGTACATCATTTGTATTTCTATGCAAACTAGAAAAAAATCCTTTAGTGACACACACAATTAATAATTAAATCATAATGTGATTGTGAGAATCGATTGTCACCTCATGATTCCTTCCATGCCCACCGCTTGCGGAAGGTATCAGGCGTATTATTAGGCAGTCAACATGGTTTTATGAAAGGGAATTCGTGTTTGACAAATCTGTTCGAGCTTTTTGAAGATGTAACTCGTAGGATGGATAAGGGGGAACCAGTGGATGTGGAGTATTTGGATTTTCAAAAAGCCTTCGATAAGGTGCCACGCAAGAGGCTATTAAATAAAATTAGGACTCATGGGATTAGGGATAATAAGTGTCACAAATGTGTTCAGTAAATAGCAGTGTCACCTTTTAATTTGATTGAGGATTGGTTAATGCACAGAGAGTAGGAATAAACTGGACTTTTTGGGATGGCAGGCTGTAACTAGTGGGGTACCGCAAGGATCAGTGCTTGGGCCTCAGCTATTCACAATCTATATTAATGAGTTAGATGAAGAGATTGAATGTAACATATCCAAGTTTGCTGATGATACAAAGTTAGGTGGGAAAGTAAGCTGTGAGGAGGACGCAAAGAGGCTGCAGAGAGATATAGACAGGTTGACTGAGCGGACAAGAACATGGCAATTGGAGTATAATGTGGAGAAGTGTGAAGTTATCCATTTTAGTAGGAAAAACTAAAAAGCAAAATTTGCACTCCTGCTAAGCCAAGTATGTCTTTACTTGGATAAGGAGACCAGAACGGTACACTGTATCCAGGTGTGTCCTCACCAATGCCCTATATAATTGTAGTAAGACTTCTTTACTCTTATACTCTAATCCCTTTGTAACAAAAGCTAACATACCATTTCCTTTATTAATTATTTGCTGTACCTGCATGTTAACTTTCTGGACAAGGACAAGAACACCCAGGTCCCTCTGCACACAAACATTTCCCAGTCTCTCACCATTCAATACAAAGGTTCACCAGACTGATTCTGGGGATGGGGGGATTGTCCTATGAGGAGAGATTGAGTAGACTAGGCCTATATTCTCTAGAGTTCAGAAGAATGAGAGGTGATCTCATTGAAACATACAACATTCTTACAGGGCTTGGCAGGGTAGATGCAGGGAGGATGTTTCCTCTGGCTGGGGAGTCAAAAACCAAAGATTACAGTCTCAGAATAAGAGATCGGCCATTTTGGACTGAGATGAGAAGAAATTTCTTCCCTCAGAGGGTTTTGAATCTTTGGAATTCTCTACCCCAGGGGGCTGTGGATGCTCAGTCATTGAATATATTCAAGTCAGAAGTCGATAAATTTGGGGGAATGAAGGGACATGGGGATGGTGCGGAAAGGTGGAGTTGAGGTAGAAGATCAGCCATGATCTTGTGGAATGGTGGAGCAGGCTCGAAGGGCCAATTAGCCTACTCCTGCTCCTATATGTAAAGTGTTTATGTAATGGTGGACACCGCATGCTCCCTCTCCAGGATCACACGGACACGGACAAGACCGCGGAAGAGAGGCAGTCAGCCAGTCACCCCCCCCCCCCAACCCACAGGCCCTCCCCGGCCCCATCTCCCCTCCAGCCCCAGCACCCCCCCCCCGGGCCCCAGGCCCCACCCCCCTGGACCCACCCCTCGGGTCCCACCCATCCTGGACCTGCAAATTGCTGCTTTAGCCCGGACCAAGAGCAGGTCCAGGATAAGATCCTCCGACTTACCCATCCCCCTCCACACTGGGTGGCCAAAGGTTAATAATATGGGGCTAAAGTGTCACCAAAAGTTGAACACGTGCTGCAGGTAACTATCCAGGGGCTGCAACCTCTTACACTGAATGTAGACATGGGCCGTGGACTCCTCAAGGCCGCAAAAAACACATCAGGCCTTGGAGTCTGGAAAGCAGCTTAAAAACTTGCACACGACTGCTCCGTACAACACTCTTCACCCCGGATGCCCAATGGTGTAGAGAAGGACCCCTGCGTAGAGAGCCCTCCAGTGAGGACCCCCACCTCCGCCGGACAACACGATGACCCACCTGTCCGATTGAGACGGGGAATAAACAAAATGAATCAATAAATGATCCAGAAACCCGAGTACCCGGGTTCTCAGTCATGGTGCGAAGTTCACTGGCCACCAATTTCCTGTTACTAACTCTCACCTCAGACCCCGTCCATGCTGGTTTAATTGCTAAATGTTTTCTAACTCGGGTTCAGGCCTGTCATTCTCAGGGAAATTTACAAGGCCTCATTTATTGGTGTGTCCCACCCGAGAGGCCAATAACGCCTTTAATAAACTGGCAGCAAGTGGGTTTTTAAGTGGAAAGAGGTGAAAAACGGCAGTATCGATGCCTCAAAACTCACGGACTGAGAAATCCACTTCACCAGCGCCCCTGCCACAAGACTCAATATCCACCCCCTCCACCACTGGTGCATGGTGTCTGCAGTATGTACGGTCTACAAGATGACCAGGGTCAGGTCATGTGGAGTCAAAGGTCAGGGAACAGAATGGAGGGTAAGGTCGCTACAAACTTCCCTCAAGTCCAACCCTCTGATTGCTGTTCTGTAGCCATCTTTCCATCCATTCTGCTGCCTGGCCCTTCACTCCACACGGCCTGACCTTGGTCACCTTGTAGACCTTACACACTGTTATGGATCGCAAGCTGGTTACAAAACAGAAAACAGAGAGTGGGAGTTAAGAGCAGCTACTCAGACTGGCAAAAGGTGGGAAGTGGTGTTCCACAGGGATGGGTCCTGGAACCACTGTTCACCATTTATATAAACCATTTGGACACGGGAATCGGAAGTACAATGTCAAAATTTGTCATCAAATTGGGAGGTAGAGTTAATACTGAGGAAGACTGAGAGAAAATACAATATATTAATGAATTTGCAAAATGCGCATGTAATTGGGAAATTAATTTCAATATAGATCAGTGTGAGGTGGTGCATTTTTGTTGGAAGAATAAGGAAGCCACATACTATTTGGAAAATAGGAGACTAAATGGGGTAGAGGAGCAAAGGGATCTCGGGGTACAGATACACAAATCACTAAAAGTCGCGACGCGGGTTAATAAGGCCATAAAAAGCAAACAAAGCACTGGGGTTCATTTCTAAAGGAGTTTTCTGTTCCACGCCTAGGAGCTCTGAACCATTAAAGAGATTGGCTAGGACACATTTCTTACACAACTCAAGACATGTATCCAGAATATTAAACTCCAGCCCAGTTATCGGGTTAGTAACGCCAGCAGAAACAAACCCCAACTGTCAGAATGAACATGATTCAGTCCTCGGTGAGATTAACAGCAGCAGTAACAGCAGAATCCAAGCCCTGCAATCACTTGTGAATCCGCTGGTGTCTTAGCAGGGTGGATGACTGAGTTAATCCCTTCCCACACTCGGAGCAGGTGAACGGCCTCTGTCCAGTGTGAACTCACTGGTGATTCAGCAGGTTCGATGACTGAGTAAATCCCTTCCAACACTCGGAGCAGATGAACGGCCTCTGTCCAGTGTGAACTCGCTGGTGATTCAGCAGGTTCGATGACTGAGTAAATCCCTTCCCACACTCGGAGCAGATGAACGGCCTCTGTCCAGTGTGAACTCGCTGGTGTGCCAGCAGATGCTTTTTGCTTCTAAATCTCTTCTCACAGTGAACGACCTCTTCCCAGTGCGAACTCGCTGGTGATTCAGCCGGTTCGATGACTGAGTAAATCCCTTCCCACACTCGGAGCAGGTGAACGACCTCTTCCCAGTGCGAACTCGCTGGTGATTCAGCAGGTTCGATGAACGAGTAAATCCCTTCCCACATTCGAAGCAGACGAACGGCCTCTCCCCAATGTGAACTTGCTGGTGTACTAGCAGGGTGGATGATTGAGCGAATCCCTTCCCACACTCGGAACAGGTGAACTGTTGTGTATACATGCCTGTTTACTATGTGATATCTGTAACACTGTTATGCAACACTGAATGTACCCTTACACTGTACACACCTTGCCTGTACACCAGAGGGTGCTGCTATTGGAGACCTAAGGGTTACCTGCACACTGCAGGTAACCCTGTATAAAAATGAACACACAGCTTGTTGTCTGCACTCAGGAGCTGCAAATAAAGGACTACAGGTCGATACAGTTTAAGTATCATACCCTGCCTTGTGGAGTCATTACTAAAGGTGCCTCCATATACTACAACTGGTGACGGGAATACGAGGTCACGAACCACACGCTCAGCATGTCGAATCTCAGAAACTTTCAGCAATTTACCGATGGGGAAGATTGGGACGCTTTTGTAGAAAGATTGAAAACTGCACCGTGCGACTTTGGCGACCACCTAAATGAAGCACTAAGAGACTCTAAACTGATGAGAGCAGTGCACCGCATTGATACTTCTAAGAGCAGAAATGCTGCCCTGAGTCCCGCAACCCTGAGCCCGCCACATGGGACAAACCAGCTAGCCCCATGCTGGCGCTGTGGAGGAAACCACAAGGGCCCACCAGTGCCGCTACAAAGACTATGCATGCAAAGATAAAAGGCACCTTCAAAGGATGTGCAGAAAAAGCTTTACAAGGAGCCCACCCAGTCTTGTGGCCCTGCCCACAACTACCCACATCACAGTGTATACACACCACCCTCTGCTGCCGTGGCTACCCTGAGGGATCCCACAACATTAACACCCACTTGGTCTGTGTGTGAGGGAGGGGAAATGTTCGAGGCCAGCCTCAAGCACAGGGGTCACACCTGGCAACCACACAACCCTCACCACAACCTCCCATAGCCCACCACTGATCACCTCCCCTGGTCATGCCAATAAGGATATGAAAAATGCATGCCTGTTTACTATGTGATGTCTGTAACACTGTTATGTACCCTTACACTGTACACACCTTGCCTGTACACCAGAGGGTGTTGCTGCTGGAGACCTGCAGGTAACTCAGTTTAAAAAGGAACACACAGCTTGTTGTCGGCACTCAGGAGCAGCAAATAAAGGACTACAGGTCTGCACAGTTTAAGTATCATACCCTGCCTCGTGGAGTCATTACTAAAGGTGCCTACATATACTACATAAACAGTCTCTCCCCAGTGTGAGTGCGCTGGTGTTTCAGCAGGGTGGATGTTTGAGCGAATCCCTTCCCACACACGGAGCAGATGAACGATCTCTCTCCAGTGTGGATGTGCTGGTGCACAGGGATTTTAGATGATCGCCTGAACCCAGTCCCGCAGTGAGAGCATCTGAACAGTCTCTCCGCAGTGTGAACACGATGGTGTGTCAGTACCCTGCAACTTTTATTGCACTTCCCACAGTCCAAGCACTTAAAAGGTCTCTCATCATTGTGAACTTGCTGGTGATTCAGCAGGTTGTATGACAGAGCGAATCCCTTCCCACACACAGAGCAAGTGAACAGCCTCTCCCCAGTGTGAATTCGCTGATGTCTCAGTAGGTTGGATGATTGAGTGAATCCCTTCCCACACCTGGAGCAGGTGAACAGCCTCTCCCCAGTGTGAACCCGCTGGTGTCTCAGTAGGTTGGATGATTGAGTGAATCCCTTCCCACACCTGGAGCAGGTGAACAGCCTCTCCCCAGTGTGAATTCGCTGATGTCTCAGTAGGTTGGATGATTGAGTGAATCCCTTCCCACACCTGGAGCAGGTGAACAGCCTCTCCCCAGTGTGAATTCGCTGATGTCTCAGTAGGTTGGATGATTGAGTGAATCCCTTCCCACACCTGGAGCAGGTGAACAGCCTCTCCCCAGTGTGAATTCGCTGATGTCTCAGTAGGTGGGATGAGTTAGCAAAACCTTTCCCACACTCAGAGAAGCTGAGCAGACTCTCCCTGGTGTGATTGCACTAGTGT
The DNA here is from genome assembly GCF_044704955.1 of Pristiophorus japonicus. Lineage (NCBI taxonomy): Eukaryota > Metazoa > Chordata > Chondrichthyes > Pristiophoridae > Pristiophorus > Pristiophorus japonicus. The sequence goes on along the minus strand of NC_091996.1, from coordinate 73,057,535 downwards.
CTCGACAGGCCAGAGGATTGGTTGAAGCCTTGTCCACGCACAGAACATGTGTACGGTTTCTCCCCACTCTGAATGGTGCTTTTTGCTTCCATGTTTAAACGTTGATGATATACAGGTCCCGATGAATTGAGCGACTGTCAGACCTTGATGTGATTGTTCTCTGTACCCTTTAAAATGAATTACAAAATGAGGAAAGAGAGCGTGAGAGGGAACCCACAAAAAGAGGCAGCTTGTGAAATTGGGTTTAATGAATCTGGTCATTTGTGGGGCTGGCACGAGAAAAAAGTGACGAAGAAAGCTGCTGGATTGTCGTAAAAACCCAACTGTTTCACTGATATCCTTCAGGGAAGGCAACCTACACCTGGGCTGGGCCTGCACAAGATTCTGGCCTCGATAGGAGGAGGTGGGGGTTGCGGGGTGGGGGGCTGGGTGGTGAAGGAGGGGGATACTCCAGTGCCAAGTGGACCATGTTATATATGCAGACTATAGATATACTCTCTGTGTAGTCACTGTATAGTTGCATAAGATGGAGACTGGTTTACCTGATGTATGTCAATAAGGTTTACACTGTGTATATACATGCTGGCACCACTAGAGGGTTCAACTGGTGGAGATCGGGGTTTCCTGCCCTGGTGGCAGGGGCTGTATAAAAGGGGAGCCACCATGCGGCTGCCTCACTTTGGAGTTATGAGTAAAGGACCAAGATCACTACAGTTTGAGTACAATGCATTGCCTCATGGAGTCATTCATAAGTACACTACAGGCATAATAACTGGCGACGAGAATACGGACTTTCACGCGAGTATGGCTATCTTTGGCACACTAAAAGTCTTCGCGGAGGGTGATGATTGGGATGCTTTCACGGACAGGCTTGAGGTATATTACGTGGCAAACGACCTGGCAGGGGAGAAGGATGCATTGGCGGAGAAGCGCAAGGCTATACAGCTGACCAGTTGTGGGCCCAAGGTCTACCGCTTCGTCAGGGACTTGCTGGCACCCACGAAAGCCAAGGATAAGACATACGTTGAGCTGACTGAACTAATTCGCGAGCAACTAAAACCAAAAGAGAGCATCCTCAAGGCCTGGCACAGATTCTACATTCACCGCAGACCTGAGGGCCAGGAGATTGCAAAATATGCTGCGGACCTCAGGAGACTTGCAGCGCCATGTGATTTTGGCACGCACCTCAACAAAGCAGTGTGAGACATCTTCGTTATAGGAATTGGCCACGATGGCCTCCTTCACAAACTATTATCTGTCGACACCACAGTCAACCTGCAGAAGGCCATCAGCATCAGACAGGCATTCATGACCTCGACCTGCAGCACCAAGCAAATTATTCATCCTGTGGACTCAAACTCGGCAAGTAATGTACGCAGAATGGTGCCTTTCACAGGCAGGACTGTAGAACATGGCACTGCCCAGGGCAGAGAGCACAGACCCCAGGGTTCCAGAGCTCAGAGTCCACCGAGGGGTACTAATCGAGTAGCACCATGCTGGCGTTGTGGATGAAACCATAGGGCTCACCAGTGTCGGTTTGCTGAGTATGTATACAAAGCCTGTAACATGAAGGGCCACCTCCAGTGTATGTGTAAAAGAAATACGACTCACCGTCGAGCAGAGGAGTTAGTAGATGACTTTGAATCTAGTGGGGAGTATGATGATTTGGCCAGAGAGGCAGCTCAGCCCCAAGAAGAAATGTATGGAGTGTATATCTGCACCACCGATTGTCCTCCAGTGAAGATGGAAGTCGAGATAAACGGTGTTCCAGTCTTCATGGAAGTGGACACGGGAGCGAGCCAGTCAGTGATGAGCCAGGATGCCTTTGAGAGGCTATGGAATGAAAAACGATCCGAACTGGTTCCAGTACAGGAAAAGTTGCGCACCTACACCAAGGAGCTGATCCCAGCCCTTGGTAGTGCGGATGTAAGTGTAATCCATAATGGCGTGGTGCACAAGTTACCTCTTTGGATTGTTGCAGGTGATGGTCCAATGCTACTCGGAAGAAGGTGGATGGGGAAGATCCAGTGGAAATGGGAAGACCTCTTCACTCCAGCAATCGATGTCTCCCATGCTCAGAGGCAGAGCCAAACCTCATCTTCGCTTGGGCCAGGCACCAGAGAACAGACCAACGCAGCACCTGAGGCACAGACCATCCATCACGACCGTGTGGCAATGATCCAACCGGAACGACCTAAAAGTACCTTCCTGGCTCCAGTGGCAGGACTCCTGGGGAGGAAGATTGAATTCACAGCAACTCTTCCAGCTTTTGTGGCAGAATCACGGGAGAGAAGAATCAAGGCAGTCGACCTCGAGGACCGAGGCAAGGTGGTGTCCCTGCTGCAGCGAGGGGCAGCGTGGTGGAAAAAAAAGATGACCGCGGCCAGACCACGAGGTGCAACACTGAGGGACCAACATGTGCTGTCTAACAAAGGATTTAATTGGGGTAAAGCCAGCAGGATTTACTTAAAGGAGACCTGCAACCAATTGAACTTAAAGAGAAATTGTATGCATGGCAATCAATGTAACGAACTGTTTAAGATTGTGAACAAAATGTTGTTGCGAGATGTCGGGAATAGAGTGACCCAAAAGTAGCAAGCGATCAAATTCGGGAGGGTAAAGGTGCTAATCCTGATGCCCTGCCCCAGGTGTCCCCACAAGTTATAGGCCAGCAACCTCAAGAGGGTGAAGGCACAGGTCCTGATACCCTGCCCCAGGACTATCCCACGCTGCAGGCACCTGATGGCACCATTCGCCACAGACCTGGAAACGAAAACAGCGCCAATACACGCAGTCGGCTGCCGTTGCCCACCACCCGGGTGGAGACGGCGCAGCCCCCAGACCCAGTTGCTACCTCGGCCATGTCCGGGAGTGAAAGGTCAGAACTAATGAGTTCCCCAAATGGGACCTGGAACAGCCAAGTTCCCAACACCGTTAGAGAGCAGGCAGAAGATTGTGCAGCCCTCAAAGGAGGACAGGGAGGCCACACACATCTGTGGCTCTGCCCACCACTAGGCAACGGCAAAGGCCCTGAGTCCTGGCAAGGTGAGCGAACCAAGCCCACCCCGCTAGCAGGGAGCGCAGCGCCGCCATCAGACAACTAGGACCCCGTCCGGTTGCTCTGGAACTAGCTTCCTCGCATACCTGTACTGCTACCTCAGTACTGACCATGACTGAACCACGAATGCAATCTACCCAATCCTGGCGCACGACAGTAAAACGTAATGAATGTAAGTCACTGAACCAAGGTGTCATGATACAAATTGTAAAAAGTACCTTTCTTTGAACTTGCACTATGTCTGATCCTATATGTTAATGTAACGGGCCAGCTGGATGATCTCGCTGTGGGGGGTGGGACGGGTGGGGGAAATGGATGTATGTAGCCATGGACACCCACATGGATCACACCCAGAACCCACTGGAACCTCCACTGCATCATCGAACCATCCAAACTGGTAAATGTTATGTATGCAACCTTATGTAACCAGCATTCTACCGCCACCAGAGGGCGTGTCTGGTGGAGTCCCAAGGGATCCCAACATCCCTTGGGAGCACTGTATATAAGCAGTCCTCCCATGCTGTACCAGCACTCTGGAGTTAGAATGAAGAGACTAAGGTCAACACTCACTCACATCTACAGTACTCAATCACATTGCTTTATTCAAGACATAATAACTGGCGACGAGATAACGAACCATCACGCGAAAATGAAGATAACTTTTGGTATCCTGGAGAAATTCTCAGAAGAGGACAATTGGGAGGCCTTCGTGGAGTGACTCAACCAATACTTTGTGGCCAATGAGCTGGAAAGGAGTGTGAAAGCTGCCAAACAAAGGGCGCTCCACCTCACCGTCTGCGGGGCAACAACCTACGGCCTCATGGTGAATCTTCTTGCTTCGGTGAAACCAACAACCAAATCGTATGAAGAACTGTACGCTGGGCCGGGAGCACCTAAATCCAAAGGAGAGCGTTCTGATGGCAAGGTATCGATTTTACACAAGTCAACGGTCTGAAGGCCAGGAAGTAACGAGCTACATCGCCGAACCAAGGCGTCTTGCAGGACATTGCGAATTCGATGGATTCCTGGAGCAAATGCTAAGAGACTTTTTGTGCTTGGCATTGGCCATGAGGTTATCCTTCGCAAACTATTGACTGTTGAAACACTAAACCTGAGCAAAGCTAGAACGATAGCACAGGCATTTATGTCCACCAGCAATAAGTCATGGCAGGAGAGCTCGGTCAGGTGTTATGCTCCTCCTGTACCATGTGGGAACTCAGGGACGACACCAGTGTCCCTGACGACTATATCTGCAGGAAGTGTATCCACCTCAAGCTCCTGACGGTCCGCGTTGCGGAGTTGGAGCTGAGGGTGGATTCACTCTGGAGCATCCACGATGCTGAGATGACGTGAGTATCACGTGTAGCGAGTTGGTCGTACCACAGGGAAAGGGTCCACAGCCAGATAGGGAATGGAAGACCAACAGGAAGAGCAGTGCAAGGAAGGTAGTGCAGGAGTCCCATGTGGTCATCCCCCTGCAAAACAGATACACTGCTTTGAGTACTGTTGAGGGGGATGACTCATCAGGGGAGGGCAGCAGCAGCCAAGTTCATGGCACCATGGCTGGCTCTGCTGCACAGGAGGGCAGGAAAAAGAGTGGAAGAGCAAGTGATTGGGGATTCAATGGTGAGGGGAATAGATAGGCGTTTCTGCGGCCGCAACCGAGACTCCAGGATGGTATGTTGCCTCCCTGGTGCAAGGGTCAAGGATGTCTCGGAGCGGGTGCAGGACATTCTAAAAAGGGAGGGAGAACAGCCAGTTGTCATGGTGCACATTGGTACCAACGACATAGGTAAAAAAAGGGATGAGGTCCTACGAAACGAATTTAAGGAGCTAGGAGTTAAATTAAAAAGTAGGACCTCAAAAGTAGTAATCTCGGGATTGCTACCAGTGCCACGTGATAGTCAGAGTAGGAATCGCAGGATAGCGCAGATGAATACGTGGCTTGAGCAGTGGTGCAGCAGGGAGGGATTCAAATTCCTGGGGCATTGGAACCGGTTCTGGGGGAGGTGGGACCAGTACAAACCGGACGGTCTGCACCTGGGCAGGACCGGAACCAATGTCCTAGGGGGAATGTTTGCTAGTACTGTTGGGTAGGATTTAAACTAATATGGCAGGGGGATGGGAACCAATGCAGGGAGACAGAGGGAAACAAAAAGGAGGCAAAAGCAAAAGACAGAAAGGAGATGAGGAAAAGTGGAGGGCAGAGAAACCCAAGGCAAAGAACAAAAAGGGCCACTGTACAGCAAAATTCTAAAAGGACAAAGGGTGTTAAAAAAACAAGCCTGAAGGCTTTGTGTCTTAATGCAAGGAGTATCCGCAATAAGGTGGATGAATTAACTGTGCAAATAGATGTTAACAAATATGATGTGATTGGGATTACGGAGACGTGGCTCCAGGATGATCAGGGCTGGGAACTCAACATCCAGGGGTATTCAACATTCAGGAAAGATAGAATAAAAGGAAAAGGAGGTGGGGTAGCATTGCTGGTTAAGGAGCAAATTAAGGCAATAGTTCGGAAGGACATTTGCTTGGATGATGTGGAATCTATATGGGTAGAGCTGCAGAATACCAAAGGGCAAAAAACGTTAGTGGGAGTTGTGTACAGACCTCCAAACAGTAGTAGTGATGTTGGGGAGGGCATCAAACATGAAATTAGGGGTGCGTGCAATAAAGGTGCAGCAGTTATAATGGGTGACTTTAATATGCACATAGATTGGGTTAACCAAACTGGAAGCAATACGGTGGAGGAGGATTTCCTGGAATGCATAAGGGATGGTTTTTTAGACCAATATATCGAGGAACCAACTAGGGGGGAGGCCATCTTCGACTGGGTGTTGTGTAATGAGAGAGGATTAATTAGCAATCTCATTGTGCGAGACCCCTTGGGGAAGAGTGACCATAATATGGTGGAATTCTGCATTAGGATGGAGAATGAAACAGTTAATTCAGAGACCATGGTCCAGAAGGGTAACTTTGAAGGTATGAGGCGTGAATTGGCTAGGATAGATTGACGAATGATACTGAAGGGGTTGACTGTGGATGGGCAATGGCAGACATTTAGAGACCGCATGGATGAACTACAACAATTGTACATTCCTGTCTGGCGTAAAAATAAAAAAGGGAAGGTGGCTCAACCATGGCTATCAAGGGAAATCAGGGATAGCATTAAAGCCAAGGAAGTGGCATACAAATTGGCCAGAAATAGCAGCGAACCCGGGAACTGGGAGAAATTTAGAACTCAGCAGAGGAGGACAAAGGGTTTGATTAGGGCAGGGAAAATGGAGTACGAGAAGAAGCTTGCAGGGAACATTAAGACGGATTGCAAAAGTTTCTATAGATATGTAAAGAGAAAAAGGTTAGTAAAGACAAATGTAGGTCCCCTGCAGTCAGAATCAGGGGAAGTCATAACGGGGAACAAAGAAATGGCGGACCAATTGAACAAGTACTTTGGTTCGGTATTCACTGAGGAGGACACAAACAACCTTTCGGATATAAAAGGGGTCGGAGGGTCTAGTAAGGAGGAGGAACTGAGGGAAATCCTTATTAGTCGGGAAATTGTGTTGGGGAAATTGATGGGATTGAAGGCCGATAAATCCCCAGGGCCTGATGGACTGCATCCCCGAGTACTTAAGGAGGTGGCCTTGGAAATAGTGGATGCATTGACAGTCATTTTCCAACATTCCATTGACTCTGGATCAGTTCCTATGGAGTGGAGGGTAGCCAATGTAACCCCACTTTTTAAAAAAGGAGGGAGAGAGAAAACAGGGAATTATAGACCGGTCAGCCTGACATCGGTAGTGGGTAAAATGATGGAATCAATTATTAAGGATGTCATAGCAGTGCATTTGGAAAGAGGTAATATGATAGGTCCAAGTCAGCATGGATTTGTGAAAGGGAAATCATGCTTGACAAATCTTCTGGAATTTTTTGAGGATGTTTCCAGTAGAGTGGACAAGGGAGAACCAGTTGATGTGGTATATTTGGACTTTCAGAAGGCTTTTGGCAAGGTCCCACACAAGAGATTAATGTGCAAAGTTAAAGCACATGGGATTGGGGGTAGTGTGCTGACATGGATTGAGAACTGGTTGTCAGACAGGAAGCAAAGAGTAGGAGTAAATGGGTACTTTTCAGAATGGCAGGCAGTGACTCGTGGGGTACCGCAAGGTTCTGTGCTGGGGCCCCAGCTGTTTACACTGTACATTAATGATTTAGACGAGGGGATTAAATGTAGTATATCCAAATTTGCAGATGACACTAAGTTGGGTGGCAGTGTGAGCTGCGAGGAGGATGCTATGAGGCTGCAGAGCGACTTGGATAGGATAGGTGAGTGGGCAAATGCATGGCAGATGAAGTATAATGTGGATAAATGTGAGGTTATCCACTTTGGTGGTAAAAACAGAGAGACAGACTATTATCTGAATGGTGACAGATTAGGAAAAGGGGAGGTGCAAAGAGACCTGGGTGTCATGGTACATCAGTCATTGAAGGCTGGCATGCAGGTACAGCAGGCGGTTAAGAAAGCAAATGGCATGTTGGCCTTCATAGCGAGGGGATTTGAGTACAGGGGCAGGGAGGTGTTGCTACAATTGTACAGGGCCTTGGTGAGGCCACACCTGGAGTATTGTGTACAGTTTTGGTCTCCTAACCTGAGGAAGGACATTCTTGCTATTGAGGGAGTGCAGCGAAGGTTCACCAGACTGATTCCCGGGATGGCGGGACTGACCCATCAAGAAAGACTGGATCAACTGGGCTTGTATTCACTGGAGTTCAGAAGAATGAGAGAGGACCTCATAGAAATGTTTAAAATTCTGATGGGGTTAGACAGGTTAGATGCAGGAAGAATGTTCCCAATGTTGGGGAAGTCCAGAACCAGGGGACACAGTCTGAGGATAAGGGGGAAGCCATTTAGGACCGAGATGAGGAGGAATTTCTTCACCCAGAGAGTGGTGAACCTGTGGAATTCTCTACCACAGAAAGTTGTTGAGGCCAATTCACTAAATATATTAAAAAAGGAGTTAGATGAAGTCCTTACTACTAGGGGAATCAAGGGGTATGGTGAGAAAGCAGGAATGGGGTACTGAAGTTGCATGTTCAGCCATGAACTCATTGAATGGCGGTGCAGGCTAGAAGGGCCGAATGGCCTACTCCTGCACCTATTTTCTATGTTTCTATGTTTGTATAACACCAAACAAATTTTGCAGCATAAAGATGTTTCAGCAAGTAATGTACACAAAGTAACGTCGTTTTCAGGCAGGAATGCATGTGGCAGAACGCCTGCAGCTGCACGACCTCAGATGACTCAGAGTCTGCCATCAAGCGTTAATGCGAGGCAATTGACACCTTGTTGGCGCTGCAGAGGTGATCATCGAGCCCATCAATGCCGCTTCAAACACTATGTGTGCAAAGGCTGTGGAACAATGGGACATCTCCAGACAAGCTGCAAGCCCTGCAAACCACCACGTTGCAGAGAAAGATCGATCCATGGTGGATCAAACTGAACTAGAGACTCAAATCAAGGAGGCAGAAGTGTACGGGGTACACATCTTCACCACGAAATGTCCACCGATCATGTTAAAAGTTGAACTGAACGAAATTCCAGTATCCATGGAATTGGACACGGGTGCAAGTCAGTCCATCCTGAGCAAAAAGGCCTTCGACAGGCTGTGGAGCAACAAGGCACACAGGCCCAAGCTGAGCCCTATTCATACCAAGCTGAGAACTTACACTAAAGAGCTGATCCCTGTAATTGACAGCGCAGCAGTAAAAGTCTCCTATGATGGAGCAGTGCACGAACTACCACTATGGATAGTGCCAGGAGATGGGCCCATATTGTTTGGCAGAAACTGGCTGGGAAAAATCTGCTGGAACTGGGATGACATCTGAGTGCTTTCGTCCGTCGACGACGGCTCATGTGCCCAGGTTCTGAGCAAGTTTCCGTCGTTGTTTGAGCCAGGCATCGGAGGTTTCTCGGGAATGAAGGTGCAGATCCATTTGATTCCCGGTACACGACCCATCCACCACAAGGCACGGGCAGTGCCATACATGATGCGAGTGAAAGTGGAGATCGAGCTGGACAGGCTGCAACGCGAGGGCATCATCGCGCTGGTGGAGGTCAGTGAATGGGCCAGTCTGATTGTTCCGGTTCTGAAGGGCGATGGCATGGTCAGAATTTGTGGGGACTATAAAGTAACGATTAACCATTTTTTGCTGCAGGACCAGTACCTGCTACCCAAGGCAGACGACCTATTTGCGACGCTGGCTGGAGGAAAGACGTTCACCAAGTTGGACCTGACCTTGGCCTACATGACACAGGAGCTGGCGGAATCTTCGAAAGGCCTCACCTGCATCAACACGCACAAAGGTCTGTTCATCTACAATAGATGTCCGTTTGGGATTCGATCGGCCACGGCTATTTTTCAAAGGAAGATGGAGAGTCTGCCAAAGTCGGTTCCGCGCACCGTGGTTTTCCAGGACGACATATTGATCACAGGTCGGGACACCATCAAACACTTGCAGAACCTGGAAACGATTCTAAGTTGGCTAGATCATGTGGGACTCAGGTTGAAACGCTCAAAGTGTGTTTTCCTGCCACCAGAGGTTGAGTTCTTAGGGAGAGGAATCACAGCAGACGCCAAGATGGAGGCCATCCAGAATGCGCAGAGACCACAGAACGTGACGGAGCTGTGGTCGTTCCTGGGAATCCTCAATTATTTTGATAGTTTCCTACCCGGGTTAAGCACCTTGCTAGAACCCCTACATGTGTTGCTATGCAAGGGAGATGACTGGGTATGGGGGAAAGCACAAGAGACAGCTTTTGAGAAAGCCCGAAATCTGTTATGGTCCAACAAACTGCTTGTCCTGTATGGTCCTTGTAAACGTTTAGTGCTAGCTTGAGATGCGTCTTCGTACGGGGTTGGGTGTGTGTTACAACAAGCAAATGAATCGGGAACATTGCAACCAGTCGCATATGTGTCCAGGAGCTTGTCCAAGGCCGAAAGGGCCGACAGCATGATTGAAAAAAAAGCTCTGGCATGCGATTATGGGGTAAAAAAAATGCATAAGTATGTTTGGGCTTAAGTTCGAGTTAGAAACTGACCATAAGCCGCTCATATCGCTATTCTCAGACAGCAAAGGTATCAATACCACTGCCACTGCCTCTGCTCGCATCCAAAGATGGGCGCTCACGCTGTCTGCATAATTCGCCACAGGCCAGGCACAGAGAACTGCACTGACACCCTCGGTTGGCTACCGTTGCCCACCGCCGGGGTGGAAATGGCACAGTCTGCAGACTTGCTCTTGGTGATGGAAGCATTTGAAAACGAAAAGTCATCCGTTACGACCCACCAAATGAGGACCTGGACCAGCCAGGATCCTTTATTGTCCCTGGTAAAAAACTGTGTCCTCCATGGGAGCTGGTCCAGCATCCCAGCAGAGATGCATGAAGAGATCAAGCTGTTCCAGCGGCATAAAGACGAAATGTCCATACAGGTGGACTGTCTTTTGTGGAGTAATCGCGTGGTTTTGCCCAAGAAAGGCAGGGAAATGTTCATACGCGACCTACACAGTACCCACCCAGGCATAGTAATGATGAAAGCTACAGCCAGATTCCATGTGTTGTGGCCCGGCATCAACTCAGACTTGGAGTCTTGCATGCACCAATGCAACATTTGCTCTCAATTGAGCAATGCATCCAGGGAGGCACCGCTAAGTTTGTGGTCATGGTCATGTGCACTAGACCCCACTCGCTCACCGGGTTCCCCCAGCTGAGCTGCTCTTGAAAAGGGCGCTCAAAACAAGGCTCTCTCATCCACCCTGATCTCCATAATCACGTCGAGGGCAGGAGGCATCAACAAAGCATGTACCATGATCGCGCAAATTTGTCACATGATATTGAAGTCAATGACCCTGTATTTGTACTCAACTATGGACATGGTCCCAAATGGCTTGCCGGCATTGTCATAACCAAAGAAGGGAGTAGGGTGTTTCAGGTCAAGCTCGCAAATGGACTAACTTGCAGAAAGCATTTGGACCAATCCAAACTGCGATTCACAGACAGCCACGAGCAACCTGAAGAGGACACCACCAACTTCGACCCTCCGATACACACACAAGTGGCAACCAACATCACGGTTGACCACGAAGCTGAACTCAGCATCCCCAACAGCGCAGCAAGGCCAGCTGCGCAGCAGCCCAGTGAAGAACCAACCAACTCACCTGCACCTGCATTTGTACCAAGACGATCGACCAGGGAGCGGAAAGCCCCAGGTCGTCTCACCCTGACTTTGGGAGGGAGTGATGTTATGTATGCAACCCAATGTAACCAGAATTCTACCGCCACCAGAGGGTGTATTTGTTGGAGTCCCAAGGGATCCCAGCATCCCTTGGGAGCACTGTATATAAGCAGGCCTCCCATGCTGTACCAGCACTCTGGAGTTAGAATAAAGAGACTAAGGTCACACTTACTCACGTCTACAGTACTCAGTTACATTGCTTTATTCAAGACATAACAGTAACCACTATCCAACGTTGTGGCAAAAGGACTTGGGGGTTAACAGGGAGAGAGCCAAGCAAAGCACAGCCAAGGTGCAAGGGCTATTGGCACTTAAATCTGGGGAAAGCTAAGCCACAGCACATAGTGCAAAGGTAATTGGCACAAAGGACTTGGGGGAGAGTGATGTTATATATGCAGACAATAGATATACTCTCTGTGTAGTTACTGTATAGTTGCATAAGATGGAGACTTGTTTACCTGATGTACTGTCAATAAGGTTTACACTGTGTATATACATGCTAGCACCACTAGAGAGTGCAACTGGTGGAGACCGGGGTTTCCTGCCGTGGTGGCAGGGACTGTATAAAAGGGGAGCCACCATGCGGCTGCCTTACTCTGGAGTTATGAATAAAGGACCAAGGTCACTACAGTTTGAATACAACACATTGCCTCGTAGAGTCATTCATAAGTACACTACAGACATAATAGACCAGGTGTTTAAAGGTCATTCATTTCCCTCGCTCCATTTCGCTGTTAGTTAAAGGTACAGAGATTGATTTCTCCTCATTATGCATGTCTGTGATATGTAGAGAAATAAATACTTGCATTTATATAGCGCCTTTCATGACCACCAGATGTCCCTAAGTGTTTTACAGCCAGTGACGTACTTTTTGAAGTGTAGTCACTGTTGTAATGTCGGAAACGAGGCAGCCAATTTGTGCACAGCAAGCTCCCACAAACAGCAATGTAATACTGTCCAGATAATCTTTTCTACTGATGTTGATTGATGGATGAATTTTGGCCAGGACACGGGGATAATTCCCCCGCTCATCTTCGAAGTAAATCTTTTACGTCCACCTGAGAGAGCAGACAGGACTTCAGTTTAACGTCTCATCTGAAAGACGACACTTCCGACAATGCAGCACTCCCTCAGTATTGCACTAGAGTGTCAGCCTAGATTTTTGTGCTGAAGTCTCTGGAGTAGGACTTAAACCCACAACCATAGAATCATACAATCATAGAATAGGATCATAGAATGGTTACAGCACAGAAGAAGGCCATTTGGCCTGTCGAGCCCGTGCTGACTCTCAGTTAGTCCCTCCCCCCCTGCCCTTTTCCCGTAGCCCAGCAATTTATTTTCCTTCAGATTCTTATCCAACTCCCTTTTGAAAAATAAAACTGAATTTGCCTCCACCATCCTTTCCGGCTGTGCATTCCAGATCTTAACCACTCGCTGCAGGAAAAAACATTTTTTCTCACGTTGCCTTTGGTTCTTTTGCCAATCACCTTAAATCTGTGTCCTTTGGTTCTCGACCCTTCTGCCAATGGGAACAGTTTCTCTCTATCTACTCTGTCATCCTCGACTCCGAGGGACTGCCTTAGAGAGAAAGCGATCTACTCTGTCCAGACCTCTCATGATTTTGAACGCCTCTATCAAATCTCCTCTCAATCTTCTCTGCTCTAAGGAGAACAATCCCAAATAACTGAAGTCCCTCAATCTTGGCATCATTCTTGTAAATCTTTTCTGCACCTTCTCTAAGGCCTTCACATCCTTCCGAAAGTGTGGTGCCCAGAATTGGACACGATACTCCAGTTGAGGCCGAACCAGTGTTTTATAAAGGTTCCTCATAATTTCCACACTTTTGTACTCTATGCTTCTATTTATGAAGCCCAGGATCCCGTAAGCCTTTTTAACTGCTTTCTCAACCTGCCCTGCCATCTTCAGCGATTTATGTACACATACCCCCAAGTCTCTCTATTCATGCACCCTTTTAGGATTGTACCATTTAATTTATATCTCCTCATTCTTTCTACCAAAATGCATCGTAGAATCATAAAAATTTACTGCACAGTAGGAAGCCATTTCGGCCCACCATGTCCGTGGCAGCCAACAAAGAGCTATCCAGCCTAATCCCACTTTCCAGCTCTTGGTCCATAGCCCTGCAGGTTATGGCACTTCAAGTGTGCATCCAAGTACTTTTTAAATGTGGTGAGGGTTTCTGCCTCTACCAATCTTTCAGGCAGTGAGTTCCAGACCCCCACAACCTTCTGGGTGAAGAAATTCCCCCTCAAATCCCCTATAACCTACCAATTAATTTAAATTTATGCCCCCTGGTTCTTAACCCCTCTGTGAAGGGAAATATGTCCATCCTATCCACTCTATCTCGGCCCCTCATAATGTTATACACCTCAATAAGGTCTCCCCTCAGCCTCCTCTGTTCCAAAGAAAACAAATCCAGCCTATCCAATCTTTTCTCATAGCTATAATTCTGCAGTCCAGGCAACATCCTCATAAATCTCCTCTGTACCCTCTCTAGAGCAATCACATCTTTCCTGTAATATGGTGACCAGAACTGCACGTAGTATTCTAGCTGTAGCCTAATTGGTGTTTTAGACAGTTCAAGCATAACCTGCCTGCTCTTGTATTCTATGCCTCAGCTAATAAAGGCAAGTATTCCGTATGCCTTCTTAACCACCTGGCCTGCGACCTTCAGGGATCTCTGGCCATGCACTCCAAGGTCCCTTTGTTCCTCTACACTTCTCAGTGTCCTACCATTTAAAGTGTATTCCCTTGCCTTGTTAGCCCTCCCCAACTGCATGACCTCACACTTTTCCAGATTGAATTCCATTTGCCACTGTTCTGCCCACCTGACCAGTTCATTGTTATCTTCCTGCAGTCTACAGCTTTCTTCTTCATTATCAACCATACAGCCGATTTTAGTATCATCTGCAAACTTCTTAATCATACCCTCTACATTCATGTCTAAATCATTGATAAATACCACAAAAAGCAAGGGACCTAGTACTGAGCCCTGTGGAACCTCACTGGAAACAGCCTTCTAATCACAAAAACACCCATCAACCATTACCCTCTGCTTCCTGCCTCTGAGCCAATTTTGGATCCAACTTGCCACTTTGCCCTGGATTCCATGGGATTTTACTTTTGTGATCAGTCTGCCATGTGGAACCTTATCAATAGCCTTGCTGTAATCCACATACACCATATCAAACATACTACCCTCGTCAACCCTCCTTGTTACCTCCTCAAAAAATTCAATCAAGTTCATCAGACACGAGCTTCCCTTAACAGATCCATACTGATTGTCCTTGATTAATCCGTTCTTTCGAAATGAAGATTTATCTTGTCCCTCAGAATTTTTTCCAATAATTTTACCACCACCAGGGTTAGGCTGACTGGCATGTAATTACTCGGTATGTCCCTTTCTCCCTTTTCACATTTCACACGTTTTTGCATTAAATTAATCTGCCACGTGTCCGTCCATTCTACCAGCCTGACTATGTAATTTGAAGTCTATCACTCCCCTCCTCACTGTTCACTATACTTCCAAGTTTTGTGTCCTCTGCAAATTTTGAAATTGTGCCCTGTACACCCACGTCCAAGTCATTAATATATATCCAGAAAAGCAGTGGTCCCAGAAGCGACCCCTGGGGAACACCATTGTATATCTTCGGTCCAACACTACAGTCCACCACTGCTCTCTATTTCCTGTCACTGAGCCCATTTAGTTTCCCAGCTGCCACTCTCCCTTTTATTCCACGGACCTCACTTTTGCTGGCAAGCCGACTATGTGGATTTCCAAAAGGTGTTCGACAAAGTGCCACATAATAGGCTCTGTGTCGAACGCCTTTTGGAAATCCATGTACACCACATCAACCGCATCACCCTCTCTGTTACCTCATTAAAAAACTCGATGAAGTTGGCTTCACCTTTGAAAATTCTCATCCTCCGGCCTTACACCCTCCGGGACCCCTTCCCTCCTCCAACTCTGGCCTCTTGTGCAACCTCCCACTTCCTTCGTTCCAACTTCAGATGCCTCGGCCGTATGATCTTTGATCAAGGGATAGTGCAGGAAAGTGGAGCAGAGGTAGAAGATCAGCCATGATCTTATTGAATGCCGGAGCAGGCTCAAGGAGCCGAATGGCCTACTCCTGCTCCTATTTCTTATGTTCTTATGTTTTGGTCACCTGTCCTAATGTCTCATTCTTTGGCTCGGTGTCAATTTCTGACTGATTACACTCTTGTGAAGTGCCTCGGAACGTTTTACTATATTAAAGGCGCTATGTAAATGCAAGTTGTTGCTGGTGTGCTACTCTAGGCCTCAGCTTTGCCAGACAGAATCAGTGAGGATGGTGGCTGTGCTGCTCCCCCTGGGCGAAATGATGGCAGCTCGCTGTATCGGCTCACAAGCTCAGAATGACCACTTGGCAAGGTACTGGAGGAGAAACTGTGACTGTGGCCAAACTCCACCATCACACAGCACCTTCAGGAGAGAAAGGGACAACATTCAGATCCTCCAATGTATCTGGATTTCAAACAGCAAGGATTGGAGAAGTGGGAGAGCGTGGGACGGGGGATTTGCAGCTTAGGAGGGGCTAGATAGGAAAGAATGTTTCAATGAAACTAAAACTGTACAGAATTTCTATCCTGTACTTAGAGTGGTGGCATTTGTAAATAATGAGGACAGATTGCACAGACTAGGCTTGTATTCACTAGAATATAGAAGGCGAAGAGGTGATATAATTGAGGTGTTTAAGATGATTAAAGAGTTGATAGGGTAACGAGAGGGATACTATTTCCTCTGGTGGAGGAGTCCACAGCAAGGGGGCAGAATCTTGAAATTAGCCCGAGGCCATTCAGGAATGAGGTCAGGAAGCACTTCTTCACACAGATGCTGAGAGCTGGAACTAGGGTCATAGTCTCAGGATAAGGATTCGGCCATTCAGGAATGAGATGAGCATTTGAATCTTTGGGATTCTCTACCATAGGTAGCTGTACATGCTCAGTCATTGAGAATAATCAAGACTGAGATCAAATTTTAGACACTAAAGGAATCAAAGAATATGTGGATAGGGCGGAAAAGCAGGCCCGAGGGACCGTATAGCCGACTCCTGATCCTATTTCTTATATTCTTAAAAGGGAGTGCAAATCTGGAATTCTGTTCCCCAAAAACTGAAAATGTCAAAACTGTGCATTAGATTGTTAGGCAAGGGTACCAAGGGTTTGGGAATGAAGGTGGGAAGATGGAGTTAAGATCAGCCGTGCTCGCATTGAATGGTGGAACAGGCTCAAGATTCGACCTGTGTGGAGCCCAGGATTAATGGGGAGAGGTACAGGATCAATTTATACCTTATTGAGTGAGAAATGTCAATGTCCCGGACACTCCCTGTCCCTCGGTATCTGTGTCTGGGGGAGAAAGATATCAGAAAAGTTCCCTCTAGACTGCCCTGGGCAATATAGAGGGCGCATTACTCTGTATCTAACCTGTGCTGTACCCTCCCTGGGAGTGTTTGATGGGACAGTGTAGAGGGAGCTTTACTCTGTATCTAACCCCGTGCTGTACCTGCTCTGGGAGTGTTTGATGGGACAGTGTAGAGGGAGCTTTACTCTGTATCTAACCTGTGCTGTACCTGCCCTGGGAGTGGTTGATGGGACAGTGTAGGGGGAGCTTTACTCTGTATCTAACCCGTGCTGTACCTGCTCTGAATGTATTTGATGCTGACACGAGTTGCTCACATCGATGAACACACCTTTCAACTGAAAGATAAACCCATCAGCTTGTCCCTGGACGCAGGTCCTGAGGGTCAGTGAGTGTCCCGAACATTTTAAACATCTCCTCATCCTTTTTGTTCTAATCAGAAGAGCCCGAGTTTCTCGAATCTCTCCCCCCATAACTAAAGCCTCTTGTCCCTGCTATCATCTCAGTGAATCTCCACTGCACCCGCTCCATGGCCTTGACAGTCACCTCACAGTAAAATGCCCCAAAACTTGACACAATATTCTAAATGCAGCCTAATCAATGATTTGTGCTCGACACCCGATTTATAAAACCAAGGATAACATTTTTAAACAACTTGATTAACTTGTCCTCCCACATTTAACGATTTGTGTAAATGAACACATTGTAGGTTTTAAAGATATTAACATAAAATATATTGCCATGAAACGTCTGATATAATGTGTATTATGGGAGAGAAGTTTATTCTGAGTTAGAAAGTCAAACAGGAGCTTCACTGCAGACAGGTCACCATGACAACACTGATAAAACATTCCATTCCACTGAACCCACTGACTGGAAACTGTAATCAGATCAGGGGAAACAAGAGAGTTTTCCGTTATTAACCACAATATAAGCTTCATCCAGAGTGAGTAATAGATTCAATTATAATGTGTGATGAAAGATTCTGACAGAAGGTCTCTCTCCTTGCTATTGAGGGAGTGCAGCGAAGGTTCACCAGACTGATTCCCAGGATGGCAGGACTGACATATGAGGAGAGAGTGGATCGACTGGGCCTGTATTCACTGGAGTTTAGAAGGTGGGAGGAGATCTCATAGAAACATATAAAATTCTGACGGAACTGGACAGGTTAGATGCAGGAAGAATGTTCCCGATGTTGGGAAAGTCCAGAACCAGAGGGCACAGTCTAAGGATAAGGGGTAAGCCAGTTAGGACTGAGATGAGGAGAAACTGCTTCACTCAGAGAGTTGATAACCTGTGGAATTCTCTACCGCAGAGAGTTGTTGATGCCAGTTCATTAGATATATTCAAGAGGGAGTTAGATATGGCCCTTATGGCTAAAGGGATCAAGGGGTATGGAGAGAAAGCAGGAAAGGGGTACTGAGGTGAATGATCAGCCATGATCTTATTGAATGCTGGTGCAGGCTCGAATGGCCGAATGGCCGAATGGCCTACTCCTGCAACTATTTTCTATGTTTCTATGTTTTCACAGACGCTGCCTGACCTGCTGAGTATTTCCAGCATTTTGTTTTGATTTCAGATTGACAGCATCCCCAGTATTTTGTTTCTGTAATTGGAATGTTCTTTCAGAGAGCCGCACAGGCACGATGGGCCGAATGGCCCCCTTCTGTGCTATATCATTCTGTGATTCTATGAAGTGTCAGTTTAATGCAATTACAGAAGCATCAGAGAGTTTGTGTGAGAATGTAACTAGGTATTGAGCCAACGTGTCTGAGTTATGTAAACTGGGCATGTTCACACTGGGACAGAGGTCGGGAGGTGATAGGATTACTGTTTGTGGGATTCTAAAGGGACTGGATAATGTTGAGCACAAGTTATTTGACCTTGTCCAGAACAGTAGAACCAGAGGGCACGGCCTGCGCTTGAAGGGGGTAAATTTAAATCCAATCTGTGGGAACAATATTTCAGTGAGAGTGGTCAATCTATGGGACAGGCTCCCTCGGGAGACAGTGGAAGCAGTTCGTGTTGATTCATTCAATGCAAATTGGACCGATTTCATTCATAGAATGTCATTTTGGGACATAGTGTGAGAGTAATTTGAGATGTGACGTGTGGTAAGTGTAGAATGCTCGGGAGGATCAGGTGACTTTGGTCCTCTGGGTCCGAAAGCTCGCCATCCCTGGGGTTTTCCTTGCCTCATGTCTGGGTCTGTTGTACACTCATTGATAGCGACTGATTACTGTGATTGGTCAACACTCCAATATCGTCGTATCATGGGACTACCAGAATGGTAGAAGGCCAATTAGATGAGAACTGAAACAATCCAGAGTAAGTAAGGAGAAAAGGCCCAAAAATGGAGCAGTCAGTAACAGGACATCAATTGGTCTCCTCTTAACATGGAGACACCACAGAATCCACACAAAATGTGTTTGAAACAAAGCTGATTTGACATTTATCCAGAATATTAAACTCCAGTCCAGTTACAGGTGTTATTAACATCAATAGATAAAAACTCCAACTGCCGGAATGAACATGGTTCAGTCCTGGATGTGATTAACAGCAGCAATAACAGCAGAATCCAATCTCTGCAGTCACTTGTGAACTTGCTGGTGTCTCAGTAAGGAGGATGACTGAGTGAATCCCTTCCCACACAGCAAGCAGATGAACGGCCTTTCCCCGGTGTGAACTCGCTGGTGTGTCAGCAGGTTGGATGAATCAGTGAATCCCTTTCCACACACAGAGCAGGTGAACGGCCACTCCCCAGTGTGAACATGTTGGTGTGCCAGCAGGTGGGATGTCTGAGTGAATCCCTTCCCACACACAGAGCAGATGAATGGTCGCTCCCCAGTGTGAACTCGCTGATGAATCAGCAGGTTGGATGAATCAGCGAATCTCTTCCCACACACAGAGCAGGAGAACGGTCTCTCCCCAGTGTGAGTGCGTTGGTGTTTCAACAGAGCATTTGTGCTTTTAAAGCTCTTCTCACAGTGATAACATTTGAAAGGTCTTTTATCAGAGTGAACTCGCTGGTGTGTCAGCAGGTGGGATGTCTGAGTGAATCCCTTCCCACACACAGAGCAGGTGAACGGTCTCTCTCCGGTGTGAACTCGCTTGTGTGTCAGCAGGTGGGATGTCTGAGTGAATCCCTTCCCACATACAGAGCAGGTGAACGGTCTCTCCCCGCTGTGAATTCGCTGGTGTGTCAGACGGTCGGATAAATCAGTGAATCCCTTCCCACACTCAGTGCAGACGAATGGCCTCTCCCCAGTGTGAATCCGTTGGTGTCTCAACAAGTGGGATGATCGGGTGAATCCCTTCCCACACACGGAGCAGGTGAACGGCCTCTCCCCATTGTGAATGCGATGGTGTTTCAGGAGGTGCTGTTTACTTTTAAAGCTCTTCTCACAGTCAGAACATTTAAAAGGCCTGTTATCAGTGTGAACAAGTTGGTGTGTGAGAAGGTAGGATGAACAAGTGAATCCCTTCCCACACACAGAGCAGGTGAACGGCCTCTCCCCGGTGTGAGTGCGCTGGTGTGTCAGTAAATCCTTTTTACTTTTAAAGCTCTTCTCACAATCAGAACACTGAAAAGGTTTGTTATTAGAGTGCACAATTTGGTGTGTCAGTAGGTGGGATGACTGAGTGAATCCCTTCCCACACTCGGAGCAGGTGAATGGCCTCTCTCCAGTGTGAGTGCGTTGGTGTGTCAGCAGATCCTTCGTGCTTTTAAAGTTCTTGTCACAGTCAGAACATTTAAAAGGTCTCTTATCAGAGTGAACTTGCTGGTGTGTCTGGAGGTTTGATAAAGCATTAAATCCCTTCCCACATGCAATGCAGGTGAATAGCCTCTCTCCAGTATGAACTCGCTCATGTGTATAGAGGCTGGATGACTGAGTAAATCCTTTCCCACACACGGAGCAGATGAACGGCCTCTCCCCGGTGTGACTGCGTCGATGAGTTTCCAGCTCAGACGGGTAACTGCATCCCTTCCCACAGTCCTCACATTTCCACGGTTTCTCCATGGTGGGGGTGTCCTTGTGTCTCTCCAGGTTGGACGATCAGTTGAAGCCTTGTCCACACACAGAACACGTGTACGGTTTCTCCCCACTGTGAATGGTGTGATGTTTTTTCAGGCTCTGTAACTGGTGAAAGCTCTTTCCACAGTCAGTGCACTGGAACACTCTCACTCAGGTGTGTGTGTCTCGGGGCTTTTCCAGTCACACTGATGTTTGAAATGTTTTCCCACAGACAGAAGAGACAAACATTTCTCCTTCCACATTGAAAGGCCGCTGATATTCAGGCCCTGATGAATGGAGTGACTGTGTGAGATGTGGATGTGATGTTGGGTTTGAGTTTGCGGTCTGTAAATGCTGCCCTTCTCACAGCCTGGAACAGCACTTTACAAAAGCCCTGTGTGTCCAGGATAGAAATTCACAACATTCTCTCCTCCTGGTTCCTGGCCCAGGGAAAGGCCGCGCATGCGCCCTGCTGCCCCTGCCCCAGCAAGATGGCGACCGTTCCCCGGTAGAAAGCCCCGCAGCTGCCCCTCCCCCGGGGGCCCCGCTCGGGGCAAAGGCCGGAGCCGGAGATTATTGTTCGGGGCCCGAGGCCCACAGCGAGTGTTTATAAAGCCTCCCCGCTGGTTCCATCGCTCCCCTGCGCTCTGCCGCCTCCTCCCCGCTCCGGAAGCTTCTCTCCGCCCTCCGTCTACATCACCCGACTGGCGGCACTGCGCACGCGTGGGAACCGCCCCGAGCCCTCTCCGCGCCTGCGCATCAGGCCCCTGCAGCGGTGATAGAGGCGATTCCTGAGCGAGGTGCATTCTGGGTAACCTCTGGCGCCATTTTGTTCACCGATGTGCGTGGGAGCGCAGAGGAGAACAGAGAAGGGAATAGGAGGAGCTGTGTGGCAGAGAGCTGAAGAATCCTCTTCGCGGAGTGGCTTGCTAAACAGAGCGCAAATTGGATGTTGAGGGAGAAGGAGGTGCTCAGTAATTTAAACCAAGGAACAACAGTAAATAATAAGTAATAAGTATATGCAAGGATCAAGGATGTCTCAGAGCGGCTGCAGGGCATTCTGGAGGGGGAGGGTGATCAGCCAGTTGTTGTGGTGCATATCGGTACCAACGATATAGATAACAAACGGGATGACGTCCTCTAGGCTGAATTTAGGGAGCTAGAAGTGAAATTAAAAAGTAGGACCTCAAAGGTAGTAATCTCAGGATTGCTACCAGTACCACGTGCTAGTCAGAGTCGGAATCGCAGGATAGCTAAGATGAATACATGGCTTGAGGAGTGGTGCACACGGGAGGGATTCAAATTCCTGAGACATTGGAACTGGTTCTGGGGGAGGTGGGACCAGTACAAACCGGACGTTCTGCACCTGGGCAGGACTGGAACCGATGTCCTAGGCGGAGTGTTTGCTAGCGCTGTTGGGGAGGGTTTAAACTAATATGGCAGGGGGATGGGAATCTATGGAGGGAGACAGAAGGAAGTAAAAAGGGAGCAGAAGCAAAAGGTTAAAGGAGAAAAATAAAAGTGGAGGGCAGAGAAATCCAAGGCAAAAGTAAAAAAAAGCCACATTACAACTTAATTCTAAAAGGACAACGAGTGTTAAAAAAACAAGCCTGAAGGCTCTGTGTCTCAATGCGAGGAGCATTCGTAATAAGGTGGACGAATTAACTGTGCAGACAGCTGTTAACGGATATGATGTAATTGGGATTATGGCTCCAGAGTGGCCAAGGCTGGGAAGTCAACATCCAGGGGTATTCAATATTCAGGAAGGATAGACAGAAAGGAAAAGGAGATGGGGTAGCGTTGCTGGTTAAAGAGATTAATGCAATAGTAAGGAAGAACATTAGCTTGGATGATGTGGAATCTGTATGGTTAGAGCTGCGGAACACCAAAGGGCAGAAAACACTAGTGGGAGTTGTGTACAGACCATCAAAGAGTAGTAGTGAGGTTGGGGATAGCATCAAACAGGACATTAGGGATGCGTGCAATAAAGGTACAGCAGTTATCATGGGTGACTTTAATCTACATATAGATTGGGCTAACCAAACTGGTAGCAATACAGTGGAGGAGGAATTCCTGGAATGAATAAGGGATGGTTTTCTAGACCAATATGTCGAGGAACCAACTAGAGAGCTGGCCATCCTAGACTGGGTGTTGTGTAATGAGAGAGGATTAATTAGCAATCTTGATGTGCGAGGTCCCTTGGGGAAGAGTGACCATAAAATGGTAGAATTCTTCATTAAGATGGAAAGTGACAGAGTTAAGTCAGAGACTAGGGTCCTGAACTTAAAGAAAGGTAACTTTGATGGTAAGAGACGTGAATTGGCAAGGATAGACTGGCGAATGATACTTAAAGGGTTGACGGTGGATAGGCAGTGGCAGACATTTAAAGATCACATGGATGAACTTCAACAATTGTACATCCCTGTCTGGCATAAAAAATAAAACGGGGAAGGTGGCTCAACCGTGGCTAACAAGGAAAATTAGGGAAAATGTTAAATCCAAGGAAGAGGCATATAAATTGGCCAGAAAAAGCAGCAAACCTGAGGACTGGGAGACATTTAGAATTCAGCAGAGGAGGACAAAGGGTTTAATTAGGAAGGGGAAAATAGAGTATGAGGGTAAGCTTGCAGGGAGCATAAAACATGACTGCAAAAGCTTCTATAGATATGTGAAGAGAAAAAGATTAGTGAAGACAAATGTATGTCCCTTGCAGTCAGAATCAGGTGAATTTATAATGGGGAACAAAGAAATGGCAGACCAGTTGAACAAATACTTTGGTTCTATCTTCACGAAGGAACACACAAATAACCTTCCGGAAATACTAGGGGACCGAGGGTCTAGTGAGAAGGAGGAACTGAAGGAAATCCTTATTAGTCAGGAAATTGTGTTAGGGAAATTGATGGGATTGAAGGCTGATAAATCCCCAGGGCCTGATAGTCTGTATCCCACAGTACTTAAGGAAGTGGCCCTAGAAACAGTGGATGCATTGGTGATCATTTTCCAACAGTCTATCAACTCTGGATTAGTTCCTATGGATTAGAAGGTAGCTAAAGTAACCCCACTTTTTAAAAAAGGAGAGCGAGAGAAAACATGGAATTATAGACTGGTTAGCCTGACTGGTAGTGGGGAAAAGGTTGGAATCAATTATTAAAGATGTAATAGCAGTGCATTTGGAAAGCAGTGACAGGATCGGACCGAGTCAACATGGATTTATGAAAGTGAAATCATGCTTGACAAATCTTCTAGAATTTTTTGAGGATGTAACTAGTAGAGTGGATAACGGATAACCAGTGGATGTGGTGTTTGTAAAGTCCTGTCCCCTCAGTACAGATTCACACGAGGCATGTAGTGAAGTCAAGGTCACTCTGGACCTGCACCTTTATTTCACAGCTCTGGAATGCTGCACTTGCCTGAGACCTGCCCTTCTATACCTGTCTCTTGCAAGTGCACCCCTGGTGGTAAGGTATGCTGGTGGTTACAGGTCATATCTTATTACAGTCATGTATAGCATGTTAGGATACAGTTATATATAATAACGTAAGATACATGACATCACCCTCCCCCAAGGTCTTATTGTCTTTATAGGTTCAGTCTCTCAGGCGGTCTACGCTCTCGCGTGGAGCGTCTGAGTTGTGGTTCAGTTGTTTGCCTTGGTGTCTGTTTTACTTTGGGTGTGGTTGCTGGTATCTCGCCTGGGCTGTCTGTTTCGATTGGTGTGATTGCTGTTGACTCGCCTGGGCTGTCTGTTGGGATTGCCCTTTCCTCAGGTTGTTCCCTCTGTCTGTCCACAAGGTATGGTGCGAGTTCCACATTGTAGTCTGCCTCTGGTTCCGCAGTGTTGTTGGTAAATCTGCTTTTGACTTGGTCTACATGCCTCCGGCAGGTTTTTCCATTGTCCATTTGTACTCCCAGTAGCCTGTTTCCTTCCTTGCCTGTTACTGTCCCTGCAAGCCATTTGGGACCCCTGCCATAGTTTAGTACAAACACTTTGTCCCCTATCTCATTCCATCTCCCCCTTGAATTTCTGTCATGGTACTCAGTCAGCTTATGGCGCTTTGCCTCAACGATTTCGTGCATGTCTGGGAGGATTAATGAGAGCCTTGTTTTTAAGGTCCTTTTCATCAACAATTGCACGGGGGGCTCCCAGTCAGTGAGTGCGGATGAGATCTGTATGCCAACAGCAGTCACAACAGGCGACCCTGCAGCGTGGGACCTTGGATTTTAAGCATGCCTTGTTTAATGATTTGCACTGCTCTCTCCACCTGGCCATTGGAGGCCGGCTTGAACGGTGCCGTCTTGACGTGATTTATGCCGTGGTCAATTATAAAGTCTTGGAATTCTGTGCTGGTGAAGCACGGATCATTGTCACTGACCAATATGTCAGGGATTCCGTGCGTTGCAAACATGGTTGCGAGGCTCTCCACAGTGGTGGAGGTTGTGCTCGAGTTTAAAATGGTGCATTCGATCCACTTTGAAAATGCATCTACAACTACGAGGAACATTTTGCCCATGAATGGGCCCGCATAGTCTACGTGCACCCGCGACCACGGTTTGGTAGGCCAGGGGCTCAGTGGAGCCTCCCTGGGGGCATTGCTGAGTTGGGCACAAATGGTGCACCTTCGTTCGCAGAGTTCCAGGTCCGCGTCAATACCAGGCCACCAGACGTGGGATCTGGCTATGGCCTGCATGAGAACAATCCCCGGGTGCTCGCGGTGGAGCTCCCGGACAAATGCCTCTCTGCCTCGCAGAGACATGACTACTCAGCTGCCCCACATCAGGCAGTCTGCTTGTAGTGATAGCTCATGCATGCGCCTGTGAAAGGGTTTTTATTCCTTGGGGCAGGCATCATGAGCCATTGCCCAGTCACTGGTTAGGACGTATCTTTTTACTAAGGATAATGTGGGGTCGCTGGCCGTCCAGGCTCTGATTTGGCGAGCCATCATGGGCGAACCTGTGGACTCAAAGGCATTGATTGCCATGACTATCTCACAGTCCTGTTCATCAGACCCTTCCGTGGTCACCAGGAATAGCCTGCTAAGCGCGTCGGCACAGTTGTCCGTGCCTGGTCTGTGCCTTATGGTCGCCTAACCAGTCTTTGGTTACAAAGCTTTGCTGGAGCCTTTCTATAAAGTCCTCCCAATTGTCTCCCGCATTGTACTTTTCATCTGATCCGTTCGCCATTCTGTGGATTCTGTAATCCCGTAACCCATAGCCACTGTAAAGTCCTGTCCCCTCAGTACAGATTCACACGAGGCATGTAGTGAAGTCAAGGTCACTCTGGACGTTCACCTTTATTTCACAGCTCTGGAATGCTGCACTTGCCTGAGACCTGCCCTTATATACCTGCAATTGCACCCCTGGTGGTAAGGTATGCTGGTGGTTACAGGTCATATCTTATTACAGTCATGTATAGCATGTTAGGATACAGTTATATATAACAACGTAAGATACATGACAGTGTTGGACTTTCAAAAGGCTTTTGACAAGGTCCCACACAAGAGATTAGTGTGCAAAATTAAAGCACATGGATAGAGAACTGGTTGGCAGACAGGAAGCAATGAGTAGGAATAAACAGGTTCTTTTCAGAATGGCAGACAGTGATGAGTGGGGTACCGCAAGGTTCAGTGCTGGGACCCCAGCTATTTACAATATACATTAATGATTTAGATGAAGCAATTGAGTGTAATATCTCCAAGTTTGCAGATGACACTAAACTGGGTAGCGGTGTGAGCTATGAGGAGGATGCTCGGAGGCTGCAGGGTGACATGGACAGGTTATGTGAATGGGCAAATGCATGACAGAAGCAGTATAATGTAGATAAATGGTGGCAAAAACAGGAGGGCAGAATATTATTTGAATGGTGACAGATTAGGAAAAGGGGAGGTGCAACGAGACATGGATGTCATGGTACATCAGTCATTTAAAGTTGGCATGTAGGCACAGTAGGCAGTGAAGAAGGCAAATGGCATGTTGGCCTTCATAGCGAGAGGATTTGAGTATAGGAACAGGGACGTCTTACTGCAGTTGTACAGGGCCTTGGTGAGGCCACATCTTGAATACTGTGTTCAGTTTTGATCTCCTAATCTGAGGAAGGACATTCTTGCTATTGAGGAAGTGCAGCGAAGGTTCACCAGACTGATTCCCGGGATGACAGGACTGACATATGAAGAAAGACTGGATCGACTAGGTTTATATTCACTGGAATTAAAGGGATCAAGGGGTATGGAAAGAAAGCAGGAATGGGGTACTGAAGTTGGAAGATGAGCCATGATCATATGGAATGGTGGTGCAGGCTCGAAGGCCCGAATGGCCTACTCCTGCACCTATTTTCTATGTTTCTAATCGCACTGGATGACACAGAAAAAAATGACATCATGTTCAACACACCGAGAGGAACCCGAGCAAATTAAAATAAGTATATCGATATACCTTTGTGTGTTTAGTCTCTTTTTAGTTGTTAGTGTTAAGCTTGACTTAGTAAGGATTTATTCATGCAAGGCAAAGGAAAACAAGGTAAATGATTCCGTTCTAACTGCATTTAAAGACGCTCAAAAGTGATAAATAGCTAATTAATTAACCACAGTTGAAGAAATAAACTACAGATAACAAAATAAAATGATTCATTCATTGGTAAAGACCAGGCAATGTGTCGGGATTGTAGTATCTTGGAGTTTGTGAACAACGAGACTGTCCCACACTGCCTCATCTGTGGCAAATGTCTCTGCCTCATGACATCCCAGCTCAGAGTCGGTGAGCTGAAATCCGAGCTGGAGACACTCCGACATAAAAGGGAGGCGCAGGAATGACTCAATAATTTACTCGAGTACAGTCACAGACCAGAAGAAAGCACAGGTGCAGGAAGGGGAGAGTGTGACTGTCAGTCAACCAGGTATGGGGAACATAGGAGAGGTAGTGAAGGAGGTCCAACAGACTCTGCTCCTGTCCAATAGGTATAAAGTACTCGATACATGTGGGGATCAGGAAAAAGACAGTGGGAAGGACAGCCGGAGTGTTGCCAAAGGCACCATGAAACAGGGGGGAGTCCAAGGGGAGGAGTTGCAGAGAGGAAAGATTGTAGTTATAGGGGATTCTATCATTAGGAGGATAGATTGTATTTCTTTGCAGTTACGATCGAGAGCCCTGAAGGGTGTGTTGCCGCCCAGTGCCAGGGTAAGGTACATCTCGAAACGACTGGAAAATAATCTGGAAAGGGAGGGGGAGGCTCCAGCTATTGTTCTCCATGTCAGAACCAACGACAGAGGAATGGTTAGGGAAGAGGTACTGCAAAGGGAGTTTCAGGAGTCAGGAGCTAACTCCAACATCACGGATAATAATCTCAGCATTATTACTCGAGCCACGTGCAAATTGGGATTGGGACAAACAGATTAGGAAAGTCAACACATGGTTAAAGGAGTGGTGTGGGAAAGAAGGGTTCCATTTCATTAGACACTGGCACCAGTACTGGCAGAGGAGGGAGCTGTACCACTGGGACCCAAACCGGGCTCGGACCAATGTCTTCGCGGAAAGGAGAACTAGGGCTGTAAATAAGACCAATAACATGGAGTGGGGGGGAGACAACTGCTAGAAATGAAAGAAACCTTACAAAAGAATCAGGAAAAGAGAGTAAAGAACAAACTACAGGAAGGAATAAGGATAACATGAATGACCAGAAATCAGATGAAGTCAAAGAGCATAAATACTAACGACTAAATACAAAGAGAGGAATAATAAATAAAACAATTTAAACTGTTGTACAGCAATGCACGAGGTATTCAAAACAAAATGGATGAAGTGAAGGCAATAATTTGTAGAGAGAATCCGGATATAGGATGACTGAAACATGGCTACATGGAGAAGAGGATTGGCAACTAAATAATGCCGGATATTGCACATTTAGGAAGGAAAGGGAAGGAAGGAGGGGAGGTGGAGTAGCTGTACTTGTGAAAGATAGCATAATGGTGTTAGAAATAAAGGATGTAACCAGCAGTAAGGTAGTTACAGATTGGGTTAAAAGATAAGAAGGGATCCATCACCCTAATAGGGGTATACTATAGACCACCAAATAGTGGAAGGGAATTGGAGAAAGAAAAATGGAGGCAAATCTATGAGTGAGTAGCAGGCATAGAATAATAATCATGGGAGATTTTAACCCCCAAATAAACTGGCCACCATTTAAAACACATTCAGATTTTTTATTTTTCTGACCAAAGTGGATAACTTCACACTTCTCCACTCACTTAACCTGTCTATATCCCTTTTGCAGGCTCTTTTGTATTCCTCACAGCATACTTTCCCACCTAACATTGTATCATCAGCAAACGTGTATACATTACACTCACTCCCCTCATCCAAGTCATTGATATGGATTGTAAAAAGCTGAGGCACAGCACTGGTCCTTGTGGTACCTCACTAGTTACTGCCTGCCAACCCGAAAATGACGTTTATTCCTGCTCTCTGTTTTCTGTCTGTTAACTAATCCTCAATCCATTCTAATATATTACCCCCAAACCCATGAGCTCAAATTTTGTGTAATAACCTCTTGTGTGGCACCTTATTGAAATCTTTTTGAAAATCCAAATACTCTACATCCACTGGTTCCCCCTTATCTACCCTGCTAGTTACAATCTCGAAAAGCTTTTAGATTTGTCAAACATGATTTCCCTTTCCTAAATCCGTGTTGACTCTGCCCAATCATATTATGATTTTCCAACTGCCCTGTTACCACGGCCCTAACAACAGATTTTAACATTTTCCCCTGAAATAATGATTTGGACTTTGGAATAACTCAATTTTCAGATGATACCAAACTAGAGCGTTTAGCTAACACTGAGAAAGAATGCAACATAATACAAGAAGATATTAAAAACTTACAGACTCGGCAGTTAAGTGGCAAATGAACTATAACATAGATAAATGGGAGGTGATGCACTTTGGTTGGAGAAACAGAAATATCACCTACAGCTTAGAAAATAGGAAACTGAAAAGGATAAAAGAGCAAAAGGATCTGGAGATACAGATGAACAAATCATTTGAAAGCAGCATCGCAGGTCAGCAAAGCAATTAAAAATGTTAAAGCATTGTGATTTATTTCTAGGTGTATAGAATTCAAAAGTAATGAGGTTATATTAAACTTTTATAGGACCTGGCCAGGCTACAGGAAAGCCGGGTTAGATACAGAATAAAGCTCCTTCTACACTGTCCCATCAAACATTCACAGGACAGGTACAGCATAAGTTAGATACAGAGTAAAGCACCCTCTACACTGTCCCATCAAAAACTCCCAGGGCAGGTACAGCATGGGTTAGGTACAGAGTAAAGCTCCTTCTACACCGTCCCATCAAAAGCTCCCAGGGCAGGCACAGCATGGGTTAGATACAGCACGGGTTAGATGCAGAGTAAAACTCCCTCTATACTGTCCCATCAAACCTTCCCAGGGCATGGTACAGCAAAGGTTAGACACAGAGTAAATCTCCTTCTCCATGGTGCCTCTCTCTCCTGCGACAATTGGAACTGGTGCTCTCCACTCTCCCGTCCTTACATATATCAGCAATTAACTTTTAGCATTGTTGTTGCCAATTTAAGAGTATCTAAGGGTCAAGTCATGGCAGGAGAGCTCGGACACATGTTATGCTCCTCCTGTACTATGTGGGAAGTCAGGAACACTTCTGGTGTCCCTGGCGACTATGTGTGCGGGAAGTGTGTCCGCCTCCAGCTCATGACGGACTGCGTTGTGGAGCTGGAGCTGCGGGTGGATTCACTCTGGAGCATGCACGATGCTGAGAATGAGGTGAATAGCACGTTTAGTGAGTTGGTCTTACCACAGGTTAAGGGTCCACAGCCAGATAGGGAATGGAAGACTAACAGGAAGAGCAGTGCAGGGAAGGTAGTGTAGGGGTCCCCTGCAGTCATCCCTCTGCAAAACATATACACCGCTTTGGGTACTTTTGAGAGGGATGACTCATCAGGGGAGAGCAACAGCAGCCAAGTTAATAGCACTGTGGGTGGCTCTGCTGCACAGGAGGGCAGGAAAAAGAGTGGGAGAGCGATAGTGATAGGGGATTCAATTGTAAGGGGAATAGATAGGCGTTTCTGCGGCCGCAACCGAGACTCCAGGATGGTATGTTGCCTCCCTGGTGCAAGGGTCAAGGATGTCTCGGAGCGGGTGCAGGACATTCTGAAAAGGGAGGGTGAACAGCCAGTTGTTGTGATGCATATAGGTACCAACGATATAGGTAAAAAATGGGATGAGGTCCTACGGGACGAATTTAGGGAGCTAGGAGTTAAATTAAAAAGTAGCATCTCAAAAGTAGTAATCTCAGGATTGCTACCAATGCCACGTGCTAGTCAGAGTAGGAATCGCAGGATACTCAGATGAATACGTGGCTTGAGAAATGGTGCAAAAGGGAGGGATTCAAATTCCTGGGACATTGGAACCGGTTCTGGGGGAGGTGGGACCAGTACAAACCAGATGGTCTGCACCTGGGCAGGATCAGAACCAATGTCCTTGGGGGAGTGTTTGCTAGTGCTGTTGGGGAGGAGTTAAACTAATATGGCAGGGGGATGGGAACCTATGCTGGGAGACAGAGGGAAATAGAAGGGGGGCAGAAGCAAAAGGTAGAAAGGAGAATAGTAAAAGTGAAGGGCAGAGAAACCCAAGGCAAAAAGCAAAAAGGGCCACATTACAGCAAGATTCAAAAGGGGAAAAGTGTGTGAAAAAGACAAGCCTGAAGGCTCTGTGCCTCAATGCGAGGAATATTCGGAATAAGATGGACGAATTAACTGCGCAGATGGCAGTTAACGAGTATGATGTAATTGGCATCACGGAGGCATGGCTCCAGGGTGACCAAGGCTGGAAACTCAACATCCAGGGGTATTCAGCATTTAGGAAGGATAGGCAGAAAGGAAAAGGAGGCGGCGTGGCATTGCTGGTTAAAGAGGAAATCAATGCAATTGTAAGGAGGGACTTTAGCCTGGATGATGTGGAATCGGTTTGGATGGAGCTGCGGAATTTCAAAGGGCAGAAAACGCTAGTGGGAGTTGTGTATAGACCACCAAATAGTAGTAGTGAGGTTGGGGACAGCATCAAACAAGAAATAAGGGATGTGTGCAATAGGGGTACAGCAGTAATCATGGGCGACTTTAATCTACATGTAGATTGGGCCAAACTAACTGGTAGCAATACAGTGGAGGAGGATTTCCTCTAGTGTAGTAGGGATGGTTTTCTAGACCAATATGTCGAGGAACCAACCAGGGAGCTGGCCATCCTAGCCTGGGTGATGTGTAATGAGAAGGGACTAATTATCAATCTTGTTGTGCGAGGCCCTTTGGGGAAAAGTGACCATAATATAGTAGAATTCCTTATTAAGATGGAGAGTGACAAAGTTAATTCGGAAACTAGGGTCCTGAACGTAAGGAAAAGTAACTTCGACGATATGAGGTGTGAATTGGCTAGAATAGACTAGCAGAGGATACTTAAAGGGTTGACGGTGGATAAGCAATGGCAAACATTTAAAGATCACATGGATGAACTTCAGCAATTGTATATCCCTGTCTGGAGTAAAAATAAAACCGGGAAGGTGGCTCAACCATGGCTAACAAGGGAAATTAAGGATAGTATTAAAACCAAGGAAGAAGCATATAAATTGGCTAAAAAATACAAAAAGGACTGGGAGAAATTTAGAATTCAACAGAGGAGGACCAAGGATTTAATTAAGAAGGGGAAAATAGAGTACGAGAGGAAGCTTGCAGGAAACATAAAAACTGACTGCAAAAGCTTCTATAAATACGTGAAGAGAAAAAGATTAGTAAAGACAAAAGTAGGTCCCTTGCAGTTGGATTCAGGTGAATTTGTAATGGGGAACAAAGAAATGGCAGACCAATTGAACCAATACTTCGGTTCTGTCTTCACAAAGGAACATACAAATAACCTTCCGAATGTACTAGGGGATAGTGGATCTAGTGAGAATGAGGAACTGAAAGATATCGTTATTAGGCGGGAAATTGCATTATCGAAATTGATGGGATTAAAGGCCGATAAATCCCCGGTTCCTGATAGTCTGCATCCCAGAGTACTTAAGGAAGTGGCCCTAGAAATAGTGGATGCATTGGTGATCATTTTCCAACAATCTATCGACTCTGGATCAGTTCCTATGGACTGAAGGGTAGCTAATGTAACACCACTTTTTTAAAAAGGAGAGAGAAAGCGGGTAATTATAGACCGGTTAGCCTGACATCAGTAGTGGGGAAAATGTTGGAATCAATCATTAAGGATGAAATAGCAGCCCATTTGGAAAGCAGTGATAGGATCGGACTGAGTCAGCATGAATTTATGAAAGGGAAATCATGCTTGACGAATCTTCTGGAATTTTTTGAGGATGTAACTAGTAGAGTGGACAAGGGAGAACCAATGGATGTGGTGTATTTGGACTTTTAAAAGGCTTTTGACAAGGTCCCGCACAAGAGATTGGTGTGCAAAATCAAAACGCATGGTATTGGGGGTAATATACTGACGTGGATAGGGAACTGGTTGGCAGACAGGAAGCAGAGAGTCAGGATAAACGGGTCCTTTTCAGAATGGCAGGCAGTTACTAGTGGGGTGCCGCAGGGCTCAGTGCTGGGACCGCAGCTCTTTACAATATACAGAAAAGATTTGGATGAAGGAATCGAGTGCAATATCTCCAAGTTTGCGGATGACACGAAGCTGGGGGCGGTGTGAGCTGTGAGGAGGACGCTAAGAGGCTGCAGGGTGACTTGGACAGATTAGGTGAGTGGGGAAGTACATGGCAGATGCAGTATAATGTGAATAAATGTGAGGTTATCCATTTTGGGGGCAAAAACACGAAGGCAGAATATTATCTGAATGGCGGCAGACTAGAAAAAGGGGAGGTGCAACGAGACCTGGGTGTCATGGTTCATCAGTCACTGAAAGTGGGCATGCAGGTACAGCGGTAAAGAAAGCAAATGGTATGTTGGCCTTCATAGCTAGGGGAATTGAATATAGGAGAGGGAGGTCTTACTGCAGTTGGAAAGGGCCTTAGTGAGGCCTCATCTGGAATATTGTTAAGTTTTGGTCTCCTAGTCTGAGGAAGAACGTTCTTGATATTGATGGAGTGCAGCGAAGGTTCACCAGACTGATTCCAGGGATGGCTGGGCTGTCATATGAGGAGAGACTGGATCAACTGGGCCTTTATTCACTGGAGTTTAGAAGGATGAGAGGGGATCTCATAGAAACACATAAGATTCTGATGGGACTGGACAGGTTAGATGCGGGAAGAATGTTCTTGATGTTGGGGAAGTCCAGAACCAGGGGACATAGTCTTAGGATAAGGGGTAGGCCATTTCGGACTGAGATGAGGAGAAACTTCTTCACTCAGAGAGTTGTTGACCTGTGGAATTCCCTGCCGCAGAGAGTTGTTGATGCCAGTTCATTGGATATATTCAAGAGGGAGTTAGATATGGCCCTTACGGTTAAGGGGATCAAGGGGTATAGAGAGGAAGCAGGAAAGAGGTACTGAAGGAATGATCAGCCATGATCTTATTGAATGGCGGTGCAGGCTTGAAAGGCTGAATGGCCTACTCCTGCACCTATTTCTATGTTTCTGCCCTGAAGGTGCTGACTCTGGCTGGGTTCAGTTCTACACTCACTGGTTCCTCTCTCACTCCTGAATATTCATTGTTTAGGATTTGGGCCTGGGGCAGTACTCGGTGTTGGTAAAGACCGTGTCTTCCCTGGATCCCAGGGCCAGGAGAAAGATAATAATGGATATGGGGCAAAGGCGGTTATATGGAGTTAGCTCACAGATCAGCCATGACCTCATAAATGGTGGAACAGACTCTTGGGGCTAAATGGCCTCCTCCTGTTCCTATAACTGACGGAATGAACATGGTTCAATCCTGGATCTGATTAACAGCAGAATCCAACCCCTGCAGTCACTTGTGAACGCGCTGGTCTTTCAGCAGGGTGAATGATTGAGTGAATCCCTTCCCACACATTGAGCAGTTGAATGGCCTCTCCCCAGTGTGAATATGTTGGTGTGTCAGTAGTTCGTTTCTGCTTTTAAAGCTCACCATCAGAACAGTTAAAAGGTCTCTTATCGGTGTGAATACACTAATGTTTCAGCAGCTTGGATAAAGTAGTGAATCCCTTCCCACATTCAATGCAGGTGAATGGCCTCTCCGCGGTGTGAACTTGCTGGGGTATCTGGAGATTGGATGACAGAGTGAATCCCTTCCCACACACTGAGTAGGTGAACGGTCTCTCCCCGGTGTGACTGCGTCGATGAGTTTCCAGCTTGGATGGGTAATTGAATCCCTTCCCGCAGTCCCCACATTTTCACGGTTTCTCCATGGTGTGGGTGTCCTTGTGTCACTCCAGGTTGGATGATCAGTTGAAGCCTCGTCCACACACACAACACGTGTACGGTTTCTCCCCGTTGTGAATGGTGCGATGTTTTTTCAGGCTGTGTAACTGGTTAAAGCTCTTTCCACAGTCAGTGCACTGAAGCTCTCTCACTCAGGTGTGTGTGTCTCGGTGCTTTTCCAGTCACACTGATGCTTGAAATCTTTTCCCACAGACAGACGAGACAAACATTTCTCCTTCCACATTCTAATACCCTATAAGGAGAGTTTACACAGAATTATATAGAATTTACTGCACCTAAACAGGCCATTCAGCCCAATTAGTCTATGCTGGAGTTTGTACTTCACACACGTGTCCTCCCATTCCCTCTGCCTCACCTCAGCCTTTCAGCCTTTGTTTCTATTCCCAAGTACTCACCTCATTTCTTTTTGAAGGCATCAAAGCTATTTGCCTCAACCACTTCCTGTGGGAGAGCGTTCCACATCCAAATTTCTCCATATTTCCCCCATTGGATTTATTCGTAACATAGAAACATAGAAAATAGGTGTAGGAGTAGGCCATTCGGCCCTTTGAGCCTGCACCGCCATTCAATGAGTTCATGGCTGAACATGTAACTTCAGTACCCCATTCCTGCTTTCTCGCCATACCCCTTGATCCCCCTAATAGTAAGGACTACATCTAACTCCTTTTTG
The DNA here is from genome assembly GCF_044704955.1 of Pristiophorus japonicus. Classification (NCBI taxonomy): domain Eukaryota; kingdom Metazoa; phylum Chordata; class Chondrichthyes; family Pristiophoridae; genus Pristiophorus; species Pristiophorus japonicus. The sequence goes on along the minus strand of NC_091996.1, from coordinate 73,021,697 downwards.
AATATATTTAGTGAATTGGCCTCAACAAACTTCTGTGGTAGAGAATTCCACAGGTTCACCACTCTCTGGGTGAAGAAGTTTCTCCTCATCTCGATCCTAAATGGCTTACCCCTTATCCTTAGACTGTGACCCCTGGTTCTGGACTACCCCAACATTAATAAGAACATAAGAATTAGGAACAGGAGTAAGCCATCTAGCCCCTCCAGCCTGCTCCGCCATTCAACAAGATCACGGCTGATCTGGCCGTGGACTCAGCTCCACTTACCCGCCCGCTCCCCATAACCCTTAATGCCCTTATTGGTTAAAAATCTATCTATCTGTGATTTGAATATATTCAATGAGCTAGCCTCAACTGCTTCCTTGGGCAGAGAATTCCACAGATTCACAACCCTCTGGGAGAAGAAATTCCTTCTCAACTCGGTTTTAAATTGGCTCCCCCGTATTTTGAGGCTGTGCCCCCTAGTTCTAGTCTCCCCGACCAGTGGAAACAATCTCTCTGCCTCTATCTTGTCTATCCCTTTCATTATTTTAAATGTTTCTATAAGATCACACCTCATCCTTCTGAACTCCAACGAGTAAAGACCCAGTCTACTCAATCTATCATCAGAAGGTAACCCCCTCATCTCCGGAATCAGCCTAGTGAATCGTCTCTGTACCCCCTCCAAAGCTAGTATATCCTTCCTTAAGTATGGTGACCAAAACTGCACGCAGTATTCCAGGTGCGGCCTCACCAATACCCTATATAGTTGCAGCAGGACCTCCCTGCTTTTGTACTCCATCCCTCTCGCAATGAAGGCCAACATTCCATTTGCCTTCCTGATTACCTGCTGCACCTGCAAACTAACTTTTTTTGGGATTCATGCACAAGGAGGTATTTTCCAAAAGAGTTTCATGCACAAGGACCCCCAGGTCCCTCTGCACTGCAGCATGTTGTAATTTCTCCCCATTCAAATAATATTCCCTTTTACTGTTTTTTTTCTCAAGGTGGATGACCTCACGTTTTCCGACATTGTATTCCATCTGCCAAACCTTAGCCCATTCGCTTAACCTATCTAAATCTCTTTGCTGGGACATCAATAAGTCTCTTACAATGAAGACTTCAAGTAATTGACACAATGTGTGTGAAACAAAGCTTATTTATTTAACATATATCTGGAATATTAAACTCCAGCCCAATTATAGACATTATTAACATCAACAGAAACAAACCCCAAACTGCCAGAAAGAACATGTGTTGTTGAAATCCCCATCCATGCCCTTGTCACCTCGAGACGCAACTATTCCAATGCTTTCCTGGCCCGCCTCCCACACTGCACCCTCCCTAACCTGGAGCTCATCCAAAACTCTACTGCTTGTATCCTAACTAGTACCAGGTCCCGCTCACCCATCACCCCTGTGCTCGCTGACCTACATTGGCTCCTGGTCCAGCAACGCCTCAATTCTAAAATTCTCATTTTAGTCCCTCCATGGCCTCGCCCCTCGTTATCTCTGTAACCTCCTCCAGCCCCATAACCCTCTTGAGATATCTACGCTCCTCCAATTCCAGCCTCTTGTGCATCCCTGATTTTAATCTCTCCACCGTTGGCTCTGGAATTCCTTCCCTAATCCTCTCTCTCTTTCCTCCTTTAAGACACTTTTTTAAACCTACCTACCTTTCCTAACTCCTTGTATGACTTGGTGTCAAATTCTGTTATATAACGCTCCTGTGCAGTGCTTTAGGCCATTATCCATTGTTAAATGCACTATATAAATGCAAGTTGTTATTGGATGTGATTAACAGCGAAATCCAACCCCTGAAATCATGTGTGAAGCCGCTGGTGTTTCCGCAGGTTGGATGAACGAGTGAATCCCTTCCCACACACGGAGCAGGTGAACAGCCTCTCTCCTGTATGAACTCGCTGGTGTATTAGAAGTGGGGTTAATGTAGTGAATCTCTTCCTACACTCTGAGCATGTGAATGGCTCCTCCCCGGTATGAATGTGTTGGTGTGTCACCAGTTCCTATTTGCTTTTAAAGCCCTTTTCACAATCAGAACATTTAAATGGTCTGTTATCACTGTGAACACGTTGGTGTGTCAGAAGGTTGGAAGAGGTAATGAATCCCTTCCCACACATTGAGCAAATGAATGGCCTCTCCCCGGTGTGAAATCGCTCGTGTATGAGAAGATTGGCTGACCGACTGAATCCCTTCCCAGACATGGAGCAGGTGAATGGCCTCTCTCCAGTATGAACTCGTTGGTGTCCCAACAGGCTGGATGATGTCATTAATCCCTTCCCACACACGGAGCAGGTAAATGGCCTCTCCCCAGTGTGACTGCGTCAATGAGATTCCAATTCTGATGGGGAACCAACTCCCTCCCCACAGTCCCCACATTTATACCGTTTCTCCCTGCTGTAGGTGTCCTTGTGTCTCAACAGGTTGAATGATCGGTTGAAGCCTCGTCCACACACAGAACACGTGTACGGTTTCTCCTTGCTGTGAATGGTGCGATGTTTTTTCAGGCTGTGCAACTGGTTAAAGCTCTTTCCACAGTCAGTGCACTGGAACACACGTGTGTGTGTGTGTGTCTCTTGGTGCATTTCCAGCCTCAATGATGAATGAAATCTTTTGCCACAGACAAACATTTCTGCTTCCATAATCAGAGGCCGATCATATACAAATTAAGTGATTGTGTAAGATATTGATGAGATGTTTGGTTTGAGCTTCCTTTTTGCAAATCCTCCCCTTCTAATAACTTTTGTAAACTCCTTTCACAGGTTATTACTGCAAATACAAGATATTCAGAACAGACAATTGTAGCTTCTATGGAACATTCTTTCCACTTTTGTTCCCCAAAGCTGTAAATCTCCCATCTGACACGCTCCTCCCACTCTCTGCTCATTGTGAGAGATTCATCGCCGAGTCGCCTACTATTTCTTTTCTATTCTCCAGATTTTCTCTCTTCCTCTCCTTAAAGTGCTGACTCTGACTGTAGGTCAGTGCCACTCATTGACTCAAAATATAGCAGTTTCTGATACCAAATAATCCAGCTGACAACAACAAATGACCTTTAATGGCTTTATTAGCAGCTTTGAGCGGACAGCGACATCGTTGCCCAGATGTGGAGAACAGAAAGTCCAGTGGTTAGTTCTGAGCTCTCTTCTCCCCAGGTCTGTTCCAACAAGCTGCGGCTTTCTGAGTTACAGTTATACATACTCACTCACTCAGTAAGTGATGGGGTCTCACTGAACTATGACACAATAAATGTCTGTTCTCACTGTCACATAGACCGTACCTTGCAGACCAGTGACCTCAAACTACACCTCCCCCTTCGCCACAATAGACCAGGAGATTTTACAGTCCACAACCCAAGCTCACACTGGGAGAAACATCTGGTAATTGCCACTAAAATGAAAAGCAGAGCCAGTACAACGGTTCATTGGTCTCTTGTGGACTAATTGATAGATCGTTTGTCATAATTAGCCAACAACTTCATTGTCACAGAGTGCGGATGGTGGAAGATGGACCTGGGTCTATTTTCTTTTGCAATTCATGTTCGCAGACTCTCATCCTCACTTCCCCAGATTCAGATCTTTGAGCTGCTCCTACAAAGATTAACCGAAAATCATTCAGATTCGGACCAGACTGAAACTGGAAATCGGTGGATCGTCAGGAGTGGATAATGTTCACCGTATTTCGCCTTCATTTACAGACGCTCCCTCACCAGTCACCATTTAGACGCTGCCTGACTGGTCCCCATTTCGCCTTCATTTACAGGCGCACCCTGACCGGTCTCCATTGACAGACGCTCCCAGACCGCTCCCCACTGACAGACGCTCCCTGACTGTCGGGCTGTCCCGGAGTTTGGGCCGTAACCTGGCGCCAGTTATGGGGAGGCAGATAATGTGGAGTTTGCTGTGGGACCTGGACCCCACTCCCTCCGACCATCTCTCACCCGCTGTCGCCGCTCTGCTTCCTGGCCCCGCCCACTGGCTGCGCATGCTCAGCTCACCTCATTGATCCTCACACTCCGATTGGTTGGAGGTCCAACCGCCCTCTTGGTCCTCCAGGCCCGCTCCCGCTCTTCCTATTGGTCCGGAGCTGCCGTCAGTCCCCCAGATAACTTTGAGCTGAGCATGCGCGGTCCGTGGGCGAGAGATGGGCGGAGGGCGCAGGCCCCGGCCCCACAACAAACTCCGCATTATCTGCTTCACACACATTCGTTGTGGGGCTCAGGCCCCGAACAACAACCTCCAGCTCCGGCCTTTGCCCCGAGCGGCGCCCCCGGGGAGGGGCAGCTGCGGGGCTTTCTCCCGGTGACAGGTCGGCATCTTGTTGGGGCAGGGGCAGCAGGACGCATGCGCGGCCTTTCCCTGGGCCAGGAACCAGGAGGAGAGAATGTTGTGAATTTCTATCCTGGACTCACAGTCAGGGCTTTTGTAAAGTGCTGTTCCAGGCTGTGAGAAGGGCAGCATTTACAGGCCGCAAACTCAAACCCAACATCACATCCACATCTCACACAGTCACTCCATTCATCAGGGCCTGAATATCAGCGGCCTTTCAATGTGGAAGGAGAAATGTCTGTCTCTTCTGTCTGTGGGAAAACATTTCAAACATCAGTGTGACTGGAAAAGCCCCGAGACACACACACCTGAGTGAGAGTGTTCCAGTGCACTGACTGGAAAGAGCTTTCACCAGTTACAGAGCCTGAAAAAACATCACACCATTCACAGCGGGGAGAAACCGTACACGTGTTTGTGTGTGTGGATGAGGCTTTAACTGATCGTCCAAGCTGGAGAGACACAAGGACACCCCCACCATGGAGAAACCGTGGATATGTGGAGACTGTGGGAAGGGATTCAGCTCCCCCTCCCGGCTGGAAACTCATCGACGCAGTCACACCGGGGAGAGGCCATTCACCTGCTCTGTGTGTGGGAAGGGATTCAGTCAGTCATCCCACCTTCTGACACACCAGCGAGTTCACACTGGGGAGAGGCCATACTGTTGCTCTCACTGTGGTAAGAGGTTCGGGCAGTCATCTAGCCTCACTGAACATCAGCGAGTTCACACTGGAGAGAGACCGTTCACCTGCACTGTGTGTGGAAAGGGATTCACTCAATTAGGAAACCTCGCGAAACACCAACTTGTTCACACAGAAAAGAGACCTTTCAGATGCTCTGAGTGTGGAAAGTACTTTAAAAGCACAAGAGATCTGCTGACACACCAACACAGTCACACGGGGGAGAGGCCGTTCACTTGCTCTGTCTGTGGGAAGGGATTCGCTAACTCATCCCACCTGCTGACACACCAGCGAGTTCACACTGGGGAGCGACCGTTCACCTGCTCCGTGTGTGGGAAAGGATTCATTCAATCATCCCACCTGCTGACACACCAATGCGTTCACACTGGGGAGAAGGCGTTCAACTGCTTCTTGTGTGGAAAAGGCTTCACTCAGTCATCCACCCTGCTGAGACACCAGCGAGTTCACACTGGGGAGAGGCCGTTCACTTGCTCTGTGTGTGGGAAGGGATTCACTCAATCATCCCACCTGCTGAGACATCAACGAGTTCACAAGTGACTGCAGGGGTTGGATTCTGCTGTTATGGCTGCTGTTAATCAAATTCAAAAACAAACCATGTTCATTCTGAGAGTTGTGTTGGTTTCTGCTAATGTTACTAACCCTTATAACTGGGCTGGAGTTTAATATTCTGGATATTTGTCAAATATATCAACTTTGTTTTAAACACAGTGTTTGGCTAAAGAAATAATGGAGGCTTGTAAGAAAGGTATGGCAATAATCTTGGGCAATTTTAATCTTCATATTGATTGGACATAGCAAATTGGCCAAGGTAGCATTGAGGAAGAGTTCATAACAGTGTATTCGAGATGGTTTCCTTGAACAGTACGTTGTGGAACCAACCAGGGAGCAGGCAATCTGAGATCTGGTACTGTGTAATGAGACCGGAATAATAAATTATCTCATAGTAAAGGATCCTCTAGGAAAGAGTGACCATAGCATGGTTGAATTTCAAATTCAGTTGGAGGGTGAAAAAGTAGGATCTCAAGCTAGTGTCTTCTGAACTCATGTTTGACAAATTTGCTGTAGTTCTTTGAGGATGTAACAGGCAGGGTGGATAAGGGGGAGCCAGTGGATGTGGTGTATTTGGATTTCCAGAAGGCATTCGATAAGGTGCCACATAAAAGGTTACTACACAAGATAAAAGTTAATATATTAGCATGGATAGAGGATTGGCTTACTAACAGAAAACAGAGAGTTGGAATGAATGGCTCACATTCCAGTTGGCAAACAGTGACTAGTGGGGTGCTGCAGGGATCTGTGCTGGGGCCTCAACTATTTACAATCTATATTAACGACTTGGACGAAGGGACTGAGTGTAATGTAGCCAATTTTGCTGATGATACAAAGATGGGTGGGAAAGCAAATTGTGAGGAGGACACAAAAAATCTGCAAAGTGATATACACAGCCTAAGCGAGTGGACAAAAATTTGGCAGATGGAGTATAATGTGGGAAAATGTGAGGTTATCCATTTTGGCAGAAATAATAGAAAAGCAAATTATAATTTAAGTGGAAAAAAATTGCAAAGTGCTGTAGTACAGAGGGACCTGGGGATCCTTGTGCATGAAACACAAAATGTTAGTATGCAGGTACAGCAAGTAATGAGGAAGGCAAATGGATTGTTGGTTGAGGAGGAATTTCTTCTCTCTCAGGGTTGTAAATTGATGGAATTCTCTGTCCCAGAGAGCTGTGGAGGCTGGGTCACTGAATATATTTAAGGTGAAGATAGACAGATCTTTGAACGATAAGGGAGTAAAGGGTTATGAGAAGCGGGCAGGGAAGTGGAGCTGCGACCATGATCAGATCAGCCTTGATCTTATTGAATGGCGGGATAGGCTCAAGGGGCCAAATGGCCTATTCCTGCTCCTATTTCTTATGTTCTTATGTTCCTGATCTTAAATAAAGGCGATTACAAAGGCATGAATGCAGAGTTGGCTGAAGTGGACTGGGAAAATAGATTAAAGTGTAAGACAGTTGATAATCAGTGGCAGATATTTAAGGAGATATTTCATAACTCTCAACAAAAATATATTCCAGTGAGAAGGAAAGACTTTAAGAGAAGGGAGAACCCTTCGTGGCTAGCTAAGGAAGTAAACGATGATATCAAATTTTAAAAAATGGTATACAAAATGGCCAAGATTTTTAAAATCGGAAAGAATGACTAAAAAAATGATAGAGAGGAAAGATAGAGTATGAGAGTAATCTAGCAAGAAAATAAAAACAGACAGTGAAAGTTTCCACAGTAATCTAAAAAGGAATTGAGTAGCTAAAGTAAACGTTGGTCCTTTAGAGGATGAGACTGGGGAATTAATAACGGAGAACAGGGAAATGCCGGAGACTTTGAACAGACATTTAGTATCGGTCTTCATGGTAGAAGACACTAAAGACATCCCAATAATAGATAATCAAAGGGTTATAGGGAGGTAGGAATTTAAAACAATCACTATCACTAAAGAAAAAGCACTCGGTAAAATATTGGGCCTAAAGGTAGACAAGACCCTGGACCTGATGGCCTGCATCCCAGGGTCTTAAAAGCTGTGGCTACAGAGATAGTGGATGCATTGGTTGTAATTTACCAACATTCCCTGGATTCTGGAAAGGTCCCAGCAGATTGGAAAACCGCAAATGTAATGCCCCTATTTAAAAAAGGAGGCAGACAGAAAGCAGGACTAACATCTGTTGTTGGTAAAATGCTGGAATCCATAATTAAGGAAGCAGCAGCAGGACATTTGGAAAAGCATAATACAGTCAAGCAGAGTCAACATGGATTTATGAAGGGGAAATCATGTTTGACAAATTTGCTGGAATTCTTTGAGGATGTAACGAGCAGGGTGGATAAGGGGGAATCAGTGGGTGTGGTGTATTTGGACTTCCAAAAGGGATTCAATTAGGTGCCAAATAAAAGGTCACTGCACAAGATAAGAGCTCAAGAGGTCAGGGGTAATAGTTTAGCATGGATAGAGGATTGGCTAACTAACAGAAAACAGAGAGTCGGGATAAATGGATCATTTTCCGGTTGGCAAATGGTAACTAGTGGGGTGCCACAGGGATTGGTGCTGGGGCCTCAACTATTTACAATCGATATTAATGACTTGGATGAAGGGATTGAGTTTGCTGATGGTACAAAGATGGGTGGGAAAGCAAGTTGAGGAGGAGGACACACAAAATTTGCAAAGGGATATAGACCGGTGAGTGTGCAAAAATTTGTCAGAATGAGTATCATGTGGAAAAGTATGAGGTTATCCACTTTGACAGGAAAAATAAAAAAAGCAAATTATTATTTAAATGGAAAGAAACTACAAAATGCAGTTCAGAGGGACCTGCGGGTCCTTGTGCATGAGACACAAAAAGCTAGTATCAGGTACAGCAAGTGATCAAGAAGACAAATGGAATGTTGGCCTTTATTGAAAGGGGGATGGAGTATAAAAACAGAACACTCCTGCTACAACTGTACAGGGTATTGTTGAGGCCACACCTAGAGTACTGCATAAAGTTTTGGTCTCCTTATTGAAGGAAGGATATACTTGCATTGGAGGCAGTTCAGTGAAGGTTCACTAGGTTGATTGCAGAGATGAGGGCATTGACTTATGAAGAACAGATGAGTAGGTTGGGCCTACACTCATTGAAGTTTAGAAGAATGAGAGGTGATCTTATTGAAACATGTAAGATACTGAGGGGGTTCGACAAGGTAGATGCAGAGAGGATGTTGCCACTCGTGGGGAATCCAGAACTGGGAGGCGTAGTTTAAGAATAAGGAGTCACCCATTTCGAACTAAGATGAGGGGGAATTTCTTCTTTCAAAGAGTCGTAAATCTGTGGAATTCTCTGCCCCATACAGCTGCGGAGGTGCGGTCATTGAACATATTTAAGGCGGAGATAGACAGATTTCTGATCAATAAGGGGGTAAAGGGTTATGGGGAGCGGGCAGGGAAGTGGAGCTGAGTCCAAGATCAGATCAGCCATGATGTTATTAAATGGTGGAGCAGGCACGATGGGGCCTAATGGCCTAGTCCTGCTCCAAATTCTTATGTTTTTATTAATATAGATTGTAAATAGTTGAGGTCCCAGCACCGATCCCTGTGGCACCTCACTAGTTACCGTTTGCCAACCTGAAAATTACCCATTTATCCCGTCTCTGTTTTCTGTTAGTTAGCCAAACTTCTATCCACGCTAATATATTACCGCCAACCCCAAATCCAGCAAATGTGTCCAACATGATTTCCCTTTCATAACACCATGCTGACTGCATTATGATTTTCCAAATGACCAGCTACTACTTCCATAATAATGGACTCCACCATTTGCCCAATGACAGATGTTAGGATAACTGGTGCATAGTTTCCTGCTTTCTGTCTCCTTTTTTAAAAAGGGGTATTACATTTGCTGTTTTCCAATCCGCTGGGACCTCTCCAGAATCCAGGGAATTTTGCAACCAATGCATCCACTATCTCTGCAGCCACTTCTTTTAAGCCCCTCGAATGCAGGCCATCAGGTCCAGGGGACTTGTCCACCTTTAGTCCCATTATTTTACTGAGTACATTTTCTTCAGTGATAGTGATTGTATTAAGTTCCCCCCTCCCTATAGCCCCTTGATTATCTATCATTTTTTTAGTATCTTCAACCGTGATGACCGATACAAAATATTTGTTCAATGTCTCTGTCAATCCATTCGCCCTCCTCTAAGCAGTTGTCCCTCTAGAAGGGCTCGCACTGCTCCCTGCAGGGCCTAGCTCCAGCTCCCTGTATCCCCGACCTTCAGTGATGGTGTTCCCTCGTAGGTCGGGGGGCTGCCCCCGACCTCCTACCTCCTGATACACCAGCGAGTTCACACGGACGAGAGACCTTTTAAATGCTCTGACTGTGGGAACGGTTCTAAAAGCTCTGCAGATTTAATTAAACACCAGCTTGTTCACATCTACGAGGGCCCGTTCAGTTGTTGTTACTGCGAAAAGAACTTCAGGCAGTCATCGCACCTCATTCAACGCCTGCTCTGTATATGGGAAGGGATTCACTCGGGAATCTGATCTTCGGATGCACCAAACGGTTCACACTGGGGAGAGCGTATTCACCTGCTCCTTGTGGGGGAAGGAATTCACTGATTCATCGACCCTCCAGACGCACCAACACACTCACATCGGAGAGAGGCCGTTCACCTGCTCCGTGTGTGGGAAGGGATTCAATTGTTCATCCAACCTGCGTAAACACCAACGAGTTCACACTGTGGAGTGGCCGTTCTGCTGTTAATCACGTCCTTTGATTGTTTGTGCCGATGTTGATAACCCCTATAACTGGGCTGGAGTTTACGTTTCTGGATATATGTCAATGAACCACTTTTGGTGTAAACACACAATGTGTTGTGTTTATTTCTCCAAGATAAGAGACTGATTGATGTCCTGTTACCTACCACCTGCTCCATTTTGGGACCTTTTCTCCTTTCTAACTCTAGATAATTTAAGTTCTCACACCTTTTGTTACTTTCGTGGACAAGTTTCAGCTCCCCATACCTTCCTGAGTGCATCTCATAGCCTTGGTATCCAGGGAAGGTATCAGTAACATGTCGGGATCACTAAACACAAAACCCAGTCTGCTAAACACCTTCAGCTACTGGACTTAGTGTGTGCCCCGCAGCATCTCCCTCACCATCGATGTGTGAATAGAGCATCACGCCTGAAAACCTGGTTTTAAATTTACTCAGCTAATATATTTAATGGAAGCCTGCAGGCTGATGAGACATTGTTAAGGTGCTGCTGTACTGCTGTGTCAGCCACGGCTCAGTGAGCAGCACTCTTGCCTCTGTCAGAAGGTTGTGGGTTCAAGTCCCACCCCAGAGATTTGAGCACAAGAATCTAGGCTGACACTCCTGTGCAGTACTGAAGGAGTGCTGTACTATCGGAGGAGCAGTGCTGAGGGAGTACTGCACTGTCGGAAGTGCCATCTTTCAGATGAGACATTAAACCGAGACCCCATCTACTCTCTCAGGTGGACGTAAAAGCTCTATGACACTATTTAGAAGAAGAGCATGGAAGTAATCTCTGGTGTCCTGGCCAATATTTATCACTAAACAAAACAGATAATCTGTCCAGTGTCACAGGGCTGTTTGTGGGAGCTTTCTGTGTGCAAATTGGTTGCTGAGTTTTCTACACTACAACAGTGACTACACTTCAAAAGTACTTCATTGGCTGCGAAGCATTTTGGGATGTCCTGAGCTCATGAAAGGCACTATATTAATGCATGTCTTTCCTTTTCTCTGCATTGTGTCTGCAGTGAAAATGACTGAACATTTGTCCCAGTGTAGCTTTTGCTGTTGCGAAATGTGTGCATCTTTGAGCCTCATGTCCTTGCTCATGTCTGCTGCAATTGTGTAGAAACGGGATATGTAAAGAAATGGTCTTTTATGGAAAAGTAAAACAAGGAAACAGTATCTGTGTGTGATAATGACACAGCCTTGTGGTTACAGTCAGAACAATGCTCAGATATCCTTGTGATTAGGGAGAAAGAGGGATGAGGTCCCGCAGGCAGATTTTTGGGAGCTAGGAAAAAGATTAAAAAGCAAGACCTCAAAGGTAGTAATCTCTGGATCACTCCTGGTGCCACGAGTTAGTGAGTATAGAAATAAGAGGATAGAGCAGATGACTGTGGCTGGAGAGATGGTGCAGGAGGGAGGGCTTTAGATTTTAAATTGGAAAGCCAATTTCAGTGGGTAGAGAATGGATCTGGCCCGGGTAAATTGGAATCAAAGACTGGCAGGCAAAACTGTAATCGAACAATGGGCTGCCTTTAAAGAGGTGGTTGGGGTAAAGTCGAGGTACATCCCCACGAGGGGGAAAGGAAGGGCAACCAAAGCCAGAGCTCCCCGGATGACGAAAGGAATAGAGAGTAAGATGAAGCACAAAAAGGGGACGTATGACAGATGTCAGGTTGAGAATACAAGTGAGAATCAGGAATATAGAAAGTTCAGAGGGGGTGTGAAAAAGGAAATAAGATGGGCAAATAGTGAGTATGAGAATAGTTTGGTAGCAAACATAAAAGTGAATCCAAAAGTTTACTATAGACATATAAATAGTAAACGGGTAGTAACAGGAGGGGTGGGGCTGATTAGGGACCAAAATGGAGACATACACATGTGGGCAGAGGCATGGCTGAGGTACTAAATGAGCATCTTGCATCTTGTTTTTACCAAGGAAGAAGATGCTGCCAAAGTCATAGTGAAAGAGGAGGCAGTTGTGATACTGGATGGAATAGAAATCGATAAGGAGGAGGTACTAGAAAGTCAACAGACCGGATGGCATGCATCCTAGGATGCTGAGGGAAGTAAAGAAGGAAATTGCAGAGGCACTGGCCATATCTTCCAATCCTCCTTGGATACAAGGCTGGTGCCAGAGGACCGGAGAATTGTTCAAAAAGATGCAAGGATAAACCCAGCAACTACAGGCCAGCCAGTTTAGCCTCAGTAGTGGGGACTCTGAGAAACGATAATCTGGGACAAATTTAACAGTTATTTGGACAAGCATGGATTAATTAAGGAAAGTCAGCACGGATATGTTAAAGGCAAATCGTGTTTAACTAACCTGATTGAGTTTTTTGATGAGGTAACAGAGAGGGTCGATGAGGGCATTATGGTTGACGTGATGTACATGGACTTCCAAAAGGCGTTTGACAAAGTGCCACATAATAGGACTGCCAGCAAAGTTGAAGTCCGTGGAATAAAAGGGACAGTGGCAGCATGGATATGAAATTGGCTAAGTGACAGGAAACAGAAAGTAGTGGTGAACGGTTGTTTGTTGTAGTGGAGGAAGGTATACAGTGGTGTTCCCCAGGGGTAGGTACTAGGACCACTGCTTTTCTTGTATATTAATGACTTAGACTTGGGTGTACAGGGCACAATTTCAAAATTTGCAGATGACACAAACTCTGAAGTATAGTGAACAGTGAGGAGGACAGTGACAGACTTCAAGAAGATATAGACAGGCTGGTGGAATGGGCAGACATGTGGCAGATGGAATTTAATGCAGAAAAGTGCAAAGTGATACATTTTTGTAGGAAGAACGAGGAGAGGCAATATAACCTAAATGGTACAATTCTAAAGAGTGCAGGAACAGAGAGATCTGGGGGCATATGTGCACAAATCGTTGAAGGTGGCAGGGCAGGTTGAGAAAATGGTTAAAAAAGCGTCCAGCATCCTGGGCTAAATAAATAGAGGCATAGAGTGCAAAAGCAAGTAAGTTGTGATGAAACTTTGAAAAACATTGTTTCAGCCTCAACTAGAGTATTGTATCCAATTCTGGACACACAACTTTAGGAAGGATATGAAGGCCTTAGAGAGGTCCCAGAAAAGATTTACAAGAATGATTCCAGGGATGCGGGACTTCAGTTACATAGATATACTGGAGAAGCTGGGGTTCTCCTTCGAGCAGAGAAGGTCGAGAGAGGTGTTCAAAATCATGAGGGGTCTGGAGAGAGTAGATAGAGAGAAACTGTTCCCATTGGCAGAAGGGTTGAGAACCAGAGGACACAGATTTAAGGTGATCAGCAGAATAACCAAAGGCAACATGAGGAAAACCTTTTTTACATAGCAATTGGTTAGGAACTGGAATTCCCTGCCTGACAAGGTGCTGGAGACAGATTCAATCGTGGCTTTCAAAGTCCCTCAAGGAAAAAAAATTGCAGGGCCACGGGGAAAGAGCGGGAGAGTGGGACTAGCTGAAGTTCTCTTGCAGAGAGCCGGCACGGGTTCAACGGGCCACATGGCCTCCTTCTGTGCTGTAACCATTCTACAAATCTATGGATATGATTTGAGCAGAGTCAGGTTACGAATATAATAAACAACATAAATGTAAATATCGGCAGTGTAGTCGCAGCTTGTTAGAACTGACCTGGGGAGAAGAGAGCCCTGAATCCACTGTATTATTCCTGTTCTCTGGATCGGGTAACTGTACTCTGTCTGTATTTTTGCAGTGCTGGTTATAAAGTCAGTGAAGGATAATCTGTTGTTGTGAGCTTAATTATCTGGTGTCTGAAACAACAAGACTCAATTTTAGAGTCAACAGGATGAAGAAGTAACACATCACGGCCCAATACTCCAGCTGTACATTCACAGGATATAGTCTGTTACCTAACATGTCGAGTGGGCAGAATAAAGAAATATCCTAACTCAAAGAGCCACTTGAAGCATTCATAAATACAAGAGATGGGTTGGAGAGTAGGGGTGACAGGAGTTGGGGTGAGGGGGGGTCGGAGAGTAGGAATGAAAGAGGAGTTCGGATGAAGGGGTTGGAGAGTAGGGTGAAAGAGGAGTTGGTGTGAGGGGGTTTCACTGCTCATTAATAGACTCTATTGAACTGTGATGGGGTTTATTTTCACTTTAGAATGCTTTGAATTGTGTGTTTAACTGATCAGAGGCGGGGCTGCAGGTACTCGCGGGTCCTGGGCTGTTTCTGGTGAATGAATGTGGCCAATGTTAATGGGGAATAGATTTGTGTAGGATCATTCTGTGCTGAACACATTGCTGGGCAGCGGGTTTGCCCTCAGTCCCAGTGAAGAACTCCTGTTGGAACACAAACCCGCCGGAGATTTAAACCCCGCGGGCAATCCCTCAGTGACGTTACTGCGGCTGGGTGAAAGATTCCTTCCGGTCTGTCCCGGGCCCCGCCCCCCGCTCGTGCTCGCTGTTCCTCCAATCACAGCCTGATCTTTTCCTGCTCCCTTTCCCCGCGGGGTTTGAGCACTCAGCCCGCACCCGTCCTTCCGTCCCCTTCACTCACTGCAGCGGGGCTTCGGCTCCTCTGCTCTGCAGCTCAACACCCTTTCAAATGGGAAATATCCCAGCACAAACGGTGCAGCAGGGAAATGGAGCAACAGAGGGGGCTCGGTGGGCGAGGTCCCGCTTCACCCCGCATTGAAAGAGCAACAACCAAGACTGGAAAAAGAGGGGCCAGAAAAAGATCAAAAGCTGCTAGGTGAAGGACTGGGAGGTGGAGACAGCGCACTTCCTCCCTGACACCAAATCCAGAGACCACTTACACTGAGACAACAAATCCAGGGACCACTTACACTAAGGCACCAAATCCAGGGATCGCTTACACTGAGACACCAAATCCAGGGACCAATTACACTGGGACACCAAATCCAGGGACCAATTACACTGGACACCAAATCCAGGGACCACTTACACTAAGGCACCAAATCCAGGGACCAATTACACTGGGACACCAAATCCAGAGACCACTTACACTGAGACAACAAATCCAGGGACCACTTACACTAAGGCACCAAATCCAGGGATCGCTTACACTGAGACACCAAATCCAGGGACCAATTACACTGGACACCAAATCCAGCGACCACTTACACTGAGACTATAAATGGGAATCAGAGAGTCTCAGTATGCGGAATGGTCATGGTGGTGAATCCAGCTCCAGTGAGGGTGAAAGGCGGGTAATGGATGAAGATATGTTGGTGGAATCATAAGGTGACTGGTGGGGCCTGGGACAGGTAGGCTGATGATTGGATGTAACCAGCGTAACACCTGGATCCGCCTGTTCTTGTCCCAAATTCCAAAAGTCTATTATCAAAATGTCGAAGTGTGAAAGAAGGGAGGAAATCGACTTGGGCCAAAAAGAAGGTCCCTTGAATGAACAATTCAGAGGCTCTGTGAGGTTAAAAAAACATGGCGCGACTGCTGCCAAAGACCCGGAAGTTGTTGCGCCCTCGCAAATCCTCCCAAAATGAGAAATAAAAGCAGATTTAGAGAATTCTATTAGAAACATTAGTTTGAACTGTGAGTTTATTTTCAAAAGCTGTTGTTTGTCCTTCGAGACAGCGGTTCTTAAACAGGAAAAATCACCAGTAACATTAACCCAACTATAGTAACATTAATAAAGCAAAGATAAATTAAACCAACCACACTAACATTAATGAAACTTTATTAGTGATGTGCTTCAGCACTTCTCAGATGCTCCGTCTGTTGTGGTGAACATTATTTTTAACATTTGGGGCTTGATAGTTATCCGCAGAATGCTTCTGCACAGCTTCCTGTTCGTTGGCAGGAGGCCCTCCATTTGGAAAAGGGGAGCTAGGTCAGCTCCCTTCCCATCGCGGGGAACAATTCCTGACTCTATTGAGCTGTTTGAGATACGGGCAAGGGGCTCACAGAGCACAGTCAGCTCCAAGTTCACCTCCAAGCCACGCACCATCCTGACGTGGACAGAAATCGCTGTTTCGACATCGTCGCTGAATGAACATCCTGGACCTGCTTACCAAACAGCATTGTGGGAATACCTTCACCACACGGACTGCAGCGGTTCAAGAAGGCCCACCATCACCTTCTCAACGGGAAACTGGGGATTGGCAATATGTGATGGCCTTGCTAGCGACACCCACATCCCAAGAATGAAATAGAAACATAGAAAATAGGTGCAGGAGTAGGCCATTCGGCCCTTCTAGCCTGCACCGCCATTCAATGAGTCCATGGCTGAACATGCAACTTCAGTACCCCATTCCTGCTTTCTCGCCATACCCTTTGATCCCCCTAGTAGTAAGGACTACATCTAACTCCTTTTTGAATATATTTAGTGAATTGGCCTCAACTACTTTCTGTGGTAGAGAATTCCACAGGTTCGCCACTCTCTGGGTGAAGAAGTTTCTCCTCATCTCGATCCTAAATGGCTTACCCCTTATCCTTAGACTGTGACCCTTGGTTCTGGACTTCCCCAACATTGGGAACATTCTTCCTGCATCTAACCTGTCTAAACCCGTCAGAATTTTAAACGTTTCTATGAGATCCCCTCTCATTCTTCTGAACTCCAGTGAATACAAGCCCAGTTGATCCAGTCTTTCTTGATATGTCAGTCCCGCCATCCCGGGAATCAGTCTGGTGAACCTTTGCTGCACTCCCTCAATAGCAAGAATGTCCTTCCTCAAGTTAGGAGACCAAAACTGTACACAATACTCCAGGTGTGGCCTCACCAAGGCCCTGTACAACTGTAGCAACACCTCCCTGCCCCTGTACTCAAATCCCCTCGCTATGAAGGCCAACATGCCATTTGCTTTCTTAACCGCCTGCTGTACCAGCATGCCAACCTTCAATGACTGATGTACCATGACACCCAGGTCTCGTTGCACCTCCTCTTTTCCTAATCTGTCGCCATTCAGATAATAGTCTGTCTCTCTGTTTTTACCACCAAAGTGGATAACCTCACATTTATCCACATTATACTTCATCTGCCATGCATTTGCCCATTCACCTAACCTGTCCAAGTCACTCTGCAGCCTCATAGCATCCTCCTCGCAGCTCACACTGCCACCCAACTTAGTGTCATCTGCAAATTTGGAGATACTACATTTAATCCCCTCGTCTAAATCATTAATGTACAATGTAAGCAGCTGGGGCCCCAGCACAGAACCTTGCGGTATCCCACTAGTCACTGCCTGCCATTCTGAAAAGTACCCATTCACTCCTACTCTTTGCTTCCTGTCTGCCAACCAATTCTCAATCCACGTCAGCACACTACCCCCAATCTCATGTGCTTTAACTTTGCACATTAATCTCTTGTGTGGGATCTTGTCGAAAGCCTTCTGAAAGTCCAAATATACCACATCAACTGGTTCTCCCTTGTTCACTCTACTGGAACCATCCTCAAAAAATTCCAGAAGATTTGTCAAGCATGATTTCCCTTTCACAAAACCATGCTGACTTGGACCTATCATGTCACCTCTTTCCAAATGCGCTGCTATGACATCCTTAATAATTGATTCCATCATTTTACCCACTACCGATGTCAGGCTGACCGGTCTATAATCCCTGTTTTCTCTCTCCCTCCTTTTTTAAAAAGTGGGGTTACATTGGCTACCCTCCACTCCATAGGAACTGATCCAGAGTCTATGGAATGTTGGAAAATGACTGTCAATGTATCCGCTATTTCCAAGGCCACCTCCTTAAGTACTCTGGGATGCAGACCATCAGGCCCTGGGGATTTATCGGCCTTCAATCCCATCAATTTCCCCAACACAATTTCCCGACTAATAAGGATTTCCCTCAGTTCCTCCTTCTTACTAGACCCTTTGGCCCCTTTTATATCCAGAAGGTTGTTTATGTCCTCTTTAGTGAATACCGAACCAAAGTACTTGTTCAATTGGTCAGCCACTTCTTTGTTCCCAGTTATGACTTCCCCTGATTCTGACTGCAGGGGACCTACGTTTGTCTTTACTAACCTTTTTCTCTTTACATAACTATAGAAGCTTTTGCAGTCCATTTTAATGTTCCCTGCAAGCTTCCTCTCGTACTCTATTTTCCCTGCCCTAATCAAACCCTTTGTCCTCCTTTGCTGAGTTCTAAATTTCTCCCAGTTCCTGGGTTCGCTGCTATTTCTGGCCAATTTGTATGCCACTTCCTTGGCTTTAATACTATCCCTGACTTCCCTTGATAGCCACGGTTGAGCCACCTTCCCTTTTTTATTTTTACGCCAGACAGGGATGTACAATTGTTGTAGTTCATCCATGCGGTCTCTAAATGTCTGCCATTGCCCATCCACTGTCAACCCCTTAAGTATCATTCACCAATCTATCCTAGCCAATTCACGCCTCATAACTTCAAAGTTACCCTTCTTTAAGTTCTGGACCATGGTCTCTGAATTAACTGTTTCATTCTCCATCCTAATGAAGAATTCCACCATATTATGGTCACCCTTCCACAAGGGGCCTTGCACAACGCGATTGCTAATTAATCCTCTCTCATTACACAACACCCAGTCTAAGATGGCCTCCCCCCTAGTTGGTTCCTCGACATATTGGTCTAGAAAACCATCCCTTATGCACTCCAGGAAATCCTCCTCCACCATATTGTTTCCAGTTTGGTTAGCCCAATCTACATGCATATTAAAGTCACCCATTATAACTGCTGCACCTTTATTGCATGCACCCCTAATTTCCTGTTTGATGCCATCCCCAACATCACTACTACTGTTTGGACGTCTGTACACAACTCCCACTAGCGTTTTCTGCCCATTGGTATTCCGTAGCTCCACCCATACCGATTCCACATCATCCAAGCTAATGTCTTTCCTTCCAATTGCATTCATTTCCTCTTGAACCAGCAACGCCACCCCGCCTCCTTTTCCTTTTTGTCTATCCTTCCTAAATGTTGAATACCCTTGGATGTTGAGTTCCCAGCCTTGGCCACCCTGGAGCCATGTCTCCGTGATGCCAACCACATCGTATCCGTTAACTGCTATCTGCACAGTTAATTCATCCACCTTATTCCGAATACTCCTTACATTGAGGCACAGAGCCTTCAGGCTTGCCTTTGTAACACACTTTGACCTTTTAGAATTTTGCTGCAAAGTGCTCCTTTTTGTTTTTTGCCTTGGGTTTCTTTGCCCTCCACTTTTACTCATCTCCTTTCTGTCTTTTGCTTCTGTCTCCATTTTGTTTCCCTCTGTTTCCCTGCATTGTTTCCCATCCCACTGCCATATTAGTTTAACTCCACCCCAACAGCACTAGCAAATACTCCTCCTAGGACATTGGTTCCGGTCCTGCCTAGGTGCAGACCGTCCGGTTTGTACTGGTCCCACCTCGCCCAGAACCGGTTCCAATGCCCCAGGAATTTGAATCCCTCCCTGCTGCACCACTGCTCAAGCCACGTATTTATCTGAGCAATCCTGCGATTCCTACTCTGACTAGCACGTAGCACTGGTAGCAATCCCGAGATTACTACTTTTGAGGTTCTACTTTTTAATTTAACTCCTAGCTCCTTAAATTCGTTTCGTAGGACCTCATCCCGTTTTTTACCTATATCGTTGGTACCAACGTGCACCACGACAACTGGCTGTTCACCCTCCCTTTTCAGAATATCCTGCACCCGCTCCGAGACATCCTTGACCCTTGCACCAGGGAGGCAACATACCATCCTGGAGTCTCGGTTGCGGCCGCAGAAACGCTATCTATTCTCCTTACAATTGAATCCCCTATCACTATCGCTCTCCCACTCTTTTTCCTGCCCTCCTGTGCAGCAGAGCCAGCCACGGTGCAAAAACAAATCTGTATATGTAAAATGGATTAAAAGCCTCTGTTTAAATACTATTTCCTGAAACAATGCTCTTTTACATTGCTCGAACAGAGTCTGTTTAGCAACCTAATCTCTTTCTGTTGATAGTCTCACCCTGGAAATTGTTGCGCCCGACTGCCGAAAAAGTAATCGAGGTTGAACGCAGCAGCATCTCCACACCACCTCAAACTGATCCAACAAGACAAACAGGAGGCCAGGAAGCGATTCCTGCATCCAACACCCACCCCGATACAAACCGGCCCTTATTTGTTACTTCTGTGTTTCCGGACTCGGTTCTGTGAGCAACATGTGCAATAAAACAAGCAAACTACTGCGCATGCTGGAAATCT
Source organism: Pristiophorus japonicus (assembly GCF_044704955.1). Classification (NCBI taxonomy): domain Eukaryota; kingdom Metazoa; phylum Chordata; class Chondrichthyes; family Pristiophoridae; genus Pristiophorus; species Pristiophorus japonicus. The sequence continues at coordinate 73,001,250 of NC_091996.1, read as the reverse complement.
GAAATTTTTAAACAATTTTTCAGGCTGTGTAACAGGTTAAAGCTCTTTCCACAGTCAGTGCACTGGAACACTCTCACTCGGGTGTGTGTGTCTCGGGGCTTTTCCAGTCACACTGATGTTTGAAATGTTTTCCCACAGACAGAAGAGACAAACATTTCTCCTTCCACATTGAAAGGCGGCTGATATTCAGGTCCTGATGAATGAAGTGAGTGTGTGAGATGTGGATGTGATGTTGGGTTTGAGTTTGCGGCCTGTAAATGCTGCCCTTCTCACAGCCTGGAACAGCACTTTACAAAAGCCCTGACCGTGAGTCCAGGATAGAAATTCACAACATTCTCTCCTCCTGGTTCCTGGCCCAGGGAAAGGTCGCGCATGCATAAGAACATAAAATTGGGAACAGGAGTAGGCCATCTAGCCCCTCGAGCCTGCTCCGCCATTCAATAAGATCATGGCTGATCTGGTCGTGGACTCAGCTCCATTTACCCGCCCTCTCCCCATAACCCTTTATTCCCTTATTGGTTAAAAATCTATCTATCTTTGACTTGAAAACATTCAATGAGCTAGCCTCAACTGCTTCCTTGGGCAGAGAATTCCACAGATTCACAACCCTCTGGGAGAAGAAATTCTTTCTCAACTCGGTTTTAAATTGGCTCCTCCGTATTTTGAGGCTGTGCCCCCTAGTTCTAGTCTCCCTTACCAGTGGAAACAACCTCTCTGCCTCTATCTTGTCTATCCCTTTCATGATTTTAAATGTTTCTATAAGATCACCCCTCATCCTTCTGAACTCCAACGAGTAAAGACCCAGTCTACTCAATCTATCATAATAAGGTAGCCCCCTCATCTCCGGAATCAGCCTAGTGAATCGTCTCTGTACCCCTTCCAAAGCTAGTATATCCTTCCTTAAGTAAGGTGACCAAAACTGCACACAGTACTCCAGGTGCGGCCTTACCAATACCTTATACAGTTGCAGCAAGACCTCCCTGCTTTTGTACTCCATCCCTCTCGCAATGAAGGCCAACATTCCATTTGCCTTCCTGATTACCTGCTGCACCTGCAAACTAACCTTTTGGGATTCATGCACAAGGACCCCCAGGTCCCTCTGCACCACAGCATGTTGTAATTTCTCCCCATTCAAATAATATTCCCTTTTACTGTTTTTTTTCCCAAGGTGGATGACCTCACACTTTCCGACATTGTATTCCATCTGCCAAACCTTAGCCCATTCGCTTAACCTATCCAAATCTCCTTGCAGTCTCTCTGAGTCCTCTACACAACCCGCTTTCCCACTAATCTTAGTGTCATCTGCAAATTTTGTTGCACTACACTCTGTCCCCTCTTCTAGGTCATCTATGTATATTGTAAACAGTTGTGGTACCAGCACCGATCCCTGTGGCACACCACTAACAACTGATTTCCAACCGGAAATGGACCCATTTATCCCGACTCTCTGCTTTCTGTTCGCCAGCCAATTCTCTATCCATGCTAATACATTTTCTCTGACTCCGCGTACCTTTATCTTCTGCAGTAATATTTTGTGTGGCACCTTATTGAATGCCTTTTGGAAATCTAAATACACCACATCCATCGGTACACCTCTATCCACCATGCTCGTTATATCCTCAAAGAATTCCAATAAGTTAGTTAAACATGATTTCCCTTTCATGAATCCATGCTGCGTCTGCTTGATTGCACTATTCCTATCTAGATGTCCCGCTATTTCTTCTTTAATGATAGTTTCAAGCATTTTCCCCACTACAGATGTTAAACTAACCGGCCTATAGTTACCTGCCTTTTGCCTGCCCTCTTTTTTAAACAGAGGCGTTACATTAGCTGCTTTCCAATCCGCTGGTACCACCCCAGAGTCCAGAGAATTTTGGTAGATTATAACGAATGCATCTGCTATAACTTCCGCCATCTCTTTTAATACCCTGGGATGCATTTCATCAGGACCAGGGGTCTTGTCTACCTTGAGTCCCATTAGCCTGTCCAGCACTACCCCCGTAGTGATAGTGATTGTTTCAAGGTCCTCCCTTCCCACATTCCTGTGGCCTGCAAATTTTGGCATGGTTTTTGTGTCTTCCACTGTGAAGACGGAAGCAAAATAATTGTTTAAGGTCTCAGCCATTTCCACATTTCCCATTATTAAATCCCCCTTTTCATCTTCTAAGGGACCAACATTTACTTTAGTCACTCTTTTCCGTTTTATATATCTGTAAAAGCTTTTACTATCTGTTTTTATGTTTTGCGCAAGTTTACCTTCGTAATCTATCTTCCCTTTCTTTATTGCTTTTTTAGTCATTCTTTGCTGTTGCTTAAAATTTTCCCAATCCTCTAGTTTCCCACTAACCTTGGCCACCTTATATGCATTGGTCTTTGATTTGATACTTTCCTTTATTTCCTTGGTTATCCCTTCTCTTGCCGCCCTTCTTTTTCACTGGAATATATTTTTGTTGCGCACTATGAAAGAGCTCCTTAAAAGTCCTCCACTGTTCCTCAATTGTGCCACCGTTTAGTCCTTGTTTCCAGTCTACTTTAGCCAACTCTGCCCTCATCCCACTGTAGTCCCCTTTGTTTAAGCATTGTACGCTCGTTTCTGACACAACTTCCTCATCCTCAATCTGTATTACAATGCGTCCTGCTGCCCCTGACCGAACAAGATGGCGGCCGTTCCCTGGCCTGTCACCGGGAGAAAATCCCGCAGCTGCCCCTCCCCCGGGGACCCGCTCGGGGTAAAGGCCGGAGCCGGAGATTGTTGTTCGGGGTCTGACGCCCACAGCGGGTGTGTGTGAAGCAGATAATGCGGAATTTGCTCTGACCCTCCACCCATCTCTCACCCACCGACTGCGCATGCTCAGTTCACGCTGCTCGGGGGAGTGACGGCCGCTCCGGACCAATAGGAAGAGCGGGGGTGCGTCTGGAGGACCGAGCGGGCGGTTGGTCCTCCAACCAATCGGAGTGTGAGGATCAATGAGGTGATCAGAGCTGAGCATGCGCGGCGAGTGGGCGGGGCCAGGAGGCAGAGCGGCGACAGCGGGTGAGAGATGGTCGGAGGGAGCGGGTTAATTAACCCCGGGCGGGCTTCACACACAGAGTGCGGCCCAGGCCCCACAGCAAACTCCACATTATCCACCTCCCCACAACTGGTGCCAGGTTACGGCCTAAACTCCAGGACAACCCGACAGTCAGGGAGCGTCTGTTAATGGGGAACGCCTGTCAATGGGGACCAGTCAGGGGGCGTCTGTCAATGGGAACCGCTCAGGGAGCATCTGTCAATGGAAACCGGTCAGGGAGCGTCTGTGAACGAGGACCGGTCAGGAGGCGTCTGTCAACGGGGACCGGTCAGGAGGCGTCTGTCAACGGGGACTGGTCAGGAGGCGTCTGTCAACGGGGACCGGTCAGGAGGCGTCTGTCAACGGGGACCGGTCAGGAGGCGTCTGTCAATGGGGACCGGTCAGAGGGCGTCTGTCAGTGGGGACCGGTCAGGGAGCGTCGGTCAGTGGGGACCGGTCAGGGAGCATCTCAATGGGGACCAGTCAGGAAGTGTCTGTAAATGGGGAGTGGTCAGGGAGCGTCTGTAAATGGGGACCGGTCAGGAAATGTCTATAAATGGGGACTGGTCAGGGAGCATCTGTAAATTTTGCTTTGGTCTTCACAGTGGAAGGCACAAAAACCATGCCAAAAATTGCTGGTCACGGGAATGTGGGAAGGGAGGACCTTGAGACAATCACTTTCACAAGGGAAGTAGTGCTGGACAGGCTAATGGGACTCAAGGTAGACAAGTCCCCTGGTCCTGATGAAATACATCCCAGAGTATTAAAAGAGATGGCGGAAGTTATAGCAGATGCATTCGTTATAATCTACCAAAATTCTCCAGACTCTGGGGAGGTACCAGCGGATTGGAAAGCAGCTAATGTAATGCCTCTGTTTAAAAAAGGGGGCAGGCAAAAGGCAGGTAACTATAGGCTGGTTAGTTTAACATCTGTAGTGGGGAAAATGCTTTAAACTATCATTAAGGAAGAAATAGCGGGACATCTAGATAGGAATAGTGCAATCAAGCAGACACAACATGGATTCATGAAAGGGAAATCATGTTTAACTAATTTACTGGAATTCTTTGAGGATATAATGAGCATGGTGGATAGAGGTGTACCGATGGATGTGGTGTATTTGGATTTCCAAAAGACATTCGATAAGGTTCCACACAAAAGGTTACTGCAGAAGATAGAGGTACGCGGAGTCAGAGGAAATGTATTAGCATGGATAGAGAATTGGCTGGCTAACAGAAAGCAGAGAGTCGGGATGAATGGGTCCTTTTCAAGTTGGCAGTCGGTGGTTAGTGGTGTGCCACAGGGATTGGTGCTGGGACCACAACTGTTTACAATATACAGAGATGACCTAGAAGAGGGGACAGAGTGTAGTGTAAACAAAATTTGCAGATGACACAAAGATTAGTGGGAAAGCGGGTTGTGCAGAAGACAGAGAGAGGCTGCAAAGAGATTTGGATAGGTTAAGCGAATGGGCTAAGGTCTGGCAGATGGAATACAATGTTGGAAAATGTGAGGTCATCCACCTTGAAAAAAAAACAGTAAAAGGGAACATTATTTGAATGGGGAGAAATTACAACATGCTGTGGTGCAGAGGGACCTGGGGTTCCTTGTGCATGAAACTCTTTTGAGTTTACCTGCAAAACATAAAACATTAAGACCATGCCACCCGACCTGGGTGACACAGCAGACATTTTCAAGGCCCCTTTTTTTTTTTTTTAATTTATTTATTTTTTTTTTTTTTTGGGGGCGCTAAAATCAAATTTTCCCAGTGCCCCCTATAAAAGGGGAGGGGGACACTAAAAGCACCGGCAATGAAAACAAATTAAACTTTAAAACGTAAAATCAAATTAAAATTTGGTTGCCGGGCGTGATGATGCACTTCAGTCCCTCCGGTGCCCACCTCTCGCGGAAGGCCGCGAGCGTACCGGTGGACACCGCGTGCTCCATCTCCAAGGACATCCTTGTGCATGAAACTCTTTTGAGTTTATCTGTGAAAACATAAAACATTAAACGGTGCCACCCGACCTGGGTGACACTCCAGACATTTACAAGGCCCATTTTTTTTTTTCCTCCTTTTTTGTGTTTTTTTTTTTTCTTTTCTTTTTTTTTTGTTTTTTTTTTTTTTGGGCACTAAAATCACAATTTTTCCCCAGTGCCCCCTATAAAAGGGAAGGGGACACTAAAAGCACCGGCAATTAAAACAAATTAACTTTAAAACGTAAAATCAAATTAAAATTTGGTTGCCGGGCGTGATGATGCACTCCAGTCCCTCCGGTGCCCACCTCTCGCGGAAGGCCGCGAGCGTACCGGTGGACACCGCGTGCTCCATCTCCAAGGACATCCTTGTGCATGAATCCCCAAAAGTTAGTTTGCAGGTGCAGCAGGTAATCAGGAAGGCGAATGGAATGTTGGCCTTCATTGCGAGAGGGATGGAGTACAAAAGCAGGGAGGTCCTGCTGCAACTATATAGGGTATTGGTGAGGCCGCACCTGGAGTACTGCGTGCAGTTTTGGTCACCATACTTAAGGAAGGATATACTAGCTTTGGAGGGGGTACAGAGACGATTCACTAGGCTGATTCCGGAGATGAGGGGGTTACCTTATGATGATAGATTGAGTAGACTGGGTCTTTACTCGTTGGAGTTCAGAAGGATGAGGTGTGATCTTATAGAAACATTTAAAATAATGAAAGGGATAGACAAGATAGAGGCAGAGAGATTGTTTCCACTGGTCGGGGAGACTAGAACTAGGGGGCACAGCCTCAAAATACGGGGGAGCCAATTTAAAACCGAGTTGAGAAGGAATTTCTTCTCCCAGAGGGTTGTGAATCTGTGGAATTCTCTGCCCAAGGAAGCAGTTGAGGCTAGCTCATTGAATGTATTTAAATCACAGATAGATAGATTTTTAACCAATAAGGGAATTAAGGGTTACGGGGAGCGAGCGGGTAAGTGGAGCTGAGTCCATGGCCAGATCAGCAATGATCTTTTTGAATGGCGGAGCAGGCTCGACGGGCTCGATGGCCTACTCCTGTTCCTAATTCTTATGTTCTTATGTAGGTGACGAATCTCTCACAATGAGCAGAAAGTGGGAGGAGCGTGTCGGATGGGAGATTTACAGCTTTGGGGAACAAAAGGGGAAAGAATGTTCTATAGACACTACAATTGTCTGTTCTGAATATCTTGTATTTACAGTGATAACTTTTGTAAACTCCTTTCACAGGTTATTAGAAGGTGAAGATTTGCAGATGGGAAGCTCAAACCAAACATCTCGTCAATATCTTACACAATCACTTAACTCATATATGATCGACCTCTGATTATGGAAGGAGAAATGTTTGTCTATTCTGTCTGTGGCAAAAGATTTAATTCATCATTGAGGCTGGAAAAGCACCGAGACACACACACACGTGGAAAGAGCTTTAATCAGTTAGACAGCTTGAAAAAACATTGCATCATTCACAGCGGGGAGAAACCGTACACGTGTTCTGTGTGTGGACGAGGCTTCAACTGATCATCCAACCTGGAGAGACACAAGTACGCCCACAGCAGGGAGAAACAGTATAAATATGGGGACTGTGGGAAGGGAGTCGGTTCCCCATCAGAACTGGAATCTCATCGACGCAGTCACACTGGGGAGAGGCCATTTACCTGCTCTGTGTGTGGGAAGGGATTCATGACATCATCCAGCCTGTTGGGACACCAACGAGTTCATACTGGAGAGAGGCCATTCACCTGCTCAGTGTCTGGGAAGGGATTCACTACTTCATCCAACCTTCTGACACACCAACGTGTTCACAGTGATAACAGACCATTTAAATGTTCTGATTGTGAGAAAGGCTTTAAAAGCAAACAGGAACTGGTGACACACCAACACATTCACACCGGGAAGAAGCAGTTCACTTGCTCGGAGTGTGGGAAGAGATACATGACATTATCCCCACTTCTAATACATCAGTGAGCTCATACAAGAGAGAGGCCGTTCATCGGCTCCGTATGTGGGGAGGGATTCACTCGTTCATCCAACCTGCGGAAACACCAGCGGCTTCACACATGATTTCAGGGGTTGGATTTTGCTGTTAATCACATCCAACAACAACAGCTTGCATTTATATAGTGCCTTTAACATCGGATAATGGCCTAAGGCACTGCACAGGAGCGTTATATAACAGAATTTGACACCGAGTCACAGAAGGGACTAGAAATTCCATATTTACCGGTAACGCCCATATCTCAGCGGTATTCTGGTGGTAAACGCAGATCGTATTTCGAGTACCGGCGGAATCCTGCTAAGAACCAAAGCCGCTAGTTTTGGTAATATTTGGCCGGTGGTAGCGGTAAGTGTCGGGTGGTGGTGGTTTTTTTGCCCGTGTAAAGCTGGCATCCAGGAACACAGCCCTTCTGCGCATGCGCAAACTTATTTTTCCTCAGACATTATTTTTACCGCAATTCGGGGTCAGGGGTCACCTGCACATGCACAGAAGGAGGAGGGAGAGAGAGAGAGGGAGGAGATTGTATAGATTTGTCGTCTAGCAGCAGAGATACTACAACACTTTAAAACTGTAATTAGCGATTTCTGGACATCTTTTTTTGAATTTATTTTAAATAGTCCTCATTAATTTGTATACTTTGCATAATTTTTGAACATTTTCAAAGTCAAATAATGAGCGAGAAGGAGAGAGGGAGATTGAAAGAGAGGTAGGGGGAAGGAAGAGGGCAAAAAGTATTTCGTGGGAAGCCCAAGAGGGTCTGGTCCATGAGGTGGAGGCATGATGTGGTCAATTGACCCGGGATGGAAGTGCGAACTGCTGATTCTGTCACTGCCATGCAGCAATCAATGGAATCGGCATATGGTACTGCACCCCAAGGTGTCATACCACCGATGGTGATAGTACCCGAGAGGCGGGAGGAATTAATTGCTTCCAACTCTGAAGCTGGGTCTTCAGAACTCCGAGCTTGTCCAGAACCCCCACACATGGTGCTGCCATTGTCGCCCCCCCCCAGCAGCAGTGCTCAAGGTGCTGTACTGCACAACGCCGTGGTCCCAACCCGGGTAGGGGCAGGGGTAACTGTAGGGGCAACGCGAAGAAGCAATTGGGGGTAAGGTGAAGTTGGGGATAAAGGCAGTGGGAATGGTGGCCACAGATGGTACAGGGTGGGGGGTGTTTGTAGTTTTTACTGTTTGTTGTTAATGTTTGGGTTTTGTTACAGTTCTAAAAGAAATAATTTTATTTATCACATTATAATGGAAAAATAATTATTATTTTATTACAAACTTCTTCAAAATTTCGAAATTTATAAAAATATTTTATTCAACTGAACCATTTTTGTGCAGTGTCTCACTCACTTTTACCAAATGAGGGGTAACAATCATTATAAGGGTTGCTTACAATGGCCAGGCAAGGGTGAAACGTAACTCTCACCGTTCAAGCAAAGCATTCATTTATGAGCTGCTGACATAGCAGTTTTGCAGTTGTGAAAGCACCACAAGGCTTCCTCGGTGGTGTTCGGGGTGGGGGGGATGGTGGCATGGGTTCATCGCCAGGTTTATCGTCCTCTTTGACCTCCTCCTCCCCTCTTTCCTGAGGTGGTCCTGCAGTCCCCTGTGGCAATTCCTGTCCCTTCAGTATGGCTAAGTTGTGCAACATGCAACACACCACAGTGAACTCAGCGACCTGATCAGCGTGGTATTGCAGGCTGCCTCCAGAGTGGTCCAGGTCGGAAGCGCTACTTCAGCACTCCAATTGTCTTTTCGATGATATTGCGTGTGGCTATGTGGCTGTTATTGTAGCGATGCTCAGCATCTGTCTGAGGCTTATGGAGGGGTGTCAAAAGTCAGGTGGCAAGGCCGTATCCTTTGTCCCCCAGCATCCAGCAGTGACCTTATGGCTGACTCTTAAACAGGTCACTGTTTAACAGGACAGTGCTCTCACGCAAGGTGTATGCATCATGGATCCTCCCTGGAAAATTGGCATTTACTGCCATGATGTATTGCGTGTGGTCGACGAGGAGCTGCACGTTCAGGGAGTGGAATCCCTTTCAGTTTCTGTACACCTCTGGTTCCCCTAAAGGTGCTCGCAGGGTGATCTGCATACAGTCTATGGCATCCTGGCTCATGGGGAAGTTTGCAATTTATGAAAACCCAAAGCCCTTTCACTCTGTGCCTCCCTGGTCATTGGGAAGTTTATAAAGTCCATCCTGCATGCGTAAAGCGCTTCAGTTACCTAGCGAATGCCGCGATGTGTGGCGTGCTGAGAGATGCAGCATATGTTGCCAGCTGATGCCTGAAAGGAGCCCGATGCATAGAAAGCAAGTGCCGCAGTCACCTTCACCTCGACGGGCAGTATAGTCCTGTTCTGCCTTAATGAGCTGGCATATCGCATTAATGACCACTTTTCGGAAGCGCAGCCTTCTAACGCACTGTATCGAACAGGTGCAGCTATGACCGCTTCTCCCTGTAAATTCGTTGGAAGTAAGGCCTCCTCCTCCTCAGAGGTTTGTGAGCTCATTGAGCACATAATGATCTTCAATAAACCTTCCAGCGCTATTCCCGGTATTTGGGCGTTGTGCGAAATATGACGGCGAAATACGTAGAAGAAAATGGGAGGGCGGTATCGTTTAGTGTTGAATTTACCGCCGGCGATAGATGGGTGGTAATTTCGAGTTTGACTGTCATTTGGGCAGTAAACTGTTTCTCCGCGGTAATTCGGCAGTAAATGGGTGGTATGTTGCTGAATTTCTAGCCTAGTGAGTTATGAGGACAGGTGACCAATAGCTTGGTCACAGAGGTAAGTTTAAAAGGGGGTCTTGAAGGATGAAAGAGAGGTAGAGAGTTGGAGAGGATTAGGGAGGGAATTCCAGAACTTCCAGAGCCCATGGTGGAGAGATTAAAATCAGGGATACACAAGAGGCTAGAATTGGAGGAGCGCAGATATCTCAGAGAGTTATGGGGCTGGAGGAGGTTCATCATCATCATCATAGGCAATCCTTCGGAATCGAGGAAGACTTGCTTCCACTCTTAGAATGAGTCCTTAGGTGGCTGAACAGTCCAATACGAGAACCACAGACCCTGTCATAGGTGGGACAGAAAGCTGTTGAGGGAAGGGGTGGGTGGGACTGGTTTGCCGCACGCTCTTTCTGCTGCCTGCGCTTGGTTTCTGCATGCTCTTGGCGATGAGACTCGAGGTGCTCAGCGCCCTCCCGGATGCACTTCCTCCACTTAGGGCGGTCTTTGGCCAAGGACTCCCAGGTGTCAGTGGGGATTTTGCACTTTATCAGGGAGGCTTTGAGGGTGTCCTTGTAACGTTTCCTCTGCCCACCTTTGGCTCGTTTGCCGTGAAGGAGTTCCGAGTAGAGCGCTTGCTTTGGGAGTCTCGTGTCTGGCAGGCGAACAATGTGGCCTGCCCTGCAGAGTTGGTCAAGTGTGGTCAGTGCTTCAATGCTGGAGATGTTGGCCTGGTCGAGGACGCTAATGTTGGTGCGTCTGTCCTCCCAGGGGATTTGTAGGATCTTGCGGAGACATCATTGGTGGTATTTCTCCAGCGAATTGAGGTTTCTACTGTTATGTCTTTAGATGCTCTGATAATGACTCCACGAGGCAAAGTATTGCACTTGAACTGTAGTGACCTTAGTCTATTTAATGTAACTCCAGAGTGAGGATACCACATGGTGGACTTCCTTTTATACCTGGGTATCTGTGGTGTACAGGTAACCGCTGGGCCTCCACCAGTTGCACCCTCTGGTGGTGCCAGCATAGTGTATACAGTGTGAACCTTGTTGATGGTACCTCCGGTAAACAAGTCTCTATCTTATGCAATGATACAGTGACTATACAGAGAGTATATCTGTAGTATGCATATATAACATCTACTGTACATGGTCCATGTCTCTGAGCCATACAGGAGGGTGGGTATTACTACAACCCTGTAGACAATGAGTTTGATGGCAGTTTTGTGGGCCTGGTCTTCAAACACAGGAGGAGGTTACAGAGATAATGAGGGGCGAGGCCATGGAGGGATTTGAAAACAAAGATGAGAATTTTAGAATTGAGGCATTGCTGGACCAGGAGCCAATGTAGGTCAGCGAGCACAGGGGTGATAGGTGAGCGGGACCTGGTACTAGTTAGGATACGGTCAGCGAGCACAGGGGTGATGGGTGAGCGGGATCTGGTACTAGTTAGGATACGGGCAGCGAGCACAGGGGTGATGGGTGAGCGGGACCTGGTACTAGTTAGGATACGGGCAGCGAGCACAGGGGTGATGGGTGAGCGGGACCTGGTACTAGTTAGGAAATGGGCAGCGAGCACAGGGGTGATGGGTGAGCGGGACCTGGTACTAGTTAGGATACGGGCAGCAGAGCTTTGGATGAGCTCCAGTTTAGGGAGGGTGCAGTGTGGGAGGTGGGCCAGGAAAGCATTGGAATAGTTGGGTCTCAAGGTAACAAGGGCATGGATGGGGGTTTCAGCAGCACATGTTCTGTCTGGCAGTTTGGGATTTGATTCTGCTGATGTTAATAATGTCTATAATTGGGCTGGAGTTTAATATTCCAGATATATGTTAAATAAATCAGCTTTGTTTCAAACTCAGCATGTCAACTACTTGATGTCTTCAAGGTAAGAGACTGATTGATGTCCTAGTTACTGATCATTTGTGCTTTTGCTCCTTTCTAACTCTAGATTGTTTCAGTTCTCAGACCTTGGGTTACTCACATGGACAAGTGCCATCTGCCCGTATCTCTCCTAGCCTTGGTATCCAGGGAAGGTGTTGGAAACATGCCCGGGATCACTAAACACAAAACCCAGTTTGTTAATCACTTTCAGCGACTGGGCTTAGCGTGCGCCTGGCAGCATCTCTCTCACCTTTGATGTGTGAATAGAGCATCTCGCCTGCAAACCTGGTTTTAAATTTAAATCCACTCAGCAAATTAAACAAAAGACAAACAAGTAAACACATGCCGGCCCAATAATCCAGCTCTGTATTCACAGGAGATAGTCTGTTATCTAACTCCTCGAGTGGATGGAATAAAGAAAGATCAGAAATGTAAGGGCCCCTTGAATTCATTGTAAATACCTTCTACATCCTGACAGTAATCAAGAAGGCTAGTGGATTGTTGGCCTTTATCTCGCGGGGTTGGAATATAGAAGTGATGCTCCAGTTGTATAGAGCCTTGGTCAGACCCCATCTGGAGAACTGGGCAACAAACCTCCGGGAAAATATGTTGGCCTTGGAAAAGGCATAGCACAGAATGAGTGCAATGATATTGGCTAAGGGACAGAAAGCAGAGTGGTGGTGAATGGTGTACTGGAGAATGAGAGGCAGTATGAAGTAGATGGGACCATTTTAATGGGGATGTAGGAACAGAGACCTGGGGGTGCATGTACACAAATTTTTGAAGGTGGGAAGGCTGTTAAAAGGGCATATGGGATCCTTGGCTTTATTAATCGCGGAATAGAGTGCAAAAGCAAGGATATTATGCTAAACCTTTATAAAACAGTTGTTAGGCCTCAGCTGGAGTGTTGTGTACAATTCTGGGCACCACACTTTAGCAAGGATGTCAAGGCCTGAGGGTGCAGAAGAGATTTACTAGAACGGCACCTTTACAGACGCTCCCTGACCAGTCACCATTTCATAGAATGATACAGTACAGGAGGATATCATGTGTCCTGGCTGTTTGAAAGAGTGATCCGTTTAATCCCACTGCCCTGCTCTTTCCCCATAACTGCAAATGTTTTCCCTTCCAGTATTTATCCAATTCTCTTTCAAATGTTGCTCTTCAATCTGCTTCCACCACAATTGCAGGCAGTGCATTCCAGGTCACAACAACTCACTGTGTTTCCTCAAGTCACCTTTGAATCTTTAATCTGTTTCTCTAGTTACTGACCCTTCTGCCACTCCAAACAATTGCTCCTTATTTACTCTATCCGAACTGATCATGATTTTGAACACCTCTGTCAAATCTCCTCTTAACCCTATCTGCTGTAAGGAGAGCAACCCCAGCTTCTCCAGTCTCCCCATGTAACTGTAATCCCTTATCCCAAGGAATCATTCTAGTAAATCTCTCCTGTACCCTCTCCAAAGCCTTCACATCCTTCTTAAAGTGTGGTGCCCAGAATTGGACACAATATTCCAGCTGAGGCCGAACTAGTGTTTTATATCGGTTTAGCAGAACCTCCTGGCTTTTGTACTCAATGCCTCTATGTATAAAGCCCAGGCTCCCAAGTACTTTATTAACTGTTTTGTTAACTTGTTCTGCCACCTTCAAATAATTGTGTACAAACACCCCCAGGTCTCTCTGTTCTTGCACCTCCTTAAAATCCTTACAACCATTTAGTTTGTATGGTCTCTCCTTATTCATCTACCAAAATGTATCAGCTCACACTTTACTGTGTTGAATTTCATCTGCCACATGTCTACCCATTCCACCAGCCTGTCTCTATCCTCTTGAAATCTATTACTATCTTCCTCAATGTTTACTCTACGATACTTCCAAGTTTTGCGTCATCTGCAAATTTCAAAATTGTGCCCTGTACCCCCAAGTCCAAGTCATTAATGTATATCAAACAGCAGTGGTCCTAGTACTGAATCCTGGGGAACACCATTGTATTCCTCCCTCCAGTCCAAAAATAGCGATGCACCACAACTTTATTTTGATCCCTTGGCCACTTTTGTATCCATGCTGCAACTGCCCCTTTTATCCCATGGGCTTCAATTTTGCTAACAAGATATTATATGGTACTTTATCAAATGCACTTTGAAAGTCCATATGCACAACATAAACTGTACTGCCCTCATCCACTCTCTCTGTTACTGCATCAAAAAACTCAATCAAGTTACTCAAACATGATTTGCCCTTAACAAATCCATGCTGGCTCTCCTTCATTAGTTCATCTTGTCCAAGTGGCTGTTATCTTTCTCCTGGATTATTGTTGCTAAAAGCTTCCCCATCACCGACGTTAAACTGACTGCCCTGTAATTGCCAGATTTATCTTTCTCTCTTTTCGAACAAGTGTGTAACATTTGCAATTCTCCAGTCCTCTGGATTGGAAAATTGTGGTCAGCACCTCTGCTGTTTCTACCCTTACTTACCTCGGTAACCTAGTATGCTTCCCATTTGGACCGTGTGACTTATTCACTTTAAGCAATCCACCTTTCTCGTATCTTCTCTATCTATTTTGATCTGATCCAGTATACCAGCAACCTCCTCGTTGACCGTAGCTTTGGCGAAGTCGCCTTCTTCGGTAACTACGTAAATACCTGGGTAAAAGGAACACTTGTTATTGAGATTGTTGGAATAAATTTACCTCAGAGACAATCGGCTGCGAGAAAATAGAAAAGGTAGATTGATTTGCATTTATATAGTGCCAAAATGGTTTACAGCCAATCAAGTACTGTTGTAATGTAGGAAATGCGGCAGCCAAATTGTGCACAGCATCTACCACCACATCAATGTGATAATGTCCATTTAATCTGTTTTTTGTGATGTTGGTTGAGGGATAAATATTGGCCAGGATACTGGGGAGAATTCCGAAGGTCATTTCTTTCCTACATTATAGGTGCTATATAGATGCAAGTTGTTGTTGTTGACTGTGGGAATGGATTCAGTTGCCCGTCTGAGGCGGAAACTCATGGATACAGTCACACTGGGAGAGACCATTCACCAGTTGAGTATAGAAAAGAGAGTCACTTGCTCATCTCACAGTGACACAATGGCCCAGAAATTGCGGCCTCCCCAGGTCTGTACAGAGTTTCTACGGACCTAGGATGGCATCGGAAAAGCCGGTTTTCAGCGCGTTAAACTGAGATACCACTTCTTTCTCAGGTGAACGTAAAAGATCTACTCCAAAGATAAATGGGCGAGTTAGCCCCCGTGTCCTGGCCAAAATTCATCCATCAATCAACATCAGTAGAAAAGATTATCTGGACAGTATCACATTGCTCTTTGTGGGAGCTTGCCCTCCCCTTTTATAAGGGGCACTTGTAAAATATATGGTTTTAATGCCCCCCCCAAAAAATCACAAAAAAACAAAAAAAAAGAAACAAAAACATTTTTAAAAAAGGGGCAGTTAAGTGTCTGGAGTGTCCCCCAGATCGGGGGGCACTTGATCTAACGTTTATTTTGTTCCCCCAAAAGAGTTGTGGGAGCATGCTGTGCGCAAATTGGCTGCTTCGTTTTCTACATTACAACAGAGACGAGACTTCAAAAGGTACGTTACTGGCTGTAAAACGCTTTGGGACGTCCGGTGGTCATGAAAGGCGCTATATAAATGCAAGTCTTTCTTTCTCTACATATCACAAACAAATGCATAATGGGGAGAAATCAATCTCTGTACCTTTAGCTAACAGTGACATGGAGCGAGGGAAATGAATGGCCTTTGAACACCTGGACAACTTGGCACTGGAGTGTCTGAAACGCAGAATAGGAACTCCAGGCAAACACAATACAGAAAATGGCGGATGACTACCAGAGTGCTCCGCGAGCTAGAATACGCTCTATCTCCACCAGCAGGGACGCCCTGCGCAGACGCGGAAAGGATTGTTGCCCGGAGAGCACCACCCAGAGCGGAGTATGCGCGGTGCGGCTCCCGGAAGCTGAGCTGAGCGGAACGGAGCGCGGCCTCAGCAAAACCGAGTGCGGCCTCGGCCCCGGCCCCGAGGCAGAGCGGCAGGTGAGCGTGCGGCCCGGGCCCCGGCACCAGGAAAGCCGCATAAGGCAAACAACAAGTTGCATTTATACCGCGGACCCAGCCATTGCCAGCCGGGCTGTGTCGGGGTGGGCGCGGGATGCGGAAGGTGCTTCCGGGCCTCCTGTGTGGTGTAGGGTGTTGTAGCAGGTTGAGCTGCACTGGGGATGGAGGAAAAGCTGCTGGGTTTCACCTCCAGTACTGCTGAGCCCAGCGGGGCCAACAATTCCCCATGTGGGACTGTCAGGGGAGGTGATTCTGGGGGAGATTAGATTGTGAAACAGACCCTGTCCGCACAGTGTGAAAGAGGGTTGTCCGAGGGACAAGTATTTCTGTAGAGGATTTTCATCCATTTTACAGATACAGAATTTTTTTATTCGTTCCCGAATGTGGGCGTTGCTGGCAAGGCCAGCATTTATAGCCCATCCCTAATTGCCCTTGAGAAGGTGGTGGTGAGCCGCCTACCTGAACCACTGCAGTCCGTGTGGTGAAGGTATTCTCTCAGTGCCGTTAGCTGAGGAGTACCGGGATTTTTACTCAGCGACAGTGAAGGGAAGCCTATATATTTCCAAGTCAGTATGGTGTGTAACTTGGAGGTGATGGTTTTCCCTTTCACCTGCTGCCCAGGTCCATTTAGTTGGTGGAGGTCGCTGGTTTGGGAGGTTCTGTCAAACCTCTTGTTGAGTTGCACATGTATAAAGTCCCTCTCCTTGACCCTCTTTCGCCCACCTCTCTTTCTCTCTTCCCGTAGAGGCCAGAATCTTGTGCAGGCCCAGCCCCGGTGGCAGGTTGCCTTCCTTGAAGGACATTAGTGAACCAGTTGGGTTTTTACGACAATCCAGCAGCTTTCTTGGTCACTTTTTTCTCGTGCCTGCCCCACAAATGACCAGATTAATTAAACCCAATTTTTGTGGGTTCCCTCTCACGTTCGCTTTCCTCTTTTTGTAATTCATTTTACAGGATACAGGGAAGAGGAGAATTTTTAGACGGAAAAAACAAACCAAAAATCACATCAAGATCTGACAGTCGCTCAATTCATTGGGACCTGTATATCATCAACGTTTGAACATGGAAGCAAAAAGCACCGTTCAGAGTGGGGAGAAACCATACACATGTTCTGTGTGTGGACAAGGCTTCAACCGATCCTCTGGCCTGTCGAGACACAAGCGCAGTCACACCGGGGAGAGTCCATTCAGCTGCTCCGAGTGTGGGAAAGGTTTCACTGATTCATCCCACCTACTGAGACACCAGTATGTTCACACTGGGGAGAGGCTGTTCACTTGCTCCGAGTGTGGGAAGGGATTCACTCAGTCATCCAACCTGCTGAGACACCAGCGAGTTCACACTGGGGAGAGGCCATTCACCTGCACCGTGTGTGGGAAGGGATTTGCTCAGTCATCCAACTTGCTGAATCACCAGCGAGTTCATACTGATGAGAGACCTTTTAAATGCTTGGACTGTGGGAAGTGCTATAAAAGTTCCGGGGTCCTGAGGTGCCATAAACGTGTTCACACTGGGGAGAGACCATTCATATGCTCTCACTGTGGGACTGGGTTCAGGCGATCATCTGAACTCACTGTGCACCAGCGCACTCACACTGGAGAGAGACCGTTCACCTGCACTGTATGTGGAAAGGGATTTGCTCAATCATCCACCCTGCTGAAACACCAGCGAGCTCACACTGGGGAGAGGCCGTTCATCTGCTTTGAATGTGGCATGGGATTCACTCAGTTATCCGATCTCCAAATACACCAGCGAGTTCACACTGGGGAGAGGCCGTTCACCTGCAATGAGTGTGGAAAGGGATTCACTCGTTCATCCCACCTGCTGGCACATCAGCGAGTTCACACTGGGAAGTGGCCGTTCAGCTGTTCTGACTGTGAGAAGAGATTTAAAAGCAAAAAGCATCTGCTGAGACACCAGCGAGTTCACACTGGATAGAGGCCATTCGCCTGCTCCGAGTGTGTGAAGGAATTCACTCAGTCATCCACCGTGCTAAAACGCCAGCGGATTCACGTGATTGCAGGGGTTGGATTCTGCTGTTATTGCTGCTGTTAATCTCACCCACGACTGGATCATGTTTATTCTGACAGTTGGGGTTAGTTTCTGCTGACGTTACTAACCCTATAACTGGGCTGGACTTTAATATTCTGGATACATGTCTTGAGGTGTGTAAGAAATGTGTCCTAGCCAATCTCTTTAATGGTTCAGAGCTCCTCGGCACAGAACAGAAAACTCCTTTAGAAATGAACCCTAGTGCTTTGTTTGCTTTTTTTTTTGGCCTTATTAACCTACTTTTAGTGATTTGTGTATCTGTACCCCGCGATCCCTTTGCTCCTCTACCCCATTTAGTCTCCTATTTTCCAAATAGTATGTGGCTTCCTTATCTTTCCTACAAAAATGCACTATATTGAAATTCATTTCCCAATTACACGCGCATTCTGCAAATTCATTAATGTCTTGTATTTTCTCTGTCTTCAGTATTAACTCTACCTCCCAATTCGATGTAATTGACAAATTTTGAAATTGTACTTCCGATTCCCGAGTCCAAACGGTTTATATAAATGGTGAACAGTGGTTCCAAGACCCATCCCCGTGGAACACCGCTTCCCACCTTTTGCCAGTCTGAGTAGCTGTTCTTAACTCCCATTCTCTGTTTTCTGTTTTGTAACCAGCTTGTGATCCGTAACAGTGTGTAAGGTCTACAAGATGACCAAGGTCAGGCCGTGTGGAGTGAAGGGCCAGGCAGCAAAATGGATGGAAAGATGGCTACAGAACAGAAATCAGAGGGTTGGACTTGAGGGAAGTTTGTAGCGACCTTTCCATCCTTTCTGTTCCCTGACCTTTGACTGCACATGACCTGACCCTGGTCATCTTGTTGACCGTACATACTGCAGACACAGTGCACCAGTGGTGGAGGGGGTGGATATTGAATCTTGTGGCAGGGGCGCTGGTGCAATGGATTTCTCAGTCCGTGAGTTTTGAGGCATCGATACTGGCGTTTTTCACCTTTTTCCGCTTAAAACCCACTTGCTGCCAGTTTATTAAAGGCGTTATTGGCCTCTCGGGTGGGACACACCAATAAATGAGGCCTTGTAAATTTCCCTGAGAATGACAGGCCTGAACCCAAGTTAGAAAACATTTAGTAATTAAACTAGACTGGGCGGGACCTGAGGTGAGATTTAGTAACGGGAAATTGGTGGCGAGTGAACTTCGCACCATGACTGAGGACCCGGGTACTCTGGTTTCTGGATCATTTATTGATTCATTTTCTTTATTCCCCAATCTCAATCGGGATTGTAGTATCTGGGAGTTTGTGAACGAGATTGTCCCACACTGTCTCATCTGCAGCAAATGTGTCTCAATCCTGACTACAAAGTATTACTATTTATCCTCCTAATGATAGAATCCCCTATAACTACAATCTTTCCTCTCTGCACCTCCTCCCCTTGGACTTCCCCCTGTTTCATGGTGCCTTTGGCAGCATTCCGGCGGTCCTTCCCACTGTCTTTTTCCTGATCCCCACATATATTGAGTACTTTATATCTATTGGACAGGAGCAGAGTCTGTTGGACCTCCTTCACTCCCTCTCCTATGTTCCCCATACCTGGTTGACTGACAGTCACACTCTCCCTGTCCTGCATCTGTGCTTTCTTCTGGTGTGTGACTGTATTTGAGTAAATTATGCAGTAATTTCTGCACCTCCCTTTTATGTTGGAGTGTCTCTAGCTTGGATTTCAGCTCACCGACTCTGAGCTGGGATGTCATGAGGCAGAGACATTTGCTGCAGATGAGGCTGTGTGGGACAGTCTTGTTTTTCACAAACTCCCAGATACTACAATCCCGACACACAAGAAATAGGCCATACGGCCCCTCGAGGCTGCTCCGCCATTCAATATGATCATGATTGATCTGATCTTGGACCCAACTCCACTCTCCTGCCTGTTCCCCATAAGCCTTGACTCTTCTATAGTTCAAGAATCCGTCTATCTCAGCCTTGAATATATTGAATGACTCAGCCTTCACCGCTCTCTGGAGTAGATATTTCCAAAGGTTCACAACCCTCTGAGAGAAGAAATTTCTTCTGAATGTGATCTTTAGTAGGCAGCCTCTTATTCTGAAACTATGCCCCCGAGTTCTAGATTCTGGGACAGCAATTGTGAATTTCTATCCTGGACTCTCAGTGATGGCTTTTGTAAAGTGCTGTTCCAGGATGTGAGAAGGGCAGTATTTACAGGCCGCAAACTCACACCCAACATCACATCCACATCTCACACACTCACTCCATTCATCAGGGCCTGAATATCAGCCGCCTTTCAATGTGGAAGGAGAAATGTTTGTCTGTTCTGTCTGTGGGAAAGATTTCAAACATCAATGTGACTGGAAAACCCCTGAGACACCCCCCCCCCCCCCAAGTGAGAGTGTTCCAGTGCACTGACTGTGGAAAGAGCTTCAACCTGTCACACAGCCTGAAAAAACATCGCACCATTCACAGCGGAGAGAAACTACACGTGTTCTCTATGTATGAACGAGGCTTCAACTCCTCGTCCAACCTGGAGAGACACAAGGGCACCCACACCATGGAAAAACCGTGGAAATGTGGGAAGGATGTAGTTACCCGTCTGAGCTGGAAACTCATCAACGCAGTCACCGGGGAGAGACCGTTCATCTGCTCTGTGTGTGGGAAGGGATTCACTCAGTCATCCTCCTTACTGAGACACCGGCAAGTTCACAAATGACTGCAGAGGTTGGATTCTGCTGCTGTTAATCACATCCAGGACTGAATCATGTTCATTTAGGCAGTTGGGGTTTGTTTCTGCTGATAACACCTGTAACTGCGCTGGAGTTTAATATTCTGGATAAATGTCAAATAAATCAGCTTTGCTTCAAAAACACTTTTTGTGGATTCTATGGTGTCTCCATGTTAAGAGACCAATTGATGTCCTGTTACTGACTGCTCCATTTTTGGGCCTTTTCTCCTTCCTTACTCTGGATTGTTTCAGTTCTCATCTAATTGGCCTTCTACCATCCTGCTGGTCCCATGATACAGCAGTATTGGAGTGTTGACCAATCACAGTAATCAGTCGCTATCAATGAGTGTACAACAGACCCAGACATGAGGCGAGGAAAACACCAGGGGTGGAGAGCTTTAGGACCCAGAGGACCAAAGTCACCTGTTCCTCCCCAGCATTCTACACTTACCACACATCACGTCTCAAATTACTCTCACACTGTGTCCCAAAATGGCATTCTATGAATGACATCGGACCAATTTCCATTGAATGAGTCAACACGAATTGCTTCCACTGTCTCCCGAGGGAGCCTGTCCCATAGATTGACCACTCTCACTGAAATATTGTTCCCACAGATTGGATTTGAATTTACCCCCTTTAAGCACAGGCCATGCCCTCTGGTTCTACTGTTCTGGACAAGGTGAAATAACTTGTCATGCTCTACATTATCCAGTCCCTTTAGAATCCCACAAACAGTAATCCTATCACCTCTCAACCTCTGTCCCAGTGTGAACATGTCCAGTTTACATAACCCAGACACGTTGGCTCGATACTCAGTTACATTCTCATACAAACTCTCTGATGCTTCTGTAATTGCATTAAACTGACACTTCATAGAATCACAATGATACAGCACAGAAGGGGGCCATTCGGCCCATCGTGCCTGTGCGGCTCTCTGAAAGAACATTCCAATTACAGAAACAAAATACTGCGGATGCTGTAAATCTGAAATCAAAACAAAATGCTGGAAATATTCAGGTCAGGCAGCGTCTGTGGAGAGAGACCTTCTGTCAGAACCTTTCATCGCACATTATAATTGAATCTATTACTCACTCTGTATGAAGCTTATATTGTGGTTAATAACGGAAAACTCTCTGTTTCCCCTGATCTGATTACAGTTTCCAGTCAGTGGGTTCAGTGGAATGGAATGCCTTATCAGTGTTGCCACGGTGACCTGTCTGCAGTGAAGCTCCTGTTTGAGTTTCTAACTCAGAATAAATTTCTCTCCCATAATACACATTATATCAGACGTTTCATGGCAATGGATTTCAGCCACGTGATAATATCTTTAAAACCTACAATGTGTTCATTTACACAAATCGTTAAATATGGGAGGACAAGTTAATCAAGTTGTTTAAAAATGTTATCCTTGGTTTTATAAATCGGGTGTCGAGCACAAATCATTGATTAGGCTGTATTTAGAATATTGTGTCAAGTTTTGGGGCATTTTACTGTGAGGTGACTGTCAAGGTCATGGAGCGGGTGCAGTGGAGATTCACTGAGATGATAGCAGGGACAAGAGGCTTTAGTTATGGGGAGAGAGATTCGAGAACCTGGGGCTCTTCTGATTAGAACAAAGGATGAGGAGATGTTTAAAATGTTCGGGACACTCACTGACCCTCAGGACCTGCGTCCAGGGACAAGCTGATGGGTTTATCTTTCAGTTGAAAGGTGTGTTCATCGATGTGAGCAACTCGTGCCAGCATCAAATGCACTCGGAGCAGGTACAGCACGGGTTAGATACAGAGTAAAGCTCCCTCTACACTGTCCCATCAAACACTCCCAGGGCAAGTACAGCACGGGTTAGATACAGAGTAAAGCTCCCTCTACACTGTCCCATCAAACACTCCCAGGGCAGATACAGCACGAGTTAGATACAGAGTAAAGCTCCCTCTACACTGTCCCATCAAACACTCCCAGGGAATGTACAGCACGGGTTAGATAAGGCATGGGTTAAATACAGAGTAAAGTTTCCTCTACACTGCCTCATCAACCACTCCAAGGGCAGGTACAGCATGGGTTAGGTTCAGAGTAATGCTCCCTCTATATTGCCCATCAAACAAATCCAGGGCGGTCTAAAGGGAACTTTACTGACATCCTTCTTTCCCAGAAACTGATACCGAGGGACAGGGAAACATAGAAAATAGGTGCAGGAGTCGGTTATTTGGCCCTTTGAGCCTGCACCACCATTCAATATGATCATGGCTGATCATGCATTTCAGGACCCCATTCCTGCTTTCTCTCCAGACCCCTTGATCCCTTTAGCCGTGAGGGCCACATCTAACTCCCTTTTGAATATATCTAACGAACTGGCCCCAACAACTTTCTGTGGTAGAGAATTCCACATGCCCACAACTCTCTGAAGAAGTTTCTCCTCATCTCGGTCCTAAATGGCTTACCCCTTACCTTACTGTGACCCCTGGTTCTGGACTTCCCCAACATCGGGAACATTCTTCCTGCATCTAACCTGTCCAATCCCGTCAGAATTTTATATGTTTCTGTGAGATCCCCTCTCATTCTTCTAAATTCCATTGAATACAAACCTAGTCGATCCAGTCTTTCTTCATAAGTCAGACTTGTCATCCCGGGAATCAGTCTGGTGAACCTTCGCTGCACTCCCTCAATAGCAAGAATGTCCTTCCTCAGATTAGGAGACCAAAACTGAACACAATATTCAAGGTGTGGCCTCACCAAGGCCCTGTACAACTGCAGTACGACCTCCCCACTCCTATACTTGAATCCTCTCACTGTGAAGGCCAACATGCTATTTGCCTTCTTCACCGCCTGCTGTACCTGTATGCCAACCTTCAATGTTGATGTACCATGACACCCAGGCCTTGTTGTACCTCCCCCTTTCCCAATCTGTCACCATTCAGATAATAATCAGCCTTCCTGTTTTTACCAACAAAGTGGATAACCTCACATTTATCCACATTATACCGCATCTGTCATGTATTTGCCCACTCACCTAACCTGTCCAAGTCAGGCTGCAGCCTCTTAGCATCCTCCTCACAGCTCACACTGCCGCCCAGCTTAATGTCATCTACAAATTTGGAGATATTACATTCAATTCCTTTATCTAAATCATTAATGTATATTGTAAATAGTTGGGATCCCAGCACTGAACCTTACGGTACCCCACTAGTCACTGCCTGCCATTCTGAAAAGGACCCGTTTAGTCCTACTGTCTGCTTCCTGTCTGCCAACCAATTCTCTATCCACGTCAGTACGTTACCCCAATACCATGTGCTTTAATTTTGCACACTTATCTCTTATGTGGGACCTTGTCAAAAGCCTTTTGAAAGTCTAAATACACCACATCCACTGGTTCTCCCTGTCCACTCTACTAGTTACATCCTCAAAAAATTCTAAAAGATTTGTCAAGCATGATTTCCCTTTCATAAATCCATGCTGACTTGGACCAATCCTGTCACTGCTTTCCAAATGCGCTGCTATTACACCTTTAATAATTGATTGCAACATTTTCCCCACCACCGATGTCAGGCTGACCGGCCTAGAATTCCCTGTTTTCTCTTTTCTTTTTTAAAAAGTGGGGTTACATTAGCTACCCTCCAATCCATAGGAACTGATCCAGAGTCTATAGAATGTTGGAAAATGACCACTATTTCTAGGGCCACTTCGTTAAGTACTCTGGGATGCAGACTATAAGGCCCTGGGGATATATCGGCCTTCAATCCCATCAATTTCCCTAACACAATTTGCTGACTAATAAGGATTTCCTTTAGTTCCTCCTTCTCACTAGATCCTTGTTCCCCTAGTATTTCCGGAAGGTTATTTGTGTCTTTGTTAATGAAGACAGAACCAAAGTATTTGTTCAATTGGTCTGCCATTTCTTTGTTCCCCATTATAAATTCACCTGATTCTGACTGCAAGGGACCTACATTTGTCTTCACTAATCTTTTTCTCTTCACATATCTGTAGAAGCTTTTGCAGTCAGTTTTTATGTTCCCTGCAAGCTTACTCCCATATTCTATTTTCCCCCTCCTAATTAAACTCTTTGTGCTCCTCTGCTAAATTCTAAATTTCTCCCAGTCCTCAGATGTGCTGCTTTTTTGGGCCAATTTATATGCCTCTTCCTTGGATTTAACACTATCCCTAATTTCCCTTGTAAGCCATAGTTGAGCCACCCTCCCTGTTTTATTTTTATGGCAGACAGGGATGTACAATTGTTGAAGTTCATCCATGTGATCTTTAAATATTTGCCATTGCCTATCCAGCATCAACCCTTTAAGTACCATTTGCCAGTCTATCCTAGCCAATTCACGCCTCATACCATCGAAGTTACCTTTCTTTTTCAGGACTCTAGTCTCTGTACTAACTGTGTCACTCTCCATCTTAATGAAGAATTCCACTATATTATGGTCACTCTTCCCCAAGGGGCCTCGCATAACAAGATTGCTAATTAATCCTCCCTCATTACACAACACCCAGTCTAGGATGGCCAGCTCTCGAGTTCATTCCTCGACATATTGGTCTAGAAAACCATCCCTTATACACTCCAGGAAATCCTCCTCCACCGTATTGCTACCAGTTTGGTTAGCCCAATCTATATGTAGATTACAGTCACCCATGATAACTGCTGTACCTTTACTGCACGCATCCCTAATTTCCTGTTTGATGCCATCCCCAACCTCACTACTACTGTTTGGTGGTCTGTACACAATTCCCACTAGCATTTTCTGCCCTTTGGTGTTCCGCAGCTCTACCCATACAGATTCCACCTCAGATGTCCTTCCTTAATATTGCGTTAATCTCCTCTTTAGCCAGCAATGCTACCCCAATTCCTTTTCCTTTCTGTCTATCTTTTCTGAATGGTGAATACCCCTGGATGTTGAGTTGCCAGCCTTCGTCACCCTGGAGCCATGTCTCCGTGATGCCAATTACATCATATCCGTTAACTGCTATCTGCGCAGTTAATTCATCCGCCTTATTACGAATAGTCCTCGTATTGAGACACAGAGCCTTCAGGCTTGTTTTTGTTTTAACACTCTTTGTCCTTTTAGAATGATGCTGTAATGTGGCCCTTTTTGATCTTTGTCTTTGATTTTTCTTCCCTCCACTTTTACTTTTCTCCTTCCTACCTTTTGCTTTTGACCTCATTTTACTTCCCTCTGTCTCCCTGCGTAGGTTTCTCTGCCCCTGTCCTATTAGTTTATATCCTCACCAACAGCACTAGCAAATACTCACCCTAGGACATCGGTTCCGGTCCTGCCCAGGTGCAGCCCGTCCGGTTTGTACTGGTCCCACCTCCTCCAGAACCAGTTCCAATGTCCCAGGTATTTGAATCCCTCCCTCTTGCACCATTCCTCAAGCCACATATTCAGCTTAGCTATCCTGCTATTTCTACTTACTCTGACTAGCACGTGGCACTGGTAGCAATCCTGAGATTACTACCTTTGAGGTCCTACTTTATAATTTAACCCCCAGCTCCCTAAATTCAGCTTGTAGGACCTCATCCTGCTTTTCACCTATATCGTTGGTACTTATATGCACCACGGCAACTGGCTGTTCACCCTCCCACTCCAGAATGCCCTGCAGCTGCTCCGAGATATCTTTGACCCTTGCAGCTGGAAGGCAACATACCATCCTGGAGTCTCGTTTGTGGCTTCAGAAATGCCTATCTATTCCCCTTACAATAGAATCCCCTACCACTATTGCTCTCCCACTTTTTTCCCTGCCCTCCTGTGCAGCAAAGCCACCCATGGTGCCATGAACTTGGCAGCTGCTGCCTTCCCCTGATGAGCCATCTCCCCCAACAGTATCCAAAGCGGTATATCTGTTTTGGAGGGAGATGACCACAGGGGACTCCTGCACTACCTTCCTACTACTGCTCTGCCTGATGGTCACCCATTCCCTATCTGCCTTTGTACCCTTTGCCTGCGGTGTGACCAACTCTCTAAACGTGCTATTCACGACATCCTCAGCATCGCGGATGCTCCAGAGTGAATCCATGCGCAGCTCCAGTTCCGCAATGCAGTCTGTCAGGAGCTGCAGCTCGACACACTTCCCGCACACATAGTTGTCATGGACACGTGTCCCTGATTTCCCACATAGGGAGTGTCCGGGACATTGACATTTCTCACTCAATAAGGTATAAATTGATCCTGTACCTCTCCCCATTATTCCTGGGCACCACAGGGGTCAAATCCTGCTCCTGTTTCCCTTCCTGTAACAGCACTGAGCTAAACCCAGCCCATAATGAGCAGGGTTGAGGCAGATTGGTTGCTAGGCACTGCAGTTATGTCATCAAACAGTGCCATTCAGCCCAGCTGGTCCTCTCCTTATCCCTTTAAAGGTGGAGAGCTGGGACATCCTGTCTCAACACACATCCACCCTGTTCATACAGAGAATCCCCAGGGAAGGGCCAGGGCCCAGAGTGTGCAACACAACCCAGGGGGAGGAGAGTTGGGACATCCTGTCTCAACACACACCCCCCTGTTAATACTAAGAATCCCCAGGGAAGGGCCAGGGCCCAGAGTGTGCAACACAACCCAGGGGGAGGAGAGTTGGGACATCCTGTCTCAACACACACCCCCCTGTTCATACTGAGAATCCCCGGGGAAGGGCCAGGGCCCAGAGTGTGCAACACATCCGAAGGGGAAAAGGGGAGGTAAATCATCGATTCGGGACTGAGGGACACCAAGCTTCAGTTTTACAGCCTGTAGACTTCAGGAGGGAAAGACTGAGTTCAGTAGTTTTAGGTCGAGGGGACAAAGCACAACTTCATACTATTTACCCTCCTCGCCTCTTCTTCCCTGAAAGTGCTGACTGTGGCTGGGTTCAGTTCTACACTCACTGGTTCCCCTCCCTCTCCTCCCCTGAAGGTGCTGACTCTGGCTGGGTTCAGTTCTACACTCACTGGTTCCCCTCCCTCTCCTCCCCTGAAGGTGCTGACTCTGGCTGGGTTCAGTTCTACACTCACCAGTTCTCTCCAATATGTGACCCATGTGCCCAATCTCCATGTGTGAACCTCGACAGTGTCAACGGGCTATTCCACTGTCCTTACCTGAGGCCTCACACGTGCATTTCCCAGCAGGGTCTCAGTGGGTAAAGGCACCGTCCATTGAAACTGAGCGCTAGGAACAGGAGGGACCCAGGGTTAATCTTGTCTGTATATCCTCCCTTTCTAATACTATGTAAAAGCAGTTTACAAAAGTCATGATTATAATTAGGAACAAAGGAACTGGAGTCGGCCATTCTGCCGCTTGAGCCTATTCCACCATTCAATGCGATCACGACTGATCTTAACTCCATCTTCCCACCTTCATTCCCTTACCCTTGGTACCCTTGCCGAACAATCTAACGCACAGTTTTGACATTTTCAGTTTTTGGGGAACAGAATTCCAGATTTGTACTACCTTTTAAGAATATAAGAAATAGGATCAGTAGTTGGCTATACGGTCCCTCGAGCCTGCATTCCTGCCCTCTCCCCATATCCTTTGATTCGTTGAGTTTCTAAAATTCGATCTCAGTCTTGATTATTCTCAATAACAGAGAGCTGTACATGCTCAATGATAGAGAATTGCAAGATTCAAATGCTCATCTCATTCCTGAATGGCCGACTCCTTATCCTGAGACTATGACTCTAGTTCCAGTCAGGGGAAAAAGCCTCTCAGCATCTATGTGAAGAAGTGCTTCCTGACATCATTTCTGAATGGCAGTGATGCAGTGATCGTGACCATCTTTAAAAAAGGGGACAAGTCCGACTGCGGCAACTACAGAGGAATCTCACTGTTATCAATACTGGGAGAGTCGTCGCTGGAGTCCT
Source organism: Pristiophorus japonicus (assembly GCF_044704955.1). Lineage (NCBI taxonomy): Eukaryota > Metazoa > Chordata > Chondrichthyes > Pristiophoridae > Pristiophorus > Pristiophorus japonicus. Next base: position 72,972,947 of record NC_091996.1, on the reverse strand, counting down.
CCTCAACCGTCTTCTCCCTGTGGTCGAGGGGCTCCTCCTCTAGGATTGTATTCTATGAATGTATGCTTGTGGGTTTAGATCCCACTCCAGAGATTTCAGCACAAAAATCTAGGCTGACACTCTAGTGCAGTACTGAGGGAATGCTGCACTGTCAGTGGTGTCGTCGTTCAGATGAGACGTTAAACTGAGGTACCGTCTGCTCTCTCGGGTGGATGTAAAAAAATCTACTTCGAAGATGAGCGGGGGAGTTAGCCCCCGTGTCCTGGCCAAAATTCATGCATCAGTCAACAACAGTAGAAAATATTATCTGGACAGTATCACATTGTTGTTTGTGGGAGCTTGCTGTGCACAAATTGGCTGTTTGGTTTTCTACATTACAACAGTGACGAGACTTCAAACGGTACGTTACTGGCTGTAAAACCAGGACTTCCGGTGGTCATAAAAGGCGCTATATCAATGCAAGTCTTTCTTTCTCTACATATCATAAACAAATGCATAAGGGGGAGAAATCAATCTCTGTACCTTTAGCTAACAGTGACATGGAGTGAGGGAAATGAATGGCCTTTGAACACCTGGTCAACTTGGCACTGGAGTGTCTGAAACTCAGAATAGGAACTCCAGACAAACACAATACAGAAAATGGCGGATGACTACCAGAGTGCTCCGCGCAATACGCTCTATCTCCACCAGCAGGGGCGCAATGCGCAGGCGCGGAAATGGTTATTGCCTGGAGAACACCACCCAGAGCGGAGCATGCGCGGTGCGGCTCCTGGAAGCTGAGCGGAGTGGAGCGCGTCCTCAGCAAAACCGAATGCGGCCTCGGCCCCGGCTCCGGCTCTGGCCCCGAGTCAGATTCACAGCGGCCCGACCCTGGCACCAGGAAAGCCGCATAAAGCAAACAACAAGTTGCATTTATACCGCGGGCCCAGCCATTGCCAGCCGGGCTGTGCCGGGGTGGGCGCGGGATGCGGAAGGTGCTCCCGGGCCTCCTGTGTGGTGTAGGGTGTTGTAGCAGGTTGAGCTGCAGTGGGGATGGAGGAAAAGCTGCTGGGTTTCACCTTCAGTACTGCTGAGCCCAGCGGGGCCAACAATTCCCCATGTAGGGCTGTCAGGGGAGGTGATTCTGGGGGAGATTAGATTGTTAAACAGATCCTGTCCGCACAGTGTAAAAGAGGGTTGTCTGAGGGACAAGTATTTCTGCAGAGGATTTTAATATATAGATTTTACATATATATTTAAAAAATTCATTCTTGGGATGTGGGTGTCCCTGGCAAGGCCAGCATTTATAGCCCATCCCTAATTGCCCTTGAGAAGGTGGTGGCGAGCCGCCTACCTGAACCACTGCAGTCCGTGTGGTGAAGGTATTCTCTCAGTGCCGTTAGCTGAGGAGTATTGGGATTTTTACCCAGCGACAGTGAAGGGAAGCCTATATTTTCCCAAGTCAGTATGGTGTGCAACTTGGAGGTGATGGTTTTCCCTTTCACCTGCTGCCCAGGTCCACCTAGTTAGTGGAGGTCGCTGGTTTGGAAGGTTCTGTCAAACCTCTTGTTGAGTTGCAGATGTATAAAGTCCCTCTCCTTCACCGCCCTCCCTCCCCCCCAATCCCATAGAAGCCAGAGTCTTGTGCAGGCCCAGCCCCGGGTGACAGGTTGCCTTCCCTGAAGAACATCAGTGAACCAGTTGGGTTTTTACAACAATCTAGTAGCTTTCTTGGTCTTTCTTTACAATATACATAGGTGACCTAGAAGAGGGGACAGAGTGTAGGGTGCAACAAAATTTGCAGATGACACTAAGATTCGTGGGAAAGCGGGTTGTGTAGAGGATTCAGAGAGGCTGCAAGGAGATTTGGATAGGTTAAGCGAATGGGCTAAGGTTTGGCAGATGGAATACAATGTCGGAAAGTGTGAGGTCATCCACCTTGGGGAAAAAAAACAGTAAAAGGGAATATTATTTGAATGTGGAGAAATTACAATATGCCGTGGTGCAGAGGGACCTGGGGGTCCTTGTGCATGAAACTCTTTTTGGAGTTTATCTGAAAACATAAAACATTAATCCATGCCACCCGACCTGGATGACACACCAGACATTTACAAGGCCCTTTTTTTCCTTTTTTTTTGTGGTTTTTAAAAAAAAATTTAAATCCCAAAAGGTTAGTTTGCAGGTGCAGCAGGTATTCAGGAAGGCGAATGGAATGTTGGCCTTCATTGCGAGAGGGATGGAGTACAAAAGCAGGGAGGTCTTGCTGCAACTGTATACGGTATTGGTAAGGCCGCACCTGGAGTACTGCGTGCAGTTTTGGTCACCTTACTTAAGGAAGGGGTACACAGACGATTCACTAGGCTGATTCCAGAAATGAGAGGGTTACCTTATGATGATAGATTGAGTAGACTGGGTCTTTACTCCTTGGAGTTCAGAAGGATGAGGGGTGATCTTATAGAAACATTTAAAATCATGAAAGGGATAGACAAGATAGAGACAGAGAGGTTGTTTCCATTGGTAGGGGAGACTAGAACTAGGGGGCACAGCCTCAAAATACGGAGGAGCCAATTTAAAACCGAGTTGAGAAGGAATTTCTTCTCCCAGAGGGTTGTGAATCTGTGGAATTCTCTGCCCAAGGAAGCAGTTGAGGCGAGCTCAATGAATGTTTTCAAGTCAAAGATAGATAGATTTTTAACCAATAAGGGAATTAAGGGTTACGGGGAGAGGGCGGGTAAGTGGAGCTGAGTCCACGACCAGATCAGCCATGATCTTATTGAATGGCGGAGCAGGCTTGAGGGGCTAGATGGCCTACTCCTGTTCCTAATTCTTATTTTCTTATATTATTGGTCACTTTTTTCTCGTGCCGGCCCTGCAAATGACCAGATGCATTAAACCCAATTTCACAAGCTGCCTCTTTTTGTGGGTTCTCTCTCACACTCTCTTTCCTCTTTTTTTGTAATTCATTTTACAGGATACAGGGAAGGGGAGAATTTGTAGATGGAAAAACCAAACCAAAAATCACCAAGAGCCGACAGTCGCTCAATTAATCAGGACCTGTATATCATCAACGTTTGAACATGGAAGCATAAAGCACTGTTCAGAGTGGGGAGAAACTGTACACATGTTCTGTGTGTGGACAAGGCTTCAACCGATCCTCTGGCCTATCGAGACACAAGCGCAGTCACACTGGGGAGAGTCCGTTCAGTTGCTCTGTGTGGGGGAAAGGTTTAACTGATTCATCCCACCTCTGACACCAGTATGTCAACACTGGGGAGAGGCTGTTCATCTGTGTGTGTGGGAAGGGATTCACTGAATCACCAACGAGCTCACACTGATGAGAGGTCTTTTAAATACTTGGACTGTGGGAAGTACTATAAAAGTTCTGGGGTACTGAGGTGCCATCAACGTGTTCACACTGGGGAGAGACCATTCAGATGCTCTCACTGCGGGACTGGGTTCAGGCGATCATCTGAACTCACTGTGCACCAGTTCACTCACTGGAGAGAGACCATTCACCTGCTCTGTATGTGGGAAGGAATTCACTCAGTTATCTGACCTGCTGAAACACCAGCGAGTTCACATGTAATTGCAGGGTTTGGATTCTGCTGTTATTGCTTCTGTTAATCTCACCTAGGACTGAACCATGTTCATTCTGACAGTTGGGGTTTGTTTCTGCTGATGTTACTAACCCGATAACTGGGCTGGAGTTTAATATTCTGGAATCATATCTTGAGGTGTGTAAGAAATGTGTCCTAGCCAATCTCTTTAATGGTTCAGAGCTCCTAGGCGTGGAACAGAAAACTCCTTTAGAAATGAACCCCAGTGCTTTGTTTGCTTTTTATGGCTGTATTAACCTGCGTCGCTACTTTTAGTGATTTGTGTAACTGTACCCCGAGATCCCTTTGCTCCTCTACCCCATTTAGTCTCCTATTTTCCAAATAGTATGTGGCTTCCTTATTTTTCTTACAAAAATGCACCACCTCACACTGATCTATATTGAAATTCATTGCCAATTACATGCACGTTCTGCAAATTCATTAATGTCTTGTATTTTCTCTCAGTCTTCCTCAGTATTAACTCTACCTCCCAATTTGATGTCATTGGCAAGTTTTGAAATTGTACTTGCATAGAAACAATGAAAATAGGTGCAGGAGTTGGCCATTTGGCCTTTCGAGCCTGCACTACCATTCAATATGATCATGGCTGATCATGCAACTTCAGTACCCCATTCCTGCTTTCTCTCCATACCTCTTGATCCCTCGTAAGGGCCACATCTAACTCCCTTTTGAATATATCTAACGAACTGGCCTCAACAACTTTCTGTGGTAGAGAATTCCACCGGTTCACAAATCTCTGAGTGAAGAAGTTTGTCCTCATCTTGGTCCTAAATGGCTTGCCCCTTATCCTTAGACTGTGACCCCTGGTTCTGGACTTCCCCAACATCGGGAAGATTCTTCCTGCATCTAACTTGTCCAATCCCGTCAGAATTTTATATATTTCTATAAGATCCCCTCTTATTCTTTTAAATTCCAGTGCTTATAATCCTAATCGATCCAGTCTTTCTTCATATGTCATTCCTGCCATCCCGGGAATCAGTCTGGTGATCCTTCGCTGCACTCCCTCAATAGCAAGAATGTCCTTTCTCAGATTAGGAGACCAAAACTCTACACAATATTCAAGGTGTAGTCTCACCAAGGCCCTGTACAACTGCAGTAAGACCTCCCTGCTCCTATACTCAAATCCTCTCGCTTTGAAGGCCAACATGCCATTTGCCGCCTACATGCCAACTTTAAATGACTGATGTACCATGACATCCATGTCTCGTTGCACCTCCCCTTTTCCTAATCTGTCACCATTCAGATAATCTGTCTTCCTGTTTTTGCCACCAAAGTGGATAACCTTACATGTATCTACATTATACTGCATCTGCCATGCATTTACCCACTCACCTAACCTGTCCAAGTCACCCTGCAGCCTCTTAGCATCCTTCTCACAGCTCACACTGCCACCCAGCTTAGTGTCATCTGCAAACTTGGAGATATTACATTAAAATCCTTTGTCGAAATCATTAATGTATATTGTAAATAGCTGGGGTCCCAGTACTGAACCTTGCGGCACTCCACTAGTCACTGCTTGCCATTCTGAAAAAGACCTGTTTATTCCTACCCTTTGCTTCCTATCTGTCAACCAGTTCTCTATCCACATCAATACATTACCCCCAATACCATGTGTTTTAATTTTGCACACCAATCTCTTGTATGGGACCTTGTCAAAAGTCTTTTGAAAGTCCAAATACACCACATCCACTGGTTCTCCCTTGTCCACTCTACTAGTTACATCCTCAAAAAATCTAGAAGATTTGCCAAGCATGATTTCCCTTTCATAAATCTATGCTGCCTTGGACCGATCCTGTCACTGCTTTCCAAATGCGCTGCTATTACATCTTTAATAATTGATTCCAACATTTTCCCCACTACCGATGTCAGGCTAACCAGTCTATAATTCCCTGTTTTCTCTTTCCTTTTTTAAAAAGTGGGGTTACATTAGCTACCCTCCAATCCATAGGATCCAGAGTCTATAGAATGTTGGAAAATAACCACCAATCCATCCACTATTTTTAGGGCCACTTCCTTAAGTACTCTGGGATGATCGGCCTTCAATTCTATCAATTTTCCTAACGCAATTTCTTGGCTAATAAGGATTTCCTTCAGTTCCTCCTCGCTAGACCCTCGGTCCACTAGTATTTCCGGAAGTTTATTTGTGTCTTCCTTAGTGAAGATAGAACCAAAGTATTTGTTCAATTAGTCTGCCATTTCTTTGTTCCCCATTATAAATTCACCTGATTCTGACTGCAAGGGACCTACATTTGTCTTCATTAATCTTTTTCTCTTCACATATCTATAGAAGCTTTTGCAGTCAGTTTTTATGTTCCCTGCAAGCTTACTCTCATACTCTATTTTCCTCCTCCTAATTAAACCCTTTGTCCTCTGCTGAATTCTAAATTTCTCCCAGTCCTTGGGTTTTCTGCTTTTTCTGGCCAATTTATATGCCTCTTCCTTGGATTTAACACTATCCCTAATTTTCCTTGTTAGCCACGGTTGAGCCACCTTTCCCGTTTTATTTTTACGCCAGACAGGGATGTACAATTGTTGAAGTACATCCATGTGATCTTTAAATGTCTGCCATTGCCTATCCACCGTCAACCATTTAAGTATCATTCACTGGTCTATCCTAGCCAATTCACATCTCATACCATCGAAGTTACCTTTCTTTAAGTTCAGGGCCCTAGTTTCTGAATTAACTGTGTCACTCTCCATCTTAATGAAGAATTCCACTATATTATGATCACTCTTCCCCAAGGGGCCTCACACAACAAGCTTGCTAATTAATTCTCTCTCATTGCACAACACTCAGTCTAGGATGGCCAGCTTCTGATTCCCGAATCCAAACAGTTTATATAAATGGTGAACAGTGGTTCCAGGACCCATCCCTGTGGAACATGAATTCCCACCTTTTGCCAGTCTGCGTAGCTGCTCTTAACTCCCACTCTCTGTTTTCTGTTTTGTAACCAGTTTGCGATCCATAACGGTGTGTAAGGTCTACAAGGTGACCAAGGTCAGGCCGTGTGGAGTGAAGGGCCAGGAAGCAGAATGGATGGAAAGATGGCGACAACAGAAATCAGAGGGTTGGACTTGAGTGGAGTTTGTAGTGACCTTACCCTCCATTCTGTTACCTGACCTTTGACTCCACATGACCTAACCTTGTAGACCGTACATACTGCAGACACAGTGCACCAGTGGTGGATATTGAGTCTTGTGGCAGGGGCGCTGGTGAAGTGGATTTCTCAGTCCATGAGTTTTGAGGCATCGATACTGGCGTTTTTCACCTCTTTCCACTTAAAAACCCACTTGCTGCCAGTTTATTAAAGCCGTTATTGGCCTCTCGGGTGGAACACACCAATAAATGAGGCCTTGTAAATTTCCCTGAGAATGACAGGCCTGAACCCGAGTTAGAAAACATTTAGCAATTAAACCAGCATGGGCGGGGCCTGAGGTGAGAGTCAGTAACAGGAAATTGGTGGCCGGTGAACTTCGCACCATGACTGAGAACCCGGGTACTCAGGTTTCTGGGTCATTTATTGATCCATTTTCTTTATTCCCCGTCTCAATCGGACGGGTGGGTCATCGTGTTGTCCGGCGGAGGTGGGGGTCCTCACTGGAGGGCTCTCTACGCAGGAGTCCTTCTCTACACCATTGGGCATCTGGGGTGAAGAGTGTTGTACGGAGCAGTCATGTGCAATTTTTTAAGCTGCTTTCCAGACTCCAAGACCTGATGTGTTTTTTGCGGCCTTGAGGAGTCCACGGCCCATGTCTACATTCAGTGTGAGAGGTTGCAGCCCCTGGATAGTTACCTGCAGCACGTGTTCAACTTTTGGTTACACTTTAGCCCCATATTAACCTTTGGCCACCCAATGTGGAGGGGGATGGGTAAGTCGGAGGATCTTATCCTCGACCTGCTCTTGGTCCGGGCTAAAGCAGCAATTTGCAGGTCCAGGTTGGGTGGGACCCGAGGGGGTGGGGCCCATGGGGGTTGAGCCCGAGGTGGGGGGGTGCTCTGGCTGACTGCCTCTCTTCCGTGGTCTTGTCTGTGTCCAGGTGGCCCTGGAGAGGGAGCATGCGGTGTCCAACGCTACATAAAAACTTTACATATAGGAGCAGGAGTAGGCCAATTGGCTGTTCCACCATTCAACAAGCTGATCTACCTCAACTCCACCTTCCCGCACTATCCCCATATCCCTTAATTCTCTTCGTTCCTGAAAATTTATCGACATCTGTCTTGAATATACTCAGCGACTGAGCATCCACGGCCCTCTGCGGTGGAGAATTCCAAAGATTCACAATCATTTGAGTGAAGAATTTTCTCCTCATCTCAATCATAAACATCCAACCCCTTATTCCGAGACTGTGACCCCGTGTTCTAGATTCCCCAGCCAGGGGAACTATCTTCTCAGGATTAACCTCGTCAAGCCTCTTAAGATTTTTATAGCTTTCAATTAGATCACTTCTCATTCTTCTAAACTCTAGGACATATAGACCCAGTCTACTCACTCTCTCCTCATAGGGCGATTCCCTCATTCCAGGAACCAGTCTGGTGAACCTTTGTTGGACTCACTCGAAGGCAAGTATGTCTTTCCTACGGTAAGGAGACCAGAACTGTGCACAGTATTCAGGTGTGGCCTCACCAATGCCCTGTATAATTGTAGTAATCCCTTTGTAACAAAACCCTACATACTATTTGCTTTCCTAATTGTTTTGCTGTACCTGCATGTTAACCTTCAGTGATTCATGTACAAGGACACCCCGGTCCCTCTGAATACAAATATTTCCCAGTCTCTCACCATTCAATAAATATTCTGTTTTTATGTTTTTCCGACTAAAACTTCACACTTCTCCACATTATACTCCGATTGCCATGTTCTAGCCCACTCAGTCAACCTGTCTATATCGCTCTGCGGCCTCTTTGTGTCCTTTTCACAGCTTACTTTCCCACCTACCTTTGTATCATCAGTAAACTTGGATATGTTACACTCAGTCCCTTCATCTAAGTCATTGATATAGATTGTAAATAGCTGAGGCCCAAGCACTGATCCTTGCGATACCCCACTAGTTACAGCCTGCTGACCCGAAAAGTCCCCAAAACTTTGGTTACTGTATATTAACCAATCTTCAATCCATTCTAATATATTGCGCTCAATCCCATAAGTCCTAATTTTGTTTAATAACCATATCGAATGCTTTTTGAAAATGCAAATACATTACATCCACTGGTTCCCCATTATCTTTCCTACTAGTTATATCTTTGTCTAACACAATTTTCCTTTCTCTGCCAAATCATACGTCTGATCCCTTCTGTGACCAGTGGGCATAGAAACATAGAAAATAGCTGCAGGAGTATGCCATTCGGCCCTTCAAGCCTGCACCATCATTCAATAAGATCATGGCTGATCCTTCACCTCAGTACCCCTTTTCTGCTTTCTCTCCATACCCCTTGATCTCTTTAGCCATAAGAGCCATATCTAACTCCCTCTTGAATACATCCAATGAACTGGCATCAACAAATCTGTGACAGGGAATTCCACAGGTTAACAACTCTCTGAGTGAAGTAGTTTCTCCTCATCTCAGTCCTAAATGGCCTACCCCTTATCCTAAAACTGTGTCCCCTGGTTCTGGACTTCCTCAACAATGGGAACATTCCTCCCGCATCTAACCTGTCCCGTCCCATCAGAATCTTATACGTTTCTATGAGATCCCCTCTCATCCTTCTAAACTCCAGTGTATAAAGGCACAGTTGATCCAGTCTCTCCTCATATGTCAGTCCAGCCATTTCTGGAATCAGTCTGGTGAATCTTCGCTGCACTCCCTCAATAGCAAGAACGTCCTTCCTCAAATTAGGAGACCAAAACTGAACACAATATTCCAGGTGAGGCCTCACAAAGACCCTATACAATTGCAGTAAGACCTCCCTGCTCCTATACTCAAATCCCCAAGCTATGAAGGCCAACATGCCATTTGCCTTCTTCACCGCCTGCTGTACCTGCATGACAACTTTCAATGACTGATGAACCATGACACCCAGGTCTCGTTGCACCTTCCCTTTTCCTAATCTGCCGCCATTCAGATAATATTCTGCCTTTGTGTTTTTGCCCCCAAAATGGATAACCTCACATTTATCCACATTGTACTGCATCTGCATTTGCCCACTCAGCTAACCTGTCCAAGTCACCCTGCAGCCTCTTATCATCCTCCTCACAGCTCACACCGCCACCCCAGTTTAGTGTCATCTGCAAACGTGGAGATATTGCACTCAGTTCCTTCATCCAAATCATTGATGTATATTGTAAATAGCTGGGGGTCGCAGCACTGAGTTCTGCGGCACTCCACTAGTCACTGCCTCCCATTCCGAAAAGGACCCGTTTATCCCGACTCTCTGCTTCCTGTCTGCCAACCAATTCTCTATCCACATCAGTACATTACCCCCAATATCATGTGCTTTGATTTTGCACACCAATCTCTTATGTGGGATCTTGTCAAAGGCCTTTTGAAAGTCCAAATACACCACATCCACTGGTTCTCCCTTGTCCACTCCACTAGTTACATCCTCAAAAAATTCCAGAAGATTTGTCAAGCATGATTTCCCTTTCATGCTGACTTGGACCGATCCTGTCACTGCTTTCCAAATGCGCTGCTATTTCATCTTTAATAATTGATTCCAGCATTTTCCCCACTACCGATGTCAGGCTAATGGGTCCATAATTACCCGTTTTCTCTCTCCCTCCTTTTTTAAAAAGTGGTGTTACATTAGCTACCCTCCAGTCCATAGGAACTGATCCCGAGTTGATAGACTGTTGGAAAATTATCACCAATGCATCCACTATTTCTAGGGTCATTTCTTAAGTACTCTGCGATGCAGACTATCAGGCCCCGGGGATTTATCGGCCTTCAATCCCATCAATTTTCCCAACACAATTTCCTGCCTAATTAGGATATCATTCAATTCCTCCTTCTCACCAGACCCTCGGTCCCCTAGTACATCCGGATGGTTATTTGTGCCTTCCTTCGTGAAGACAGAACCAAAGTATTGTTCAATTGGTCTGCCATTTCTTTGTTCCCCATTATAAATTCACCTGAATCTGACTGCAAGGGACCTACGTTTGTCTTCACTAATCTTTTTCTCTTCACATATCTATAGAAGCTTTTGCAGTCAGTTTTTTTGTTCCCGGCAAGCTTCCTCTCATACTCTATTTTCCCCCTCCTAATTAAACCCTTTGTCCTCCTCTGCTGAACTCTAAATTTCTCCCAGTCCTTTGGTTTGCTGCTTTTTCTGGCCAATTTATATGCCTCTTCCTTGCATCTAACACTATCCTTAATTTCCCTTGTTAGCCACGGTTGAGCCACCATCCCTGTTTTATTTTTACTCCAGACACGGATGTACAATTGTTGAAGTTCATCCATGTGATCTATAAATGTTTGCCATTGCCTATCCACCGTCAACCATTTAACTATCACTCGCCAGTCTATTCTAGCCAATTCACGCCTCATGCCGTCGAAGTTAGCTTTCCTTAAGTTCAGGACCCTAGTTTCTGATTTAACTGTGTCACTCTCCATCTTAATAAAGAATTCTACCATATTATGGTCACTCTTCCCCAAGGGGCCTTGCACAACAAGATTGCTAATTAGTCCCTTCTGATTACACATCACCCAGCCTAGGATGGCCAGCTCTCTAGTTGGTTCCTCGACATATTGCTCAAGAAAACTATCCCTAATACACTCCAGGAAATCCTCCACCGCATTGCTACCAGTTTGGTTAGCCTAATCTATATATAAATTAAAGTCGCCCATGATAACTGCTGTACCTTTATTGCACACATTCCTTATTTCTTGTTTGATGCTGTCCCCAACCTCACTACTACTGATTGGTGGCCTGTACACAACTCCCATCAGTGTTTTCTGCCCTTTGGTATTCCGTAGCTCCACCCATACCGATTCCACATCATCCAAGCTAATGTCTTTCCTTACAATTGCATTAATTTCCTCTTTAACCAGCAATGCCACTCCACCTCCTTTTCCTTTCTGTCTATCCTTCCTAAATGTTGAATACCCTTGGTTGTTGAGTTCCCAGCCTTGGTCACCCTGGAGCCATGTCTCCGTGATGCCAACTACATAATGTCCATTAACTGCTATCTGCGCAGTTAATTCGTCCACCTTATTCCGAATACTCCTCGCATTGAGGCACAGAGCCTTCAGGCTTGTCTTTTTAACACACTTTGCCCCTTTAGAATTTTGCTGTAATGTGGCCCTTTTTGTTTTTTGCCTTGGGTTTCTCTGCCCCCCACTTTTACTATTCTCCTTTCTATCTTATGCCTCTGCCTCCCTTTTATTTCCCTCTGCCTCCCTGCATAGGTTCCCATCCCCCTGCCATATTAATTTAACTCCTCCCCAACAGCACTAGCAAACACTCCCCCTCGGACATTGGTTCCGGTCCTGCCCAGGTGCAGACCGTCCGGTTTGTACTGGTCCCACCTTCCCTAGAATCGGTTCCAATGTCCCAGGAATTTGAATCCCTCCCTTCTGCACCACTCCTCAAGCCACGTATTCATCTGAGCTATCCTGCGATTCCTACTCTGACTAGCATGTGGCACTGGCAGCAATCCGGAGATTACTACTTTTGAGGTCCTACTTTTTAATTTAGCTCCTAGCTCCCTAAATTCATCATGTAGGACCTCATCCCATTTTTTACCTATATCGCTGGTACCTATATGCACCACGACAACTGGCTGTTCACTTTCCCTTTTCAGAATGTCCTGCACCCGCTCCGAGACATCCTTGACCCTTGCACCAGGGAGGCAACATACCATCTGGAGTCTCGGTTGCGGCTGCAGAAACGCCTATCTCTACCAGGTAGGTATCAAGAGGTGACAATCGATTCTCACAATCACATTATGATTTTTCACAAATAGATTTTTTCTAGTTTGCAAAGTTATACAAATGCTGTAGTAGACATGTTAAACTACTAGTTATTTAAATCAAGGCTGCAGCTACTGAAAGGTTGGCTGTACTGAGGTTTGTGGCAAGAGCTGGCAGACATGTTGTTCTGAAGTGTGATATCTCACACCTGAAGAGTCTGCTTACGTCGTGTGACATAAGAACATGAGAAATAGGAACAGGAGTAGGCCATACGGCCCCTCGAGCCTGCTCCGCCATTCAATATCATGGCTGATCTGATCATGGACTCAGTTCCACTTCCCCACCCACTCCCCTTAACCCCTTATCATTTAAGAAACTGTCTATTTCTGTCTTAAATTTATTCAATGTCCCAGCTTCCACAGCTCTCTGAGGCAACGAATTCCACAGATTTACAACCCTCTGAGAGAAGAAATTTCTCCTCATCTCAGTTTTAAATGGGCGGCCTCTTATTCGAAGATCATGCCCTCTAGTTCTAGTCTCCCCCATCAGTGGAAACATCCTCTCTGCATCCACCTTGTCAAGCCCCCTCATAATCTTATACGTTTCGATTAGATCACCTCTCATTCTTCTGAATTTCAGTGAGTAGAGGCCCAACCTACTCAACCTTTCCTCATAAGTCAACTCCCTCATCCCCAGAATCAACCTAGTGAACCTTCTCTGAACTGCTTCCAGAGCACATATATCCTTTCATAAATATGGAAACCAAAACTGCACGTAGTATTCCAGGTGTGGCCTCACCAATACCTTATATAGCTGCAGTAAGACTTCCCTGCTTTTCTACTCCATCCCCTTTGCAATAAAGGCCAAGATACCATTGGCCTTCCTGATCACTTGCTGTACCTGCATACTATCCTTTTTTGTTTCATGCACAAGTAGCCCCAGGTCCAGCTGTACTGCAGCACTTTGCAATCTTTATCCATTTAAATAATAACTTGCTCTTTGATTTTTTCTGTCAAAGTGCATGACCTCACACTTTCCGACATTATACTCCATCTGCCAAATTTTTGCCCACTCACTTAGCCTGTCCATGTCCTTTTGCAGAATTTTTATGTCCTCGCACATTGCTTTTCCTCCCATCTTTGTATCGTCAGCAAACTTGGCTACGTTACACTCAGTCCCTTCTTCCAAGTCGTTAATATAGAATGTAAATAGTTGGTGTCCCAGCACTGATCCCTGCGGCACCCCACTAGTCACTGGTTGCCAACCAGAGAATGAACCATTTATCCCGACTCTCTGTTTTCTGTTAGTTAGCCAATCCTCTATCCATGCTAATATATTACCTCCAACCCCGTGAACTTTTATTTTGTGCAGTAACCTTTTATGTTGTCAAATGCCTTCTGGAAGTCCACATACACCACATCCACTGGTTCCCCTTTATCCACCCTGTTCATTACATCCTCAAAGAACTCCAGCAAATTTGTCAAACATGACTTCCCCTTCATAAATCCATGCTGACTCTGCCTGACCGTATTTTGCTTTTCCAAATGTCCTGCTACTGCTTTAATAATGGACTCCAACATTTGCCAACCACAGATGTTAGGCTAACTGGTCTATAATTTCCTGTTTTTTGTCTGCCTCCTTTTTTAAATAGGGCAATTACATATGCAGTTTTACAATTTGCTGGAACCTCCCCAGAATCCAGGAAATTTTGGTAAATTACAACCAATGTATCCACAATCGCTGCCGCTAAATCTCTTAAGGCCCTAGGATGCATGCCATCAGGTCCAGGGGATTTATCTGTCTTTAGCCCCATTATCTTACTGAGTACTGTTGTGTATTTGTAAAGCATGCATTCCCATGTTCCGCCACCAGGGAACTCATCCCCTGAAGTCCCAAGGGATCCCAGCATCCCTTAGGAGCACTGTATATAAGCCGGCCCCTAAGACCTGTTCCTCACTCTGGAGTGTCTTATTAAGGACTGAGGTCACTGTTACTTTAACATGAGAACAATCCCCGGGTGCTCGCGGTGGAGCTCCTGGACAAATGCCTCACTGCCTCGCAGAGGCATGACTACTCGACTGCCCCACATCAGGCAGTCTGCTTGTAGTGATAGCTCATGCATGCGCCTGTGAAAGGGTTTTAATTCCTCGGGGCAGGCTTCGCATCTTTTTACTAAGGATAACTTGGGGTCGCTGGCCGTCCAGGCTCTGATTTGGTGAGCCGTCATGGGCGAACCTGTGGACTCAAAAGCATTGATTGCCATGACTATCTCACAGTCCTGTTCGTCAGACCTTTCCGTGGTCGCCAGGGGTAGCCTGCTGAGCGCGTCGGCACAGATGTCTGTGCCTTATGGTATAGTCGTAGGATGCCAGCATGAGTGTCCACCGTTGAATTCACGCCGAGGCGTTGCCGTTTATTGCCTTGCTCTCAGATAGGAGGCATGTGAGGGGCTTGTGGTCGGTTTCTAATGCGAACTTGGCCCCGAAAAGGTATTGGTGCATCTTTTTGACACCATACACGCACGCGAGCGCCTCCTTCTCTACCATTCTGTACCCGCGCTCCGCCCGCGAAAGTGACCTGGAGGCATAGCTTATGGGTTGTAATTTGCCCGCACTATTGACTTGTTGCAAAACACACCCAACCCCATACGCTGATGCCTCACATGTGAGAACTAGCTTTTTACTGGGTCAAAGAAAGTCAAAACACTGTTGGAACACAGAAGGTTGCGTGCCTTATTGAAGGCGCGTTCCTGGGCGTCCCCCCAAAACCAATCGCACCACTTCCTGAGTAGCACGTGGAGAGGCTGCAGCAGCGTGCCTAAGTTCTGCATAAAGTTCCCAAAGTAATTGAGTAGCCCGAGAAAGGCGCGCAGTTCTGAGACATTCCGGGACCTGGGTGCCAGGTGAATTGCTTCTGTTTTGGACTCTGTTGGGCGGATTCCATCAGCGGCAATCCTTCTGCCCAGAAATTCAACCTCGGGTGCGAGAAACAGGCATTTGGATTTCTTGACTCGTAGGCCTACCTGATCCAACCGCTTTATTACTTCCTCTAAATTTCGGAGATGGGAGTCGGTGTCCCTGCCCATGATAAGTATGTCGTCTTGAAATACAACCGTCCCCGTGATGGACTTGAGCAGACTCTCCATGTTGCGCTGGAATATGGCAGCTGCCGACCTGATGCCGAATGGGCATCGATTGTACATGAAAAGGCCTCGATGTGTGTTGATGGTGGTGAGTAGCTTGGATTCCTCGGTCAATTCTTGCGTCATATACGCAGATGTGAGGTCTAATTTTGAGAAAAGTTTACCTCCAGCCAATGTGGCAAATAAGTCCTCCGCTCTGGGCAGCGGGTACTGGTCCTGTAGGGAGACTCTGTTTATGGTAGATTTGTAGTCCCCACAGATTCGTACGGATCCATCAGGCTTCATGACTGGGACGATGGGACTTGCCCAGTCGCTAAATTCCACAGGTGATATAATGCCTTCCCGCAGAAGCCTGTCTAGTTCATGTTCAATCTTTTCCCTCATCACATGGGGTACAGCTCTGGCCTTGTGATGGACTGGTCTAGCATCCTGTGTGATGTAGATTTTGACTTTGGCCCCTTTGAAAGTACCCACACCTGGCTGAAAGAGATGTTCAAATCGCTTTATAACTGTTGAGCAGGAGGTCCGTTCCTCTAATGACATGGCATGGACATCATCCCATTTCCAGTTTAGTTTTGCCAGCCAGCTTCTCCCCAGCAGTGCTGGGGGGTCTCCGGTGACAATCCACAGGGGAAGTCGGTTCACTGTCCCTTTGTGTGTGACAGAGAGCATGGTGCTGCCGAGGACTGGTACATTTTTTTTGGTATAGGTCCTTAGTTTGGTTTCGACCCTTGTGAGTTTTGGTCTGTCTCGTTTATGCGGCCACAATTGTTCAAATTGTTGAGCGCCCATGAGAGATTGACTCGCTCCTGTATCCAGCTCCATGTTGACAGATATCCCGTTGAGTAGGACCCTCATCATTATTGGAGGCGTCCTGTCGTAGGAGCAGCGGCCATTGATCGTGTTGACCCGCTGTACATCGGTGTCCCGGGTACTGTCCCCACCGTCTTCTGGTCCGCTTTCCGACCCATCCAATTCGTATACCAGCCGAGCTGCTGTTTTTTTGCACATGTGGGCCAAATGCCCTGTATATTCACAGTTCCTGCAAACAGCCTGCTGAAATCGACATCCCCTTGACGAGTGCCCACCCCCACACCTCCAGCACAGACTGCTTGCAAAGAATGAGCTGCGTCTGGCTGATCTCTCTTGAGATTCTCTCAGTTTGTAGTTGATTGCTCGCGTTGAGGGTTGATGAGGTGTGAACGGCCGTTCCTGTGGCCCTTGATGGCTTCTGTTGCCACTGCTTGCTGTCGAAAGCCTGTTCTGCCGGTTTGTCTGTGTGTGGGGGTAGCAGCTTTTCTAATGCTGTGAACTCCTTGTTCCATTATTTCGTTAGTTGTCGTACCTGCATTGTAAATCAACCTCGTTTCTTCTTCCCCTACCAAGAATGTCTGTGCAACCAGTGCTGCTGCCTCTAAGGTCAGGTTCTTGGTCTCTCTGAGCTTTCGGAATATGCCTGCGTGGCCTATTCCTTGAATGAAAAAGTCTCTCAGCATTTCTCTCCTCAGTTCATCAGAGAACTCACATAAACTAGCCAACCTCCGACGTTCTGCCATGAAGTCGGGTATGCTCTGGCCCATACAGCGTCTGTAGTTGTAGAACCTGTGTCTGGCCATGTGTAGGCTGCTCGCTGGCTTCAGGTGGTCTCTTACCAGTGTGCTCAATTCTTCAAACAACTTGCTTGCTGGTTTCTCAGGTGCCAACAGATCCTTCATTAAAGCGTATGTTTTCGAGCCACAGCTGGTCAAGAGATGGGCTCTTCTCTTGTCTGCCTTATCATCGCCTAACCAGTCTTTGGTTACAAAGCTTTGCTGGAGCCTTTCTATAAAGTCCTCCCAATTGTCTCCCGCATTGTACTTTTCATCTGACCCGTTGTTCGCCATTCTGTGGATTCTGTAAAGTCCTGTCCCCTCAGTACAGATTCACACGAGGCATGTAGTGAAGTCAAGGTCACTCTGGACCTGCACCTTTATTTCACAGCTCTGGAATGCTGAACTTGCCTGAGACCTGTGCTTATATACCTGTCTCTTGCAAGTGCAGCCCTGGTGGTAAGGTATGCTGGTGGTTATAGGTCATCTCTTATTACAGTCATGTATAGCATGTTGGGATACAGTTATATATAATAATGTAAGATACATGACAATAATTTAGGGACATTCATCAGAAATTAAGGGGGGAAAGATCAGACAGCGGTTCCTTAAGCCCCGACAAATCAATCAGCTATCTATAAGAATGCAAGTACATAAGAAATAGGAACAGGAGTAGGTCATACGGCCCTTTGAGCCTGCTGCACCATTTAATACGATCATGGCTGATCCGATCATGGACTCTGGTCCACTTCCCCACCCGCTCTCCATAAGCCCTTATTCCATTATCGGTTAAGAAACTGTCTATCTCTATCTTAAATTTATTCAATGACCCAGTTTTCACAGCTCTCTGAGGCAACGAATTCCACAGAGTTACAACCCTCAGAAGAAATTTCTGCTCCTCTCAGTTTGACATGGGCGGCCCCTTATTCTAAAATTATGTCACCTAGTTCTAGTCTCCCCTATCAGTGGAAACATCCTCTCTGCATCCACCTTGTTAAGCCTCCTCATAATCTTATACGTTTCGATAAGATCACCTCTCATTCTTCTGAATTCCAATGAGTAAAGGCCCAACCTTCTCAACCTTTCCTCATAAGTCAACCCCTTCATCTCCAGAATCAACCTAGAAAAAAATCTTCTCTGAACTGCCTCCAAAGCAAGTATATCCTTTCTTAAATATGGAAACCAAAACTGTACGCAGTATTCTAGGTGTGGCCTCACCAATACCCCGTATAACTGTAGCAAGACTTCGCTGCTTTTATACTCCATCCCTTTTGCAATAAAGGCCAAGATTCCATTGGCCTTCCTGATCACTTGCTATACCTGCATACTATCCTTCTGGGTTTCATGCACAAGTACCCCCCAGGTCCCGCTGTACTGCAGCACTTTGCAATTTTTCTCCATTTAAATAATAACTTGCTCTTCGATTTTTTTTTTCTGCCAAAGTGCATTACCTCACACTTTCTAACATTATACTCCATCTGCCAAATTTTTGCCCACTCACTTAGCCTGTCTATGTCCTTTTGCAGGTTTTTTGTGTCCTCCTCACACATTGCTTTTCCTCCAATCTTTGTATCATCAGCAAACTTATCAACGTTACACTCGGTCCCTTCATCCAAGTCGTTAATATATCTAGAATATTAACCCCTATAACTGGGCTGGAGTTATTAATATGAGAATGATGATGGTTCAGTCATAGATGTAATTAAGAACAGATTCCAATCCCTGCAGTCTGACTACTTGTGAATTTGCTGGTGTGTCAGCAGGTGGGATGATTGAGTGAATCCCTTCCCACACATGGAGCAGGTGAACGGCCTCTCCCCGGTGTGAACTTGCAGGTGTAGAATGAGGTTCAATGACTACGTGAACCTTTACCCATTGAGTGCACCTCAATGGTCTCTCATCAATGTGAACTTGCTGATGTGTCTGGAGAATGGCTTCTCCCCACTGTGAATGGTGCGATGGTTTTTCAGGCTGTGTAACTGGTTAAAGCTCTTTCCACAATCTGCACTGGAACACTCTCACTCGGGGGTGTGTGTCTCGGGGCTTTTCCAGTCACACTGATGTTTGAAATGTTTTGCCACAGATAGAAGAGACAAACATTTCTCCTTCCACATTGAAAGGCCGCTGATATTCAGGCCCTGATGAATGGAGTGAGTGTATGAGATGTGGATGTGATGTTGGGTTTGAGTTTGCGGCCTGTAAATGCTGCCCTTCTCACAGCCTGGAACAGCAGTTTACAAAAGCCCTGACTGTGAGTCCAGGATAGAAATTCACAACATTCTCTCCTCCTGGTTCCAGGCCCAGGGAAAGGCCGCGCATGCGCCCTGCTGCCATTGCCCCAGCAAGATGGCAGCCTTTCCCCGGGGGCCCCACTCGGGGCAAAGGCCGGAACTGGAGGTTGTTGTTCGGGGCCTGAGGCCGACAGCGGGTGTGTGTGAAGCGGATAATGCGGAGTTTGCTCTGGGGCCTGGGGCTCAGCTCACACTGCCCGGGGATTGACAGCAGCTCCGGACCAATAGGAAGAGCGGGGGCGGGGCTGGTGCTCCGAGTGGGTGGTTGGTGTCCAACCAATCGGAGTGTGTGATGGCGGAGCTTGCGGCACCCAGTGGGCGGGGCTGACCTGGATCTCCCTCACTGAGCATGCGTGGGCGGTGGAGACGGACTTTTGGCCGAACAGTCGGTTCCAGAAGATGGAAGGAGATTGTGGGCACTGGGGAGGAATTCGACCTGCGCATGGGCCTCCGGCCCCGAATAAGAGCCCGCAGGTCCCGTGTTTGCACCGCGGTGACATGCCCGGCTGCCAGGGTGAACGGGGTCACTGGTGCCATCTTAAACAGGGCGGGGTCACGACGCATGCGCAGCCATCATGGCCAGGAACAGAGAGTGGGCGGGGCTTCAGGGTTTCTGTTCCTAACCAGGTCCCAGAGCCCGGGAGATGGTGCATCCTGGGGAACAGGTCTTTAATCCCCATCACCCACTCCCAGGCCGCAGGTGATGTTTGCCCCTAGAGGGGTCTGTGAGCCATGGAGATATTCAGTGTGAGAGGTTGCAGCTCCACAACTCTTGGTTACTCTTTAGCCCCACACTCCTAATCTTTGGCCGCCCAGTGCGGGGGGTAAGACCGAGGATCTTCTCCTGGACCTGCTCTTGGGCCTGGCTCAAACAGCCATTTGTAGGATCCAGGATGGACAGGGTCCATGGGTGGTCACTCTGGCTGCCTGCCTCTTCCGCTTTAACAGGCGGGGGCTCGACAGGCCGAATGGCCTTCTTCCGTAATTATTCTAGGAATCTAAGCAGTCCCTGTTGTAGGAAATTCCACATTCTCACCATTCTTTGGGTAAACAAATTTCTTCTGAATTCTCGATTGGATTTTTGGTGATTATCCTATAGTTATGCTCTTCCCCACAATTCTCTCTCTATCCACTCTGTCAAAACTTTTCATAATTTTAAAGATCTCTCTCTGAATTTTAAAAGCCTTTATTTTTCAAAAGAAAAGAGACCCAGCCTGTTCATCCTTTCCCGATATGTATACCCTCACATTTCTGGAATCATCTTTGTAAATCTGCTCTTCCCCCTCTCCAGTGCCTCTATATCCTTTTCATAATATGGTAACCAGAACTGTACGCAGTGTGGTCTAACCAAGGTTTGATACAGGTTTAGCATAACTTCCCTACTTTTAAATTCTATACCGCTAGAAATAAACCCTAGTGCTTGGTTTGCTTTTTTATGGCCTTGCTAACCCATGTCGCATCTTTTAGTGAATTGTGTATTTGTACTCCGAGATCCCTTTGTTCCTCTAGCCCACCGAGACTCGTGACCTCCCTATTCCTCCTACCAAAATGTAATACCTCACATTTATCTGTGTTGAACTTTATTTACCAATTATATGCCCATTCTGCAAGTTTATTAATGTCCTCCTGTAATTTGTTACATTCCTCCTCAGTATTGACTATCGCTCCCAATTTGGTGTCATCTGCAAATTTAGAAATTGTGTTTTTGATTCCAAGGTCTAAATCGTTAATATAAATTGTGAACAACAGTGGTCCCAGCACTGATCCTTGTGGAACAACACTACCCACCTTCTGCCACTGAGAATAGCTACCGGTTACCCCTGCTTTCTGTCCTGAAGCCAGCTAGCTATCCGTTTGGTGACTTGTTCCCTGACTCCGCATTCTCTAACCTTGTTCATCGGTCTATTATGGGATACCTCATCGAAGGCCTTTTGAAAATCTAGATAAATTACATCTACTGCTTTACCATTGTCTACTCTCTCTATTACAACTTAAAAAAATTCAATGAGGTTGGTCAAGCTAGACTTTCCCTTTTGAAATGCATGCTGACTATTCGTTACTATATTATTGGTTTCCAGATGTTCTGGACCAGGAGAGAAAATCATTGACTGATTGATTCTCACTCTGCACACAGAGGGTTTCTCAGCTGTTCAACGCAAAAGAAAAATACTATGGATGCTGGACATCTGAAATAAAAACAGAAAATGCTGCAAATACTCAGCAGGTCAAGCATTGCCTGTGGAGAGTGTACAACAGGTGTACATTTATATAGCGCCTTTCATGACCACCGGATGTCCCAAAGAACTTTACAGCCAATTAAGTGCTTTTTGGAGTATCGTCACTGTTGTAATCTAGGAAATGAGGCAGCCAAATTGTGCACAGCAAGCTCCCACAAACAGCAACGTGATAAATGACCACATAATTTTTTTTTAGTGATGTTGATTGAGCGATAAATATTGACCAGGACACCGGGGTTAACTCTCCTGCTGTTCTTTGAAATAGCGCCATGGAATCTTTTATGTCCACCTGAGAGAGGAGACGTGGCCTCGGTTTAACGTCTCATCTGAAAGACGGCACATTTGACAGTGCAGCACTCCCATAGTACTGCACTGGAGTGTCAGCCTAGATTTTTGTATCTGCATCTCTGGAGTGAACCCACAACCTTCTGACTCAGAAATGAGACTGCTACCCACTGAGCCACAGCTGGCACAGAGTTGCTTTAGGTCAGTGACTTTTTGTCAGAACTGGATAAAGTTGGAGAAATTTCAAATTTTAAGCAAGTGCAGAGGCAGGGAAAGGAGGGGAGGAAAGAACAAAAGGGAAGATCTGTGATCGGGCGGAAGGCAGGAGAGGTTAAATGGCAAAAGGGCAGGTTGTACAAAGCAAAAGGAGATAGTAATGGTGCACACAAAGAAACAAAAGACGGATCTAGAGGAGGTGTAAATGGGAGTAGCAGAATCATCAACAGTTGCTGTCCGAAAAGATGGGGGCAGGGTTTATGGTCTGAAATTTTTGAACTCAATGTTGAGTCCAGAATGCTGTAAAGTGCTTAATCGAAAGATGAGGTGCTGTTTCTCGAACTTCATTAGAACTGTATAGGAGGCCAAGGACAGAGAGGTCAGAGTGGGAGTGGAGCAGAGAATTAAAGTGACAGGCGACCGGAAGCTCGGGGTCAAACTTGCCGGCTGAATGGATGTGTTCCGCAAAGTGGTCACCTAATCTAAGTTTGTGTTGTGTTCCTGATACAGATGAGACTGCACACAGGGAGGTTAAAGTAACAGTGACCTCAGTCTTTATTAAGACACTCCAGAGTGAGGAACAGGCCTAAGGGCTGGCTTATATACAGTGGGATCCTGGGATCCCTTGGGACTTCAGGGGATGCACTCCATGATGGCGGAACATGGGAGTGCATGCTTTATAGATACACAACATCACTCCACCCCCCCCCCACCACAAAGTCAAAGTGAAAACTATTTACAAGGTGAGGCGGTTGGTGTAAAATCCTTACTCGACAGCATGAAACCACACGAAGCACATTCCAGAGACAAGGCCACTCTGTGACCTTAACTCTTTATTACAGGATTCCAGAAGTGATGACCCTGTGTGGGACTTCCCTTTATATACCTGTGTGATCAGGTAAGGAGTGTCTCCCACAAGTTCACCCCCTGTGATCAAGGTGTGCATTTAAGTTGAGTATACAGTAATACAGTGGTGTTACATTGTGGTTACAAACATGACAGACGGGAGCCTTTCTTTCTCTGGTGGACCGCCTCGGTACAAATGTCTGTTCTGGTGTGTTGGCTGTACCCTCGCTGGGCTGGCGTGTTGTTGGCCCTGCAGGGCTGCTGGGTGAACCTGGCCTTGCTGGGCTGTTGGGCGTGATGGGTTTGATTTCCTGGTTCGGGGTGGTGTCGTTGATCCTTTGGGTGTATGTTGTGGGCTCGAAAAAGATGGTGTCTGCTGTGGGTTGTTCAGGGCAGTCTGTGAACCCCAGCCTCGTTTGGTCCAGGTGCTTTCTGCAAATTTGTCCATTGTCTAGTTTGACTACAAACACCCTACTCCTATCTTTAGCTATCACCGTGCCCGCGATCTACTTGGGACCATGTCCATAGTTTAGCACATACACAGGGTCATTCAGATCAATTTCCCGTGACACAGTGGCGCGACCATCGTTTACACTTTGTTGCTGCCGCCTGCTCTCTACCTGATCATGCAGGTTAGGGTGAACCAGCGAGAATCTGGTTTTAAGTGTCCTTTTCATGAGTAGCTCAGCCGGGGGCACCCCTGTGAGCGAGTGGGGTCTCGTGCGGTAGCTGAGCAGTACTCGGGACAGGCAGGTTTGGAGTGAGCCTTCTGTGACTCGTTTAAGGCTCTGTTTGATTGTTTGTACTGCCCGCTCTGCCTGCCCATTGGAGGCTGGTTTAAACGGGGCCGAGGTGACATGTTTGATCCCATTGCGGGTCATGAATTCTTTAAATTCGGCACTGGTGAAACATGGCCCATTATCACTGACCAGTATGTCAGGCAGGCCGTGGGTGGCAAACATGGCCCTCAGGCTTTCAATGGTGGCGGTGGCGGTGCTTCCCAACATTATTTCACATTCAATCCATTTTGAAAAAGTATCCACCACCACCAGGAACATTTTACTGAGAAACGGGCCCGCATAGTCGACATGGATCCTTGACCATGGTCTGGAGGGCCAGGACCACAAATTTAGTGGTGCCTCCCTGGGCGCATTGCTCAACTGAGCACACACGCTGCATTGCTGAACACAGGACTCTAAGTCAGAGTCACCACACGTGGGATCTGGCTATCGTTTTCATCATTACTATACCTGGGTGTGTGCTGTGGAGATCCGAGATGAATGTCTCCCTGCCCTTTTTTGGTAGCACTACGCGGTTACCCCACAACTGGCAGTCTGCCTGAATGGAAGCTCGTCCTTTCGCCGCTGAAACGGCTTGATTTGCTCTTGCATTTCAACGGGGATGCTGGCCCAGCTCCCATGCAGTACACAGTTTTTTTACTAGGGACAGCAGAGGATCTTGGCTGGTCCAAGTCCTAATCTGGCGGGCCATGACAGGTGATTTATCATTTTCAAATGCTTCCATGACCATCAACAAGTTTGCTGGCTGCGCCATTTCCACCCCACGTGGTGGGCAATGGTAGCCGACTGAGAGCATCCGCACATTTCTCGGTGCCTGGCCTGTAGCGGATGGTATAGTTATACGCCGATAGCGCGAGTGGCCACCTTTATATGTGGGCTGAGGCATTAGTATTTATCCCCTTGTTTTCAACGAATAGGGATATGAGGGGCTTGTGATCGGTTTCCAGCTCAAATTTGACGCCAAACAGGTACTGATGCATTTTCTTTACCCCGAACACACATGCTAATGCCTCTTTCTCAATCATGCTGTCGGCCCTCTCGGCCTTAGACAAGCTCCTGGAAGCATAGGCGACAGGTTGCAACTTCCCTGCAATGTTGGCTTGTTGTAATACACACCCGACTCCGTACGACGACGCATCACATGCTTTCACAAGTCTTTTACACGGGTTATACAATACAAGTAGCTTGTTGGAGCATAAAATGTTTCTGGCTTTCTCAAAATCAATTACTTGTTTTTTTCCCCATACCCAGTTCTCACCTTTACGCAATAACACATGTAGGGGCTCTAAAAGGGTGCTTAACCCCAGTAGGAAGTTACCAAAATAGTTGAGGAGTCCCAGGAACGACCGCAGCTCCGTGACGTTCTGTGGCCTGGGCGTATTCCTGATAATCTCTGTCTTGGCGTCTGTGGGTCGAATGCCGTCTGCCGTGATCTTTCTCCCCAAAAACTCCACTTCTGTTGCCATGAAGAAGCATTTCGACCTCTTCAGCCGCAGCCCTACGCGATCCAGTCGCTGGAGGACCTCCTCCAGGTTTTGTAGATGCTCGATGGTGTCCCGACTCTGCTCCTGCAGCCACAGTATTTATGTGGCTGGTCCAGTTAGGTTTCTGGTCAATGGTGAGCCCCAGAATGCTGATGGTGGGGGATTCGACGATGGTAATGCTGTTGAATATCAAGGAGTGGTGGTTAGACTTTTGTTGGAGATGGTCATTGTCTGACACTTATTTGGCGTGAATTTTACTTGTCACTTATCAGCCCAAGCCTCAATCCGGGTCTTGCTGCATGCAGGCATGGATTGCTTCATTATCTGAGGAGTTGCAAATGGCACTGAACACTGTGCAATCATCAGTGAACATCCCCACTTCTGACTATGACGGAGGAACTGTTAGAAATCAGGGATGCCTAAAAATGTATAAAACTGATACAAATGAATAAAACTGATAGGAATGCTGTGTTGAAATCGTTGTTTTGAATTGCAGACAGGAAGTCTCTTCGGATCAGAGAAATGCTTAGAAATGCTATCTCATAGGGCGAGAATTTCCACTCCCTTTTCGGTGGTTTTCTTGGCGGAACTGATCATTTTCAGCAGAAAACCACCCGTGCAAATTTCCATTCCATGTTTTTTTTAAAAAGTGTTCTGCCGATGTTTTCAAAATATTGCTGGGGAGTGGACAACCGACGTGCACCGCCGAGAAAACCAACATGGTCCGAGTTTGGGCTTAGCAGTGACCCGTAGGTAAGATAAAAAAAAACGCCCACAAGAAGCAGCTGGAGCTGGGCGGTAGGTAAGTAGGCTGCACAGAAAGGTAAGTTAGAGGGTTTTTTATGTTAAGGTAAGTTAAAGGGTCTCTGTATGGCTCAGAGACATGCACCATGTACAGTAGACACCTCAAGTTGCTGGAGAAATACCATCAACGATGCCTCCGCAAGATCCTATAAATCCCCTGGGAGGACAGGTGCACCAACATTAGCGTACTTGACCAGGCCAACAACCTCAGCATCGAAGCACTGACCACACTTGATCAGCGCTGCTGGGCAGGCCACACCATTCGTGTTATGTCTTTAATACTCTTCTGAATGACTCCACGAGGTCTAGTACTGTACTTGAGCTGTTGTGACCTTAGTGCCATTTATTGTAACTCCAGCGTGAGGCACAAGCATGTGGGCAGCCTTTTATACTGGGCCCTGCACACCTATGCAGGTGACCCTCAGGTCTCCCACTGCAGTGCCCTCTGGTGGCATACCTTATGTGACTATACAGTTAGTGTACATGGTCTACATACATGACCATTCGCATGCCAGACACGAGACTCCCAAAGCAAGCGCTCTACTCGGAACTCCTTCACGGAAAATGAGCCAAAAGTGGGCAGAGGAAACGTTACAGGGACGCCCTCAAAGCCACCCTGAAAAAGTGCAATATCCCCACTGACACCTGGGAGTCCCTGGCCAAAGACCGCCCTAAGTTGAGGAAGTGCATCCGGGAGGGCGCTGAGCACCTTGCGTCTCATCGCCGAGAGCATGCAAAAATCAAGCGCAGGCAGCGGAAAGAGCGTGCGGCAAATCAGTCCCACCCTCCCCTTCCCTCAACGACTATCTGTCCCACCTGTGACAGGGACTGTGGCTCCTGTATTGGACTGTTCAGGCACCTAGGACTCATTTTAAGAGTGGAAGAAAATCTTCCTCGATTCCGAGGGATTGTCTATGATGATGAAAGGGTGTTTTATAATTCTTTTAAAATTCTTTTACAGCGATTAAGTTAAAAAGAGTCTTGAGCATGTTTTCTGATTTTATTTTTTGTTTCTTGGAAGAAGTATTTTTTGTGTTTTCCCCCCTTCCTTGGCCCAACTTCAGCCTTGGTCTAAATTTGAGTAATTACAGCCCATTTTAGTTAAGAACCGCCCAATTTGCCCAGAATCGCGTTTAACCACCGAAAATCCACGTGTAAGATCCATTTTCATTCCGGGCGGTATTTTTTTCCTTTTTTTATGCAATTTTTCGCTGGCGTTATTTGAAGAATCTTAGCGATCTTTTTAGGCGGCAATCGAGCAATGCCGAATTTTAGGGAAATTCTAGCCCACGACGGTGTGGATCTCATCAGCAAATCACACCTTGGTCTGTCCCCCTACTCCCCTGGCACTTTCTCCTCTTTTGAACATTCCACTTCTCTCACCTCTCATTTAAAATTCTCATTCTCTACCATTCACCCAAGTATGATAAAAATGTTATCACGGCTATATCTCACTGCTTTCCTCCCTCAGCCTCTGCACCAAGCGACTTCTCATCCTCAGTAATTTCAACCTCCATCTCAATTCATCATGCTCTCTCTCCTCTGACTACCCTCCTGTCCTCATTTAATCTCCCTCCATATGAATTCCTCAACCCACATTCATGGCCACCCCCTTGACCTTGCCATCGCTCATGTCCTCGCTATTCCTACCATGTCAATCACAGATAAGGCCATCTCTGACCATTTCCTTGTATCACTCTCCACCCACATCCCCCTTCCCCAATCCAAACCTATTTCTTTCTGCATCGCCCCGGATAAAACTCTCTTGACTTACAACTGCACTAATCAACTCCAAACTGTCCCACCTTTGGTCCTCCATTCACCATGACATTTCTGCAGTCACCGATCTGCTCAACCACACCCTCACCACCACCTTTGATGCCATAGTCCCTATTAAAACCATTAGTCTCTCTCATCCTGGTCGTTCACCTGGTACAGCCCTCATCTTCGCTCCCTTAAGTCCAAGGGGCGCAGACTTGAACGGATGTGGCGGACAACTGGTTTAGCCATTCACCGTCAGATCTGGCTCGATCACATAAAGCATTATCGGGTCCTACTCTTGTCTGCAAAAAACTGCTCATTATTCCAGGATTATTCTGGAATGCAAAGATAACTCCCGGCTACTGTTCTCTACTGCTAACCGTCTCCTTAAACCTCTCTCCCTTGCCTCCACCCCACTCGCCTCCAACAACAAGTGTAAGGAGCTCATGGATTTCTTTGTCTCAAAGATTGAGACCATCTGATCAGCTGCCTCTGCAATTTCCCTTCCTTCCCCTAGCCCACCAGGCCAAAATTCCTCTGAGGTTCCCCCTGTCCTAGCCCTAAACTCAGATCTTTCTCCAGTTTCTCTTTGATCATCCCCCCCTTGACCTCGCCAAGCTCATCTTGCCATGAGACCTTCTTCCTGCTTCCTTGATCCTATTCCCACTAAACTGTTGACCACTCAACTTCCTTTTTTGGCCCCCATGTTAGCCGACATTGTTAACGGTTCTCTCTCCTCGTGTACTGTTCCCCTCTCCTTCAAATCTGCCGTCATCACCCCTCTCCTCAAAAAACCAACTCTTGACCCCACTGCGCTTGCTAGCTATCACTCCATCTCCAACCTCTCTTTCCTGTCCAAAGTCCTTGAACATGTTGTCGCCTCCCAAATCCATGACCATCTTTCCCAGAACTCTATGTGTGAATCCCTCCAATCCAGTTTCCGCCCCTACCACAGTACCAAAACGGCTCTCATCAAAGTCACAAATGACATACTTTGTGACTGTGACAAAGGCAGACTATCCCTCCTCGAATTACTGGACCTGTCTGCAGCCTTTGACATGGTCCCACTCCATTCTCCTTCAACGCCTCTCCACCCTCGTCCAACTAGCTGGGACTGCACTCGCCTGGTTCCATTCTTATCTATCTAATTGTAGCCAGAAATTCTCCTGCAATGGCTTCTCCTCCCACTCCTGCATCGTTACCTCTGGTGTCCCCCAAGGACCTATCCTTGGCGCCCTCCTATTTCTCATCTATATGCTGCCCCTTGGCGACATCATCCGAAAACACGGAGTCAGTTCCCACATGTACGCTGACGCCACCCAGCTCTACCTCACTGCCACTTCTCTCGACCCCTCCATGGTCTCTAAATTGTCAGACTGCTTAGCCGACATCCAGTACTTGATGAGCAGAAATCTTCTCCAATTAAATATTGGGAAGACCGAAGCCATTGTCTTTGGTTCCCACCACAAACTCCGTTCCCTAGCCACTGACTCCACCCCTCTCCCGAGCATCTATCTGAGGCTAAACCAGACTGTTTGTAACCTAGGCATCATATTTGATCCTGAAATGAGCTTCCAGCCACATATTCGCAGCATAACTAAAACTGCATATTTCCACCTCCATAACATTGCCCGCCTCCACCCCTACCTCAGCTCTTCTGCTGTTGTAACCCTCATCCATGCCTTCGTTACCTCTAGACTTGACTACTCCAACACAATCCTGGCTGGCCTCCCACATTCAACTCTACTTGAGGTCATCCAAAACTCGGCAGCCTGTGTCCTAACTCGCACCAAATCTCATTCACCCATTGTGTTCCCTGACCTACATTGGCTCCCGTTTAAGCAATGTCTCGATTTCAAAATTATCATCCTTGTTTACAAATCACTCCATGGCCTCGCCCCTCCTGATCTCTGTAATCTCTCTCGGCCTCATAACCCCACGAGATATCTGCGCTCCTCAAATTCTGCCCTCTTGAGTATCCCTGATTATAACTGCTCAACCATCTTTGGCCGTGCCTTCAGCTGCTTGGGCCCTAAGCTCTCGAACTCCCTCCCTAAACCTCTCCACCTTGCTACCTCTCTTTCCTCCTTTAAGATGCTCCTTAAAACCTACCTCTCTAACCAAGCTTTTGGTCATCTGTAATTTCTTCTTCTATGGCTCAGTGTCAATTTTATCTGTTTTATCTTGTATCACGACTGTGAAGCGCCTTGGGATGTTTTGCTGCGTTAAAGACGCTCCATAAATAAAAGTTGTTGTTTTCTACGGAGGGTATAGTTTCTTTGTACTATATCCTATCTCCCTGTTGCTAAGCGACTATCTGTTGTTTTTAAGTTAAGACTTGAACCTTGTTTATGTATTTTAGGTATAATGCGAAGGGTAAGATTTGAAGTTAGTTTAACAAAACTGCTGGCGAAGAGAATGGATGGAAGTTGTGAAAGTTAACGTAACCATGTTGCTACGTTGTAAAGGAGATAACAATCTCTGGGGTGAACAGTTTTCTGGTTTGGCCTCATAGGGACAAGAGAGATGAAAAGATTTCCACAGGAAGAAACCCTGGGACAGTATAAATGACGAGACATGTGGCCAAGAAAATCATAAGATATCTTTAGGGTGGCTTGTTGAAACAACAATCGAGACAAAAGAACTAGAAGTCTTATTGGATATTATGTTTTTAGGGGAACCTCAATAGGTCAAAAGGTCTTGTCAATATCCCAGGTCAGGCCCGACCCTGAAAATAGAATAAAGCTCGCCTCCTTAAGGTTGCTCTCACAGACGGTGTGAGGGGAGGGTGAAACAAATTGAGCAGGTTGAACACTCTTCGAGCGATGCCATGCTTTACCAAACGAAGCTCTAGACAAAGAAAGAGACTGTAAGCCAGAGAACTGCACACGTGCACCAACCGTTTGTCTGATCGGGATCGTATCAACTACCTGTTACGGTCGTATGTTTTTGCGATACAACAAAAGTGTTGTATTCTATCTTAAACTCTGATTAAACACAATATACCCACCAGATAGGTTTTTAAAAACTTGTACAATTAGTCCCAAATATTAAATATTTTATTCCACAGAAGCACGGGGTTTATCTGCTTTTATTCATGAATTTAAAAAGGCCATAATAAAATCTGAGTAAATGGTGTGTCAGCAGGGTGGATGACTGAGTGAATCCCTTCTCACACTCAAAGCAGGTGAATGGCCTCTCCCCAGTGTGAATTCACTGGTGTGTCCACAGACTCGAGTGCTGAGTGAATCTCTTCCCACACACGGGACAGCTGAATGGCCTCTCATCAGTGTGAACCCGTTGGTGCCTCAGCAGGTGGATGACTGAGTGAATCCCTTCCCATACACAGAGCAGGTGAACGGAATTTCTCCTGCTCTCTCCCACTGATGTCTCTTCAGATCCTGGGACATTTCAAATCTCTTCCCAGTCAGAACATTTAATTTGTGTCTCACCACAATGAACAAGCTGGTGTCTCTGAAGCATGGATGATGCAATTAATCCCTCTCCACAAATGGAGCTGGTTAAAGATCTCTCTCGTGTGAATTTGCTGATGTTAATCGGAGCGGATGACTGAGTGAATCCCTTCCCTCACACGGAGTGGGTGAACAGGCTCTCCCCAGTGTGAACTCGCTGGTGTCTCTTCAGGTACTTGTAGATTTTGAAGTTCTTCCCACACTCACAAGATTTAAAAGTTCTCTCATCCATATGAACTGGCTGGTGTGCCAGACGATTCGAGGACCGATGGAATCAGGGCCTGAGGAATCATGTGACTGTCAGATCTTGACGTGATGTTTGGTTTGAGCTTCCTGTCTGTAAATGCTCCACTTCTAAAAAGGAGTGAAGATAAAACTCAATATAGAGAAGTGTGAGGTGATACATTTTGTTAGGAAGAATGAGGAGAGACAATACATGCTAAATGATACAATTTTAACAGGGGTGCAAGAGAGACCTGGGGGTGCCTGTGCACAATTCTTTGAAGGTGGCAGGGCAGGTTAACAAAGCCAGGAATTTATGCTAAACCTATATAAAACACCAGTGCATCTCGCTCTCCAACCAGTATTCTGTTCTGAGTACTGGTGGGGGCGATGGTTCCTCTCGGGAGTACAGCCAGAGCCAAATCCACGTCACCACTGATGGGTAAACTGTACGGGGGTGGGTGGGGAGGGGAGGGGGAAGTTGGGAAAGCAATAGTGGTAGGGGATTCGATAGTTAGGGGAGCAGACAGGCGTTTCTGCGGCCGCAGATGTGACTCCAGGATGGTATGTTGCCTCCATGGTGCCAGGGTTAAGGATGTCACTGAGCGATTGCAGAACATTCTGAGGGGGAAGGGTGAACAGCCAAAGGTCATGGTCCATATCGGTACCAACAATATAGGTAGAAAAATGGGATGACGTCCTGCAGGGAGATTTTAGGGAGCTAGGAAAGAGATTAAAAAGCATGACCTCTAAAGTAGTAATCTCCGGATTACTCCCGGTGCCATGCATGAGTATAGAAATAGGAGGATAGAGCAGATGGAGAGCATTGCTGAGGAGATGGTGCAGGAGGGAGGGCTTCAGATTCCTGGGGCATTGGGGCCGGTTCTGAGGGAGGCGGGACCTGTACAGGCCAGATGATTTGCACCTCAACAGAGCCGGGACCAATATCCTCACGGGGAAGTTTGCCAGTGCTATTGGGGAGGGTTTAAACTAAGTTGGCAGGGGGATGGGCACCAGGATGTAGCATTAGAAAGGAGAAACAAAGGATTGGGAGAGACTGATAGTACCAAAGCATCAAATAGTAAGGTAGTAGGTGGGGTCATATCAACAGAGAACACAGGATGGTCGAAGGTAGGTTTACAGTGTATGTATGTGAACACACAAAGTATAGCAAACAAGGTTGGTGAGCTGCAGGTGCAAATAGCCACATGAGAATCTGATGTCATGGCAATAATGTAGACCTGGCTCAAAAAGGGGCAGGATTGGGTATTAAATATTCCTGTATATCGGGTGTTCATGAAAGATAGGGAAGGAAAGACAGGAGGTGGTGTGGCAGTATTGGTTCAGGAGAATGTCACAGTGCTGGAGAGAGAGGATGTCCTGGAGGGGTCATGGACAGAATCTATATGGCTACAGTTAAGGAATAGAGGTGCCATTACACTACTCTATGTATTCTATAGGCTACCAACTAATGTTAAGGGTATAGGACATGATGTGCACCGGCACGGACATGATGGGCCCAATGGCCTCCTCCTGTGGGGTGATATTTCTAGAATTCTATGATTTATGGAGGAGCAAATGTGAGAGAGATGCAAGAACTACAGAGTAGTGATAATGGGGAACTTCAACTATCCTAATATAGACTGGGATGGCAATAGTGTGAAGGGCAGAGAGAGGGAAGAATTTCTGAAGTGTGTTCAGGAGAACTTTCATGATCAGAATGTTTCCAGCCCAATGAGTAAGGAGGCATTGCTGGATCTGGTTCTGGGGAATGAGGTGGGTTAAGTGGAGCAAGTGACACTGAGTGACTGTAGATGGGGATTCCAACATTGGGACTGTACATGGGAATTCCAACCCTGGGACAGTACATGGGGATTCTAACCCTGAGAGTGTACAAGGGGACCCAGCTCTGGGGCTTTTCTGTTACAATTGTGTTGGATGTAAACTATAAGCTCAGTACTGACCAGCACCTTTTAGGAGAGATGGTGTGAAACCCGATGTGTGGAGAGTGAAAATAAAATAACTGCTGCAATAATTTAGTCTCCCAGGCACTGGGCAAATCGTGTTTAACCAACTTGATCGAGTTTTTTAATGAGGGAACAGACAGGGTTGATGAGGGTAATGCAGTTGACGTAGTGTACATGGATTTCCAAAAGGCGTTTGACAAAGTGCCACATAATAAGCTTGCCAGGAAAATTGAAGCCCATGGAATAAAAGGGATGGTGGCAGCCTGTATACAAAATTGGCTGAGTGACAGGAAACAGAGAGTAGTGGCGAACGGTTGTTTTTGAGACTGGAGGAAAGTATACAGTGGTGTCCCCCAGGGGTTGGTTCTAGGACCACTGCTTTTCTTGATATATATTATTGAATTGGATGTGGGTGTACGGGGCACAATTTCAAAATTTGCAGATGACATTAAACTTCTAATTATAATGAACAGTGAGGAGGAGAGTGATAGACTTCAGGAAGTCATAGACAGGCTGGTGAAATGGGTGGGCATGTCCTCTCTCTCCAGCACTTTGACATTCTGCTTAACCAATACTCTCTGATGAAATTGATCCTCATCTCAGTTTTAAATGGACGGACCCTAGTTCTAGATTTCCCCCATGAGTGGAAGCATTCTCCCTGCATCTATCTTGTCGAGCCCCCTCATTATCTTATATGTTTCAATAAGATCACTTCTCATACTTCTAAACTCCAATGAGTATAGGCCCAACCTACTCAACCTTTCTTCATAAGTCAAACCTTTCATCTCAGGAATCAACGTTGTGAACCTTCTCTGAACTGCCTCCAATGCAAGTATATCCCTCTTTAAATAAGGAGATCAAAACTGTATGCAGTACTCTAGATGTGGCCTCACCAATACCCTGTACAGTTGTAGCAGGACTTCTCTGCTTTTACACTCTATCCCCCTTGCAATAAAGGTCAACATTCCATTTGCTTTCCTGATTTCTTGCTGTACCTGCATACTAACTTTTTGTGTTTCATCCACAAGGGCCCCCAGGTCTCTCTGTACTGCAGCACTTTACAATTTTTCTCCATTTAAATTATAATTTGCTTTTCTATTATTACTGCCAACGTGGATAACCTCACATTTTCCCACATTTTACTCCATCTGCCAAATTTTTTCCCACTCACTTAGCCTGTCTATATCCCTTTGCAGATTTTTTTGTGTCCTCACAATTTGCTTTCCCACCCATCTTTGTATCATCAGCAAACTTGGCTACATTACACTCGGTCCCTTCATCCAAGTTATTAATATATATTGTAAATAGTTGAGGACCCAGCACCGATCCCTGTGGCACCCCATTAGTTACTGTTTGCCAACTGGAAAATTACCCATTTATCCCGACTCTTTGTTTTCTGTTAGTTAGCCAATCCTCTATCCATGCTAATATTTTACCCCTAACCCCGTGAGCTTTTATCTTGTGTAGCACCTTATCGAATGCCTTCTGGAAATCCAAATAC
The DNA here is from genome assembly GCF_044704955.1 of Pristiophorus japonicus. Classification (NCBI taxonomy): domain Eukaryota; kingdom Metazoa; phylum Chordata; class Chondrichthyes; family Pristiophoridae; genus Pristiophorus; species Pristiophorus japonicus. The sequence continues at coordinate 72,937,886 of NC_091996.1, read as the reverse complement.
ACCACATCCACTGGTTCCCCCTTATCCACCCTGCTGGTTACATCCTCAAAGAACTCAAGCAAATTTATCAAACATGATTTCCCTTTCATAAAACCATGTTGACTCTGCTTGGTTGAATCATGCTTTTCCAAATGTCCCGCTACTGCTTCTTTAATAATGGAATCCAGCATTTTCCCAACAACAGATGTTGGCTAACTGGTCTATAGTTTTCTGCTTTTTGTTTGCCTCCTTTTTTAAATAGGGGCATTACATTTGCGGTTTTCCAATCCGCTGGGACCGCCCCAGAATCCAGGAAATTTTGGTAGATTACAACCAATGCATCCACTGTCTCTGCTGCGACTTCTCTTAAGACCCTAGGATATAAGCCATCAGGTCCAGGGGACTTGTCCGCCTTTAGTCCCATTATTTTACCTAGTACTACTTCATTAGTGATAGTGATAGTATTAAGTTTCTCCCTCCCTTTAGCCCCTTGATTATCTACTATAAGGATGTTTTTCGTGTCTTCTACCGTGACGACTGATACAAAATATTTGTTCAACCTCTCTGCCATTTCCCTGTTCTCCATTATTAATTCCCCAGTCTCATCCTCCAGGGGACCAACATTTATTTTAGTTTCCTTTTTATATTCCTGTAGAAACTCTTACTATCTGTTTTTATATTTTGTGCTCATTTACTTTCATAACCTATCTTCTCTCTATTATTATTTTAGTCGTTCTTTGCTGGCTTTTAAAAGTTTCCCAATCCTCTGGCCTCCCACTAGTCTTGGCCGCATTGTATGCCTTTGTTTTCAATTTGATACCCTCCCTTATTTCCTTAGTTAGCCACGGATGGTTATCCCTTCTCTTACAGTCTTTCCTTCACATTGGGATATATTTTTGTTGCGAGTTATGAAATATCTCCTTAAGTATTTGCCACTGCTCATCAACTGTCCCATACTTTAGTCTATTTTCCCAGTCTACTTTAGCCAACTCTGCCCTCATACCTTTGAAGTCCCCTTTATTTAAGCTTAGGACTCTGGTTTGAGAACCAACTTTCTCTCCCCCCAACTGATTTTGAAATTCGACCATATTATGGTCACTCATTCCTCGAGGATCTTTTACTGCAAGATCATTTATTAATCCTGCCCCATTCCACAGTACTAGATCCAAGATAGCCTGCTCCCTGGTTGGTTCTGCAACGTACTGTTTGAGGAAACTATCCTGGATACGCTCTATGAACTCCTGCTCAAGGCTACCCTGGCCAATTTGCTTTGTCCAATCAATATGAAGATTAACATCGCCCATGATTATTGCCATCCGTTTTTTACAAGCCTCCATTATTTCTTGATTTATACTCCATCCAACAGTGTAGCTTCTGTAAGGGGGCCTATAGACTATGCCCACCAGCAACTTTTTTCCTTTATTATTCCTTATCTCCACCCAAACTGATTCAACCTCTTGATCCTCTGAGCCAATATCGTTTCTCACTAATGCACTGATCCCATTCTTTATTAACAGTGCTACCCCACCTCCTTTTCCCTTCTGTCTGTCCTTTCAAATTGTCAAATACCCCTGAATATTTAATTCCCAGTCCTGGTCACCTTGCAACCACATCTCTGTGATGGCTATCAGATCATACCCATTTGTATCTATTTGTGCCGTCAACTTATCTCTTTTGTTACAAATGCTACGTGCATTTAGACAAAGAGCTTTTAAATTTGTTTTTTTACCCTTTTTTCCTGATTGTTTCCTCTCTCCTTCAAATTCACTTTCTACATTTTTGCTTTCCAATTCCAGCTTCATTCCCCTTCCAACTGAATCTATTCTCAGATGCCCATCTCCCTGCCAAGCTAGTTTAAACCCTCCCCACAGCACTGGCAAACCCCCCCACGAGGATATTGGTCCCGGCTCTGTTGAGTTGCAACCTGTCCGGCTTGTACAGGTCCCACCTCCCCCAGAAACGGTCCGACTGCCTCAGGAAACTAAAGCCCTCCCTCCTGCACCATCTCTCCAGCCACGCATTCATCTGCTGTATCCTCCTATTTCTGTATTCACTAGCTCGTGGCACTGGGAATAATCCGGAGATTACTACCTTTGAGGTCCTGCTTTTTAATCTCTCTCCAAGCTCCCTAACTCTGCCTGCAGGACCTCATCCCTCTTCCTAACTATTTCATTGGTACCGATTCTGGCTGTTCACCCTCTCCCCCCAGCAGCCGTTCGGTGACATCCTTGACCCTGGCACCACGGAGGCAACATACTATCCTGGAGTCACATCTGTTCCCCTGACTATTGAATCCCCTACCACTAACACTCTTCTATTCTTCTTCCTCCTCCCCTGTGCAGCTGAGCCACCCGTGGTGCCGTAGATTTGGCTCTGGCTGCACTCCCCAGAGCCACCATCGCCCTCACCTGTACTCAGAACAGAATACTGCTTGGAGAGCAAGGTGGACTCGGGGGACTACTGCAATACCTGTACTCCCTCTCTACATGAACACTCTTAAGCTGCGGGGTGACCACCTCAAGAAACATGCCATCCACATAGCTCTCAGTCTCGTGGATGCATTGCAGTGACTCCAGCTGACGCTCAATCTTCCAGAAGGCATTTGACAAGGTGCCACATAAAAGGTTACTGCACAAGATAAAAGTTCACGGGGTTGGGGGTAATATATTAGCATGGATAGAGGATTGGCTAACTAACAGAAAACAGAGAGTCAGGATAAATGGTTCATTCGCTGGTTGGCAACTAGTAACTGGTGAGGTGCTGCAGGGATCAGTGTTGGGACCCCAACTGTTTACAATTTATATTACACTCAGTCCCTTCTTCCAAGTGTTAATGTAGCCAAGTTTGCTGACGATACAAAGATGGGAGGAAAAGCAATATGTGAGGAGGACACAAAAAATCTGCAAAAGGACATAGACAGGCTTAGTGAGTGGGCAAAAATTTGGCAGATGGAGTATAATGTTGGAAAGTGTGAGGTCATTCACTTTGGCAGAAAAAAAATCAAAGAGCAAGTTATTATTTAAATGGAGAAAGATTGCAAAGTGCTGCAGTACAGCCGGACCTGGGGGTACTTGTGCATGAAACACAAAAGGATAGTATGCAGGTACAGCAAGTGATCAGGAACATCAATGGAATCTTGGCCTTTATTGCAAAGGGGATGGAGTATAAAAGCAGGGAAGTCTTGCTACAGCTATACAGGGTATTGGTGAGGCCACACCTGGAATACTGCGTGCAGTTTTGGTTTCTATATTTACAAAAGGATATACTTGCTTTGGAGGCAGTTCAGAGAAGGTTCACTCGGTTGATTCTGGAGATGAGGGGGTTGACTTATGAGGAAAGGTTGAGTAGGTTTGGCCTCTACTCATTAGAATTCAGAAGAATGAGAGGTGATCTTATTGAAATGTATGAGGGGGCTTGACAAGGTGGATGCAGAGAGGATGTTTCCACTAATGGGGGAGACTAGAATTAGAGGGCATAATCTTTGAATAAGGGGCTGCCCATTTAAAACTGAGATGAGGAGAAATTTCTTCTCTCAGAGGGTTGTAAATCTGTGGAATTCTCTGCCCCAGAGAGTTGTGGAAGCTGGGACATTGAATACATTTAAGACAGAAATAGACGTTTCTTAAATGATAAAGGGATAACGGGTTATGGGGAAGTGGAGCTGAGTCCATGATCAGATCAGATCAGCCATGATCTTGTTAAATGGCGGAGCAGGCTCGAGGGGCCGTATGGCCGACTCCTGTTCCTATTTCTGATGTTCTAATGTTCAAGCTCCGAAACGCAGAGCTCGAGTTGGTGCAGCTGGAGACACCTCCTGCACATGTGGTCGTCCCGGCTGCGCGATGCATCCAGGACTTTCCACATGCCACAGGTTTGCAATCCACGGGACTGAGCTGCCCTGCCATCCCTCTAGTTAGACTCGGAACTATCGAGTTAGACTCAACTCTAAACCTTAGCAAAACATACCCAGCTGCCACTCAGCAAACAGCTGAATTAATTAATTAGTTTTCTTTAGATAATAAATATCACTGATCTATTTTATTGCAGCTCCTAACTTACACCAATGCCTAAGGTTTTTAAAAAAAAGAAAGAAAAAAAGAAAAATACTCACCAATCCACCAGCCAATCACTTACCTGCTTGGCTGTGATGTCACAGTTCGATTCATTTTTACCTTTTGTCCTTTACTGATGTCGCTGCTGCAGATGGCTCCTCCCGACCTCTGGCTCTTCCCGACCTCTGGCTCCTCCCGACCTCTGGCTCCTCCTGAACTGCTGCTGCCTTTTGAAGGGCCGCACTCTATCCTTTCCTCCAACCACTGTCTGTCCCACCTGTGACAGGGACTGTAATTCCCATAATGGACTGTACAGTCACCTGAGAACTCACTTTTAGAATGGAAGCAAGTCTTCCTCGATTTCGAGGGACTGCCTATGATGATGATGATGATTTATATAGTGCCTTTAACGTCGGAAAACATCCCAAGGTGCTTCATAGGAATATTATGGCAAAACAAATAAATTTGACACCCAGCCGCATAAGTAGAAATTAGCGCAGGTGACCAAAAGTTTGGTCAAAGAGGTAGTTTTTAAAGGGGGTCTTAAAGGGGGAAAGAGAGAGGAGGGGGGAGGGCAGGAGGAGGAGGGGCGGGGGAGGAGAGGGGAGGAGGAGGAGGCGGGGGAGGAGGGGGAGGAGGGAGGAGGAGGTGGGGGAAGAGAGGGAGGTGGGAGGAGGGGGAGGGGGGAGGAGGAGGAGGGGGTAGAGGGGGAGAGGAGGAGGAGGCGGGGCAGGAGGAGGGGGTGAGGAGGGGGGAGGAGGAGGAGGGGAGGAGGAGGCGGAGGAGGGGGGAGGAGGGGAGGGAGAGAGAAGGAGGAGGAGGAGGAGGAGGGGGGAGAGAAGGAGGAGGAGGGGAGGGGGAGGAGAGAAGGAGGAAGAGGAAGAGGAGGGGTGGGGGAGGAGAGAAGGAGGAAGAGGAGGAGGAAGGGAGGAGGGGGGAGAGAAGGAGGAGGAGGAGGGGGGAGAGGAGGAGGGAGGAGGAGGGGGAGGGAGAGGAGGAGGATGGGGAGGGGGGGAGTAGGAGAGAGTGGGGGGTGGCGAGGGGAGGAGAGGGAGGGGAGGAGAGGGGGCGTTGTGGGGCTGGAAGAGATTACTGTTCAAAAGCAAAATACTGCGGGTGCTGGATTCTGAAATAAAAACAGAAAATGCTGGAAATCTCAGCGGGTCAGGCAGCATCTGTGGAGAGGAAGCAGAGTTAACGTTTCGAGTCGATGACCCTTCGTCAGAACTGGAGAGTGTTCGAAAAGAACAGATTCTTAATAAGCACTGAAAGGGGGAACGGGAAGAACAAAAGGGAAGGTCTGTGAGAGGGTGGAAAACAGGAGAGATTGAAGAGACAAAAGGGATAATGGTCTGAATTATACTTCCCCTCACTGTTCACTATATTCCCCTCACTGTTCACTATACTTCCCCTCACTGTTCACTATACTTCCCCTCACTGTTCACTATATTCCCCTCACTGTTCACTATATTCCCCTCACTGTTCACTAAACTTCCCCTCATTGTTCACTATATTCCCCTCACTGTTCACTAAACTTCCCCTCACTGTTCACTATATTCCCCTCACTGTTCACTAAACTTCCCCTCACTGTTCACTAAACTTCCCCTCACTGTTCACTATATTCCCCTCACTGTTCACTATATTCCCCTCACTGTTCACTATATTCCCCTCACTGTTCACTAAACTTCCCCTCACTGTTCACTAAACTTCCCCTCACTGTTCACTATATTCCCCTCACTGTTCACTATATTCCCCTCACTGTTCACTATATTCCCCTAACTATTCACAATACTTTCCCCTCAATATTCACGATACTTCACCCTCACTTTTCACGATACTTCTCCTCATTGTTGACTATACTTCCCCTCACTATTCACCATACTTCCCCTCACTGTTCATTATACTTCCCCTCACTGTTCACTATACGTCCCCTCACTGATCACTATAATTCCCCTCACTGTTCAGTATATTCCCCTCACTGTTCACTATACTTCCCCTCACTGTTCACTATATTCCCCTCACTGTTCACTATAATTCCCCACACTGTTCACAATATTCCCCTCACTGTTCACTGTACTTCCCCCTCACTGTTCACTATACTTCCCCCTCACTGTTCATTGTACTTCACCTCACTGTTCACTCTAATTTTCCTCACTGTTCACTATATTTCCCCTCACTATTCACTGTATTTCCCCTCACTATTCACTGTATTTCCCCTCACTGTTCACTATACTTCCCTTCACTGTTCAAGGTACTTCCCCTCACTGTTCATTATACTTCCCCTCACTGTTCATGATATTTCCCCGCACTGCTCACTATACTTCCCCTCACTATTCACTATACTTCCCCTCACTGTTCACTATACCTCCCCTCACTGTTCACTATACCTCCCCTCATTGTTCACTATACATCCCCTCACTGTTCACGATATCTCTCTTCACTGTTAACTATACCTCCCCTCACTGTTCATTACACTTCCCCTCACTGTTCACTATATTTCCCCCTCACTGTTCACTATACTTCCCCTCACTATTCACTATATTCCCCTCACTGTTCACTATACTTCCCCTCACTGTTCATTCCCCCTCGCTGTTCACGATACTTCCCCTCACTGTTCACTATATTCCCCTCACTTTTCACTATACTTCCCCTCACAGATCACTATAATTCCCCTCACTGTTCACTAAACTTCCCCACACTGTTCACTAAACTTCCCCTCACTGTTCACTATAATTCCCCACACTGTTCACAATATTCCCCTCACTGTTCACTGTACTTCCCCCTCACTGTTCACTATATTTCCCCTCACTATTCACTGTATTTCCCCTCACTATTCACTGTATTTCCCCTCACTGTTCACTATACTTCCCTTCACTGTTCACAATACTTCCCCTCACTGTTCATTATACTTCCCCTCACTGTTCATGATACTTCCCCGCACTGCTCACTATACTTCACCTCACTATTCACTATACTTCCCCTCACTGTTCACTATACTTCCCCTCACTGTTCCCTATACTTCCCCTCACTGTTCTCTATAATTCCCCTCACTGTTCTCTATACTTCCCCTCACTGTTCTCTGTACTTCCCCTCACTGTTCACTATACCTCCCCTCACTGTTCACTATACTTCCCCTCACTGTTCACGATACTTCCCCTCACTGTTCACTATGCTTCCCCTCACTGTTCATTATACTTCCCCTCACAGTTCAATATACTTCCCCTCACTGTTCACGATAATTCCCCTCACTGTTCATTATAATTCCCCTCACTGTTCACTATACTTCCCCCTCACTGTTCACTATACTGCCCCTCACTGTACACTATACTGCCCCTCACTGTTCACTATACTTCCCCTCACTGTTCACGATACTTCCCCTCACTGTTCACTATACTTCCCCTCACTGTTCATTATACTTCCCCTCACTGTTCACTATACTTCCTCTCACTGTTCACTATACTTCCTCTCACTGTTCACTAAACTTCCCCCCTCACTGTTCACTGTACTTCCCCCTCACTGTTCACTATATCTCCCTTCACTGTTCACTATACTTCCCCTCACTGTTCACTATACCTCCCCTCGCTGTTCACTATACATCCTCTCACTGTTCATTATACCTCCCCTCACTGCTCAATATACCTCCCCTCACTGTTCACTATACATCCCCTCACTATTCACGATATCTCCATTCACTGTTCATTCCCCCTCACTGTTCACTATACTTCCCCTCACTGTTCACTATATTCCCCACACTTTTCACTATACTTCCCCTCACTGATCACTATAATTCCCCTCGCTGTTCAGTATATTTTCCTCACTGTTCACTAAATTTCCCCTCACTATTCACTGTATTTCCCCTCACTATTCACTGTATTTCCCCTCACTGTTCACTATACTTCCCTTCACTGTTCACTATATTTCCCCTCACTGTTCATTATACTTCCCCTCACTGTTCATGATACTTCCCCGCACTGCTCACTATACCTCCCCTCACTATTCACTATACTTCCCCTTACTCTTCACTGTATTTCCTTGCACTGTTCACTATAGTTCCCTCTCACTGATCACTATACTTCCCCCTCACTGTTCAGTATACTTCCCCTCACTGTTCAGTATACTTCCCCTCACTGTTCATGATACTTCCCCTCACTGCTCACGATACTTCCCCTCACAGTTCACTATACTTCCCCTCACTGTTCACTATACTTCCCCTCACTGTTCACTATACTTCCCCTCACTGTTCACTATACTTCCCCATACTGTTCATTATACTTCCCCTCACTGTTCACTATACTTCCCCTCACTGTTCACTATACTTCCAGTCACTGTTCACAATACTTCCCCTCACCGTTAACTATACTTCCCCTCACTGTTCACGAAACTTCCAGTCACTGTTCACAATACTTCCCCTCACTGTTCACTATATTTCCCCTCACTGTTCACTCTGCTTCCAGTCACTGTTCACTATACTTCCCCTCACTGTTCACTATATTCCCCTAACTGTTCACGATACTTCCCCACACAGTGCATTATAATTCCCCTCGCTGATCATTACACTTCCCCTCACTGTTCACTTTACTTCCCCTCACTGTTCACTATACTTCCCTTCACTGTACACTATACTTCCCCTCACTGATCACTATACTTCCCCTCACTGTTCACTATGCTTCCACTCACTGTTCACGAAACTTCCCCTCACTGTTCACTATACTTCCCCTCACTGTTCATTATACTTCCCCTCACTGTTCACTGCACTTCGCCTCTTTGTTCACTCTATTCCCCTCACTGTTCACTATACTTCCCCTCACTGTTCACTATACTTCCCCTCACTCTTCATTATACTGCCCCTCAATGTTCACTATACTTCCCCTCACTGTTCACTATACTTCATCATACTGTTCATTATACTTCCCCTCACTGTTCACTATACTTCCCCTCACTGTTCACTATACTTCCAGTCACTGTTCACAATACTTCCCCTCACTGTTCACTATACTTCCCCTCACTGTTCACTTTGCTTCCAGTCACTGTTCACAATACTTCCCCTCACTGTTCACTTTACTTCCCCTCACTGTTCACTATGCTTCCAGTCACTATTCACTATACTTCCCCTCACTGTTCACTATATTCCCCTCACTGTTCATTATACTTCCCCTCACTGTTAATTTTACTTCCCCCTCACTGTTCACTATACTTCCCCATACTGTTCATTATACTTCCCCTCACTGTTCTCTATACTTCCCCTCACTGTTCACTCTACTTCCCCTCACTGTTCATCATACATCCCCTCACTGTTCACTATACTTCCCCTCACTGTTCATTATACTTCTCCTCACTGTTCACTATACTTCCCCACACAGTTCATTAGAATGAACCTCACTGATCATTACACTTCCCCTCACTGTTCACTATACTTCCCCTCACTGTTCATTGTACTTCCCCTCACTGTTCACTATACTTCCCCTCACTGTTAACTATACCTTTCCTCACTATTCACTGTACTTCCTCTCACTGTTCACTATAATTCCCCTCACTGTTCACTATATTCCCCTCACTGTTCACTCTACTTCCCCTCACTGTTCACTATACTTCCCCTCACTGTTCACTATGCTTCCAGTCACTGATCACAATACTTCCCCTCACTGTTCACTATACTTCCCCTCACTGTTCACTATGCTTCCAGTCACTGTTCACTATATTTCCCTCACTGTTCACTATACTTCCCCTCACTGTTCATTATACTTCCCCTCACTGTTTAATATACTTCCTCTCACTGTTCATTATACTTCCCCTCACTGTTCAATATACTTCCGCTCACTGTTCACTATGCTTCCATTCACTGTTCACTATACTTCCCCTCACTCTTCACTATGCTTCCAGTCACTGTTCACTATACTTCCCCTCACTGTTCACTATACTTCCCCTAACTGTTCACTATACTTCCCTTCACTATTCACTGTACTTCCCCTCACTGTTAACTATAACTTCGCTCACTGTTCACTATACTTCCCCTCACTGTTCACTATGCTTTCACTCACTGTTCACTGTACTTCCCCTCACTCTTCACTATGCTTCCAGTCACTGTTCACTATACTTCCCCTCACTGTTCACGATACTTCCCCTCACTGTTCATTATACTTCCCCTCACTGTTCACTATGCTTCCCCTCACTGTTCATTATACTTCCCCTCACTGTTCACTGCACTTCGCCTCTTTGTTCACTGTATTCCCCTCACTGTTCACTTTACTTCCCCTCACTGTTCATTTTACGTCCCCCTCACTGTTGACTCTACTTCCCCATACTGTTCATTACACTTCCCCTCACTGTTCTCTATACTTCCCCTCACTGTTCACTAAACTTCCCCTCACTGTTCATTATACATCCCCTCACTATTCACTATACTTCCCCTCACTGTTCATTACACTTCTCCTCCCTGTTCACTATACTTCCCCACACAGTTCATTAGAATTAACTTCACTGATCATTACACTTCCCCTCACTGTTCACTATACTTCCCCTCACTGTTCATTGTACTTCCCCTCACTGTTCACTATACTTCCCCTCACTGTTAACTATACTTCCCCTCACTGTTCACTATATCTCCCCTCGCTGTTCACTATACTTCCCCTCACTGTTCACGATACTTCCCCTCACTGTTCACTATGCTTCCCCTCACTGTTCATTATACTTCCCCTCACAGGTCAATATACTTCCCCTCACTGTTCACGATAATTCCCCTCACTGTTCATTATACTTCCCCTCACTGTTCACTATATTCCCCTCACTGTTCACTCTACTTCCCCTCAATGTTCACTATTCTTCCCCTCACTGTTCACTATACTTTCCCTCACTGTTCATTATACTTCCTCTCACTGTTCATTATACTTCCCCTCACTGTTCACTATACTTCCCCTCACTGTTCATTATACTTCCCCTCACTGTTCACTGCACTTCGCCTCTTTGTTCACTATATTCCCCTCACTGTTCACTATACTTCCCCTCACTGTTCACTACACTTTACCTCACTGTTCACTATATTTTCCCTCACAGTTCACTATACCTCCCCTCACTTTTAACTATACTTCGCCTCACTGTTCACTATACTTCCCTTCACTATTCACTATACTTCCCATCACCGATCATTATTCTTCCCGTCACTATTCACTGTTCTTCCCCTCACTTATCACTATACTTCCCCTCACTGATCACTGTACTTCCCCTCACTGTTCACTATATTCCCCTCACTGTTTAATATATTCCCCTCACTCTTCCCAACACTTGCCCTCACTGTTCACTATACTTCCCCTCACTGATCACTGTACTTCCCCTCACTGATCACTGTACTTCCCCTCACTGTTCACTATATTCCCCTCACTGTTCACTATATTCCCCTCACTCTTCCCTACACTTGCCCTCACTGTTCACTGTACTTCTCATCACTGTTCCCGATACTTCTCACTGTTCACTATACTTCCAAGTTTTATGTCATCTGCAAATTTTAAAATTGTGCCTTTTACATCATGGTCTAAATCATTAACATATATCAAGAAAGGCAGTGATCCAAGTACTGACCCCTGGGGAACACCACTGTATTCCTTCCTCCAGTCTGATAAACAACCGTTCACCACTGCTTTCTGTTTCCTGTCACTCAGCCAATTTCGTATCCATGCTGACACTGTCGTTTTATTCCATGGCCTTCAGCTTTGCTGGCAGTCCTATTATGTGGCACTTTGTCAAAGGCCTTTTGGATATCCATGTACACCATATCAACCGTATTGCCCTCACCGACCCTCGCTGTTACCTCATCAAAAACTTCGTCAGATTAATTAAACATGGTTTGCCTTTAACATATCTGTGCTGACGTTCCTTAATTGATCCATACTTGTCCAAGTGACTGTTAATTTTGTCCCGGATTATCATGTCTATAAGTTTCCCCACTACCGAGGTTTAACTGGCTGGCCTGTAGTGCTGGGTTTATCCTTGCACCTTTTTTGAACAATGATGTAACGTTTGCAATTCTCCAGTCCCCTGGCACCACCTCCGTGTCCAGAAGATTATGGCCAGTGCCTCTGCAATTTCCACCTTTACTTCCCTCAGCAACCTAGGATGCATGCCATCCGATCCTGGTGACTTATCTACTTTGAGTACAGCAGCCTTTCTCGTACATCCTCCTCATCAATTTTTATCCCATCCAGTATCTCTACTACCTCCTCGTTCACTTTGACTTTGGCAGAATCTTCTTCTTTGGTAAAAACATTTAGTACCTCAGCCATGCCTCTGCCCACATGCAGAGGTCTTCATTTTGGTCCCTAATCAGCCCCACCCCTCTTACTACCTGTTTACTATTTATATGCCCATAGAAAACTTTTGGATTCCCTTTTATGTTAGCTGGCAATCTATTCTCCCCATTTATTTCCTTTTTCACTTCCCCTCTGAACTTTCTATATTCTGCCTGATTCTCACTTGTATTCTCAACCTGACGTCTGTCATACGTCCCCTTTTTCTGCTTCATTTTACTCTCTATCCCTTTCATCATCCGGGGAGCTCTGGCTTTGGTTGCCCTTCCTTTCCCCCTCGTGGGAATGTACCTCGACTTTACCCCAACCACCTCTTTAAAGGCAGCCCATTGTTCGATTACTGTTTTGCCTGCCAGTCTTTGATTCCAATTTACCCGGGCCAGATCCATTCTCTACACACTGAAATTGGCCTTCCTCCAGTTAAGTATTTGTGCTCTAGATTGCTCCCTGTCGTGTTCCATACCTTGTCCAAACCTTATGAGACTGTGATCACTGTTCCTTAAATGTTCCCCTCCTGAAACTTGCTCTACTTGACCCACCCCACTCCCCAGAACCAGCTCCAGCAATACCTCCTCCCTCGTTGTGTGTAGAAGTATTTCTTAATTTCGCTTTTGAAAGGTCTGGCTCGAATGTTTAGACTATGCCTCCGAGTCCGAGACTCCTCAACCAGTGAAAATCGTTTCTCTCTATCTACCCTATCTATTCCCCTTAACATCCTGAAAACTTCGATCAGGCCACCCCTTAACCTTCTAAATTCTAGGGAATACAACCCTAATATGTGTAATCTCTCTTCGTATTTTAACCCTTGGAGTCTGGGTATAATTCTGGTAAATCTACCAGGGCCAATATATCCCTCCTAAGTTGTGGTGTCCAGAACCACTCACAGTGCTCCAGGTGTGGTCTAACCAGGGTCATTCAGACCACGGGCCTGGGTCATGTGTCTCTCGAGCATGTTCTGCCAAATTGAAGAAGCTCCGCTCGGAGCCAGGATTCCCGGGCTCTCAGGTTTGGATTTCCCTTTATTCCCCTCCCCCACCTCTGATCTCAATCAGATCTCGGGGAAAACTCACTTTTCCTCACTGATTGCAGCTCTTAACAAACACCGACTTTACAAAGAAAGCAAATAAAAACAGAAAATGCTGGAAACGCTCAGCGGGTCAGGCAGCGTCTGGAGAGAGAAACAAGAGTTAACGTTTCAGGACAGTGACCCTTCGTTAGAACTGGAAACTGTTAGTGATGTAACAGATTTTACCCAGGTGCAGAGGCAGGGAAAGTAGGGAGGGGAGGAAAGAACAAAAGGGATGGTCTGTGATAGGGTGGAAGGCTGGAGTGGTTAAATGCTGCAAATGGGAATGGCAGAATCATCAACAGCTCCCGTCAGAAAAAATAAGGGCAGAGTTTACAGTCTGAAATTGTTGAACTCGATGTTGAGTCCAGAAGGCTGTAAAGTGCCGAACATAGAAACATAGAAACATAGAAAATAGGTGCAGGAGTAGGCCATTCGGCCCTTCTAGCCTGCACCGCCATTCAATGAGTTCATGGCTGAACATGCAACTTCAGTACCCCATTCCTGCTTTCTCACCATACCCCTTGATCCCCCTAGTAGTAAGGATTTCATCTAACTCCTTTTTGAATATATTTAGTGAATTGGCCTCAACAACTTTCTGTGGTAGAGAATTCCACAGGTTCACCACTCTCTGGGTGAAGAAGTTTCTCCTCATTTCGGTCCTAAATGGCTTACCCCTTATCCTTAGACTGTGACCCCTGGTTCTGGACTTCCCCATGGGAACATTCTTCCTGCATCTAACCCATAAGAATTTTAAACGTTTCTATGAGGTCCCCTCTCATTCTTCTGAACTCCAGTGAATACAAGCCCAGTTGATCCAGTCTTTCTTGATAGGTCAGTCCCACCATCCCGGGAATCAGTCTGGTGAACCTTCGCTGCGCTCCCTCAATAGCAAGAATGTCCTTCCTCAAGTTTGGAAACGTAAACTGTACACAATACTCCAGGTGTGGCCTCACCAAGGCCCTGTACAACTGTAGCAACACCTCCCTGCCCCTGTACTCAAATCCCCTCGCTAAGAAGGTCAACCTGCCATTTGCTTTCTTAACCGCCTGCTGCACCTGCATGCCAACCTTCAATGACTGATGTACCATGACACCCAGGTCTCGTTGCACCTCCTCTTTTCCTCATCTGTCACCATTCAGATAATAGTCCGTCTCTCTGTTTTTACCACCAAAGTGGATAACCTCACATTTATCCACATTATACTTCATCTGCCATGCATTTGCCCACTCACCTAACCTATCCAAGTCACTCTGCAGCCTCATAGCATCCTCCTCGCAGCTCACACTGCCACCCAACTTAGTGTCATCCGCAAATTTGGAGATACTACATTTAATCCCCTCATCTAAATCATTAATGTACAGTGTAAACAGCTGGGGCCCCAGCACAGAACCTTGCGGTACCCCACTAGTCACTGCCTACCATTCTGAAAAGATGAGGTGCTGTTCCTCGAGCTTACGTTGAGCTGTGTTGGAACAGTGTAAGAGGCTGAGGACGAAGAGATCAGAGTGGCAGTGTGGCGGAGAATTTATGTGACAGGCAACTGGAAGCTCTGTGTCACAAAGAAAGTCCTGTGCAGCAGCCTGTGGCTCAGGGGCCCAGTGCGCAGGTGCAGGGAGGATTGACAGGGTCCAGGGTGTGTGTCCTGAGCATGTGCGGTGCGGACCAATTGGGCCGGGTGAATGTGGAGCAGGAGAGGGCGGGGCCATGTGGTGCACGTGCGGTGTCAGCGATAACTTAGCGTGGCGGCTGGAAAGCTTTCTGGTGCGCGGGGGCTTGTGGGTATTGCAGCCGCCATTACTGTTGGTCCTTTCAACCAACCTGTGCAGCAGCTGGGGCCTTAAAATCAGTCCTAAATGGCCGACCCCTTATTCTGAGACTGTGACCCCTGGTTCTAGGCTCCTCAGCCAACAACAACAACAACTTGTATTTATATAGCGCCTTTAACATAGTGAGTCGTCCCAAGACGCTTCACAGGAGTATTATGAGATAAGAATTTGACACCGAGCCGCATAAGTAGAAATTAGCACAGGTGACCAAAAACTTGGTCAAAGAAGTAGGTTTTAAAGAGCATCTTGAAGGAGGAAAGAGAGGGAAAGAGGTTTAGGCAGGGAGTTCTAGAGCTTCGGGCCGAAGTAACAGAGCACAGCCACTAATGGTTGAGCGATTATAATCAGGGATGCTCAAGAGGGCAGAATTAGAGGAGCGCAGACATCTTGCTGGGGGGTGGGGCAGGGGAGGAGGGGTTGTGGGCTGGAGGAGATTACAGACATAGGGAGGGGTGAGGCCATAGAGGGATTTGAAAATAAGGAAGCGAATTTTGAAATCGAGGTGTTGCTTAACCGAAAACCAATGTAGGTCAACAAGCACAGGGGTGATGCGTGAGCGGGACTTGGTGCGAGTTAGGACACGGGTTGGCAAGGTTTGGATCACTTCCAGTTTACGTAGGGTAGAATGTGGGAGGCCAGCCAGGAGTGCATTGGAATAGTTAAGTCTAGAGGTAACAAAGGCACGGATGAAGGCTTCAGCAGCGGATGAGCTGAGGCAAGGACGGAGATGGGTGACGTTACGGAGGTGGAACTAGGCGGTCTTAGTTATGCTGTGGATATGTAGTCGAAAGCTCATTTCAGGGTCAAATATGACACCAAGGTTGCGAACAGTCTGGTTCAGCCTCAGACAGAAGTTGGGGAGAGGAATGGAGTCAGTGGCTAGGGAACGGAGTTTGTGACGGGGACCGAAAACAATGGCTTCAGTCTTCCCAATATTCAACTGGAGAAAATTTCTGTTGTCCAGAGCTGGATGTCAGACAAGCAGTCTGACAATTTCGAGACCGTGGAGGGGTCGAGAGAAGTGGTGGTGAGGTAGAGCTGGGTGTCATCAGCGTACATGTGGAAACTGCGGGAAAGATGGGCACTGATTTGGGAGGCGACAACACATTCAAGGACTTTGGAGAGGACAGGGAGGTTGGAGATGGGGCGGTAGTTTGCAAGGACAGAGAGGTGCGCTAGGGTTATTTTTTTGAGGAGATCATCATCATCATCAAGCTGATGACGGCAGACTTGAGGGAGAGGGAGACAGTACCTGAGGAGAGACAACCGTTTACAGCGTCAGCTAACATGGGAGCCAGAAAGGGAAGTGGGGTGGTCAGCAGTTTGGTGAGAACAGGGAGCAGGAAGTGGGTCTCATGGACAGGATAAGCTCAGAAAGATCAAGAGGGGAGATCGGAGAGAAACTGGAGAAAGGTGTGAGTTCAGGGCTGGGGCAGGGGGGGGACCTTAGATGGCATTTCTAGTCAGATTTCCAGTAGCGAGTTCCTCAGTAAATTTAAAAAATATTCCATCGAAACCTTTCAAACTATGCCCATCAGTGTCCTTGTGCGCAAAGAATCAAGCTCAATTTTTGTAGCTTCCTCGAAGGCCTACAAACGGGCGCAATTAGCAGAAACGCACCAAGATGATTCATTCACCCTGGGGGCGTGGCCAGTGTGTGGGCGGGGCTGGCTTCCAGTGCAATGTTTTTAAAACGAGCGGCAAAGATTGCGGAGACTCGATTGTGCGCCGCGCACAATTTGCGCTTAAAATTCCGCCATCTTTGGCGGCGGTTAGGCCAATATTGAGCGAATTGTGCGGGACCCCCATGAGTCGATGAGAGGGTCTGAGAATGCCTTGTGTGGGGCAGAACATTGCACATTTGGCTACCCACATTCTGGAGACTTGAGGAAAATGTTTCATTTGATTATGAAGTTTTTATTGCTGAATTTGTTTGAAAGCATCGTCACAGTATTTGAGCATGAATCTGTGTAAATTCCCTCGCCTCGGCCAGTGGTGTTTTGTCCCCAGCTTACGCCATGTGTCTGAAGGCTCACTTTAAATCATGCTAATGATTATTTTCAGGATTGTTCTTAACTTTTCCTTTCTTTGTTTCTGGCTACACCTTCTTTTGAACAGCCAGAAACTCATCCTCTCCTGGAAAAGAGCGAAAGATTAGTCACCTCACAGCTTGTTACAGGCTGGAGTCAGCGTGCGGCAATACACGAAGCTCAGAGCACTTTCTCTCCTGCCCTTCCCTTTGATTCTCAGGGGTGCTCGGTCCCATTAACCATATTTACACCCTCCACCCCTTCATGAAGGACAAGGACCCTCAGATTTTGCCCTCTATTTCTTCCCTTGAGCATCATCATCATAGGCAGTCCCTCGAAACGAGGATGACTTGCTTCCACGCCGAAAAGGGATGAGTTCACAGGTGTTTCGATGAAAGACCTACTATTGCAGACCCCAAACTACATCTTGAAGGGTGGAAGGTGCCTGTGCGTGGATTTTTTTTAACGTGTGGTGACCGTTGCACACCAGCCACCACACGGGCTTGACCGAGCTCGGTCTTGGTCTAGTGGCAAGGGTTAATCAAGGCGACTGGAGACCAGCTCTGCTGCACAGACCTAGTGCACGCACATAGCGCAGTGTGAGCTGGCCCGTGCTGCCCCTGGGCCCTCGGCTCTTCTGGGCCTCGAACTCTCACCTGTCCTGGGCCCCGACCACATCCCTCTACGAACTCTTGCTGCTCCTTCGCCCCGACCTCGTCGCTCCTGCCTGCACTGCCCTCCAGCACCTGTGGTCTGACTGACTCACTTCAGTCCCAGGCTTTGGTTGTTAACTGTGAGTTCTACCATGTCCAACCCCTTGCAACTGATGTGGCCTGGAGGTAGAGCTGTTCTCATAAGAACATAAAAATTAGGAGCAGGAGTAGGCCCTATGGCCCCTCGAGCCTGCTCTGCCATTCAGTAAGATCAAGGCTGATCTTCGACCTCAACTCCACTTTCCCTGTCCGATCTCCACATCCCCTCAACTCCAAAAATATATCTATCTCAGCCTTGAATATATTCAGAGACTCAGCATCCACAGCTTTCTGGGGCAGAGAATTCCAAAGATGCACCACCCTCTCAGCAAAGGACCATTTCCAATACCTTCCGGGACTGCATCACAGTACTCCTGACACTCCTTCTGGGTGTAGAATTTGTTGCCGTTTCCTTGGCAACCGCTGTATTTGAAGGGAATGCATTTCCCGATAATCGAGTCAAATGCCCAGAGATTGACAATGGATCTGCAGGGGCCAAATACGATGGGCAGTCTACAGGCAGCTGCAACAGAGAAGAGAAGACATGTTGGAAAGAGGGTCAATAAGAGCAGTTAAACGCAATGCAACTGGGAATCTCCAACATGGGTCAAGGACACACTTGGAATGAGGTATGATCCTCCCATGGTGGAATGGCCTGCCGACACTCATTGACTAGACTCAGACGTGAAGACTGACTGACTGTAGACAAGGTACTAGGTGTCTGTCAGCACAGGTGGAACTAGGAATCACAGGATCATTTGGGGTGGCAGGGGGGAAACTGGAGGAAAATACAATCGGACCCTAGTCGGGATCTAATCTTGTGTCCAACATCCCTCCATTGGTTTGGTGCAGTCACTCTGTCCGTTGACCTGTGAGGTACCTGTTCATAGGTGTACCCCAACCCAGAGTAAAGACTGACTGGTGTACCCGGGCCAACGTACACAACTCCCGACCCAGAGTACACACAGACTGGTGTACTCGACCCCCGACCCAGAGTACACACAGACTGGTGTACTCGACCCCGGACCCAGAGTACACACAGACTGGTGTACCCGTCCCCCGACCCAGAGTACACACAGACTGGTAGCAATGTAACAAAACCAGTAACTGCTGGAAATCTCAGCAGGTCAGGCAGCATCTGTGCAGAGGAAACAGAGTTAACGTTTTGGGTCGATGACCCTTCGTCAGAACTGGCAATAGTTCGAAATGTAACAGATTCTTAAGGAAGTTACATTTAATCTGTTACATTTTGAACTATTTCCAGCAATTTCTGTTTTTATTTCAGATTTCCAACATCTGCAGTATTTTGCTTTTGTAACAAAAACAGATTATTTGGTCATTATCACATTGCTGTTTGTGGGAGCTTGCTGCGCGCAATTTGGCTGCCGCATTTCCACATTGCAACAGTGACTACACTTTAAAAGTACTTTATTGGCTGTAAAGTGCTTTGAGATGTCTGGTGGTCATGAAAGGCGCTATATAAATGCAAGTCTTTTTTTTTTGCAGGTATATGCAATCACTCTGAGTGAAGAGACTCAACAGTGTACACAGTTTGTTGGTATCTCACCGACAGTCCTACAGGTCTGCAAACAATCCCGCTCACTCGCAAAGTTGTTGCCGTTTCCAATACAGCCGCCATAATTGAATTTCTCACAGGTCATGGTGGTGTGGTTGTAGTGGAACTTGGATTGGAGCCCAAAGCAAGGCCCAGCATCAGGCGGCAGTCGGCAGAATTCTTCGAGAAATGGAAAACAACAAGATTCATTTATTATAAAAACAGAAACTGTTGGCAATCTCAGTGGGTCAGGCAGCATCGGTGGAAAGAAAAACAGAGTTAACATTAGCTCTGTTTCTCTCACCACAGGTACTGCCTGACCCGCTGAGATTTCCAGTATTTCTGTTTTATTCCAGATACCAGCAACCGCAGTATAATGCTTATTAATTTATTAATTGATACATAAAATCACCATCATGAAACCCTTCCCCCTCACACCCCAATAACAGATTCAGGAACCCTCCCCCTCACACCCCAATAACAGAATCAGGAACCCTGCCCCTCACACCCCAATAACAGAATCAGGAACCCTCCCCCTCACACCTCAATAACAGAATCAGGAACCCTCCCCCTCACACCCCAATAACAGGATCAGGAACCCTCCCCCTCACACCCCAATAACAGAATCAGGAACCCCCCCCCCTCACACCCCAATAACAGAATCAGGAACCCTCCCCCTCACACCTCAATAACAGGATCAGGAACCCTCCCCCTCACACCCCAATAACAGAATCAGGAACCCTCCCCCTCACACCCCAATAACAGAATCAGGAACCCAACCTCCTCACACCCCAATAACAGGATCAGGAACCCCCCTCCCCTCACACCCCAATAACAGAATCAGGAACCCCCCCCCTCACACCCCAATAACAGAATCAGGAACCCTGCCCCTCACACCCCAATAACAGGATCAGGAACCCTCCCCCTCACACCCCAATAACAGAATCAGGAACCCAACCTCCTCACACCCCAATAACAGGATCAGGAACCCTCCCCCTCACACCCCAATAACAGAATCAGGAACCCCCCTCCCCTCACACCCCAATAACAGAATCAGGAACCCCCCCCCTCACACCCCAATAACAGAATCAGGAACCCCCCTCCCCTCACACCCCAATAACAGAATCAGGAACCCTCCCCCTCACACCCCAATAACAGAATCAGGAACCCCCCTCCCCTCACACCTCAATAACAGGATCAGGAACCCTCCCCCTCACACCCCAATAACAGAATCAGGAACCCCCCTCCCCTCACACCCCAATAACAGAATCAGGAACCCCCCCCCCTCACACCCCAATAACAGAATCAGGAACCCCCCTCCCCTCACACCCCAATAACAGAATCAGGAACCCTCCCCCTCACACCCCAATAACAGAATCAGGAACCCCCCTCCCCTCACACCCCAATAACAGAATCAGGAACCCTCCCCCTCACACCCCAATAACAGAATCAGGAACCCCCCTCCCCTCACACCTCAATAACAGAATCAGGAACCCCCCCCCCCTCACACCCCAATAACAGAATCAGGAACCCCCCCCCCTCACACCTCAATAACAGAATAAGGAACCCCTCCCCCTCACACCTCAATAACAGAATCAGGAACCCCCCTCCCCTCACACCCCAATAACAGAATCAGGAACCCCCCCCCCTCACACCTCAATAACAGAATCAGGAACCCCCTCCCCCTCACACCTCAATAACAGAATCAGGAACCCTCCCCCTCACACCTCAATAACAGAATCAGGAACCCTCCCCCTCACACCCCAATAACAGAATCAGGAACCCTGCCCCTCACACCCCAATAACAGAATCAGGAACCCTCCCCCCCTCACACCCCAATAACAGAATCAGGAACCCCTCCCCCTCACACCCCAATAACAGAATCAGGAACCCTCCCCCCCTCACACCCCAATAACAGAATCAGGAACCCCTCCCCCTCACACCCCAATAACAGAATCAGGAACCCTCCCCCTCACACCCCAATAACAGAATCAGGAACCCCTCCCCCTCACACCTCAATAACAGAATCAGGAACCCTCCCCCTCACACCCCAATAACAGAATCAGGAACCCTCCCCCTCACACCCCAATAACAGAATCAGGAACCCTCCCCCTCACACCCCAATAACAGAATCAGGAACCCTGCCCCTCACACCTCAATAACAGAATCAGGAACCCTCCCCCTCACACCCCAATAACAGAATCAGGAACCCTCCCCCTCACACCCCAATAACAGAATCAGGAACCCTGCCCCTCACACCCCAATAACAGAATCAGGAACCCTCCCCCTCACACCCCAATAACAGAATCAGGAACCCTCCCCCTCACACCCCAATAACAGAATCAGGAACCCTCCCCCTCACACCCCAATAACAGAATCAGGAACCCCTCCCCCTCACACCTCAATAACAGAATCAGGAACCCTGCCCCTCACACCCCAATAACAGAATCAGGAACCCTCCCCCTCACACCTCAATAACAGAATCAGGAACCCTCCCCCTCACACCCCAATAACAGAATCAGGAACCCCCCCCCCCCCTCACACCCCAATAACAGAATCAGGAACCCTGCCCCTCACACCCCAATAACAGAATCAGGAACCCCCCCCCCCCATCACACCCCAATAACAGAATCAGGAACCCTGCCCCTCACACCCCAATAACAGAATCAGGAACCCTGCCCCTCACACCCCAATAACAGAATCAGGAACCCTCCCCCTCACACCCCAATAACAGAATCAGGAACCCTGCCCCTCACACCTCAATAACAGAATCAGGAACCCTGCCCCTCACACCCCAATAACAGAATCAGGAACCCCTCCCTCTCACACCCCAATAACAGAATCAGGAACCCTCCCCCTCACACCCCAATAACAGAATCAGGAACCCCCCCCCCCTCACACCTCAATAACAGAATCAGGAACCCTCCCCCTCACACCCCAATAACAGAATCAGGAACCCTCCCCCTCACACCCCAATAACAGAATCAGGAACCCTCCCCCTCACACCCCAATAACAGAATCAGGAACCCCCCCCCCCCTCACACCTCAATAACAGAATGAGGAACCCCTCCCCCTCACACCTCAATAACAGAATCAGGAACCCTCCCCCTCACACCTCAATAACAGAATCAGGAACCCCCCCCCCCTCACACCTCAATAACAGAATCAGGAACCCTCCCCCTCACACCTCAATAACAGAATCAGGAACCCTCCCCCTCACACCTCAATAACAGAATCAGGAACCCCCCCCCTCACACCTCAATAACAGAATCAGGAACCCCCCCCCTCACACCTCAATAACAGAATCAGGAAACCCTCCCCCTCACACCCCAATAACAGAATCAGGAACCCCCCCCCCCTCACACCTCAATAACAGAATGAGGAACCCCTCCCCCTCACACCTCAATAACAGAATCAGGAACCCTGCCCCTCACACCCCAATAACAGAATCAGGAACCCTGCCCCTCACACCCCAATAACAGAATCAGGAACCCCTCCCCCTCACACCCCAATAACAGAATCAGGAACCCTCCCTCTCACACCTCAATAACAGAATCAGGAACCCCTCCCCTCACACCCCAATAACAGAATCAGGAACCCTCCCCCTCACACCCCAATAACAGAATCAGGAACCCTCCCCCTCACACCCCAATAACAGAATCAGGAACCCTGCCCCTCACACCCCAATAACAGAATCAGGAACCCTCCCCCTCACACCCCAATAACAGAATCAGGAACCCTCCCTCTCACACCCCAATAACAGAATCATGAACCCTCCCTCTCACACCTCAATAACAGAATCAGGAACCCTCCCCCTCACACCCCAATAACAGAATCAGGAACCCTGCCCCTCACACCCCAATAACAGAATCAGGAACCCTCCCCCTCACACCTCAATAACAGAATCAGGAACTCCCCCTCCCTCTCACACCCCAATAACAGAATCAGGAACCCTCCCCCTCACACCCCAATAACAGAATCAGGAACCCTGCCCCTCACACCCCAATAACAGAATCAGAAATCCCTCCCCCTCACACCTCAATAACAGAATCAGGAACCCTCCCCCTCACACCCCAATAACAGAATCAGAAATCCCTCCCCCTCACACCCCAATAACAGGATCAGGAACCCTCCCCCTCACACCCCAATAACAGAATCAGGAACCCCCTCCCCTCACACCCCAATAACAGAATCAGGAACCCTGCCCCTCACACCCCAATAACAGAATCAGGAACCCTGCCCCTCACACCCCAATAACAGAATCAGGAACCCTCCCCCTCACACCTCAATAACAGAATCAGGAACCCTCCCCCTCACACCCCAATAACAGAATCAGGAACCCTCCCTCTCACACCCCAATAACAGAATCAGGAACCCTCCCCCTCACACCTCAATAACGGAATCAGGAAGCCTCCCCCTCACACCTCAATAACAGAATCAGGAACCCTCCCCCTCACACCTCAATAACGGAATCAGGAACCCTCCCCCTCACACCTCAATAACAGAATCAGGAACCCTCCCCCTCACACCTCAATAACGGAATCAGGAACCCTCCCCCTCACACCTCAATAACAGAATCAGGAACCCTCCCCCTCACACCTCAATAACGGAATCAGGAACCCTCCCCCTCACACCTCAATAACAGAATCAGGAACCCTCCCCCTCACACCTCAATAACGGAATCAGGAACCCTCCCCCTCACACCTCAATAACGGAATCAGGAACCCTCCCCCTCACACCTCAATAACAGAATCAGGAACCCTCCCCCTCACACCTCAATAACGGAATCAGGAACCCTCCCCCTCACACCTCAATAACGGAATCAGGAACCCTCCCCCTCACACCTCAATAACAGAATCAGGAACCCTCCCCCTCACACCTCAATAACGGAATCAGGAACCCTCCCCCTCACACCTCAATAACAGAATCAGGAACCCTGCCCCTCACACCCCAATAACAGAATCAGGAACCCTCCCCCTCACACCCCAATAACAGAATCAGGAACCCTCCCCCTCACACCCCAATAACAGAATCAGGAACCCTCCCCCTCACACCCCAATAACAGAATCAGGAACCCCCCTCCCCTCACACCTCAATAACAGAATCAGGAACCCTGCCCCTCACACCCCAATAACAGAATCAGGAACCCTCCCCCTCACACCCCAATAACAGAATCAGGAACCCTCCCCCTCACACCCCAATAACAGAATCAGGAACCCTCCCCCTCACACCCCAATAACAGAATCAGGAACCCTCCCCCTCACACCCCAATAACAGAATCAGGAACCCCCCTCCTCCTCACACCCCAATAACAGAATCAGGAACCCCTCCCCCTCACACCTCAATAACAGAATCAGGAACCCTCCCCCTCACACCTCAATAACGGAATCAGGAACCCTCCCCCTCACACCTCAATAACAGAATCAGGAACCCTCCCCCTCACACCTCAATAACGGAATCAGGAACCCTCCCCCTCACACCTCAATAACGGAATCAGGAACCCTCCCCCTCACACCTCAATAACAGAATCAGGAACCCTCCCCCTCACACCTCAATAACGGAATCAGGAACCCTCCCCCTCACACCTCAATAACGGAATCAGGAACCCTCCCCCTCACACCTCAATAACAGAATCAGGAACCCTCCCCCTCACACCTCAATAACGGAATCAGGAACCCTCCCCCTCACACCTCAATAACAGAATCAGGAACCTGCCCCTCACACCCCAATAACAGAATCAGGAACCCTCCCCCTCACACCTCAATAACAGAATCAGGAACCCTGCCCCTCACACCCCAATAACAGAATCAGGAACCCTCCCCCTCACACCCCAATAACAGAATCAGGAACCCTCCCCCTCACACCCCAATAACAGAATCAGGAACCCTCCCCCTCACACCCCAATAACAGAATCAGGAACCCCCCTCCCCTCACACCTCAATAACAGAATCAGGAACCCTGCCCCTCACACCCCAATAACAGAATCAGGAACCCTCCCCCTCACACCCCAATAACAGAATCAGGAACCCTCCCCCTCACACCCCAATAACAGAATCAGGAACCCTCCCCCTCACACCCCAATAACAGAATCAGGAACCCCCCTCCTCCTCACACCCCAATAACAGAATCAGGAACCCCTCCCCCTCACACCTCAATAACAGAATCAGGAACCCCTCCCCCTCACACCCCAATAACAGAATCAGGAACCCTCCCCTCACACCCCAATAACAGGATCAGGAACCCTCCCCCTCACACCTCAATAACAGAATCAGGAACCCCTCCCCCTCACACCCCAATAACAGAATCAGGAACCCCCCCCCTCACACCTCAATAACAGAATCAGGAACCCCTCCCCCTCACACCCCAATAACGGAATCAGGAACCCTCCCCCTCACACCTCAATAACAGAATCAGGAACCCTGCCCCTCACACCCCAATAACAGAATCAGGAACCCTCCCCCTCACACCCCAATAACAGAATCAGGAACCCTCCCCTCACACCCCAATAACAGGATCAGGAACCCTCCCCCTCACACCCCAATAACGGAATCAGGAACCCCTCCCCCTCACACCTCAATAACAGAATCAGGAACCCTCCCCCTCACACCTCAATAACAGAATCAGGAACCCCTCCCCCTCACACCCCAATAACAGAATCAGGAACCCTGCCCCTCACACCCCAATAACAGAATCAGGAACCCTCCCCCTCACACCCCAATAACAGAATCAGGAACCCCTCCCCCTCACACCCCAATAACAGAATCAGGAACCCCTCCCCCTCACACCCCAATAACAGAATCAGGAACCCCCCCTCCCCTCACACCTCAATAACAGAATCAGGAACCCCCCCCCCTCACACCCCAATAACAGAATCAGGAACCCTCCCTCTCACACCTCAATAACAGAATCAGGAACTCCCCCTCCCCTCACACCTCAATAACAGAATCAGGAACCCTCCCCCTCACACCTCAATAACAGAATCAGGAACCCCCCCCCCCTCACACCCGAATAACAGAATCAGGAACCCTCCCCCTCACACCCCAATAACAGAATCAGGAACCCTGCCCCTCACACCCCAATAACAGAATCAGGAACCCTGCCCCTCACACCCCAATAACAGAATCAGGAACCCTGCCCCTCACACCCCAATAACAGAATCAGGAACCCTCCCCCTCACACCCCAATAACGGAATCAGGAACCCCCCCCCCCCCTCACACCCCAATAACAGAATCAGGAACCCTCCCCCTCACACCCCAATAACAGAATCAGGAACCCTCCCCCTCACACCCCAATAACAGAATCAGGAACCCTGCCCCTCACACCCCAATAACAGAATCAGGAACCCTGCCCCTCACACCCCAATAACAGAATCAGGAACCCTCCCCCTCACACCCCAATAACGGAATCAGGAACCCCCCCCCCCCCCCTCACACCCCAATAACAGAATCAGGAACCCTCCCCCTCACACCCCAATAACAGAATCAGGAACCCTGCCCCTCACACCTCAATAACAGAATCAGGAACCCTCCCCCTCACACCTCAATAACAGAATCAGGAACCCTCCCCCTCACACCCCAATAACGGAATCAGGAACCCCCCCCCCCCCCTCACACCCCAATAACAGAATCAGGAACCCTCCCCCTCACACCCCAATAACGGAATCAGGAACCCCCCCCCCCCCTCACACCCCAATAACAGAATCAGGAACCTATCCCCCTCACAGCCCAATAACAGAATCAGGAACCTATCCCCCTCACACACTAATACTCTCAGCACAGTTTTTGTTTTTCTCAGTGCAGGTTTTTTTATTTGTTGACGGGGTGTGGAATTCAACTCTTCTGTCAATGTTTGGACAAAGGCTGTAATGATGTCTGGAGCCGAGTGGTCCTGGCAGAACGCAAATTGGGCACTGGTGAGCAGGTTATTGGTGAGGAAGTACCCAGTGCAATATCCAGTGCAGTGTTTAGTGTTGTGCCAGTGCTGTACACAGTGATTTACCCAGTGCTGTAAGCAATGATTTACTCAATGCTGTACGCAGTGATTTACCCAGTGCTGTAAGCAATGATTTACCCAGTGCTGTATGCAGTGATTTACCCAGTGCTGTATGCAGTGATTTACTCAGTGCTGTACGCAGTGATTTACCCAGTGCTGTATGCAGTGATTTACCCAGTGCTGTAAGCAATGATTTACCCAGTGCTGTATGCAGTGATTTACCCAGTGCTGTACGCAGTGATTTGCCCAGTGCTGTACGCAGTGATTTACCCAGTATTGTATGTAGTGAGTTACCCAGTGCTGCATGCAGTGACTTACCCAGTGCTGTACGCAATGATTTACCCAGAGCTGTACGCAATGATTTACCCAGTGCTGTACGCAGTGGTTTACCCAGTGCTGTACGCAGTGATTTACCCAGTGCTGCACGCAGTGATGTGCCCAGTGCTGTACGCAGTGATGTGCCCAGTGCTGTACGCAGTGATTTACCCAGTGCTGTACGCAGTGGTTTACCCAGTGCTGCACGCAGTGATGTGCCCAGTGCTGTACGCAGTGGTTTACCCAGTGCTGTACGCAATGATTTACCCAGTGCTGTACACAGTGATGTGCCCAGTGTTGTACGCAGTGGTTTACCCAGTGCTGTACGCAGTGATTTACCCAGTGCTGTACGCAGTGATTTACCCACTGCTGTATGCAGTGATGTGCCCAGTGCTGTACGCAGTGATGTGCCCAGTGCTGTACGCAGTGATGTGCCCAGTGCTGTATGCAGTAATTTGCCCAGTGCTTTACTCACCTTGCCTACGAGTATTGTTGGTGAGGGGCGCAAAGGCCGACCCTTCCTCATCCTCTGCTCCGGGTGCCCTCCGTGCTCGTCCCTTATGCAGAGAGAGTGATGGAGACAACGTATCAGTAATCACATAATGACCATAAACATGCTGTGACAAAATAAAGCATTATTTCTCTTCTTTAAGCTTGTAGTGTTTCTTTAACTCATTTACAAAATATTCACTCAGGAGTTAAGAAGGAGCTGCAATTATGTCCATGGCTCTGACAAACTTCATACAACATTTGCAAGACTTTCTTTCAGAATCTTGGGTTGAGGGAACATCTGAAACAAACAAATTCACCCACAAAGCTCTGATCCCTGGGGCATTCTCCATCCCCCAGCCCCGATCCCCGGGACACTACATCCCCTGATCCCCAGGACACTACACCCCCCCGATCCCCGGGACACTCAGCCCATAACGCATTCTGCCATCTCTGTCTAATATTTGGGAAGTGAATGAAGTGCCGACTGACCTTGATAGGATTGGCTGGGATAGGTTCCCTTGGAGCGCATTCACCTGTCAGAATGGACACATGGTTAGGAGCATGTCTACAAAATCAATGCAACATTAGCATTTCATAATGGTCACTGGAATGCAAGAGCGATTGGAGGGTCCAGGATGGTAAAATGCCTGAATTATCTTCCTCAGCCAGACTACAGTGTATCAACTGATTTCAAATGCTTTCTCTTACCTCTGTCTCTCTTCCTCCTTCTATCTCTCCCACTCTGACTCTCTCTCCTTTTATTTCTCTTTTCACACTCTTTCCATTTTAATTTGAGATTGATTATAACTATGTTATGTGGAATATCAACACATGGAGCAAGGTGTAGTGCAGGTGAGGTAGCCCAGCATCTGTTGCTGCATTCTACAGTCTGAGTGAGTGAGTAAATCTCATTCTCAGCAGAAATTCTATTTAATTCATCAGTTTGCCCATTTCTGTACCCCGATATATAACAGAGTTTGCAACAGGCTTTAATGTAATCAATTAGTTTGGGGTGTCTGTTTCGAGATTAACAGATACCTGGGAGTTAGTTACAGGCTGGAATCTAATCGAGGGGTTCAGGTGGGGGTGGGGGGGGGGAGTTATATATAGAATAACAGATACCCAGGAGTCAATCACAGGCTGGAATCTAATTGAGGAGGTCAGGTGATTTATATATAGAATAACAGATACCCGGGAAGTACAGGATGGAAACTAATCGAGGGGTTCGGGGGCTTTATATAAAAAATTACAGATATTCAGAGTGAATTACAGGATGGAATCTAATTGAAGAGCTTGGGGGGCTTTATACATAGAATAAGAGACACCCGGGAGTGAATTAAAGGCTGCAATTTAATCGTGGGGTTCGGGGGGTTTATATCTAGAATAACAGATACCTGGGATTGCATTAGAAGCTGTAATCCAATTGAGACATTCAGTTGTTTATATATAGAATAACGAATACCCGGGAGTGAGTTACAGGCTGGAATCAAATCGAGGGATTCGGGGGTTTATATATAGAATAATGGATACCCGGGAGTGGGTTACAGGCTGGAATCTAATCGAGGGGTTGGGGGGGGGGGGTTTATATATATAAAATAACATGTACGCAGGAGCGAGTTACAGCCTGGAAACTAATTGAGGAGTTCGGTGGTTTACGTATAGAATAACAGATGCCAGGAATCGTGTTACAGGTTGGAATCCAATCAAAATGTTCGGGTGATTTATCTGTAGAATAACAGTTACTGGAAGGCTGTAAAGTGCCTAATCGAATGATGAGGTGCTGTTTCTTGAGCTTGCGTTGAGCTTCATTGGAACAGTGTAAGAGGCCGAGGACGGAGATATCAGCGTTGGAGTGGAGTAGGGAATTAAAGTGACAGGCGACCGGAAGCTCGGGGTCATGCTGACGGACTGAATGGAGGTGTTCCGCAAAGCGGTCACCCAATCTGCGTTTGGTCTCCCGAATTTACAGGAGACAACATTGTGAGCAGCGAATACAGTATACTAATCTGAAAGAAGTACAAATAAATCGCTGTTTCACCTGGAAGGAGTATTTGGGGCTCTGGATGCTGGGAAGGGGGGAGGTAAAAGGGGCAAGTATTGCATTTACTGCGCTTAGAAACATAGAAACATAGAAAATAGGTGCAGGAGTAGGCCATTTGGCACTTCGAGCCTGCACCACCATTCAATAAGATCATGGCTGATCATTCACCTCAGTACCCCTTTCCTGCTTTCTCTCCATACCCCATGATCCCTTTAGCCGTAAGGGCCATATCTAACTCCCTCTTGAATATATCCAATAAACTGGCATCAACAACTCTCTGCGGTAGGGAATTCCACAGGTTAACAACTCTCTGAGTGAAGAAGTTTCTCCTCATCTCAGTCCTAAATGGCTTTCCCCTTATTCTTAGACTATGTCCCCCGGTTCTGGACTTCCCCAACATTGGGAACATTCTTCCTGCATCTAACCTGTCCAGTCCCGTCAGAATTTTATATGTTTCTATGAGATCCCCTCTCATCCTTCTAAACTCCAGTGAATACAGGCCCAGCCGATCCAGTCTCTCCTCATATGTCAGTCCTGCCATCCCGGAAATCAGTCTGGTGAACCTTCGCTGCACTCCCTCAATAGCAAGAATGTCTTTCCTCAGATTAGGAGACCAAAGCTGAACACAATATTCCAGATGAGGCCTCACTAAGGCCCTATACAACTGCAGTAAGACCTCCCTGCTCCTATACTCAAATCCCCTAGCTATGAAGGCCAACATACCATTTGCCTGCTGTACCTGCATGCCAACTTTCAATGACTGATGTACCAAGACACCTAGGTCTCGTTGAACCTCCACTTTTCCTAATCTACCAACATTCAGATAATATTCTGCCTTCGTGTTTTGGTCACCAATGTGGATAAACACATTATACTGTATCTGCCATGCTTTTGCCCACTCACCTAACCTGTCCAAGTCACCCTGCAGCCTCTTAGCGTCCTCTTCACAGCTCACAACGCCACCCAGCTTTGTGTCATCTGCAAACTTGGAGATATTACACTCAATTCCTTCATCTAAATCATGAATGTATATTGTAAATAGTTGGGGTCCCAGCACTGAGACCTGCGGCACCCCACTAGTCACTGCCTGCCATTCTGAAAAGGACCCATTTATCCCGACTCTCTGCTTCCTGTCTGCCAACCAGTTCTCTATCCACATCAGTACATTACACCCAATACGATGTGCTTTAATTTTGCACACTGATCTCTTGTGTGGGACCTTGTCAAAAACCTTTTGAAAGTCCAAATACACCACATCCACTGGTTCTCCCTTGTCCACTCTACCAGTTACATCCTCAAAAAATTCTCAAAGATTTATCAAGCATGATTTCCCTTTCATAAATACATGCTGACTTGGACCGATCCTGTCACTGCTTTCCAAATGTGCTGCTATTTAATCTTTAATAATTGATTCCAACATTTTCCCCACTACTGATGTCAGGCTAACCGGTTGATAATTACCCGGTTTCTCTCTCCCTCCTTTCATAAAATGTGGTGTTACATTAGCTACCCTCCAGTTCATAGGAACTGATCCAGAGTTGATAGACTGTTGGAAAATGATCACCAATGCATCCACTATTTCTAGGGCCACTTCCTTAAGTACTCTGGGATACAGACTATCAGGCCCCGGGGATTTATTGGCTTTCAATCCCACCAATTTCCCGCCTAATAAGGATTTCCTTCAGTTCCTCCTTCTCACGAGACCCTCGGTCCCCTAGTATTTCCGGAAGGTTATTTATGTCTTCCTTCGTGAAGACAGAACCTAAGTATTTGTTTCACTGGTCTGACATTTCTTTGTTCCCCATTATAAATTCTCCTGAATCCGACTGCAAGGGACCTACATTTGTCTTCACTAATCTTTTTCTCTTCACATATCTATAGAAGCTTTTGCAGTCAGTTTTTATGTTCCCAGCATGCTTTCTCTATATTCTATTTTTCCCCTCCTAATTAAACCTTTTGTCCTCCTCTGCTGAATTATAACATTCTCCCAGTCCTCAGGTTTGCTGCTTTTTCTGGCCCATTTATATGCCTCTTCCTTGGATTTAACACTATCCTTAATTTACCTTATTAGCCACGGTTGAGCCACCTTCTCCGTTTTATTTTTACTTCAGACAGGGATGTACAATTGTTGAAGTTCATTCCTGTGATCTTTAAATGTTTGCCATTGCCTATCCACTGTCAATTCTTTAAGTATCACTCGCCAGTCTATTCTAGCCAATTCAGGTCTCATACCATCGAAGTTGCCATTCCTTAAGTTCAGGACCCTAGTCTCTGAATTAATTGTGTCTCTCTTTATCGTAATAAAGAATTCTACCATATTATGGTCACTCTTCCCCAAGCGACCTCGCACAACAAGATTGCTAATTAGTCCTTTCTCATTACACATCACCCAGTCGAGAATGGCCAGCCCTCTAGTTGGTTCCTCGACATATTGGTCTAGAAAACCATCCCTAATACACTCCAGGAAATGCTCCTCCACCGCATTGCTACCAGTTTGGTTAGCCCAATCAATATGTAGATTAAAGTCACCCATGATAACTGCTGTACCTTTACTGCACGCATCCTAATTTCTTGTTTGATGCTGTCCCCAACCTCACTACTACCGTTTGGTGGTCTGTACACAACTCCCACTAGTGTTCTCTGCCCTTTGGTATTCCGCAGCTCCACCCATACAAATTCCACATCATCCAGGCTAATGTCCTTCCTTACTATTGCGTTAATTTCCTCTTTAACTGGCAACGCCACCCCACGTCCTTTTCCTTTCTGTCTATCCTTCCTGAATGTTGAATACCCCTGGATGTTGAGTTTCCAGCCTTGGTCACCCTGGAGCCATGTCCCCGTGATGCCAATTACATCATATCCATTAACTGCTATCTGCACAGTTAATTCATCCACCTTATAATGAATACTCCTCGCATTGAGGCACAGAGCCTTCAGACTTGTCTTTTTAACATATTTTTTCCCTTTATAATTTTGCTGTAACGTGGCCCTTTTTGCTTTTGGCTTGGGTTTCTCTGCCCTCACTTTTACTTTTCTTCTTTCTATCTTTTGCTTCTGCCCCCATTCTACTTGCCTCTGTCTCCCTACATAGTTTCCCATCCCCCTGTCATATTAGTTTAACCCCTCCCCAACAGCACTAGCAAACACTCCCCCTCGGACATAGGTTCTGGTCCTGCCCAGGTGCAGACCGTCCAGTTTGTACTGGTCCCACTTCCCCCAGAACCGGTTCCAATGTCCCAGGAATTTGAATCCCTCCCTTCTGCACCATTCCTCAAGCCACGTATTCATCTGAGCTATCCTGCGATTCCTACTCTGACTAGCATGTGGCACTGGTAGCAATCCCTACACGGGAATATGCCGTGGGAATTGGAGGGGCTGTTGGGGGTGATTGCGGTGTGGACGAGGGTGTCGCGGAGGGAGTGGTCCCTTCGGAATGCTGAAAGAAGATTGGAGGGCAAGTTTTGTTTGGTGGTGGGATCACGCCTGGAGGTGTTGGAAATGACGGAGGATGATTGAATGTGGAGGCTGGTGGGGTGGACGGTGAGGACAACAGGAACCCTATCGTGTTTCTGGGAGGAGGGAAAGTGGTGAGAAGTGCGGAAAATAGAACGGGCACGGTCGAGGGCCGTGTCAACCACGGTGTAGGAGAGAATGGAAGACATATCAGAAGCATTGATATGGAAGGTGCCATCGACAGAACAGACGGGATGGAGACGGAGAAACTGGAAGAATGAAATGGAGTCCTTACAGGAAGAGGGGTGGGAGGAAGTGTAGACCAGGTAGCTGTGGGAGTCAGTGGGCTTATGGTGGATATTGGTCAATAGCCTGTCCCCAGAAACGGAGACATGGAGTCGAGGAAGGGAAGGGACCTATTGAGTATTTCCAGCATTTTCTGTTTTTATTTCAGATTTCCAGCATCCGCAGTATTTTGCTTTTGTACGAGAGCCTTCCGTTTTATCTCCATGTGAACTCACCTTTACCATAATCTTGGACCTGTCCAAACCCTATGGTGAAACCCTGACCCTGCAGCACTCCCCAAAGCCTTTGAGTCTTTCTCTGATTGAGAAGGTTCACACTGCAGGAGAGGGGACAAGGGCACCAGCAGCTCACAGCTAGGTGATGTCAAGCTTGGCTTCCAAAAGCTGTTTTATTGCAAGGGCAGTCGCGATGACCATTGCTAGCACATTACAGACTGTGTCCCCCCTACCCCATGTCCAACCTTTCCCCTCTCGACAAGTCCGGTCTGCTTAAATAGGGTTCCGCTTCCATGACCGATCATTTGAAAGTCCCCCCATTGTCGGACACTCGGGGACTCATGATGTCCGTACCTTTGGTCAGAAATACAAGCGCTGATGCTGAGATCCCTTGTTCCAACGCAAACTCTTTGAAATTCTCATTGATTAGCTTTCCCAGCATCGGTGTCCTCCCTGTGAGATGAGCATTCAGTTATAGGTACAGAAATAATGCTCGAAAGTACTGTGTGAAAGAAGTGTTGCAGAATCTCTTACCGTAGAGGGACACTGATATTGTCGTGTTCCCATCTTTCTTAGTCTCATAGAATACAAAAGCAAATTCATGATAGTTGGTGTGAGCGACTCGAATATCGGACGTGACTCCGTTGACTGCAAAACAAAATCATAGGTTGTTTAATCATTTTCTGGGCCTGGTTTGACCGCTCTGACCTTGCAAACTGTCCCATCTGCAACCTCCCATTCCTATCCAAAGTCCTTGACTGGTGTCATCTTCCAAATCCATGTGCATCTGTCCCACAACTCCATGTTTGACTCCCTCCAATCAGGTTTCTGCCTAGCCACAGCACTGAAATGGCTCAGCAATGTCACGAACGACATCCTATGTGACTATCCCTCCTCGTCCCTCTCGACCTGTCTGCAGCCTTTGACACGGTTGACCACTCCATCTTCCTCCAACGCCTCTCCACCACCGTTCAGCTGGGTGGGACTGCACTCACCTGGTTCCATTCTTATCTATCTAATCATAGCAAGATACTCTCCTGCAACGGCTTCTCTTCCCGTTCTCGCATCAAAATCTCTGGTGTCCCCTGAGGATCTATCCTTGGCCCCCTCTTATTTCTCATCTACATGTTGTCCCTTGACGAAATAATCTGAAAACACAGCGTCAGTTTTCATATGTACGCTGATGACACCCAGCTCTACCTCACCACCACTTCTCTCGAACACCTCCATAGTCTCTAAATTGTCAGACTGCAGGACCGGAACTGATGTCCTTGGCGGAGTGTTTGCTAGTGCTGTTAGGGAGGGTTTAAACTAAAATGGCAGGGGGATGGGAATCTATTCAGGGAGGCAGAGGGAAGTAAAAAGGGGGCAGAAGCAAAAGGTAGGAAGGAGAAAAGCAAGAGTGGAGGGCAGAGAAATCAAGGGCAAAAATCAAAAAGGGCCACATTACAACAAATTCTAAAAGGACAAAGTGTGTTAAAAAAACAAGCCTGAAGGCTCCGAGTCTCAATGCAAGGAGCATTCGTAATAAGGTGGATGAATTAACAGCACAGATAGCTGTTAACGGATATGATGTGATTGAGATTACGGAGACACGGCTCCAAGGTGACCAAGGCTGGGAACTCAAAATCCAGGGGCATTCAATATTCAGGAAGGACAGACAAGAAGGAAAAGGAGGTGGGGTAGTGTTACTGGTTAAGGAGAAGATTAACGCAATAGTTAGGAAGGACATTAGCTTGGATGATGTTGAATCTATATGGGTAGAGCTGCGAAACACCAAAGGACAGAAAATGTTAGTAGGAGTTGTGTGCAGACCACCAAACAGTAATAGGGAGGTTGGGGATGGCATCAAACAGGAAATTAGGGATGCGTGCAGTTATCATGGGTGACTTTAATCTAGATATTGATTGGGCTAACCAAACTGGTAGCAATACGGTGGAGGGGGATTTCCTGGAGTGTATAAGGGATGATTTTCTAGACCAATATGTCGAGAAACCAACTAGAGAGCAGGCCATCCTCGACTGGGTCTTGTGTAACAAGAGAGGATTAATTAGCAATCTGGTCATGCGGGGCCCCTTGGGGAAGAGTGACCATAATATGATAGGATTTTTTATTAAGCTGGAGAGTGACACAGTTAATTCAGAGACTAGGATCCTGAACTTAAAGAAAGGAAACTTGGATGGTATGAGACGTGAATTGGCTAGGATAGACTGGAGAATGATACTTACAGGGCTGACAGTGGATAGGCAATGGCAGACATTTAAATATCACATGGATGGACTATAACAATCGTACATCCCTGTGTGGCGTAAGAATAAAATAGGAAGGTATCTCAACCGTGGCTAACAAGGGAAATTAGAGAAAGTGTTAAATCCAAAGAATAGGCATATAAATTGGCCAGAAAAAAGTAGCAAACCTGAGGACTGGGAGAAATTTAGAATTCAACAGAGGAGGACTAAGGGTTTAATTAGGAGGGGGGAAAATAGAGTATGAGAGTAAGCTTGCAGGTAACATAAAAACTGACTGCAAAAGTTTCGATAGATATGTGAAAAGAAAAATATTAGTGAAGACTAATGTCAGTCCCTTGCAGTCAGAATCAGGTGAATTCCTAATGGGGAACAAGGAAATGGCAGACCAATTGAACAAATACTTTGGTTCTGTTTTCACTAAGGAAGACACGAATAACCTCCCAAAAATACTAAGGGACCGAAGGTCTAGCAATAAGGGGGAACTAAGGGAAATCCTTATTAGTCAGGAAATGGTGTTAGGGAAATTGAAAGGACTGAAGGCCGATAATCCCCAGGGCCTGATAGACTGCATCCCAGAGTACTTAAGGAAGTGGCCCTAGAAATAGTAGACGCATTGGTCATCATTTTCCAACATTCCATGGACTCTGGTTCAGTTCTTATGGATTGGAGGGTAGCTAATGTAACCCCACTTTTTAAAAAAGGAGGCAGAGAGAAAACAGGGACTTAGAGATCAGTTAGCCTGACATCAGTGGTGGGGAAAATGCTGGAATCAATTATTAAAGATGTAATAGCAGCACATTTGGAAAGCAGTGACAGGATCGGTCCAAGTCAGCATGGATTTATGAAAGGGAAGTCATGCTTGACAAATCTTCTAGAGTTTTTTGAAAATGTAACTAGTAGAGTGGATAAGGGAGAACCAGTGGATGTGGTGTATTTGGACTTTCAAAAGGCTTTTGACAAGGGATTAGTGTGCAAAATTAAGGCACATGGTATTGGGAGTAATATATTGATGGATAGAAAACTGGTTGGCA
This sequence comes from Pristiophorus japonicus, assembly GCF_044704955.1. Lineage (NCBI taxonomy): Eukaryota > Metazoa > Chordata > Chondrichthyes > Pristiophoridae > Pristiophorus > Pristiophorus japonicus. The sequence goes on along the minus strand of NC_091996.1, from coordinate 72,900,231 downwards.
ATGAGAATAAACGGGTCCTTTTCAGAATGGCAGGCAGTGACTAGTGGGGTGCCGCAGGGTTCAGTGCTGGGACACCAGCTATTTACAATATACATTAATGACTTAGATGAAGGAATTGAATGTAATATCTCTACGTTTGCAGATGACACTAAGCTGGGTGGCATTGCGAGCTGCGAGGAGGATGCTAGGAGGCTGCAGGGGGACTTGGACAGGTTAGGTGACTGGGAAAATGCATGGCAGATGCAGTATATTGTGGATACGTGTGAGGTTATCCACTTTGGTGGCAAAAATAGGAAGGCAGATTATTATCTGAATGGTGACAGATTCATAAAATGTGTTTCTATGTGTGGTGAAGATACTCCCACAGTGCTGTTAGGGAGTTCCAGGATTTTGACCCAGTGACGATGAAGGAACAGCGATATATTTCCAAGTCAGGATGATGTGTGACTTGGAGGGGAATTTAGAGGTGGTGGTGTTCCCATGCGCCTGCTGCCCTTCTAGGTGGTAGAGATTGTGGGTTTGGGAGGTGCTGCCGAAGAAGCCTTGGCGAGTTACTGCAGTGCATCTTGTAGATGGTACACACTGCAGCCACGGTGCGCCAGTGGTGGAGGGAGTGAATGTTTAAGGTGGTGGATGGGGTGCCAATGAAGTGGGCTGCTTTGTCCTGGATGGTGTTGAGCTTCTTGAGTGTTGTTGGAGCTGCACTCACCCAGGCAAGTGGAGAGTATTCCATCGCACTCCTGACTTGTGCCTTGTAGATGGTGTAAAGGCTTTGGGGAGTCAGAAGGTCAGTCACTTGCTACAGAATACCCAGCCTCTGACCTGCTCTTATAGCCACAGTATTTATGTGGCTGGTCTAGTTAAGTTTCTGATCAATGGTAATCCCCAGGATGTTGGTGGTGGGGGATTCTGTGATGGTAATGCTATTGAATGTCAAGGGGAGGTGGTTCGACCTTCTCCTGTTGGAGATAGTCATTGCCTGGCACTTCTGTGGTGTGAATGGTACTTGCCACTTATCAGCCCAAACCTGCATCTTGTCCAGGCCTTGCTGCATGCGGGCATGGACTGCTCCATTATCTGAGGAGTTGCGAATAGAACTGAACACTGTGCAGTCATAAGCAAAAATCCTCACTTATGATGGAGGGAAAGTTATTGATGAAGCAGCTGAAGATGATTGGGCCTAGGACACTGCCCTGAGGAACTCCTGCAGTGATGTCCTGGGGCTGTGATATTTGGCCTCCAACAACCAAGATTAGTGCATTTAAAATTTAAAAAGGGGATATAATAAATAAACTAATCAAACTCAAAGAGGATAAAACCCCTGGTCCGGATGGATTGCATGCACGCATTTTAAAATAATGTCGGGAAGAGATAGCAGAGGCATTACTACACATATTTAATAACTTGTCAGAAAAAGCTGTAGTGCCAGAGGACAGGTTGATAGCTAACATAATACCTATATTTAAGAAGGCGGATAGAACAGGCAATTATAAACCAATCAGATTAACATCGGTGGTAGGAAAAATAATGGAATCCCTACTAAAGGAGAAAATAGAAGACCATCTAGGCCCTGGTTTCATGAGCTGCAAGGCCCGCCCATTTGCCGCCCAAAGGACCACCGATGGCCACCGAGAGACCGGGTGGTACTTTGCCTGAAAGATTCCTCTAACAGAGGTGGCAGCAAAATAACGGCTTACGTTGTCAATCTGGGCGGCAGCGGGCAAGAGCTCTCCATCTCGGCGGCAAATGAGCTCGCCGCCCAAGTGCTGCCGAGGATGGAGTCGGGCCCAGGGAGGGTGGAACTCTGAAAAGTAAAAAAACCCCCCCCAAAAAAATCACCAGAGCACCTTCAGGGGACCCCATCCAGGTAAGTCGCTGTAAAACAACAATTTAAAAGATGTTCACTAACCTTCTTTTGCAGGACTTCATACCTACTGTCGGGGTTAGAACAGCCTCCACACAACGGGCCTTCCACCTGCTGCCACCGACTCCCGCCGCACCAATCTGGCATCTTGGCAGGTGGGAGGCCACTTACGCCACTTGGCCGCCAGAGGACATCAGCGAGCAGCTCCCGGCGGTACCCCCTTCCCGCCCTCTCCAGCCCAAGTGGAAACTGGGAGAGAGAGGAAAATGGCAGGAAAACTCGCCGGCAGTCGGCGGTAAGGCCACCAATACGGAGGCGCTGGAAACCAAAAATATAATAACCAGCATGGATTTCCAAAGGGAAAGTCTTGCTTGACCAACCTCATTGAATTTTGTGAAGAGGTAACAGAGAGAGTAGACAATGGTAGTGCAGTAGATGTAATTTATCCAGATTTTCAAAAGGCCCTTCCATAAGGTATCCCATAATAGACCGATGAACAAGGTCAGAGAATGCGGAGTCAGGGGACAATTAACAGAATGGATAACTAGCTGGCTTCAAGAAAGCAGAGAGTTGGGATAAAAGGTAGCTATTCTCAGTGGGAGAAGTTGGACAGTGGTATTCTACAAGGATCAGTGCTGGGACCACTGTTGTTCACAATCTATATTAACTTTGGAATCAAAAACACAATTTCCAAATTTGCAGATGACACCAAATTGGGAGCGATAGTCAATACTGAGGAGGAATGCAACAAATTACAGGAGGACATTAATAAACTTGCAGAATGGGCATATAATTGGCAAATGAAGTTCACAGATAAATGTGAGGTATTACATTTTGGTCGGAAGAATAGGGAGGTCACTTATTACTTGTAGGGTCAGAGTCTCGGTGGGCTAGAGGAACAAAGGGATCTCAGAGTACAAATACACAATTCACTAAGAGTTGCGACACAGGTTAGCAAGGCCAGAAAAAAGCAAACCAAGGACTAGGGTTTATTTCTAGAGATAAAGAATTTAAAAGTAGGGAAGTTATGCTAAACCTGTATCGAACCTTGGTTCGACCACAGTTAGAGTACTGTGTACAATGCTGGTCGCCATATCATAAAAAGGATCATCATCATAGGCAGTCCCTCGGAATCGAGCATGACTTGCTTCTACTCGAAAAATGAGTTCTTACGTAGCTGAACAGTGCAATATGAGAACCACAGTCCCTGTCACCGGTGGGACAGATAGTCGTTGAGGGGAAGGGTGGGTGGGACAGGTTTACCGCACCATAAAAAGAATATCGAGGCACTGGAGAGGGTGCAGAGAAGATTTACAAGGATGATACCAGAAATGCAAGGGTAGACATAATCAGGAAAGGATGAACAGGCTGGGTCTCATTTCTCTTGAAAAATGAAGGCTAAGGGGTGATCTAATAGAGGTCTTTAAATTCTGAAAGGTTTTGATACTGAATGTTTTCACTTGTGGGGAAAAGCATAACTAGAGGCCATCAATATAAAATAGTTACCAAGAAATCCAATAGGGAATTCAGAAGAGACTTCTTTGGATAAAGAGTGGTGTGAATGTGAAATTCGCTAACACACGGAGTGGTTGAATTGAATAGTATAGATACATTTAAGGGGAGGTTAGACAAACATTAGGGAGAAAGGAATAGAGGGTTATGCTGATAGATTTAAATGAGGAAAGATGGGGGAGGCTCGACTGGAGCATAAACACCGGCATGGACTGGTTGGGCCGAATGGCCTGTTTCTGTGCAGTATATCTGATGTAACCACAACCATCTTCCTTTGTGCTCGGTATGATTCCAGCCAGTGGAGAGTTTTCTCCCTGATTCCCATTGACTTCAGTTTTACTAGGGCTCCTTGATGCCACACTCAGTCAAATGCTGCCTTGATGTCAAGGGCAATCACTCTCACCTCACCTCTGGAATTCAGCTCTTTTGTCCATGTTTGGACCAAGGCTGTAATGAGGCCTGGAGACGAGTGGACCTGGCGGAACCCAAACTGGGCATCAGTGAGCAGGTTATTGGTGAGTAAGTGCCACTTGATAGCACTGTCAACGACACCTTCCATCACTTTGTTGATGATCGAGAGTAGACTGATGGGGCGGTAATTGGTTGGATGAGATTTGTCCTGCTTTTTGTGGACAGGACATACCTAGGCAGTTTTTCACATTGCTGGGCAGATGCGACTGCAGTTGTACTGGAACAGCTTGGCTGGAGGCGCGGCTAATAGAGTGAATTGAATTGGCTAAAGACTGGTATCTGTGATGGTGGGGATCTGAGGAGGAGGCTGGGTTCTGGGAGTCAGAACAGTGCATGAGATTCAGAACTGTAGCCTGACCAGGTGTTTGATGGGACAGCGTAGAGGGAGCTTTACTCTGTATCTAACCCCGTGCTGTACCTGCCCTGGGAGTGTTTGATGGGAGAGTGTAGAGGGAGCTTTACTCTGTATCTAACCCGGGCTGTACCTGCTCTGGGAGTGTTTGATGGGACAATGCAGAGGGAGCTTTATTCTGTATCTAACCCGTGCTATACCTGCCCTGGGAGTGTTTGATGGGACAATGTAGAGGGAACTTTACTCTGTATCTAACCCGTGCTGTACCAGCCCTGGGAGTGTTTGATGGGACAATGTAGAGGGAGCTTTACTCTGTATCTAACCTGTGCTGTACCTGCCCTGGGAGTGTTTGATGGGACAGTGTAAAGGGAGCTTTACTCTGTCTCTAACCCGTGCTGTACCTGCCCTGGGAGTGTTTGATGGGACAATGTAGAGGGAGCTTTACTCTGTATCTAACCCGTGCTGTACCTGCTCCGGGAGTGTTTGATGGGACAGTGTAGAGGGAGCTTTACTCTGGGGTGAAATTCAGTAGCACCCCAGAGTACACTACTGCATCGAATGAATAATTTGAACAGAATGTTATTGTAAGTGCTGCCCCTCCGACATTACAGTTCTCCCTCAGTACTGACCCTCCGACAGTGCAGAGCTCCCTCAGTACTGCCCCTTAAACAGTGCAGCACTCCCTCAGTACTGCCCCTTCAACAGTTCAACACTCCCTCGATACTGACCCTCCGACATTACAGTTCTCCCTCAGTACTGACCCTCCGACAGTGCAGCACTCCCTCGATACTGACCCTCCAACAGTGCAGCACTCCCTCAGTACTGACCCTCCAACAGTGCAGCACTCCCTCACTATTGCACTGGAGCTTCAGCCAGGATTATCTGCTGAAGTTCTGGACTGAGGCTTAAACTCATGAGCTTCTGACTCAGGAGGGAGTGTGCTACCCACTGAGCCATATCTCACATATGTTGCGGTGAATAAGAAGTGCTGACCCTACAGGAAGCAGCCTTGTGTCTATTTTTATTGAGTGTTTTTCCATACATGCAGGGGAGACATATTTGAAGACTCCTGGAATCGCCTGAATCTCATATTCTACTGTCATGTCAACACATGTTCCATTCCTAGGGACAAAATAAAACAGGGAGTTAGAGATTGTTAGGAATTTGCCGAATTTTAGTCACCAGTGAGACATGGGCACTGGTGGTCAGACTGTAGTGCGCCGGGGGATTGACGGTGAGACTGTAGTGCGCCGGGGGATTCACGGTGTGACTGTAGTGTGCCGGGGATTGACGGTGTGACTGTAGTGTGCCGGGGATTGACGGATAGTCTGTAGTGTGCTGGGGATTGATGGTCAGACTGTAGTGTGCTGTGGTTGGCAGTCAGTCTGTAGTGTGCCAGCGGATTGACGGTGACAATGTACTTTGCCGAAGGTTTGACAGTCAGTCTGTAGTGTGCCAGGGATTGTTGGTGAGACTGTAGTGTGCCGGGGATTCACAGTCAGTCTGTAGTGTGCCAGGGAATGACGGTCGAACTGTAGTGTGCCAGGGGATTGATGGTCAGTCTGTAGTGTGCCGGGAATTGAAGGTGAGACTGTAGTGTGCCGGGGGAATAACGGTCAGACTGTAGCGTGCCGAGGGATTAACGATGTGACTGTAGTGTGCCGGGGGTTTCATGGTCAGACTGTAGTGTGCCGGGGGATTAATGGTGTGACTGGAGTGTGCCGGGGGATTGACGGTGAGACAGTAGTATGCCAGGGATTGACCGTCAAACTGTAGTGTGCCGGGGGATTGATGGTCAAACTGTAGTGTACCGGAGGATTGATGGTCAGACTGTAGTATGCCGGGGGATTGACGGTCAGTCTGTAGTGTGCCGGGGGATTGATGGTAAGTCTGCAGTGTGCTGGGGGATTGACGGTCAGTCTGTAGTGTGCCAGGGATTGACAGTCAGTCTATAGTATGCCGGAGGATTGACGGTCAGTCTATAGTGTGCCGGGGGATTGACTGTCAGACTGTAGTGTGCTGGGGATTGACTGTCAGTCTGTAGTGTGCTGGGGATTGACAGTCAGTCTGTAGTGTGCTGGGGATTGACAGTCAATCTGTAGTGTGCTGGGGATTGAGGGTCAGACTGTAGTGTGCTGGGGATTGAGGGTCAGTCTGTAGTGTGCTGGGGATTGACAGTCAATCTGTAGTGTGCTGGGGATTGAGGGTCAGACTGTAGTGTGCTGGGGATTGAGGGTCAGTCTGTAGTGTGCTGGGGATTGACAGTCAATCTGTAGTGTGCCGGGGATTGAGGGTCAGTCTGTAGTGTGCTGGGGATTGAGGGTCAGACTGTAGTGTGCCGGGGGATTGACTGTCAGTCTGTAGTGAGCCGGGGGATTGACTGTCAGTCTGTAGTGTGCCGGGGGATTGACGGTCAGTCTGTAGTGTGCCGGGGATTGAGGGTCAGTCTGTAGTGTGCTGGGGATTGACGGTCAGTCTGTAGTGTGCCGGGGGATTGACGGTCAGTCTGTAGTGTGCCGGGGATTGAGGGTCAGTCTGTAGTGTGCCGGGGATTGAGGGTCAGTCTGTAGTGTGCTGGGGATTGAGGGTCAGTCTGTAGTGTGCTGGGGATTGACGGTCAGTCTGTAGTGTGCCGGGGATTGACGGTCAGTCTGTAGTGTGCCGGGGGATTGACGGTCAGTCTGTAGTGTGCCAGGGATTGAGGGTCAGTCTGTAGTGTGCCGGGGATTGAGGGTCAGTCTGTAGTGTGCCGGGGATTGAGGGTCAGTCTGTAGTGTGCCGGGGATTGAGGGTCAGTCTGTAGTGTGCCGGGGATTGAGGGTCAGTCTGTAGTGTGCCGGGGATTGACTGTCAGACTGTTATGTGCCGGGGATTGAGGGTCAGTCTGTAGTGTGCCGGGGATTGAGGGTCAGTCTGTAGTGTGCTGGGGATTGACGGTCAGTCTGTAGTGTGCCGGGGGATTGACGGTCAGTCTGTAGTGTGCCGGGGATTGAGGGTCAGTCTGTAGTGTGCCGGGGATTGAGGGTCAGTCTGTAGTGTGCTGGGGATTGAGGGTCAGTCTGTAGTGTGCTGGGGATTGACGGTCAGTCTGTAGTGTGCCGGGGATTGACGGTCAGTCTGTAGTGTGCCGGGGGATTGACGGTCAGTCTGTAGTGTGCCAGGGATTGAGGGTCAGTCTGTAGTGTGCCGGGGATTGAGGGTCAGTCTGTAGTGTGCCGGGGATTGAGGGTCAGTCTGTAGTGTGCCGGGGATTGAGGGTCAGTCTGTAGTGTGCCGGGGATTGAGGGTCAGTCTGTAGTGTGCCGGGGATTGACTGTCAGACTGTTATGTGCCGGGGATTGAGGGTCAGTCTGTAGTGTGCCGGGGATTGACGGTATGACTGTAGTGTGCCGGGGATTGAGGGTCAGTCTGTAGTGTGCCGGGGATTGACTGTCAGTCTGTAGTGTGCCGGGATTGAGGGTCAGTCTGTAGTGTGCTGGGGGATTGAGGGTCAGTCTGTCGTGTGCCAGGGGATTGACTGTCAGACTGTAGTGTGCTGGGGATTGACTGTCAGTCTGTAGTGTGCTGGGGATTGACAGTCAGTCTGTAGTGTGCTGGGGATTGACTGTCAGTCTGTAGTGTGCCGGGGATTGAGGGTCAGTCTGTAGTGTGCCGGGGGATTGACTGTCAGTCTGTAGTGTGCCGGGGATTGACGGTATGACTGTAGTGTGCTGGGGATTGACTGTCAGTCTGTAGTGTGCCGGGGATTGAGGGTCAGTCTGTCGTGTGCCGGGGGATTGACTGTCAGTCTGTAGTGTGCCGGGGATTGAGGGTCAGTCTGTAGTGTGCCGGGGATTGACTGTCAGTCTGTAGTGCGCCGGGGATTGAGGGTCAGTCTGCAGTGTGCCGGGGATTGACGCTGTGACTGTAGTGTGCCGGGGATTGACTGTCAGTCTGTAGTGTGCCGGGGATTGAGGGTCAGTCTGTAGTGTGCCGAGGATTGACTGTCAGTCTGTAGTGTGCCGGGGATTGAGGGTCAGTCTGTAGTGTGCCGGGGATTGAGGTCAGTCTGTAGTGTGCCGGGAATTGGCGGTCAGTCTGTAGTGTGCCGGGGATTGACGGTATGACTGTAGTGTGCCGGGGATTGACGGTCAGTCTGTAGTGTGCCGGGGATTGACGGTATGACTGTAGTGTGCCGGGGATTGACTGTCAGTCTGTAGTGTGCTGGAGATTGACGGTCAGTCTGTAGTGTGCCGGGGATTGGCGGTCAGTCTGTAGTGTGCCGGGGATTGACGCTGTGACTGTAGTGTGCCGGGGATTGACTGTCAGTCTGTAGTGTGCCGGGGATTGACGGTATGACTGTAGTGTGCCGGGGATTGACAGTCAGTCTGTAGTGTGCCGGGGATTGACGGTATGACTGTAGTGTGCCGGGGATTGAGGGTCAGTCTGTAGTGTGCCGGGGATTGAGGGTCAGTCTGTAGTGTGCCGGGGATTGACTGTCAGTCTGTAGTGTGCCGGGGATTGACTGTCAGTCTGTAGTGTGCCGGGGATTGACGGTCAGTCTGTAGTGTGCCGGGGATTGAGGGTCAGTCTGTAGTGTGCCGGGGATTGACTGTCAGTCTGTAGTGTGCCGGGGATTGACGGTCAGTCTGTAGTGTGCCGGGGATTGAGGGTCAGTCTGTAGTGTGCCGGGGATTGAGGGTCAGTCTGTAGTGTGCCGGGGATTGACTGTAAGTCTGTAGTGTGCCGGGGATTGACTGTCAGTCTGTAGTGTGCCGGGGATTGACGCTGTGACTGTAGTGTGCCGGGGATTGAGGGTCAGTCTGTAGTGTGCCGGGGATTGAGGGTCAGTCTGTAGTGTGCCAGGGATTGACTGTCAGTCTGTAGTGTGCCGGGGATTGACTGTCAGTCTGTAGTGTGCCGGGGATTGACTGTCAGTCTGTAGTGTGCCGGGGATTGACTGTCAGTCTGTAGTGTGCCGGGGATTGAGGGTCAGTCTGTAGTGTGCCGGGGATTGGCGGTCAGTCTGTAGTGTGCCGGGGATTGAGGGTCAGTCTGTAGTGTGCCGGGGATTGACTGTCAGTCTGTAGTGTGCCGGGGATTGAGGGTCAGTCTGTAGTGTGCCGGGGATTGAGGGTCAGTCTGTAGTGTGCCGGGGATTGGCGGTCAGTCTGTAGTGTGCCGGGGATTGACTGTCAGTCTGTAGTGTGCCGGGGATTGACGCTGTGACTGTAGTGTGCCGGGGATTGAGGGTCAGTCTGTAGTGTGCCGGGGATTGACGCTGTGACTGTAGTGTGCCAGGGATTGGCGGTCAGTCTGTAGTGTGCCGGGGATTGACTGTCAGTCTGTAGTGTGCCGGGGATTGACGCTGTGACTGTCGTGTGCCGGGGATTGAGGGTCAGTCTGTAGTGTGCCGGGGATTGGCGGTCAGTCTGGTCTACCTCGAACAGCCCTTGGGTCAATTCCAGTACCGCACATTATGAAATGTGATTGCTGATTGCTGCCGACATGTTGTGAAAAAGCCGTGCTCACCTGTCGTATGTAAAGCTGCCGTTCATTTTATCCATTGCCTCATTTGCTGATAATGTTACCCTGTTAATTGTCATCTGTGACTTCGCTTTCTTGAACCAGGGACAGTTAGAGCCGGCTGCGAGCGAGTACCAGTCACCGAGGAACTGCGAGAACACAACAGGGTTAAAACCACTGTCCCCAATCCCAGGATCCCAGAGTTGCTGCATTAAATCTGACATTGATTACCTGATTCAAGTCAAAGTTTTCCTTCAATGGAAGATGGCGGTTTGGGTCGAGTGGGGCAGCAGCTCCGGTCCCCAGCAAGAACGCCATGAGCATCAGCACCGTAACAGTCCTCATTGTCTCTGGTCCGTTCCCAAGTAAGAGAATAAACTGACAACGTGCAGCTACAGGGAGCAGTCTGCCTGCGGATGTCCCAATCCCAAGTTATTTACAGCAACATTTAGTCAAACAACCACTGTTTATGTTAGTCGTTAATCATTTATCGCAGCGCGATGGAACTATTGAGAAATCAGCAAGAACCCAGAGAGCCGATTAGGTAGTCTGGGGTGGATGTTTGGTTGTCTATAGCCCCATTTAGTGACCAGTACGTTAGAGCTAAAGTTAGAGTTAATGCGAGCGTCCGTGCTTCCCGACCGGACGTGCAGCTTTTAGCGCCCGACGGGGACGCAAACCGCGAGCGCCTGGCTGCTGGCGATCAGTCTGATCCTGCCGTCACTCCAGGTGCAACGTCCACGCTTGTGCCCACGGTTCAGCTTGAGGAAAAGTCATTTTCAAAACTTTAATGGGGGCATTATTAGTTTGCCAGTGTCGCATTCTACACGCTCGAGCAAGGCGGCGTCAAGAGGTCGGGGCCAAAATTCACCGTTGCCGGAAGCAGGTCGTACCGACCGTTCCTTTTGCAATTGGTATGGTGGCCCATGTTGCCAAATTCAGCTCTTTCTCGTTTTTTTCGAGCGAGCCGGAAATCGGTCATAACGGGGGAGCACTATTGTGGAAGCACACAAGATGCCTTTATCCTCCGGGAGAGGTCTGAGAGATGCAACTAATGTCCACACATTGTGCCATGATAATGCCACATCTCCGTCATAAGTCCACAGTCACACATCAGAGGCTGAAGGAGACGGTCAAAGTAACAGTTTATTTTTCACACATCCCTCAAACAGCTCCCAAAACCCACAAATAAAACTAAATCGAGCACCCGCCCCTTCAAAGAACACAAGCAGCATTATAGAAACATAGAAACAGAGAAAATAGGTGCAGGAGTAGGCCATTCAGCCCTTCGAGCCTGCACCACCATTCAATAAGATCATGGCTGATCATTTGTTCAGTACCCCTTTTCTGCTTTCTCTCTATATCACTTGATCCCTTTAGCTGTAAGGGCCATATCTAACTCCGTCTTGAATATATCCAATGAACTGGCAGCAACAACTCTCTGCGGTAGAGAATTCCACAGGTTAACAACTCTCTGAGGGGAGTTGGGAGGCAGAGCAGCAGTTCGTGAGGCCTACAAAAGGCCCAACAGGAGCGTCGGGAGGCCAGCGGGGAGTCGGGAGGCTAGCCTCGCTCCTAGCTCCCTAAATTCGTTTTGTCGGAACTCATCCCGTTTTTTACCTTTTGTAGGCATCACGAACTGCCGCTCCGCCTCCCGATTACCCCGCTGGCCTCCCGATGCTCCTGTTGGGCCTTCTGTAGGCCTCACGAACTGCAGCAGGGTGAGAAGGTAAAGAAGTAGAAAGAAATCGAAAGGTGACGTCACAGCCAAGGGGGTAAGTGATTGGCTGGTGATTGGTGAGTAGTTTTTCTTTTTCTTTTCTTTATCAGTAAGAAAACTTTTAGCATTGTTGTTGTCAAATTAAGTTTATCTAAGGGTTAAGTCATGGCAGGAGAGCTCGGACACGTGTTATGCTCCTCCTGTGCTATGTGGGAACTCAGGGACGCTTCCAGTGTTCCTGACAACTACATTTGCGGGAAGTGCATCCACCTGCAGCACCTGACAGACCACATTGCGGCACTAGAACTGCGGGTGGATTTACTCTGGAGCATCCGCGATGCTGAGGATGTCTTGAGTAGAACGTTTTGTGAGTTGGTCACGTCGCAGGTAAAGGTTACACAGCAAGATAGGGGATGGGTGACCAACAGGAAGAGCAGTGGAAGGAAGGTAGTGCAGGGGTCCCCTCCGGTCATCCCCCTGCAAAACAGATACACCGCTTTGGGTACTGTTGAGGGCGATGACTGATCAGGGGAGAGCAGCAGCAGCCAAGTTCATGGCTCCGTGGGTGGCTCTGCTGCACAGGAGGGAAGGAAAAAGAGTGGGAGAGCGATAGTGATAGGGGATTCTATTATAAAGGGAATAGATAGACGTTTCTATGGCCGCAACCGAGACTCTAGGATGGTATGTTGCCTCCCTGGTGCAAGGGTCAAGAATGTCTCGGGGCGAGTGCAGGACATTTTGAAAAAGGAGGGTGAACAGCCAGTTGTCGTGGTGCATATAGGTACCAAGGATCTAGGTAAAAAACGGGATGAGGTCCTACAAGACGAATTTAGGGAGCTAGGAGCTAAATTAAAATGTAGGACCTCAAAAGTAGTAATCTCAGGATTGCTACAAGTGCCATGTGCTAGTCAGAGTAGGAATTGCAGGATAGCTCAGATGAATATGTGACTTGAGCAGTGGTGCAGAAGAGAAGGATTCAAATTCCCAGGGCATTGGAACCGGTTCTGGGGGAGGTGGGACCAGTATAAACCGGACGGTCTGCACCTGGGCAGGACCAGAACCAATGTCCTTGGGGGAGTGTTTGCTAGTGCTGTTGGGGAGGAGTTAAACTAATATGGCAGGGAGATGGGAACCTATGCAGGGAGACAGAGGGAAGTAAAATGGGGACAGAAGCAAAAGATAGAAAGAAGAAAAGTAAAAGTGGAGGGCAGAGAAACCCAAGGCAAAAAGCAAAAAGGGCCACATTGCAGCAAAATTCTAAAGGGGCGAAAGGTGTTAAAAAGACAAGCCTGAAGGCTCTGTGCCTCAATGCGAGGAGTATTCGGAATAAGGTGGACGAATTAACTGCACAGATAGCAGTTAACGGATATGATGTAATTGACATCACGCAGACAAGGCTCCAGGGTGACCAAGGCTGGGAACTCACATCCAGGGGAATTCAACATTTAGGAAGGATAGACAGAAAGAAAAAGGAGGTGGGGTGGCGTTGCTGGTTAAAGAGGAAATTAATACAATAGTAAGGAAGGACATTAGCTTGGATGATGAGGAATCGGTATGGGTGGAGCTACGGAATACCAAAGGGCAGAAAACGCTAGTGGGAGTTGTGTACAGACCACCAAACAGCAGTAGTGAGGTTGGGGACAGCATCAAACAAGAGATTAGGGATGCGTGCAATAAATGTATAGCAGTTATCATGGGCGACTTTAATCTACATATTGATTGGGCTAACCAAACTGGTAGCAATGCGGTGGAGGAGGATTTCCTGGAGTGTATTAGGGATGGTTTTCTAGACCAATATGTCGAGGAACCAACAAGAGGGCTGGCCATCCTAGACTGGGTGTTGTGTAATGAGAAAGGGATAATTAACAATCTTGTTGTGCAAAGCCCTTGGGGAAGAGTGACCATAAAATGGTAGAATTCTTTATTAAGATGGAGAGTGACACAGTTAATTCAGAGACCAGGGACCTGACTTCAAGAAAGGTAACTTCGAAGGTATGAGACGTGAATTGGCTAGTATAGACTGGCGAGTAATACTTAAAGGGTTGACTGTGGATAGGTAATGACAAACATTTAAAGATCACATGGATGAACTTCAACAATTGTACATCCCTGTCTGAAGTAAAAATAAAACGGGGAAGGTGGCTCAACCGTGGCTAATAAGGGAAATTAAGGATAGTGTTAAATCCAAGGAAGAGGCATATAAATGGGCCAGAAAAAGCAGCAAACCTGAGGACTGGGAGAATTTTGTAATACAGCAGAGGAGGACAAAGGGTTTAATTAGGAGGGGGAAAATAGTGTATGAGAGGAAGCTTGCTGGGAACATAAAAACTGACTGCGAAAGCTTTTATAGATATGTGAAGAGAAAAAGATTAGTGAAAACAAAAGTAGGTCCCTTGCAGTCATATTCAGGTGAATTTATAATGGGGAACAAAGAAATGGTGGACCAGTTAAACAAATACTTTGGTTCTGTCTTCACGAAGGAAGACACAAATAACCTTCCGGAAGTACTAGGGGACCGAGGGTCTAGTGAGAAGGAGGAACTGAAGGAAATCCTTATTAGGCGGGAAATTGTGTTAGGGAAATTGATGGTATGAAAGACTGACAAATCCCCAGGGTCTGATCATCTGCATCTCAGCGTATTTAAGGAAGTAGCCTTAGAAATAGTGGATGCATTGGTGATCATTTTCCAACAGTCTATTGACTCTGGATAGGTTCCTATGGACTGGAGAGTAGCTAATGTAACACCACTTTTTAAAAAGGGAGGGAGAGAGAAAACAGGTAATTATAGACCAGTTAGCCTGACATCAGTAGTGGGGATAATGTTGGAATCAATTATTAAAGATGAAATAGCACCACATTTGGAAAGCAGTGACGGGATCGGTCCAAGTCAGCATGGATTTATGAAAGAGAAATCCTGCTTGGCAAATCTTCTGGAATTTTTTGAGGATGTAACTAGTAGAGTGGACAAGGGAGAACCAGTGGATGTGGTGTATTTGGACTTTCAAAAGGCTTTTGACATTTCCCACACAAGAGATTGGTGTGCAAAATCAAAGCACATGGTATTGGGGGTAATGCACTGACGTGGATAGAGAATTGGTTGGCAGACAGGAAGCAGAGAGTCGGGATAAATGGGTCCTTTTCAGAATGTCAGGCAGTGCCTAGTAGGGTGCTGCAGGGCTCAGTGCTGGGACCCCAGCTATTAATGAATATATATTAATGATTTGGATGAGGGAATTGAGTGTAATATCTCCAAGTTTGCAGATGACACTAAGCTGGGTGGTGGTGTGAGCTGTGAGGAGGACGCTAAAAGGCTACAGGGTGAATTGGACAGGTTAGGTGAGTGGGCAAACACGTGGCAGATGCAGTCTAATGTGAATAAATGTCAGGTTATCCACTTTGGTAGCAAAAACACGAAGGCAGAATATTATCTGAATGGTGGCAGATTAGGAAAAGGGGAGGTGCAACGAGACCTGGGTGTCATGGTTCATAAGTCATTGAAAGTTGGCATGCAGGTACAGCAGGCGGTGAAGAAGGCAAATGGTATGTTGGCCTTCATAGCTAGGGGATTTGAGCAGAGGAGCAGGGAGGTCTTACTGCAGTTGTACAGGGCCTGAGTGAGGCCTCACCTGGAATATTGTGTTCAGTTTTGGTCTCCTAATCTGAGGAAGGACGTTCTTGCTATTGAGGGAGTGCAGCGAAGGTTCACTAGACTGATTCCCGGGATGGCAGGACTGAAATATGAGGAGAGACTGGATCAACTGGACCTTTATTCACTGGAGTTTAGAAGAATGAGAGGGGATCTCATAGAAACATACAAAATTCTGACGGGACTGGACAGGTTAGTTGCAGGAAGAATGTTCCCGATGTTGAGGAAGTCCAGAACCAGGGGACATAATCTAAGGATAAGGGGTAATGGGTAAGCCATTTAGGACTGAGATGAGGAGAAACTTCTTCACTCAGAGAGTTGTCAACCTGTGGAATACCGCACCGCAGAGAGTTGTTGATGCCAGTTCATTGGATATTTTAAGAGGGAGTTAGATATGGCCCTTACGGCTAAAGGGATCAAGGGGTATGGAGAGAAAGCAGGAAAGGGATACTGAGGTGAATGATCAGCCATGATCTCATTGAATAGTAGTGCAGCTCGAAGGGCTGAATGGCCTACTCCTGCACCTATTTTCTATGTTTGTATGTTTCTATGTTTCTGAGTGAAGACATTTCTCCTCATCTCGGTCCTAAGTGGCTTGCCCCTTATCCTTAGACTGTGACCCCTGGTTCTGGACTTCCCCAACATCGGGAACATTCTTCATGCATCTAACCTGTCCAGTCTGTTACGTATGAATAAAGAGTCTGACTGGATACTGTGAGCTCGAAGTAAAGTGTGACTGTCATGTTTGTGACCTTCACATAACTGTAACCTTGACGTTACAACACTGTACACTGTATACACCTGAGTAATGCACACTTTGACCACAGGGAGTGAACTTGTGGGAGACACTCCTCACCTGGTCATCCAGGTATATAAAGGGATATATACTTCCCCTCACTGTTCGTCATACTTCCCCTCACTGTTCATTACAATTCCTCTCACTGTTCACCATACTTCCCCTCATTGTTCATTATACTTCCCCTTACTGTTCAATATACTTCCCCTCACTGTTCACTATACTTCCCCCGTAATGTTCACTATATTCACCTCACTGTTCTCTATACTTCCTCCGCAATGTTCACTATACTTCCCACAACTGTTCACTATTCTTCCCCCTCACTGTTCACGCTACTTCCCCTCACTGTTCACTATACTTACCCCTCACTGTTCACTATATCCCACTCACTGTTCATGAAACTTCCCCTCACTGTTCATTATACTTCCCCTCACTGTTCACTACATTCCGCTCACTGTTCACTATACTTCCCCTCAATGTTCACAATATTCCCCTCACTGTTCACGATACTTCCCCTCACTGATCATTATACTTCCCCTCACTGTTCACTATACTTCCCCTCACTGTTCACTACATTCCGCTCACTGTTCACTATACTTCCCCTCACTGATCACTATATTTCCCCTCAGTGTTCACTATACATCCCTTCACTGTTCTTTATACATCCCCTCACTGTTCACTATTCTTCCCCCTCACTGTTCACTATACTTCCGCCCACTGTTCACGATACTTCCGCCCACTGTTCACTACACTTCCCCTCACTGTTCACTACAATTCCACTCACTGTTCACGCTACTTCCCCTCACTGTTCACTATACTTACCCCTCACTGTTTACTATATTCCCCTCACTGTTCATGAAACTTCCCCTCACTGTTCATTATACTTCCCCTCACTGTTCACTATATTCCCCTCACTCTTCACTATATTCCCCTCACTGTTCACTATATTCCCCTCACTGTTCACTATATTCCCCTCAATGTTAACTATATTACCCTCACTGTTCACGATACTTCCCCTCACTGTTCATTCTACTTCCCCTCACTGTTCACTATTATTCCCCTCACTGTTCTTTATACATCCCCTCACTGTTCACTTTATTCCCCTCACTGTTCACTATACTTCCCTTCACTGTTCACTATATTCCCCTCACTGTTCACTATAATTCCCCTCATTGTTCTTTATACTTCCTCTCACTGTTCACTATACTTCCCCTCACTGTTCACCATACTTCCCCTCACGATCCATTATACTTCCCCTCACTGTTCATGATACTTCCCCCCACTGTTCACTGTACTTTTCCTCACTGTTCACTATACTTCCCCTCACTGTTCACGACACTTCCCCTCAATGTTCATGATACTTTCCCTCACTGTTCATGATACTTCCCCCCACTGTTGAAGATATTCCCCTCACTGCTCACGATACTTCCCCTCACTGTTCAGTATACTTCACCTCACTGATCATTATACTACCCCTCAATGTTCACAATACTTCCCCTCACTGATCACTATATATCTCTAACTGTTCAATATACTTTCCCCCACTGTTCATTATACTTCCCCTCACTGTTCACTGTATTGCCCTCACTGTTCACAATACATCCCCCTCACGGTTCACTATACTTCCCCCCACTCTTCACTCTACTTCACCCCACTGTTCACTATACTTCCCTTCACTCTTCACGATATTCCCCTCACTGTTCACTATACTTCCCTCCACTGTTCACTGTACTTCCCCTACTGTTCACTATACTTCCCCTCACTGTTCACTATACTTCCATCCACTGTTCACTGTACTTCCCCTACTGTTCACTATACTTCCCCTCACTGTTCACTATACTTCCCCTCACTGTTCACAATACTTCCCCTCACTGTTCACTGTACTTCCCCCTATTGTTCACTATACTTCCCCTCACTGTTCACCATACTTCCCCTCACTGTTCACAATACTTCCCCACACTGTTCACAATACTACCACTCACTGTTCATTATACTTCTCCTCACTGTTCACTATACTTCCCCACATAGTTCATTAGAATTCACCTCACTGAACATTACACTTCCCCTCACTGTTCACTGTACTTCGCATCACTGTTCACTATATTCCCCTCACTCTTCACTATATTCCCCTCACTGTTCACTATATTCCCCTCACTGTTCACTATATTCCCCTCAATGTTAACTATATTACCCTCACTGTTCACGATACTTCCCCTCACTGTTCATTCTACTTCCCCTCACTGTTCACTATTATTCCCCTCACTGTTCTTTATACATCCCCTCACTGTTCACTTTATTCCCCTCACTGTTCACTATACTTCCCTTCACTGTTCACTATATTCCCCTCACTGTTCACTATAATTCCCCTCATTGTTCTTTATACTTCCCCTCACTGTTCACTATACTTCCCCTCACTGTTCACCATACTTCCCCTCACTATCCATTATACTTCCCCTCACTGTTCATGATACTTCCCCCCACTGTTCACTGTACTTTTCCTCACTGTTCACTATACTTCCCCTCACTGTTCACGACACTTCCCCTCAATGTTCAGTATACTTCACCTCACTGATCATTATACTACCCCTCAATGTTCACAATACTTCCCCTCACTGATCACTATATATCCCTAACTGTTCAATATACTTTCCCTCACTGTTCATTATACTTCCCCTCACTGTTCACTGTATTGCCCTCACTGTTCACAATACTTCCCCCTCACGGTTCACTATACTTCCCCCCACTCTTCACTCTACTTCACCCCACTGTTCACTATACTTCCCTTCACTCTTCACGATATTCCCCTCACTGTTCACTATACTTCCCTCCACTGTTCACTGTACTTCCCCTACTGTTCACTATACTTCCCCTCACTGTTCACTATACTTCCATCCACTGTTCACTGTACTTCCCCTACTTTTCACTATACTTGCCCTCACTGTTCACTATACTTCCCCTCACTGTTCACTGTACTTCCCCCGATTGTTCACTATACTTCCCCTCACTGTTCACCATACTTCCCCTCACTGTTCACAATACTTCCCCACACTGTTCACAATACTACCACTCACTGTTCATTATACTTCTCCTCACTGTTCACTATACTTCCCCTCACTGTTCATTGTACTTCCCCTCACTGTTCACAATACTTCCCCTCACTGTTAACTTTACCTTCCCTCACTGTTCACTACACTTCCCCTCACTGTTCACTATACTTCCCCTTACTGTTCATTATACTTCCCCTCACTGTTCACTATAATTCCCCACACTGTTCATTATACTTCCCCACACAGTTCATTTTAATTCACCTCACTGATCATTACACTTTCCCTCACTGTTCACTGTACTTTCCTTCACTGTTTACTATACATCCCCTCACAGTTAACTATACCTTTGCTCACTGTTCACTATACTCCCCCTCACTGTTCACTGTACTTCCCCTCACTGTTAATTATAACTTCACTCACTGTTTACTATACTTCCCCTCACTGTTCACGATGCTTCCACTCACTGTTCACTATGCTTCCAGTCATTGTTCACGATACTTCCCCCCACTGTTCACGATGCTTCCAGTCACTGTTCACTATACTTCCCCTCACTGTTCACTATACTTCCCCTCACTGTTCACAGTGCTTCCAGTCACTGTTCATTTTACTTCCCCCTCACTGTTCACTATATTTCCCATACTGTTCATTATACTTCGCCTCACTGTTCAGAATACTTCCCCTCACTGTTCACTTTCCTTCCCCTCACTGTTCACTATGCTTCCAGTCACTGTTCACTATACTTTCCCTCACTGTTCACTATACTTCCCCTCACTGTTCACTATACTTCCCCACACTGTTCATTTTACTTCCCCATCACTGTTCACTATACTTCCCATACTGTTCATTATACTTCCCCTCACTGTTCTCGATACTTCCCCTCACTGTTCACTATACTTCTCCTCACTGTTAATTATACATCCCCTCACTGTTCACTATACTTCCCCTCACTGTTCACTCTACTTCCCCTCACTGTTCATTATACCTCTCCTGACTGTTCACTATACTTCCCTACACAGTTCATTAGAATTCACCTCACTGATCATTACACTTACCCTCACTCTTCACTCTACTTCCACTCACTGTTCATTGTACCTTCCCTCAGTGTTCACTATACTTCCCTTCACTGTTCACTATACTTCCCCTCACTTTTCATTATACTTCTCCTCACTGTTCACTATACTTCCCCTCACTCTTCACTATACTTCCCCTCACTGTTCACTATACTTCCCCTCACTGTGCACTATGCTTCCAGTCACTGTTCACAATACTTCCCCTCACTGTTCACTGTACTTCCCCTCACTGTTCAATATACTTCCTCTCACTGTTCACAATACTTCCACTCAATGTTCACTATACTTCCCATCACTGATCACTATACTTCCCTTTACTGTACACTATACTTCCCATCACTGATCACTATACTTCCCCTCACTGTTCACTATACTTCCCCTCACTGTTCCCTTTACTTCCCCTCACTGTTCATTATACTTCCCCTCACTGTTCACTGCACTTCGCCTCTTTGTTCACTATATTCCCCTCACTGTTCACTATACTTCCCCTCACTGTTCACAATACTTCCCCTCACTGTTCACGATGCTTCCAGTCACTGTTCACTATACTTTCCCTCACTGTTCACTATACTTCCCCACACTGTTCATTTTACTTCCCCCTCACTGTTCACTATACTTCCCATACTGTTCATTATACTTCCCCTCACTGTTCTCTATACATCCCCTCACTGTTCACTATACTTCTCCTCACTGTTCATTGTACCTCTCCTGACTGTTCACGATACTTCCCTACACAGTTCATTAGAATTCACCTCACTGATCATTACACTTCCCCTCACTCTTCACTCTACTTCCCCTCACTGTTAATTATAACTTCGCTCACTGTTCACTATACATCCCCTCACTCTTCACGATGCTTCCACTCACTGTTCACAATATTTCCCCTCACTGTTCAGTATACCGCCCGTAACTGTTCACTATACTTCCCCACACAGTTCATTATAATTCCCCTCACTGTTCAATATACTTCCCCTCACTGTACACGATGCTTCCAGTCACTGTTCACTATACTTACCCTCACTGTTAACGAGACCTTCGCTCACTCTTCACTATACTTCCCCTCACTGTTCACTGCACTTCGCCTCTTTGTTCACGATATTCCCCTCACTGTTCACTATACTTCCCCTCACTGTTCATTACACTTCCCCTCACTGTTCTCTATACTTCCGCTCACTGTTCATTATACTTCCCCTCACAGTTCACTGCACTTCACCTTCTTGTTTCACTTTATTTCCCTCACTGTTCACTATACTTCCTCATACAGTTCATTATACTTCCCCTCACTGTTCTCTATACTTCCCCTCACTGTTCACTATACTTCCCCTCACTGTTCACTATACTTCCCCTCACTGTTCATTGTACTTCCCCTCACTGTTCACTATACTTCCCTCACTGTTCACTATGCTTCCCCTCACTGTTCACTATACTTCCCCTCACTGTTCATTATACTTCCCCTCACTGTTGACTATACTTCCCCTCACTGTTCACTATACTTCGCCTCTTTGTTCACTATATTCCCCTCACTGTTCACGATACTTCCCCACACTGTTCATTATACTTCCCCACACAGTTGATTATAATTCACCTCACTAATCATTACACTTCCCCTCACTGTTGACTATACTTCCCTTCACTGTTCACTATACTTCCCCTCACTGTTAACTATACCTTCGCTCACTGTTCACTATACTTCCCCTCACTGTTCACGATACTTCCCCTCACTGTTCACTATACTTCCCTTCACTATTCACTGTACTTCCAGTCACTGTTCACTATACTTCCCCTCACTGTTCACCATGCTTCCAGTCACTGTTGACGATACTTCCGCTCACTGTTCACTATACTTCCCCTCACGCTTCACTCTGCTTCCAGTCACTGTTCACTATGCTTCCCCTCACTATTCACTATGCTTCCAGTCACTGTTCACTATACTTCCCCTCACTGGTCACTATACTTCCCCTCACTGTTCATTATACTTCCCCTCACTGTTCAATATACTTCCTCTCACTGTTCATTATACTTCCCCTCACTGTTCAATATACTTCCCCTCACTGTTCACGATGCTTCCAGTCACTGTTCACTATACTTTCCCTCACTGTTAACTATATCTTCGCTCACTCTTCACTATACTTCCCCTCACTGTTCACTATGCTTCCACTCACTGTTCACTATACTTCCCCTCACTGTTCACTATACTTCCCCTCACTGTTCAGTATACCTCCCGTAACTGTTCACGATACTTCCCCACACAGTTCATTATATTTCCCCTCACTATTCACTGTGCTTCCAGTCACTGTTCACTATACTTCCCCTCACTGTTCACTATACTTCCCTCACTGTTCAGTATACCTCCCCTAACTGTTCACTATACTTCCCCACACAGTTCATTATAATTCCCCTCACTGTTCAATATACTTCCCCTCACTGTTCACGATGCTTCCAGTCACTGTTCACTATACTTACCCTCACTGTTAACTATACCTTCGCTCACTCTTCACTATACATCCCCTCACTGTTCACTGCATTTCGCCTCTTTGTTCACTATATACCACTCACTGTTCACGATACTTCCCCTCACTGTTCATTACACTTCCCCTCACTGTTCTCTATACTTCCGCTCACTGTTCATTATACTTCCCCTCACAGTTCACTGCACTTCACCTTCTTGTTTCACTTTATTCCCCTCACTGTTCACTATACTTCCTCATACAGTTCATTATACTTCCCCTCACTGTTCTCTATACTTCCCCTCACTGTTCACTATACTTCCCCTCACTGTTCACTATACTTCCCCTCACTGTTCATTGTACTTCCCCTCACTGTTCACTATACTTCCCTCACTGTTCACTATACTACCCCTCACTGTTCACTATACTTCGCCTCTTTGTTCACTATATTCCCCTCACTGTTCACGATACTTCCCCACACTGTTCATTATACTTCCCCACACAGTTGATTATAATTCACCTCACTGATCATTACACTTCCCCTCACTGTTTACTATCCTTCCCTTCACTGTTCACTATACTTCCCCTCACTGTTAACTATACCTTCGCTCACTGTTCACTATACTTCCCCTCACTGTTCACGATACTTCTCCTCACTGTTCACTATACTTCCCTTCACTATTCACTGTACTTTCAGTCAATGTTCACTATACTTCCCCTCACGGGTCACTATGCTTCCAGTCACTGTTCACGATATTTCCCCTCACTGTTCACTATACTTCCCCTCACGCTTCACTCTGCTTCCAGTCACTTTTCACTATACTTCCCCTCACTGTTCATTATACTTCCCCTCACTGTTCAATATACTTCCTCTCACTGTTCATTATACTTCCCCTCACTGTTCAATATACTTCCCCTCACTGTTCACGATGCTTCCAGTCACTGTTCACTATACTTCCCCTCACTGTTAACTATATCTTCGCTCACTCTTCACTATACTTCCCCTCACTGTTCACTATACCTCTCCTCACTGTTCATTATACTTCCCCTCACTGTTCACTACACTTCCCCTCACTGTTAACTATACCTTCCCTCACTCTTCACTATACTTCCCCTCACTGTTCACTATACCTCTCCTCACTGTTCATTATACTTCCCCTCACTGTTCACTACACTTTCCCTCACTGTTAACTATACCTTCCCTCACTGTTCACTGTACTTCCCCTCACTGTTCACTATAATTCCCCTCACTGTTCATTATACTTCCCCTCACTGATCACTATATTTCCCTTCACTGTACACTGTACTTCCCATCACTGATCACTATACTTCCCCTCACTGTTCACTATGCTTGCACTCACTGTTCACTATACTTCCCCTCACTGTTCACTATACTTCCCCTCACTGTTCACTATACTTCCCCTCACTGTTCACTATACTTCCCCGCACTGTTCACTATAATTCCCCTCACTGTTCATTATACTTCCCCTCACTGTTCACTATATTTCCCTTCACTGTACACTGTACTTCCCATCACTGATCACTATACTTCCCCTCACTGTTTACTATACTTCCCTTCACTGTTCATTATACTTCCCCTCACTGTTAACTATACCTTCGCTCACTGTTCACTATACTTCCCCTCACTGTTCACGATACTTCCCCTCACTGTTCACTATACTTCCCCTCACGCTTCACTCTGCTTCCAGTTACTGTTCACTATACTTTCCCTCACTGTTCACTGTGCTTCCAGTCACTGTTCACTATACTTCCCCTCACTGGTCACTATACTTCCCCTCACTGTTAATTATACTTCCCCTCACTGTTCAATATACTTCCTCTTACTGTTCATTATACTTCCCCTCACTGTTCAATATACTTCCCCTCACTGTTCAAGATGCTTCCAGTCACTGTTCACTATACTTCCCCTCACTGTTAACTATATCTTCGCTCACTCTTCACTATACTTCCCCTCACTGTTCACTATGCTTCCACTCACTGTTCACTATACTTCCCCTCACTGTTCACTATACTTCCCCTCACTGTTCAGTATACCTCCCGTAACTGTTCACTATACTTCCCCACACAGTTCATTATAATTCCCCTCACTTTTCATTACACTTCCCCTCACTGTTCACTATAATTCCCATCACTGTTCATTACACTTCCCCTCACTGTTCAATATACTTCCTCTTACTGTTCATTATACTTCCCCTCACTATTCACTATGCTTCCAGTCACTGTTCACTATACTTCCCCTCACTGTTCACAATATTTCCCCTCACTGTTCAGTATACCTCCCGTAAATGTTCACTATACTTCCCCACACAGTTCATTATAATTCCCCTCACTGATCATTACACTTCCCATCACTGATCACTATACTTCCCCTAACTGTTCACTATGCTTGCACTCACTGTTCACTATACTTCCCCTCACTGTTCACCATACTTCCCCTCACTGTTCATTATACCTCCCCTCACTGTTCATTATACTTCCCCTCACTGTTCACTATACTGCCCCTCACTGTTCATGATACTTCCAGTCACTGTTCACTATACTTCCCCTCACTGTTAACTATATCTTTGCTCACTTTTCACTATACTTCCCCTCACTGTTCACTATGCTTCCACTCACTGTTCACTATACTTCCCCTCACTGTTCACTATACTTCCCTCACTGTTCAGTATACCTCCCCTAACTGTTCACTATACTTCCCCACACAGTTCATTATAATTCCCCTCACTGATCATTACACTTCCCCTCACTGTTCACTATACTTCCCCTCACTGTTCACTATACCTCCACTCACTGCTCACTATACTTCCCCTCACTGTTCACTATGCTTGCACTCACTGTTCACTATACTTCCCCTCACTGTTCACTATACTTCCCCTCACTGTTCACTATACTTCCCCTCACTGTTCACTATACTTCCCCGCACTGTTCACTATAATTCCCCTCACTGTTCATTATACTTCCCCTCACTGTTCACTATATTTCCCTTCACTGTACACTGTACTTCCCATCACTGATCACTATACTTCCCCTCACTGTTTACTATACTTCCCTTCACTGTTCATTATACTTCCCCTCACTGTTAACTATACCTTCGCTCACTGTTCACTATACTTCCCCTCACTGTTCACGATACTTCCCCTCACTGTTCACTATACTTCCCCTCACGCTTCACTCTGCTTCCAGTTACTGTTCACTATACTTTCCCTCACTGTTCACTGTGCTTCCAGTCACTGTTCACTATACTTCCCCTCACTGGTCACTATACTTCCCCTCACTGTTAATTATACTTCCCCTCACTGTTCAATATACTTCCTCTTACTGTTCATTATACTTCCCCTCACTGTTCAATATACTTCCCCTCACTGTTCAAGATGCTTCCAGTCACTGTTCACTATACTTCCCCTCACTGTTAACTATATCTTCGCTCACTCTTCACTATACTTCCCCTCACTGTTCACTATGCTTCCACTCACTGTTCACTATACTTCCCCTCACTGTTCACTATACTTCCCCTCACTGTTCAGTATACCTCCCGTAACTGTTCACTATACTTCCCCACACAGTTCACAATACTACCACTCACTGTTCATTACACTTCCCCTCACTGTTCACTATAATTCCCATCACTGTTCATTACACTTCCCCTCACTGTTCAATATACTTCCTCTTACTGTTCATTATACTTCCCCTCACTATTCACTATGCTTCCAGTCACTGTTCACTATACTTCCCCTCACTGTTCACAATATTTCCCCTCACTGTTCAGTATACCTCCCGTAAATGTTCACTATACTTCCCCACACAGTTCATTATAATTCCCCTCACTGATCATTACACTTCCCATCACTGATCACTATACTTCCCCTAACTGTTCACTATGCTTGCACTCACTGTTCACTATACTTCCCCTCACTGTTCACCATACTTCCCCTCACTGTTCATTATACCTCCCCTCACTGTTCATTATACTTCCCCTCACTGTTCACTATACTGCCCCTCACTGTTCATGATACTTCCAGTCACTGTTCACTATACTTCCCCTCACTGTTAACTATATCTTCGCTCACTTTTCACTATACTTCCCCTCACTGTTCACTATGCTTCCACTCACTGTTCACTATACTTCCCCTCACTGTTCACTATACTTCCCTCACTGTTCAGTATACCTCCCCTAACTGTTCACTATACTTCCCCACACAGTTCATTATAATTCCCCTCACTGATCATTACACTTCCCCTCACTGTTCACTATACTTCCCCTCACTGTTCACTATACCTCCACTCACTGCTCACTATACTTCCCCTCACTGTTCACTATACTTCCCCATACTGTTCATTATACTTCCCCTCACTGTTCACTATGCTTCCAGTCACTGTTCACAATACTTCCCCTCACTGTTCACTATACTTCCCCTCACTGTTCACCATACTTCCCCTCTCTGTTAATTATACTTCCCCTCACTGTTCATGATACTTCCCCTCACTGATCACTATACTTCCCCTCACTGTTCATGATACTTCCACTCACTGTTCAATGCACTTCGTCTCTTTGTTCACTATATTCCCCTCACTGTTCATTTTACTTCCGCCTCACTGTTCACTATACTTCCCCATACTGTTCATTACACTTCCCCTCACTGTTCATTATACATCCGCTCACTGTTCACTATACCTCTCCTCACTGTTCATTATACTTCCCCTCACTGTTAACTATACCTTCCCTCACTGTTCACTGTACTTCCCCTCACTGTTCACTATAATTCCCCTCACTGTTCATTATACTTCCCCTCACTGATCACTATATTTCCCTTCACTGTACACTGTACTTCCCATCACTGATCACTATACTTCCCCTCACTGTTCACTATGCTTGCACTCACTGTTCACTATACTTCCCCTCACTGTTCACTATACTTCCCCTCACTGTTCACTATACTTCCCCGCACTGTTCACTATAATTCCCCTCACTGTTCATTATACTTCCCCTCACTGTTCACTATATTTCCCTTCACTGTACACTGTACTTCCCATCACTGATCACTATACTTCCCCTCACTGTTTACTATACTTCCCTTCACTGTTCACTATACTTCCCCTCACTGTTAACTATACCTTCGCTCACTGTTCACTATACTTCCCCTCACTGTTCACGATACTTCCCCTCACTGTTCACTATACTTCCCCTCACGCTTCACTCTGCTTCCAGTTACTGTTCACTATACTTCCCCTCACAGTTCACTGTGCTTGCAGTCACTGTTCACTATACTTCCCCTCACTGGTCACTATACTTCCCCTCACTGTTCACTATACTTCCCCTCACTGTTCACAATATTTCCCCTCACTGTTCAGTATACCTCCCGTAAATGTTCACTATACTTCCCCACACAGTTCATTATAATTCCCCTCACTGATCATTACACTTCCCATCACTGATCACTATACTTCCCCTAACTGTTCACTATGCTTGCACTCACTGTTCACTATACTTCCCCTCACTGTTCACCATACTTCCCCTCACTGTTCATTATACCTCCCCTCACTGTTCATTATACTTCCCCTCACTGTTCACTATACTGCCCCTCACTGTTCATGATACTTCCCCTCACTGTTCAATATACTTCCTCTCACTGTTCATTATACTTCCACTCAATGTTTAATATACTTCCCCTCACTGTTCACGATGCTTCCAGTCACTGTTCACTATACTTCCCCTCACTGTTAACTATATCTTCGCTCACTTTTCACTATACTTCCCCTCACTGTTCACTATGCTTCCACTCACTGTTCAATATACTTCCTCTTACTGTTCATTATACTTCCCCTCACGATTCACTATGCTTCCAGTCACTGTTCACTATACTTCCCATCACTGTTCATTATACTTCCCCTCACTGTTCACTATGCTTCTACTCACTGTTCACTATACTTCCCCTCACTGTTCACTATACTTCCCCTAACTGTTCACTATACTTCCCCTCACTGTTCATTATACTTCCCCTCACTGTTCACTATACTTCCCCTCACTGTTCATTATACTTCCCCTCACTGTTCACTGCACTTCCCCTCACTGTTAACTATACCTTCCCTCACTGTTCACTGTACTTCCCCTCACTGTTCAGTATAATTCCCCTCACTCTTCATGATACTTCCCCTCACTGTTCACTATACTTCCCCTCACTGTTCATTATACTTCTCCTCACTATTCACTATAGTTCCCCTCACTGTTCACTATAGTTCCCCTCACTGTTCACTATACTTCCCCTCACTGTTCACTATTCTTCCAGTCACTGATCACAATACTTCCCCTCACTGTTCACTATACTTCCCCTCACTGTTCACTCTGCTTCCAGTCACTGTTCACTATATTTCCCTCACTGTTCACTATACGTCCCCTCACTGTTCACTATGCTTCCATTCACTGTTCACTATTCTTCCCCTCGCTGTTAACTATACCTTCGCTCACTCTTCATTATACTACCCCTCACTGTTCACTAAGCTTCCACTCACTGTTCACTATACTTCCCCTCACTCTTCACTCTGCTTCCAGTCACTTTTCACTGTACTTCCCCTCACTGTTCACTATACTTCCCCTAACTGTTCACAACACTTCCCTTCACTGTTCACTGTACTTCCCCTCACTGTTAACTGTAACTTCGCTCACTGTTTACTATACTTCCCCTCACTGTTCACTATGCTTCCACTCACTGTTCACTATACTTCCCCTCACTCTTCACTATACTTCCCCTCACTGTTCATTATACGTCCCCTCACTGTTCAATATACTTCCCCTCACTGTTCACTATATTTACCCTCACTATTCACTGTGCTTCAAGTCACTGTTCACTATACTTCCCCTCACTGTTCACTATACTTACCTCACTGTTCAGTATACCTCCCCTAACTGTTCACTATACTTCCCCACACAGTTCATTATAATTCCCCTCACTGATCATTACACTTCCCCTCACTGTTCACTATACTTCCTCTTACTGTTCATTATACTTCCCCTCACTGTTCAATATACTTCCCCTCACTGTTCAAGATGCTTCCAGTCACTGTTCACTATACTTCCCCTCACTGTTAACTATATCTTCGCTCACTCTTCACTATACTTCCCCTCACTGTTCACTATACTTCCACTCACTGTTCACTATACTTCCCCTCACTGTTCAATATACTTCCCCTCACTGTTCAATATACGTCCCCTCACTGTTCAAGATGCTTCCAGTCACTGTTCACTATACTTCCCCTCACTGTTAACTATATCTTCGCTCACTCTTCACTATACTTCCCCTCACTGTTCACTATACTTCCCCTCACTGTTCACTATACTTCCCCTCACTGTTCAATATACGTCCCCTCACTGTTCAAGATGCTTCCAGTCACTGTTCACTATACTTCCCCTCACTGTTAACTATATCTTCGCTCACTCTTCACTATACTTCCCCTCACTGTTCACTATACTTCCCCTCACTGTTCACTATACTTCCACTCACTGCTCACTATACTTCCCCTCACTGTTCACTATACTTCCCCATACTGTTCATTATACTTCCCCTCACTGTTCACTATGCTTCCAGTCACTGTTCACAATACTTCCCCTCACTGTTCACTATACTTCCCCTCACTGTTCACCATACTTCCCCTCTCTGTTAATTATACTTCCCCTCACTGTTCATTATACTTCCCCTCACTGTTCACTATACTTCCCCTCACTGTTCATGATACTTCCACTCACTGTTCAATGCACTTCGTCTCTTTGTTCACTATATTCCCCTCACTGTTCATTTTACTTCCGCCTCACTGTTCACTATACTTCCCCATACTGTTCATTACACTTCCCCTCACTGTTCATTATACATCCGCTCACTGTTCACTATACCTCTCCTCACTGTTCATTATACTTCCCCTCACTGTTCACTACACTTCCCCTCACTGTTAACTATACCTTCCCTCACTGTTCACTGTACTTCCCCTCACTGTTCACTATAATTCCCCTCACTGTTCATTATACTTCCCCTCACTGATCACTATATTTCCCTTCACTGTACACTGTACTTCCCATCACTGATCACTATACTTCCCCTCACTGTTCACTATGCTTGCACTCACTGTTCACTATACTTCCCCTCACTGTTCACTATACTTCCCCTCACTGTTCAGTATACCTCCCGTAACTGTTCACTATACTTCCCCACACAGTTCATTATAATTCCCCTCACTTTTTATTGCACTTCCCCTCACTGTTCACTATACTTCCCATCACTGTTCATTATACTTCCCCTCACTGATCACTATATTTCCCTTCACTGTACACTGTACTTCCCATCACTGATCACTATACTTCCCCTCACTGTTCACTGTGCTTCCAGTCACTGTTCACTATACTTCCCCTCACTGGTCACTATACTTCCCCTCACTGTTAATTATACTTCCCCTCACTGTTCAATATACTTCCTCTTACTGTTCATTATACTTCCCCTCACTGTTCAATATACTTCCCCTCACTGTTCAAGATGCTTCCAGTCACTGTTCACTATACTTCCCCTCACTGTTAACTATATCTTCGCTCATTCTTCACTATACTTCCCCTCACTGTTCACTATGCTTCCACTCACTGTTCACTATACTTCCCCTCACTGTTCACTATACTTCCCCTCACTGTTCACTATACTGCCCCTCACTGTTCATGATACTTCCACTCACTGTTCAATGCACTTCGCCTCTTTGTTCACTATATTCCCCTCACTGTTCACTATACTTCCCCTCACTGTTCATTTTACTTCCGCCTCACTTTTCACTATACTTCCCCATACTGTTCATTACACTTCCCCTCACTGTTCTCTATACTTCCCCTCACTGTTCACTATACTTCCCCTCACTGTTCATTATACATCCGCTCACTGTTCACTATACCTCCCCTCACTGTTCATTATACTTCCCCTCACTGTTCACTACACTTCCCCTCACTGTTAACTATACCTTCCCTCACTGTTCACTGTACTTCCCCTCACTGTTCACTATAATTCCCCTCACTGTTCATTATACTTCCCCTCACTGTTCACTATATTCCCCTCACTGTTCACTATACTTCCCCTCACTGTTCACTATGCTTCCAGTCACTGATCACAAAACGTCCCCTCACTGTTCATTATATTTCCCCTCACTGTTAACGATGCTTCCAGTCACTGTTCACTATATTTCCCTCACTGTTCACTATACTTCACCTTAACTGTTCACTATACTTCCCATCGCTGTTCATTATACTTCCCCTCACTGTTCAATATACATCCTCTTACTGTTCATTATACTTCCCCTCACTATTCACTATACTTCCAGTCACTGTTCACTGTACTTCCCCTCACTGTTCACAATATTTCCCCTCACTGTTCAGTATACCTCCCGTAACTGTTCACTATACTTCCCCACACAGTTTATTATAATTCCCCTCACTGATCATTACACTTCCCCTCACTGTTCACTATACTTCCCCTCACTGTTCACTATACTTCCCTTCACTGTACACTGTACTTCCCAACACTGATCACGATACTTACCCTCACTGTTCACTATGCTTGCACTCACTGTTCACTATACTTCCCCTCACTGTTCACTCTACTTCCCCTCACTGTTCATTATACTTCCCCTCACTGTTCATTATACTTCCCCTCACTGTTCACTATACTTCCCCTCACTGTTCATGATACTTCCCCTCACTGTTCACTGCACTTCGCCTCTTTGTTCACTATATTACCCTCACTGTTCACAATACTTCCCCTCACTGTTCACTATACTTCCCCATACTGTTCATTATACTTCCCCTCACTGTTCACTACACTTCCCCTCACTGTTCACTATGTTTCCAGTCACGGTTCACTATACTTCCCCTCACTGTTCACTATACTTCCCCTCACTGTTCAGTATACCTCCCGTAACTGTTCACGATACTTCCCCACACAGTTCATTATAATTCCCCTCACTGATCATTACACTTCCCCTCACTGTTCATTATACTTCCCCTCACTGTTCACTACACTTCCCCTCACTGTTCACTATGTTTCCAGTCACGGTTCACTATACTTCCCCTCACTGTTCACTATACTTCCCCTCACTGTTCACTATACTTCCCATCACTGTTCATTATACTTCCCCTCACTGTTAACGATGCTTCCAGTCACTGTTCACTATACTTCCAGTCACTGTTCACTGTACTTCCCCTCACTGTTCACAATATTTCCCCTCACTGTTCATTATACTTCCCCTCACTGTTCAATATACTTCCTCTTACTGTTCATTATACTTCCCCTCACTATTCACTATACTTCCCCTCACTGTTCACTATACTTCCCTTCACTGTACTTCCCATCATTGATCACTATACTTCCCCTCACTCATCACTATGCTTGCACTCACTGTTCACTATACTTCCCCTCACTGTTCATTATACTTCCCCTCACTGTTCATTATACTTCCCCTCACTGTTCATTATACTTCCCATCACTGATCACTATACTTCCCCTCACTGTTCACTATGCTTGCACTCAGTGTTCACTATACTTCCCCTCACTGTTCACTATACTTCCCCTCACTGTTCATTATACTTCCCCTCACTGTTCATTATACTTCCCCTCACTGTTCACTATACTTCCCCTCACTGTTCATGATACTTCCACTCACTGTTCAATGCACTTCGCCTCTTTGTTCACTATATTCCCCTCACTGTTCACTATACTTCCCCTCACTGTTCATTTTACTTCCGCCTCACTGTTCACTATACTTCCCCATACTGTTCATTACACTTCCCCTCACTGTTCTCTATACTTCCCCTCACTGTTCACTATACTTCCCCTCACTGTTCATTATACATCCGCTCACTGTTCACTATACCTCCCCTCACTGTTCATTATACTTCCCCTCACTGTTCACTACACTTCCCCTCACTGTTAACTTTACCTTCCCTCACTGTTCACTGTACTTCCCCTCACTGTTCACTATAATTCCCCTCACTGTTCATTATACTTCCCCTCACTGTTCACTATATTTCCCTTCACTGTACACTGTTCTTCCCATCACTGATCACTATACTTCTCCTCACTGTTTACTATGCTTGCACTCACTGTTCACTATACTTCCCCTCAGTGTTCACTATACTTCCCCTCACTGTTCACTATACTTCCCCTCACTGTTCATTATACTTCCCCTCACTGTTCACTGCACTTCGCCTCTTTGTTCCCTATACTTCCCCTCACTGTTCACGATACTTCCCCACACGATTCATTATACTTCCCGACACAGTTTGATTATAATTCACCTCACTGATCATTACACTTCCCCTCACTGTTTAGTATACTTCCTTTCACTGTTCACTATACTTCCCCTCACTGTTTACTATACCTTCACTCACTGTTCACTATACTTCCCCTCACTGTTCACGATACTTCCCCTCACTGTTCACTATACTTCCCTTCACTATTCACTGTACTTCCAGTCACTGTTCACTATACTTCCCCTCACTGTTCACTATGCTTCCAGTCACTGTTCACGATACTTCCCCTCACTGTTCACTATACTTCCCCTCAC